>NC_035445.2:155914473-156563132 GCF_002127325.2 Helianthus annuus
TCGCAAAACTTTGACTTTTGCTTTGACTTAAGTTCTGACCCGTTATGGTATGATTTAGATATGCCTTAGGACTCTCTTAGGACCAGGTTACATGATGGTATAACCCTCTGTGACCGGTTCGTTGTTTGTCCGAGTCTTTCACACATTTCCGTTAAAAGCTCAAAAATTGACCATAACGCCCTTTTTTACTTTAAAACGAGAATTTTGGATATGTGAAAGGACAATAACCTTAGTTACTGATTTCTAAGCATGTCCCTAAAATTTCACGTCAATCCTAGGTCTAGAATAGGAGTTATGCTAAATTGCGCAATTACGGAAACTTTAGTAATTAAACGGCGCAATTAGCATAAAGCCTATCTAAACCTAAATTTCGACACCAAACCTTTTACACACTGATGTAAAATAATATTTTGAGATTTTTTAAAGATTTTTAATTATTTTTAACCTGCGGTTATGGCATCGATTCGGTAATTACCGAATATACCCTTTTCGGACATAACTTGAGTTCTACATGGTATTTTGACCCGATTCCAGTTGCTACTGATTTTAAATAATAAATAGAGTATTTTGGACTTTATAAACTGTTCGGAAAACTCAGATTTCCTGTAGAACTCGAAAACCTCTTTTATAATCTTTAAATAGACCGAAATACCCCTACGGGGCGTATTTTGGGATTAAACTCATTATGGGCATAATGGAAGGTATCCTACTGATACCACAACCTCTTTAAAGCATATTAACTTAGGAAACTTGTGTAAGACTCTTACGGTTACCCGTTACGCCTTTTACGCGCACGGTTCGGTTTATGTAACTAGTTTACATAAACTAGCCGAAACGGGTCAAACCTTATCGTTTTTACTTCAAAATCCAGAGCGTGGTTATTATACCCATATAAATCAAGTCTTCAAACTTGTTGGGTCCAAACCACATTCCATTCCCGGTTTTCTCCTTTCACGCGATTAAACCGTAATTATCCTTTGAAATTGACCGGTCTAAGCTAAGGCTAAATTAAAGACCCGTTAGGATTCTAATAGGTTGTTATAAACCTTCGTTCCAAAATAGGAGACCAGTAAAAGATACTTGCATTTGTTTATTGAGGTTATTACTTGCTCAGGTAAATACTTTTAACTTATTTTCCGTTATACGTGCTTGGGTTACGGTATATAAAATACCGCTTGGTCGGGCAATTGACCCTAGCTCATTAGTAGTTGGGTATTATCAATGTGACCCGTTTAAAAATTGGTTTTGTTGGCTTTACGCCTTTGGGAGCTTAATGACCATGTCCCGGATATCCTTGGCATCATTTTACGAAATGGCCACGACCTCGACACGCGGGTGTAGGCGTACACCCGACAATGTGTCTATATTTATAAAGGTATAACCGTTGGTTTTCCTGCCACGGCTTTATGCTTTGTGGCGTGTCTATTAACCTTAAACCCGGCACGACCCGGGCGATTGAACGCATAGTGAACATGTAATTCTTTTACAAGAATTAATTTATTAATTATCCCAAGTTATAAAGAGTTTGTGCCTTGTGGATTCAAATCAATTTTATTAAACATTTTTACAAAAGTGTCGGTTGAATGTATTTACCAGTGTAAACTGACGTATTTTCCCCAAAAAGATTAAATGCAGGTTCTGTACGAAATAGGCTGGCCACTCCTTAGCATCGTTAGAGTCTTGCAAGCTTGGGATGCCATTATCTGTTGAACATTATTCCTATTTTGTTTTGATCCCCTGTGGATTATATTCGACTATTTGTGATACTTGGATATTACATTTAATGGTTGGTATATATCTATCTTTATGCTTCCGCTGTGCATTTAAATATTGTGTGGTTTGACTATATTGTTGCCAACTACGTCATGGTAATCCCCCACCGGGCCCACCGGCGAAACATGTGGAAATCGGGGTGTGACAATCTAACCATGTCATGCAGTCTATCGCTCCTTTCTCCCCTGTAAAATCCCGGGGCTTGCATGAAACGAAGTACTTGTAGGAGCAACCCTTATCACGGGGTCCTTGATTCAGCACAACTTTTTGAGACGGGACACTATGATGGTTTGAGGAGTGACGATCGTCAACATCTTTCTTTGGTTCATCTTTCTTGGAGGGAGGCTTGCTATGTGCCTCGAAATGAGTCTTGGGTTTTGAATGCGGTGCGGATCGGGTCCTACTCCGAGTCCCGCTCGACTCACTGTACTGCCTATCCAAGGCTTTCGTAACACCATTGTCAATTAATGCTTGAAGTTCTGCACCCGCGATATTAATACGAACCTCATTCTCATTCTCCTTTGGATGACTATTTATTTCATCCGAGTCAGCCATTTTATCTTGATCTGCTACATAAGATAATGACAAAAATTTATTTGGGAGTTTATTATGGAATTGTCTTTTATGGCAATTCATTAACCATGGTAAACATAGACCATATTTGGTTAATTTGTTACTCACATTTATTTAGGATTTTAATATAACTTATCCTAATTACAAACAATATTGTTAGTGGCACAAAAGCCTAGTCACAGGGACATTTTAATTTATAAGCCAGGATTTCAGAGAATCAAGGCATAAAGGTTTGAACATAGTTCTTTACCCTTTTCTGACAGGGAGTCATAGACTACAACTGTCTTCTGCCTTATATGACAATGAGTATGGCCCGTAAGCACTACATCACTAATGGATGCTTGATATGTGATCATCTTCATCGATGATTTAAACCCATGATTTATAAATCATTAAATTAGGTTTGGAATCCCTTGAAGGATCCTTGTGTAAAAATGACACGTGTGATTTTAATGAATCACGTCTGCAAGGAGTGTTAACATGTTACAGAGGTTAACAGGGATTTGAATCTTTTAATCAGGTCTCACCATCTTGGCCGGGTCATATAATGACACGAAGGCTAGGTTATACCGTTAAGATTCTTTATTTAATAGCTGGTAGGCAAATTTAATTTAAAAGGAATGATTTTTTTGATTTATTTACTTCATATATTTATGCATATAATGACAAAATGAAATTTATAAACTTAACATTCCAATACATATTAAGAGATTATACAGTGCCCTAAACAGGACTTTTTAAAAGACGAAATACCTACGCAGAGGTTACACAGAAAACAAGTCCACGCAGGGACCAAATACTAGGATAGATGTCCACACAGGGACTGAAAGATAAGTCCACACAGGGACTGAAAGGCAAGCCCACGCAGGGACTAAACACACAATAAATGTCCACGCAGGGACTAAATACTAAGACAAATGTCCACGCAGGGACTCGATTGAAATAGGAAATACAATAGTACATATAGAGACTAATGATCTCGCTTCTTCTTCCCTTTCAGTAGGTTTGCCAGGCCCTTGAGGAATCCACGATTGTTCTTACGTTCTTGCTCAAAATCTCGCTCCACCCTGTTTAAACGGTGGAGGATTTCTTCCTGTTCCGGTGGGGAAAAACGTGGTTGCTGCAACGGCTGTTGAACCGGAGGTCTAACAGGTGCTAGATACCCATGAGCTGAGTATCCCATTCCCCAAGGATTTCCATAAGGTCCTTCGGGATGAAGAGCGTTGTAGTTAACCGCTACCAAGTATGGGTCGGCATCAGCATAATTATAGTGGGTGTGAGTCGGCAGCTCAAACGGGTTATATGCTGTGGAACCGGCGTATGTAGGTATCGGGTTATCATAGCCGAATGGTGGCGGAGGTGGTGTAACTGGTGCAGAATTCACCTCTGCTGGTGGATTAGAAGGTCCACCCATTTGAGGGTCTTCAGGCAGTGGCGGATAGTGACTTCCACTTGAGTGGCGAGGAGTGCTAAAGTGAAAATCCCCTCCTCGTGTGGAAATCCGCGCGCCTGTTCTTCTACGTCTTGGCGGATCTGGAGGTGCTTGATGAACTGGTGGCGGTGGAGGCGGTGGTGTTACTGCCACGAAACACGAATCCTCGGAGGGATCCTGCTGCTGCTGCTCATGAGGCGATAGATGGTGAGAGGGTGTAAAGTACCACTCACACTGGTTGAACCTCGCTTGGTAACTGTCTCGACCCTGATAGGGTGTTCCATGGAAGGATGATCCATCCGAGATCTCGATAGGATGGTTGGGGGTACCTCTTGCAGGTTCGATAGGATCCGTATCCTCGTCCATGTCCATCGCATTGTCTTCGGAGAAATGGTCCTCTGGTCCTAGAAGGTTAAAACCTATTAGTTCTTGGATAAAGTTTGCCGGGTTGAACCGGCCCTGAAAGACAGGAGTAGGGTCGCCAAAAGAACGGTGCAAAACGGAACGCTGGAGAGGTATAAATGAAGGTTGAGGGTTATCGGGCTCGTTTTCCGAATTCGGCCCAAAAGAGTGACGGTATGAAGGTGTCGAACTGTGTGAGGTAGACCGTCTAGCGGGCTCAAAGAGGTTCCTCCTATTCCTATGAGGTTCGGCACTCCTTTTGCTGGAAGGAGCTCGCATGTGTGAAGGTCCGGCCTCGTGATCATTGTGGGTAGTGATTGGCCCTTTGCCTCTTCCTCCTCTTCTGATTGCTTGTGGCATATTTTCTACTTTCAAAATTTTAAATAAATTAACAAGCAATAAAGGACAAACCAAAGCAACAATTCGGGATCGTCCTATGTTCTTGTCTAGACTCGATTACATGCAATTGTGTCATTGAGATTAAACACAAAAGGCTAGTGTTTAATTCACTCAACGTTGGCTCTGATTTCATTCTTGTCACACCCCGATTTCCACACGTTTCACCGGTGGGCCCGGTGGGGGATTACCGTGACGTAGTTGGCAACAATACAGTCAAACAACACAATATATAATATGCACAGCGGAAGCAAACGATAGATATATTTCAACTGAATGTTAATGTAATATCATGTATCACAAATAGTTGAAATAATCCACAGGGGATCAAAAAATAAATAGGAACATTGTTCAACAGTTTGACGTCCAAGCTTGCGAGACTTATTGTGGACTCTAGGAGAAAGCCAGCCTAGTTCGTTTAGTACCTGCAGTTAACCTTTTGGGAAAATACGTCAGTTTACACTGGTAAATACATTCAACCGACACTTTTGTAAAAGGTTTAATAAAATTGATTTGAATGCACGTGGCACAAACTTTTATAACTTGGGATAATTATTTAATATAATACTTGTAAAGAATTACATGTTTCTTTGCGTTCAGTAGCCCGTTCCGTAGACCGGGTTAAAGACTAATAGACACACCACAGGTATAATACCCACAAGGTTAATCCTTAAGTGAGATACCATTTTTCATATGCAGCTGTCAGGTGTACGCCTACACCCCGTGCTTAGGTCGTGGCCATCTCGTAAGATGATGCCAGGGATATCCGGGACATGGTCATTAACCCCCCAAAGGCTTTAAGCAAACGAATCAAATTTTTAACAGGTCATCTTGATAATACTTAAACACTAATCGATTAAGATCAAATGCCCGACCAAGCGGTATTTTATATACCGTACCCCAAGCCCGTATAGGGAAATAAGTTAAAAGTATTTACCTTCGCAAGTATAATTCACAAACAGCTAATGCAAGTAGCTTTTACCTGGTCTCCTATTCTGGAACGAAGGTTAAAATAACCTATTAGAATCCTAACGGGTCTTTGATTAAGCTTAAACTTAGACCGGTTAGTTTTAACGAAAGATACGGTTCGAACGCATGATTAAGCGAAGACCGGAATAAAATGTGATTTAGACCCGACAAGTTTGAAGACTTGTTTAATATGGGTAATCCAATCACATTCTGGATTTGAGATAAAGACAACAAGGTTTGACCCGTTTCGGCTAATTTATGTAAACTAGTTACCTAAACCGAACCGAACCCGTAAATGGCGTAATGGGTAACCGTAAGAGTTCTACATAGGTTTCCTAAGTTAATATGCTCTAAAGAGGTTGTGATATCAGTAGGATACCTTCCATTATGCCCATAACGAGTTTAATCCCAATATACGCCCCGTAGGGGTATTTTGGTCATTTTAAAGATAATAAAAGAGATTATTTATACTTCTGATATTCGGGTCTGAATAAATCAGTAAAACCACTTATTTTAACAAGTTACATCAGTAGGTAATAAGTCTTACTTGACAAAATGGTTTTAAACTCGAACTATGCGTTTAATTCGCGTATAAAGTCGTTTTAAGCGATTTCCGGGTTAAACAAGAAATCTGAGTTTTCTGACCAAGTTATAAAGTTCAAAATACTTTATTTACTATTTAAAATTAGTGGCAACTGGATTCGTGTCAAAATACTATGTAGAACTCATTTTAGGTCCGAAAAGGGTATATTCGGTATTTACCGAATCAACGCCATAACCGCAGGTTATGAGCAGGTTAAAAATAATTAAAAATATTTAAAAATCCCAAAATATTATTTTACATCAGTGTGTAAAAGGTTTGGTGTCGAAATTTTGGGTTTAGATAGGCTTTATGTTAATTGCGCCGTTTAATTACAAAAGTTTTCTTAATTGCGCTATTTAGCATAACTCCTATTCTTGACCTTGAATTGACATGAAATTTTTAGGGACATGTTTAGAAATCAGTAACTAATGTTATTATCCTTTCACATATCCAAAATTCTCGTTTTAAGGTCAAAAGGGCATTATGGTCAACTTTAAGCATATAACGGAAAATGTGCAAACGACTCGGACAAACAACGAACCAGCCACAGAGGGTTATACCATCATGTAACCTAGTCCTAAGAGAGTCATAAGGCATATCTAAGTTATACCAAATCGGTTCAGAACTGAAGTCAAAGCAAAAGTCAAAGTTTTGCGACTTTCGGTTCGAACCGGGTCAAAACAGTAAATGGTCGGATCAAACAAGCTTAGACCAGTTCTTATACTTATTATCAAGTTATATGAGTGATAAAACAGGTTACATGCCATCTACATTGTTAATTATGCGTTAAATCGAAAATTAGCATTCTGTTGACTTTTTCTAAGCAACTTCGACCCGACATTTGAACTAGTTAGAGTGGGAATCAGAGGGTGCCCTTTTAAGGGTTTAATGCCCACATAATTACCAACATATAACTACCTTTGATTCGACTAATCACTGGACCATTTGTGATTAATCGTTAAGTCAACCGTTAATTATGACGGATTGACTTTTAAGCTAAAACTAAGCAAAAACTTAACTAAGAAGGGTTAAGCACACTTACTGAAGTCCTATGCACGACCAGAGATGCTTAGTGAAGACACTTGAGCTCCAGAAATGATCAGAAGTGTTGAATGAAGGTGTGGTTACAATGGTTGCATCTCATGGCCTTTTATAGTGATCATGGATGCAGTAGATCATGACACACAAGTCTATAAGTGTAACCAGATCATCAACAAGTGTCTCTGAGGCCTAGGGGTCATTTAGGGGGCGCCCATGCTGTTGCAATAATGTTTAAAGTCGGTTAAAACACCAAACAGTGTTGCTGCCCACGTATTCTGCATCTGGGAGTCTGACGCGGCCCGCGTAAGACCTTAACAAGGCTTATGCGGCCCGCCTTAATCTCACTGACAGAAATCAAATCTTCGCACTATCGACGCGGCCTGCGTAAGCCCTTGCTATATCTTACGCGGCCCGCCTGAGACCTGCTGTAAGATTTTTCAAATCTTTTTCAATTATTGCAGTTGGCTCTTGGTTTTACGGAGGGGTAACTTTGCATTTTGGGCCTTTCTTATTTACGTATAAGGGCCTTGTGGCTTTTACCTGTCTTGCTAAGTCCTCGGTTACTTTATTACTACCCGAAAAGTCTTAACTTTCAATGTTGACGCGTTTAACCCCTCATGTACGAATTTGATCATGACTTTCTCATTTAATAACGGAACTTGATGAAATTTATATCGTGCATTCTAGTGAGCATATTTTACCGTTACAAAGCCTCGGGTTTGTTAAAGGGTCACTCAGAGGTACAACTTAAACATGTTGACACATTTAACCCCTGTAGCTTGTAATCTCTCACTTTCTTCCACATTTCGTTCCGTATGATCCATGATTCAATCGTTTGAAGGTACGAGCATCATGTAGGGTTACTGTAAAGTATATTTATCCCTTGTTGACATTTTGAACCATTGAATTCACATACTTTCTATGTTGGTCAACTTTAGTCCCTCTGTATTATTTATTACCACGTGCAAACTTATGACACGTGTCATTACTTTATAGGACGCAAATTTTCGAGGTGTTACAATTCTAGAGCCTAGACTTTGTCAAATCTTTACCGTTTATGTTGTCCATATTAGTAAGAATTGAGAAATTATGGAATTCTTGTTTTTTCTATTTCATTTATATGGATTTCGCACATACTTTTGAAGCCTAGATATCACCGGGTGTTGCCAAGTCGACCAAACCGATCCTAATAAGGACAATCATATTTAAGACTTTTTAGTGATTCGGTGTCTTTTAGTTGGTGTAAACTTTTGTGTTTACAATAAGTATCATAATTTGCTTATTATCTAAAGACTATGAAGACTTCTATATCTTGGCATGGAAATTAAGGTTGCTCTAAAGAAGCCACCGGGTTGCAGTTGATATCCTGAGCCTTTTAGTCTATATCGTATTAATGAGTAACATTGTTGTTCGTTCTTCCTCATATGTTTTTATTTGTTGTTTTTCGCTTGTTTCTTTTTTAGTATAGTATGCGTTTTTTTTCCAAAACCGTTTAAGTTTATGAGGGATTATTGTGCATTGACAATTGTAAGTTTAACTATGTTTATTTAACGTTTGCTTATTGTTTTGGTAGCTGAATGTTGCGTTCAAACTTTGACAATGGCAAAGTTGATGAATTTAGAC
This sequence comes from Helianthus annuus, assembly GCF_002127325.2. Taxonomy (NCBI): domain Eukaryota; kingdom Viridiplantae; phylum Streptophyta; class Magnoliopsida; order Asterales; family Asteraceae; genus Helianthus; species Helianthus annuus. The sequence continues at coordinate 155,923,266 of NC_035445.2, forward strand.
CTCACTATTTTAAAAAGTACAAGTAATGTGTTATCGTGTATAGGTATGGACCAGTACCCTCCGCAACTACTGTACAAGAATGGAGCGTTAACTCAAAGTAAGCATAATTAATAGTTGTTGGTTTGGTCATATATACAAGTATAAATTTGGAAAAATTATGATACTCAAGGTATGTTAATTTTCTTTTTGGTGAGGCAAAGTCGGCGCCCATAAACCTATGTGTCTAGGTTTACAATAATGAAAATAAGTGACTTGAGTGAGAAGCCCTTCATGGAACAACATATTTGTCTTATGGGAGAAGTCCTCGATGAAGAATTCGACTTTTCAAGGCAAAGATGTTTAACAAGGAAACTAACGGAATTTTAGATCCCCAACCAAATTTTTTGTGTACCGCGAGCTAGCTTTTGGTGGTTGTATACAGAAACCCAGTCGGGATATAATGGTGGTATACAAAAACTCGGTTGGGGTTCTAGGATTTTGTTAAAAATGAAAGTGCATTGTTAGAATAACTAAGCAATGTAGGTTAAGTCTTGTTGATGTTAACATAGGTTATTACTTAGCTAAAAATTTTGTATGGACATTGAAAGTTTTGTATCGATTTACCAACCAATCAGTTTAATATGGGTTATACATTTTCGTATGGGCGTTTCTAAGTTCCTATACATGGTGGTTTCATATATTATTGAGTACAGTGTATGTTGATATTCGGCAAAATAAGTTTAGCGCCTTATTGTTTGTCTATTTGCTTTTTTATACGTGTAAGCGTAATGGTTCTTAACGACCTGTTTCATTTATGAGTGACATTTGTAAACCTATTTCTTACAGTCTTGGGAGTCGCACCTCCTTGCGGGCGGGTCTGAATACTTTTACTTTTTATAACTTTATGTTTTATATAGTTTAGTTGTTCTATAATACGATGTTTTAGTGGAATTTTTAGAAAACTATTTAAAAAATATATATCACCTATCTTACTAGTGTTAACTTTTTTACGAGGATTATTCATAAAGAAGAGCATTTTAATTCACGACACACTAATAACCTTTTTATAACTTACAAAACAGGGTTATTCATAAAGAGAGCATTTTAATTCATGACACACTAATGACCTTTTTATAACTCATGGCATCGGATCACGTGCCTGACGAAAATACCGAGCAAAGTGTAGGCGACATTCTGGGAGTGACAAGTTCCCATGAACACCCCCTCATTTTCAAACGGCTATAACTTTTTCAAACAATAATAATTTTTTTTTAAATTACACCATATTAACAAATATTTCATTTTCTTTAATTTGAGTAAGCTACTGGTATAATTTTCTTAGTTTTAAAAAAATTATTTTACAAGACATAAAGTTACGTGATTATGATTCAGTACGTAATTATGTACCACATATGCAAGCAGTAACAAATGTTCAATGTGTCCATACATCTATAATTACGTATCATATGTAACAAGTGTAATGTCACGTGATTATGTATTAATACTGATGAAACAATGGTTAACCGGGCAGGGTTAACACACTGGTCTCGTCAAGAAGGGTTAATCCCTTCCTCTCGAGGATCGCTGGCTAGATCGTCTGCTGGTTGATCTCCTGCACAAGGAAACAAATCGTGACTCGTAATAAGGAGGATGGGGTGGGGGGGTGCTCCTTGTTACCACTCTCCGGCGTGAGAATCAGTAATCTGCTTGTGAAGCAAAGTATGATAGTAGTAGTAGTAGTGAGAGAGTTGTGAAGAGATACCTCAAACCTGGTTTGGGGTTGGTATTTATAGCCGAGGAGTGAAGGAGGAGGTGGATGGATAGACTGACGACATGCTGCACCTTTGTAGGTGTGTCAGGCCTGTCAGTTGTGGAGGTGAGCCACGTCAGGCTGTCGCTTACGTAGACCTGACAGGCGGCTGCCATTGGTGCTACTTGCTTTGTAGTGTCAGTCCCACTTGCTGAGTGTACAGGATGCGGTGCGGGCCGCATCGCTGCTTGCGGTAACTCTAGATGTTCCCGCGTCTCATTCTTTGACCAAGAAATACGCGAGATGCGCTGCCAAGCCGCATTGTCGTCTGTGGTGACTGTTGCTGTTATCCAGCTCCCTTGTATTGATAGAAGTGTTCACTGGATACGGTGCTAGGCCGCATCGCTGTGAGTACTTCCGTTTTCATACACCAGATGCGGTTCCATACCGCATTACTATACCGTTCTCATATTCCAGATAAGTCCTCCTCCATCATCGGGCAGATTGGATTCAACCACTGTGTTCGCGCGTTCCCGCACGGACACAAGTAAGTTATTAGCTAGTGGGGGTTTTGATAAGGGTAATGGTCACTCGCGGTCGTGCTGACGCGAGATCTGGGACCATACCCCTTCAAGTCCCCCCAGTCTAGTGTTGCTGCCATATGCAAGTTGCATGTGGGAGGAGTACTGGACTATGGTGTCTAGAAGGTAGTTTGGAGTCTGGAGAAGATTCTAGGCCATGTAGATGGTCTTCGCTCTTCGTAAATCAAGCTGGATATCCGGAAGAGTCATGTGACGCCTCTTTCGTACCGGTGAAAAAGTTTCGTCTGATGCGAAATTCTCAGCCTAGGGTTTTGATATGGTAGCATAGGCTACGTGCTTCTGATCTCATCAGGGTTGGGTGCCACCTGTTGGTGTGTCGAACCAACCCTTGAGATCTTGCTGGAGGTGTCCACAAACTTCGAACCAACCTCTGAGATGGTGGTTGAAGATGTTCACAAACTTCGAACCAACCTTTGAGGTGGTGAATTAAGAAGAGAGTGGTCTTCAGCAGTAATTGGACATGTAATGATGATCCCTTTTGTGGGGTGTTCATGTTCTTCCAATTAGCTCTCAAGTAACCGCATATCCTTTGCGGTTACCTCGTTGCTTGGCATTGTTGGCCATGTTTGGCTAAACAATGTTGGATACTTGCGTCATTGTTGGCCGTGTTTGGTCGAACAATTTGAATCTGGATAATGGTCAAATAAACATGGTCATAGGCATGGTGATGCCCACCATTTTTTATTCTATCCGTCTTACAACTGGGTGAACAAAGTCATAAGCAGACTTGTTACCGCTGTTCGGCCACTTGTTGTTCAACGAGACCTCTTTAGGTGAGTGGGAATCTCGTTCGCATCTGTTCTTTAGCCACTTTCCTTCACGCTCCAATGCCGAGGAGTTTTCCTTGAAGTAGCTTCGTTCATCTGTGTGATGACTTAGTTGTGGCTCTTCCGTAGCAATCATTTGCGGAGCTATGGGTATGTCCGCAACGACTCATGAGTGTCTGCGGTTTTGTAACCCAACACTCGCTTGAAAAGAGTGTGTTGCTCGGATGTGGCTCTTGAAGGATCAGGAGTCAGGGTTGCTGATGTGCGTTCACGTACATTCCCATCCTTCTTTTCTTTGAATAAGCTATTTACGCACCCTCTGTGGTTGTGAACCGGACATGAGGGATTTGAAGCTTGAAGAGAATGAAGGCAATGCGGTTTACCTGTTCCTGAGATATGGTTCAGTCCAAAGAACAACGCTGGTTCTGAGCATCTGACACACCTGTATGGGCTCGTGTGTGTTATCTCCGCATATTCCACGTGTGCTCGTGGGTATGTGCGGACATGTTTATACCCCCTTAACTATGGAAAGATATAATTTTTGGCTACTTTGATGGGTATGTAAAAAAACGACATGCGGTATGCGTTATGGTGCGGTATACCAGAGAAACCGCATGCCGCTTGTGTTTGGATAATGTTGTCGCTTTTTGTTGCATACGTGGCTGTGGCTGAACGCACGTGTGAGTTGGTGGAAGTTGGTGAGATTTCCTGGCATGTGCTGAAATGAAAGGACATTTGCACTGCCCGAGGTCATAAATGCACTGTAGCAGGAGTGTAAACGTTTCTAATGTCAGGCGCGTGTGCGGCCACGCACGCGTGATAACCGTCAGTGGAACCGTCGCTGAACACGTGGCACCGCATAATTCATTCTTTTTGGACGTGATGATTCAGTTTCCCTTTCGCATTTATTGCGATGAGTATATAAGGGGAAACCATTCGTGGTTTCCCCTCACTTGTTTCAAAATTTCCCGGGGAGAGAGAAAAGATTCCTTCGTCTTCTCCGATAAGTTTTCTGAAATTCCGGTGAGATTTTTTGAGTTTTCGTACTCATTTTCTTTTCTTTCTTCATCTCAATGGCTGAAACATCAAATCCACACAATGTGGGGGGTGAAAACCCTGAACAACAGTCGCCGGTGGCGGCTGAGGAATATGAAGACGATGGTGGTGCACCCGGTGGTGGTCTACCGGTACTGAAGTGGTCAAAGGGTCACTTTAAGACCCTGATGACCAGTATACAAATGGCCCAGGAGTATGCGGCCACCTACCCACAAGAGGGTGACACCAGTGCCGATGCTCCGGCGGATTTATCACTTTGTGGGCTGAGTTCTTTAACGATGGCAACCTCCAACTGCCTGTGGCGGTGTTTGTTGCCGAGGTGTTAGAATTTTTTCACCTTCATATTTCCCAACTGAGTCCATTTGGGATGTTTCGGATTAGGAACTTCGAGTACACCTTCCGTGCTCTTGGTCTGGACGTTACTGTTAGGGGTGTTCAAGATCGGATAATCCGGTTTTTGGATATCCGAAAATCGGATATCCGAAATTTCGGATAGTGAAATATTGACATCCGAACCCGAATCCGAGATTTCGGATATCCGATTTTCGGATATCCGAAATTTCGGATTCGGGTTCGGATATCTAATCGGATATCCGAATGTCCAATTTTTTATTTAATTTTTATTTTTTTATTATTTTTTAATATTTGGAACCAGATTTTTCAGATAGTTTCGGATATCCGAATATAAATTTCGGATATTTTTCGGATATTTTTCGGATACTTCAGATATTTTTCGGATATTTCGGATATTTTTCGGATACTTCGGATATTTTCGGATATTCGGATATCCGAAAAAAATAAAAATTAAATTTTCGAATATTTTCGGATAATCCGATTATCCGAAAATTCTCAAAATCACTATCCGAATCCGAATCCGAATTTTCGGATTATCCGATTTTCGGATATCCGAAAATTCGGATATCCGAAAATTCGGATATTTCGGATACGGGTTTTCGGATATTTCGGATTCGGTTTAGGATTCGGATTTTTTTAACACCCCTAGTTACTGTTGAGAATTTCCGGCGGTTCTACCAGTTAACGGTAAATACCGGATTCTTTTCCTTTAATCAACGACATGGGAGCCTGAAGTTGATGACACCTCCCAAGGGTCTGACCCAGTGGAAGAGGAAAATTTTTCTACGTTAAAGCCTGTGCGGTGCATGCCAACATGACCTTTCGAAACGTGAATGTGGGCGTTACCACGGAAGATATTCCTGTTGCTACCGCAAAGACTGTGGATTGGTTCTCTAGGCTGAGACCTATTGAACTTAAGAAACTGGGCAACAATGAACTTTGGGTGTTGCGGATGATGCTAACCAGGCCTGATAGGAAGGCAAGGCCTGTTGTGCGGGAAAAGAGTGGTCGTAAGCATTATCACCCTTGTGCGGTTTCCTTGTTTCCTTTACTTGTTTTACTGACTTTGCATGTGTTTTATCAGCGGATGCTCCCTTATGGAGGATGTTTGAGCCGGACTTCGAGGGGAAGGTTGAGTTGCTTCCGTGTGGGGAACGTGAAGGTTTTAACTTGGAGATTGTTGGCAATTTCCGCGTTCCCACACGTGATATGTTGAATGCAACCCTGCCGCAGGGCAAAGGTACATTCTAAAACTTCCTTTGTTGTTTAAAGTTCACCCCTTGATTTGCTTGCTTGATTTTGTCGAACGCATGTAATCTTGGGGACTTAGGGAAGTTTGAAGTGAAAATTGTCCCTAAGAAACATGTGGAGAGGAAGCAAGTCAAGAAACCCGCGCAGGGTCGCGGTAAGGGAAAACCTGAGGGTTCTGTTGCCCCTCCTTTGATGTCGCAAGCCGCAGGTATCTCTCGTTCTTGTTACCGCAGATATACCGATTACGTGGTAGTATCTGACACCCTTGAGGGTTTGGGTGTTCCAGGTGGTGGTGCGGCTGCAGGTGGGACCTCTGCGGGTTCGCAGCCTGCTGGTGAGAAGAAGAGAAAACAAGAGGAGAAGGCTGCTGGTGCTGGTGAAATAAAGCGTCGGAAGATGCAGACCAAAAGGTTAACTGGTGCGACGCAAAAGAAACCTGCGGTTACTGCTGGTAAGTGATTTATAACTTTTGTAAGTGTTTGCATGCACAACTTGTTTTCTGATAGTTATTGCTTTCTTGTTTAGCAGAACTGCAACGAAGGGACTTCTCCTCTTTGTTTGAGATGCCTTCGTCTCCCCCGCATGACACAGCTGCGGATGTGGGGGTGACTAAAGATTTCACCGATCCTTCTGCCAAGGTGGTGCCTGATCCTTCAGTGCAGGTAGAGGAGACTGTGGGGAAAGCTACGTCCCAGATTTTTGATACTGTTGATTCCTCCAACAACCTGATCTCTCCAAATGATGCTGATGATTTGGACTTGAGGTTTTCTGATGCTGGAAAGCAAAAATCTGGTGCTGAATCGCAAAAGTCTCCTGCTGCTGAAAAGGTTTCTGGTTCCGCTTCTGGTGGTGCGGGTTATGAATGGCCTCCAATTCAGCCTGGAGAGTCTGAACTGGAGTATTACTACCGCACCTATACAGATGACCGGGCGGTTGCCTATCATCGTCCTCCTTGGAGTGTTTTGCAGGGGGATGATGTTTCAAATAATCCTTCTTTTTGCAAGGAGATTTTGGGCGGTGTAGGCACCCCTTTTGAAGTTAATCGAGCTCGCGCCTTGCCGCGTGAGCTCCGGGTCAATCAACTCTCTTCCATGCTTGTGGGGAGTTCTATAATGGCGAATGCCATTATGGAGGACTACCAAGCTTTGGGCCGCAAGGAGGAGGAGGCTGCGCGCCTGCGAGCCGAGGCGGAAGAGTTAGTGAGAGCTGCTCGTGCGGGTGCGGAGCAGCTTGAGAAAGATAAGGCTGCTTTTGAGAAACATAAGCAGACCGAGGAGTGGGCTACAACCGCTGAGCTTAAACAGGTTCGTACTATTGCCAAGTTACTTTCTGATGAACGCAAGAGTTGGAACGAAAAACTTTCTGATGAGCGCAAGAGTTGGAAAGTATCTTGGGCCAAACAGAATGAAACCTTGTTTCGTGTGCGTCAGGAGTTGATCAATGTCAAGGCAGCGAATGCTACTTTGGGCAAGGAAAAGGCTGCGGCTGAAGCGGTTGCTGTTAAGGCCCGGGAAGCAGAGTCCCGGTTAGCAAAGGCGCTTGAAGAGGCCAAAGAGGCGGGGGCCCGTGCTGCAAAGGCTCTTGAAGAGGCCAAGGAGAGGGAGGGCCGTGTTTCTAAGGCTCTTGAAGAAGCGAATGCTGATCGCTGCCACCTGAACCAGATTGTTGGGAGCCTTCAGGTATGAGTTGCCTTTTCTGTTTGAACTTTCCTTCTGCCGTCCGAGTATAATAATTATGTACAAACTGTGTTTCTTGCTTTCGAAAGGCTGAGGTGCAGACTCGCGAGGCCAAGCTTGCAGAAATTACTGCCCGCGTGACTGTTGCTGAAAAGCGGGCTGATGAGGCTGTCGAGGCTAGGGATGGCCTTACCTCTTCGTTTAACCAGCTTGAGACTGACCGTGAGTGGATGCGGTGTCACGGTATTGCACATGTAAGTATCTGGTGCCTTTGCATTTATTTGGATTAGCACGTGATAATCTTATTGTTCTTTTGTTGCAGATTGTTAAAGCTATCCTGGATGCGCCTGAGACTGTAACTGGTATAGACTTGATTAAGCAGCGTGCCTGGGATGCTGGTTTTAAAGCTGGTTATAACCGATGCATCGGCCACATAAACATCTTGTCTAAAGGCGGCTACACTGATGAACGGCCCGGGTTTCATGATGTCGACACCGAAGCGCTTCTTGAGGCGACTTGTGCATCATTTTACGACACATCTATCGCTGCGGTTGAGGAGCTTGACAAGTGCCTGGATGCGCCTGACTATGTAGACCGTTTACGGTTGTTATATGCTAATGCCGATGACTCGGAAGAGGAGGAAGTTGCTGGTGATGCCGAAGGTGGCGTGGGTACCAGCGGTACAAAGTAGGACTAGGTTGGCCTGCGTGCCCTTTTTTGTTTTCCTCATGTAAATGTTAGAACTTTATGTAAATCCTTTATATACTGCGCGGGTGTATGAATTTTTTGAATATAAAGTTAAACTGTTTTTGCTCAATATGTACAAGTGTTTTTACTCCTTGCATGTTTGAACGTGTGTATGTAGAACTCTACCCATTGTAAATGCGGTTGAGTATACTCTATACCTTTGTTGTATGAGTATTAGTCAATTCCAGTGTTTGTCCCGTTCAGGTCTAGGAATTGTGTAGGTTTTGTAAAAACCGTGTGTGTATCCGGCCGGATAGACAATGTTTTGCCTTTGCTGGTCTATTACAATATTTGTGTGTGGTTACCGCTTTGTGTGGGTATCGCGAATGAAGATTTTGTCAATCTGTTTTTGCGGATACCGCAAAGTGTAACATGAATTGTAGTATTTTTCAAGCTTGGTTTTGTACTTGGCCTCGTTGATGGTAACGTTTTCACGCCTTTCTTCTAGGAGGTCCAAGTCAAGCCTGCGTGCTTCATTGTTGGCTATTTTGTTGATAGCCAACATTCGAGGTGAAGGAAGACCTACTTCCGCGGGGATTACCGCTTCTGAGCCATAGACCAGGCTGAAGGGTGTCTCCCCGTTACTCGTTTTTGGGCTTGTTCGGTGAGCCCATAAGATGCTTGGGAGTTCATCGACTCAGCCACGCCTGGCTGTTCCCAACCTTGCTTTGATGCCTTCGACTAGACTTTTATTGATACTCTCAACTTGCCCATTTCCTTGCGGGTGTGCCACGGAGGAGAATATGTGTTCAATATGTAGTTCTTCTTGCCATTTTTGAAATTCGTCAGCAGCAAAGTTGGTGCCGTTATCGGTAACGATGCACATTGGTAGACCGAAACGGCAGATGATGTGTTCCCAAATGAATTTCCTCGTTATCATAGCAGCGGTTGAGGCGAGTGGTTTTGCCTCTACCCATTTTGTGAAGTAATCGACAGCTATTATGATAAATTTGACCGCACCTGGTGCGTCTGGGAAAGGTCCGACCACGTCAATTGCCCATTTTTGAAAGGGCCATGCGGTGGTGACCGGGATCAAGTTGTTCTTGGGGCGCAAAGTCTTGGGAGCATGTCGCTGACAATTAATACACTTGCGCAATTCTTTGACGGCATCCAGGTGCATGTCGGGCCAGTAATACCCAGCATTCATGATTTTAGCCACTACCATGCGTGGCCCTGAGTGTATGCCACACAATCCCTCGTGTATCTCTCTGATGAGGTATGTGGCATCTTGGGGGTCGACGCAACATAGGAGTGGGCCCAGGTATGATTTACGGTATAGGATACCGTCTCCCATTTGATAATGGCACGCTTTGTATTGCAACTTACGTGCCTCTGACTTGCTTTCGGGAGTTACACTTGATTGCAAGTATGCAATGATTGGTGTCATCCAGGATGTTGTACCGTACTGGATGACATTGACTTGGCGCAGGGGTACTGAGGGATTCTGCAGAATTTCAATGCGTATCTCCTTTGCCAAGTGCTGGAAGCTGGTGGATGCGAGTTTTGACAGTCATCCGCGGATTTGTTTTCACTTCTGTTGATATGACGGTTATTGAAGGAAGTGAATTTTGATTTTAGTTGCAAGGCTTGCTCGAGGTAGAGGATCATAATATCCCCTTTTGCGGTATAGTCACCGCGCACCTGCCCTGCAACTAACAAGGAGTCGACATGTGCTTCCAGATGTTGTACACCGAGCTTGACTGCTAGACGTAGCCCTGCTAATAGAGCCTCATACTCTGCCTTGTTATTTGTGCTTTTGAAATCAAGGCGGATTGCATAGGTAAGCTCTTGGCCATCAGGGCTGACGAGTCGCAGACCTGCGCCTGCACCTTCTTCGTTGGACGCACCATCGGTAAAAAGTGCCCATGTTTTTGAAGAAGGTGGTGGTGATGCAGGGTTTTGTTCTTCCTCGCATTCTTGGATGCGATTTGTCGGTACCTCGGCAACGAAATCTGCCAGGACCTGGCCCTTGATTGCGGGGCGCGGCTTGTAGTTTAGCGTGAGTGCGCCCAGCTCGATTGCCCATTTTGCTAACCTCCCAGAGATGTCAGGTTTGGATAGGATCGGGCCGATCCTGTAGTTGGTTAACACCGTGATGACGTGATTTGCGAAGTAGCGTCGCAACCGTCTTGACGCGTGTACTAGTGCTAGTACCAACTTTTCCATTATTGAATATCTTGTCTCTGGGTCGTTGAGCATCTTGCTGATGTAGTAGATGGGTGTTTGAACTCCCTCCCGCTCCACTATTAGTACCGCACCTACTGCATTGTCTGCGGCGGATAGGTATAATATAAGTGGTTCACCTTTGCGTGGTGCGGTTAGAGTTGGGAGTTGTATCAAACACTCTTTCATTTCTCGGAAAGCGTTTTTGGCCTCTATGGTCCTTGGAATTGTTCTTTCTTTAGACAGTTCCGCAGGGTCTTGATGAAAGGATAAGACTTAGTTGCGTGGTTGGCTAAGAATCTGTTTAATGCGGCTAACCTGCCGGCTAGTCGTTGCATCTCTTTCATCGTTGAAGGCGATGGCATGCACTCGATCGCCTGAACTTTTTCCGTGTTTACCTTGAATCCATCTTTCGTTACGATGAATCCAAGGAATTTGCCTTCTTCCATTCCAAACGAGCATTTCCCTGGATTGAGCTTCATATTGACGCTTCGTAGAGTTTGGAATGTTCTTTCGATATCGGTAAGCATGGTATCCTCTTCCATGCTCATGACGACTAGGTCGTCCATGTAGATTTCGACACTTTTGCTGATTTGCCCGCGGAAAGTGTCGTTCATCAGTTTTTGATAGGTTGCGCCCGCGTTGCGTAACCCAAACGACATTTTTGTATAGCAGTAATTTCCGGTAGGGGTGCGGATTGCCGTTTTTTCTTCATCCTCGATTGCCATCTGTACCTGGTGGTAGCCTTTGTAATAATCGAGGAAGCACTTCCATCGAAATGGTGCGAGGTTATCGAGCTTTTCATCGATTTCCGAAAGTGCGTAACAATCCTTGGGACAGGCTTTGTTGAGGTCTTTATAATCGACGCACATGCGCCAGCCCCCGGATGGTTTCTCTACCATGACTGGGTTGGACAACCAAGTCTGGTACTTGACTTCCCGCAGGATGCATGCGGAGAGCAGTTCTTCGACCTGCTCATGCATCGCCTGGTTTTTGCGGATCCAAGGTGGCGTTGGCCTTGGATCACCGGCTTGATACCTGGCAAGGTATTCAAGAAATGTTGCGCGATTTCGTGTGGGACCCCAGTCATGTCCGCGGGTGCCCACGCAAAAATATCTTGGTTCCTGAAGAGAAGCTGCTTCAGGTGCGCTCTGGTGTTGGGTGATAAGGCGTGGCCCAACGTGACCTTTTGTTCTGGGTATCTCGCGTTGAGAACCCATTTTTCTGGTTGGTTGTTGGGGGTAGGCCTTGCTATCTTGGTCGGGCGTATTTCGTCCGACAACATGACGTTTCTGCGTGCGTAGATTATCGCGACCCCTGTTTCGGTTGGGAAACCGACAGCAGAGTGGGGTACGGACGTAATCATGTTGAAATCGCCTTGGGATTCTCTCCCGAGGAGCACGTCATATTTGGAGGTGTGAGGCAAAACCATGAAGTTCACCTCCTCTGTTCTTGTGTGCCTTCCGTTGGTGAGGCGCACAGGAAAAGTAATTTGGCCCAGGGGAAAAACAGTTTCTCCTGCGAACCCGACCAACGGGTAGTCCACCGCTTGCAACCGATCTTTGTCCTCCTGGTCGAACTGGTTGAAGCACTGCTCGTATATGATATCAGAAGTACTGCCTGGGTCGATGAATAATCGCTCAGTGCACTAATGAGCTAGGTGGCCTGTAATAACGACGGCGCGCCTGTCGCGCGGGCCGTCTCGGACTTTTGGAAAGACAACTTGATCGTCTTTCCAGTCATTGTCCGGTCTTCTCGCCACCTTGCACGGCCTTCCCTTGCCTTGATCATATGGGTCGAGGCCACATACATGGTCCTCTTCCCGGAGGAGGTGCCCTCGCCATGGGGGGTGATGCATTTGGTGGCTTTTTGCCCACCGGGCAACAGGTGTTGCAGCTTCCCCTCCTTTAGGGCTCGCTCAATCTCCAGTCGGAGACTGATGCAGTTGTTTGTTGTATGGCCCTGGTCCTTGTGATACTCACAATAAAGAGTGAGATCTTGATTTTTCTTGGACTTCATTGGTTAGGCCGGTCGCAGGTACTGCGCGTCCGTAAGAAGGACTTCGCTTGGCGACTTGGTGATCTCGGTCCAGTTGCGGTCCCGAGATTCTTTCTTTGACGCCCGGTTGTCCCGTTGAGCGTTAATTGTTGCCCTTGCGTTGAACTGGTTGGTACGCGGGAAATATGGTTTGGGATCGCTGCCACGATTCCCTATGTCCCGGTTGCGCTTATTGTTGCGCTTGGGCTCGTAGCGGGAGGTTTGACCTTCCGCTTGGGGCTGTGCCTTTACGAGGTGCGGTTTAAGGGACCGCTGAGTCTGGGCGTATGTCTTGACCGCAACCATAACATATTCCCATTTCTTTGGCAAGCCATCCTTGCCGGAGATGGTCATAACCATCTTTTTGTCTCTGACGGCTTTGATGAAGTGGTTACGTGTGGTCTGCCACGTCACCTATCTCCAGGCATTCTTTGTTGTATCGGACGACGAACGCTTCAAGAGATTCGTCGTCCCTGCGCCAGATATTCATGACGTCCATCGAATCACGTTCGTGACGTCGCTGCTGGCTGAAATATGCGAGGAACTTTGCATGCAAGTCCTCAAATAAGGCCAGTGATCCTACTGGAAAAGAATCGAACCAAGCCTTGGCCAGACCCGTGAGGGTCTGGGGGAAAAATGACACTAGGTGGGCTCGTCCCACCTACCGTTGCACCCTGCACCCATGTAGATGTTCATGTGATCGTCCGGGTCGGACGAACCGTTGTATTTCCCAATGTTAAATGGGAATTTTGTGTTGGTGACATGGGCGTGGGCGATTTGTAGGGCGAATTTGGAGTTTTCTGCCGCAGCTTTTGGCCTGTAGGGTCGGCTCTCGGGGCGCTTTGCAGCGCGGAGGTATGTGTTTCGGGGGTGAGTGGGAGCAGAATAGTTGCGTCCTCCCGGTCTGCTGCTAGTGGCATGAGATTCCCCGCAATATGTATGGTCGTCCGGGTCGGTACGGCCATATCCTTCGTGATGGGACTGTGGTCCCAGCCGGCTCTGGATGCCGGAGCCGCGGTGGGCTGTGGATTGCCGCCGGTTCTCGCCTTGAGGGCCCAGGCGGCTTTGTATTGGGCCTCTGGCGCGAGACCCATATGAGGAGTCGTCCTCATCAATTGTGCGGACCTCACAGTAAGAGGATCCGCAGTCCTCCCGCCTACTTCGGGAGGCTGGACGTGAAGGAACCCTGCCGTCGTATTGTAAAATACGACCCGCAGGGGTATATGGTGCCGGGGTAGGCCCGGCCTGCACTTGTGCTTCCGCACAAGCTCGATTGTATGTTGGGAGTGGAGGGGTGGTCCTCGCAGGCCTTGAGTTGGTGGGGTTTAGGTTATCCACAACAGTGTTATTCAGACGATCAGACATGATCTTTTTGAGAGGGAGAGGGATGGTAAAAAGGTGCTAAGAGTAGCGGTGGGCGCTAATGATGAAACAATGGTTAACCGGGCAGGGTTAACACACTGGTCTCGTCAAGAAGGGTTAATCCCTTCCTCTCGAGGATCGCTGGCTAGATCGTCCGTTGGTTGATCTCCTGCACAAGGAAACAAACCGTGACTCGTAATAAGAAGGATGGGGTGGGGGGGTGCTCCTTGTTACCACTCTCCGGCGTGAGAATCAGTAATCTGCTTGTGAAGCAAAGTATGATAGTAGTAGTAGTGACAGAGTTGTGAAGAGATACATCAAACCTGGTTTGGGGTTGGTATTTATAGCCGAGGAGTGAAGGAGGAGGTGGATAGATAGACTGACGACATGCTGCACCTTTGCAGGTGTGTCAGGCCTGTCGGTTGTGGAGGTGAAGCCACGTCAGGCTGTCGCTTACGTAGACCTGACAGGCGGCTGCCATTGGTGCTACTTGCTTTGTAGTGTCAGTCCCACTTGCTGAGTGTACAGGATGCGGTGCGGGCCGCATCGCTGCTTGCGGTAACTCTAGATGTTCCCGCGTCTCATTCTTTGACCAAGAAATACGCGAGATGCGCTGCCAAGCCGCATCGTCGTCTGTGGTGACTGTTGCTGTTATCCAGCTCCCTTGTATTGATAGAAGTGTTCACTGGATACGGTGCTAGGCCGCATCGCTATGAGTACTTCCGTTTTCATACACCAGATGCGGTTCCATGCCGCATTACTATACCGTTCTCATATTCCAGGTAAGTCCTCCTCCATCATTGGGCAGATTGGATTCAACCACTGTGTTCGCGCGTTCCCGCACGGACACAGGTAAGTTATTAGCTAGTGGGGGTTTTGATAAGGGTAATGGTCACTCGCGGTCGTGCTCACGCTAGATCTGGGACCATACCCCTTCAAATACGTAATCACATTATTATAATTTTTTTATCGTAAAATGTTTTTAAACTAAAGCTATGCTTATTACGTGATAATATAATGAAAACTTAATTGTTTTTATGCTATTACCTGATTAGATTTATAATATAAATCATTACGTGATTATAAATGTGGTATTACATTGAGTATTTGTTACTATTTTGCAAACATGGTATGCGATTATCATATTGAGTATTTATTACTGCTTTTTGTAGATACGGTATGTGATTCTAGATTTAGGTATACATTGAGTATCTGGTTCGTGATTTAGGTATTCATTGATCATTTTGTTACGTGATTTAGGTATTCATTGATCATTTTGTTACGTGATTTAGGTATTCATTGATTATGTTCTCGTATGTAATTACGTACCGGAACATAATCACGTAACTTTATAGCTTGTAAAATAGAAAAAAATTATAAAATTAAGAGAACTATAGCAATAGCATACTTAAATTAAAGAAAATGAAATGATCGTTAATGGTTAATACGGTGTAATTTAAAAAAGAGTAAACTGCCGAAATGGTTCCTGAGGCTTGGTCATTTTTGCTACTTTAGTCTAAAACTCAAACCTTTTGAATTTGGGTCCATGTGGTCTAGTCAGATTTGCGGTTAACATCCAGTTTTTTTTTTTTTTTTTTTTTTTTTTTTTTGTCTTTTTCCTCCCTTTTAATAAAGGGCAAAATCATCTTTTAACTATGATAACAAATTAACAAAATCTAACCATTTTGCCCTTAATTAAAAGGGAGGAAAAAGACAAAAAACTGGATGTTAACTGAAAAATCTGAGTAGATTTTGTTTTTGGATGAAAATGATAACAAAATAGAAACCACAGGGACCCAGATTCAAAAGATTTGAGTTGTGGACAAAAGTGACAAAAGTAACCAAACCTCAAGGACCATTTTGGCAGTTTACTCTTTAAAAAAATAGAGTAAATTGCCAAAATCATTCCTGAGGTTTGGGTCTGTTTGCCAGTTTCATCCAAAAAACAAGTTTTTTGTGCCATATTGCCCTTCACATTTGGCATTTTTTGCCATTTGCATCTAAATCTCTAACCTGGTTTGTTTTTCTGTTAAGATGATAAGCACTTTCGTCTTTTTGCTAACGTACAACACATTAAAGCTTGGTACAAGCTGTTAATGCATGCACATAATCACCACCAACCGCCACACCACCACTCAGTCACCACCATCACCAGCCCACCAATACTGTCACCACCATAACCCCTCACTGCCAGACCACCACTCAGTCACCACCCCACCAACACCACACCATCACCACCAATCAAAGCCCAAATCCAACGCCACCACAGTAATCCCATTTTCACCACCACCTCTGCTTCCGGCCATCACCACCCATCACCACCAGCCCACTACCATCACGACACCCTCACCGAAATTCCAACCATCACATGCCAAAACCAATATCATAATTCACAAAATACTTAAGTTAAATCTTACATACCAATAGCTGAATTTAAACTCAAACAACATCAAAACAAAAACATATAACCAAAATTTAACAGCCACCTACCAAAATCCACAAAAACATCACTAAAATACACACATCGGAGCACGTCCACTTAATATTCAACATCTATTCACCGGAAACAGAATTTCCTTTTCGATGACGGCAGAGGCGGAGGATGGTATTGAGGGTGCTGGAAACGGGGGTAAAGGTTGTGACGACTGGGTTTACATCGGAATGATGAGGTGCGATGGTGGTCAAGGGTTAACAAAGGTCTCCGGCTGCGGCAGTACACTATGGTTCCGTAGTGATGTCATGAAGATCCGATCAGATTTAGAGAGAGAGAGAGGAGAGGTTGGAGAGAGAGAGAATGAAGAGGTTTAGGTTTAGAGAGAGAGAGAGAGATAATGGGGTGGGGGTAGAGGTGTACAAATCGGTTTTTTTCAAAAACCGGTTTCGGTTATTAATCGGTTTCGGTTTTTTCATCCAAAATAAAAACCGGTTTTTTTTTAACCGGTTCCTGTTACTAACCGGTTTTTGAGGTCCAAAACAATAACCAGTATAACCGGTTGGGACCGGTTTTTAACCGGTTTTTCCCAAAAAACCGGTTTTTTCCGGTTTTAACCGGTTTTTTAATAACCGGTTCGGTTAATAACCAGTTTTTGAAGTCAAGAATAGTAACCGGTATAAAAACTGGCGGTTAAAAAAACCGGTTATAAAAAAACCCGGTTTCGGTTTTTTTCCTGTTTCGGTTCTAAAACCAGTTTTTTTGTACACCTCTAGGTGGGGGTGGGTGGGGTAGGATTTATAATTAGTTTTTTTATTTAAGAGTTAACAGAAAAAACAAACCTAGTTAGAGATTTGGATGAAAATGACAAAAAATGCCAAACGTGAAGACAATATGGCACAAAAAACTTGTTTTGAATGAAACTGGCAAATAGGCCCAAACCTTAGAGACGATTTTGACAATTTACTCAAAAAAATATTATCGTATAAAAAAGTTATAAGTGTTTAAAAATCAAAATGGAGTAGTTCATTGGAGAAAAGATTATACTACCATTTTTTTCTTTGATCCATTGATGTGAATGTCGTACACGCTCGTACGCCACAAGCCTCTTGTATCGTAACTCTCCTTTACAAGTCATACAAAATAGCTATAAGCTCATGAACCAAATATTCGCTAATTAATGAATAAAATGTAATTTCATAAATATTTTTTTTGTAAATCCCTATATGTTAAATCTAGTCGTCATAAATTCGTTGCAAAGCATGTTTGGACCACCATTAACTTCGTGTAACCAATCGTGTCGTGTAAACTTCTGAAATACTTAATCTAGTTTTGTAGTTTTATATGCTTGGACCACGTATCACTACTTTTGTGTGATTGATAATGATGTGTACTTTCACGAAACATGTTCCTTAAAATCATTTTGTGGGACATTTTATTGAATTAAACTATTAAAGTGTAAATTCATGTTCTTTCATATGATTTTCATGAAATAAAGTGCCTTTTCTAAAGCATGCTTTTGTGAAACGTATGCCTATTTTGTATTCATCTAAATAATGATGTTAAAATGAGTCAAGTCCCATTAGTTGATTGTGTACGATCTCAACGCGTTTGTTTGTATTAAAATCTGATATATTAATATATTGAAAGGCAAATTAAATAGTCCCTAAAGTTCTTATATAAACTTAACTAGCTTATAAACCCGTGTATTACACGGTTTGATATAAAATAAAATATAAATCATAAATTTGTATAGAATACTTATAATTGAAATGATTTGTTACATAAAATAACATAACGAAACATAATGAAAAATTACATTTTTGGTATCCATATATAACTTTCTAAGTTTTACTTCTCTCCTTGAGTCTGTAGGTCACTATCCGATGGATGACGAACCTCGAACCTTGTTATACTAACTCACTAGCGAGTGCGGAATCCAAGCTAGCAAGCAAACCGGGATTGAACAAGTATGAACACAAGCACACACGGGTTCACCGATTAACACAATCTTGTATTAATGCAAATGAAGGTTTCGGTTACAAGCACAATGTTTACAAACCTAACTTGTAAACTCTCAAAGTGTGTGTGTGAGTCTCGGACAAAATGCTCTCAACACTATGTGTGTGTTTTTCTCTCTAACTGTCTGTCTGTCTCTCTCTCTTTCACACTACACTGCATGGGTATATATATACCCAGCCTAGCATGCCTGATCGAAGGATCTGATAGATGGTCCGAAGGATCATCTATCGAGGACCAAGTATTCGAAAGATCATCAAGGACCTCGAAAGATTACCTTTCGAGGTCTATGATTCGAACCATATCTTTCGATGAGGTCGAAGGATCCACATTATCCTTCGACCTCTTATCCTTCGACACAGTACATCTTTCAAATGTTGACTAAGTCAAACCAGGAGGACGGTTGACTTTGTCAACTTACAGGACTGACAAGGACATCGTTTACATACAGACCGAATACAGACAAAGTACAGACACAAGTGCACCAACAAACTCCCCCTTGGCTGTAGCTTTGTCTTTATCTTCTATAGTTGTAGACTCGTCTTGAACTTCGACGGTCTTTGGTCTTCGAGTTATCAAAACTCTGATGTCCTTTCAAGTCTTCAATGTCGGAGGATCTTCAAAGTCTTCACGTCTTGAAAGCAGAGAGTGTATCAACAAACTACCCGTATCATGTAGGAAGTGTGTTGACAAACTCCCCCTTAACATAAGCTCCCCCTTGAGTTATGCTCGTGAAGAGACTTTATCTTTATGAAGTGAGATCCTTGTGGAGTTGATGATGGCCAGCGGCAACTCGATCATCTTCATCTTTTGAGCGCCTTCTCGTCGTGTCTTCATTCAGAAGCTTTGTCATCGACCATGTTCTCCTAGCCTTTAGAATCTGCACATGCAAGAAATCTAAACGCATAATGAGAACAACTGCTTGGAATATAGTTAACATAAACAAATGACACACGAATGACCATGTCACTATCAAACACCGTCCGACAGTTTGAAAGTTTAACAAAATTGTCAATTTTAGATTTAACTTTCAAAACTTGCAAATTTTGACCGTTTATGAAGATTTAGTCAATTCGGTTTTCATTCAGGTTTCAGGTAACGAAGACTCGAGCTCCAACATCGTACGATCGAAAATAAAGTAGAAAGAAAATCTTTTTGGCTTTTATAAAGTTTATATTAAAACACGCTTAAAATCTTTTTGGTATTTTTGAAAGTAAAAGACAACAATTTAAAATCCTTTGAGTGTTATCAAACGACATCACCGCTAATGTCGTGCTGATATGCACCAAACGACGAAACTGTTTAAAAGAAAAACAATAAAAGTTAAGCAGTAAATAAATAAATATATACAAACATTCTTTTTGCGAGTTTCGAGGGTAAGAGAATCATATCAGTATACGGTCATGCCAAAACACTCTTGTTGTTCAGTTAATTAATATTAAGATAAGCATCCTATAACAATTATCGGTATTGTTGTCCACTTAAGCTCAACTTATCAGATGTAATCATGTTTAGAGGATACGTTAAGGTATGATTTATACTTACCGACCGGTGTTCATCCACATCACGACACATTCCCGTATCAAGGTATGCACGAGAGTTCATCTTACCGGTGAGTATACTGATTATCATCTGTTTGACCGTATAAGCTGTGAGATACTCACTTATTTTGATTTGAAAACAAGCCCTATGTGATATAATCACTTATTGATGAGGAACTTGATTTTCGTATGCATGAGGGCACAGGTGCAAGTCCGTGAACAGGTCAGTACTTCCGTACAGCAGAGAGACGAACTTGACACCCGGAAAAATGTGATATATTATCACTTATTTGATATGGACATGTGATTGTTTATCACTTATTGAGGTCGAATGCAGTATGTAATATGTACACGTATGTATAGTATCATGGAAGATCTAGACTTGCGTCCCCGTTATTTTTCGGTAAAAGATACAACCATGATACCCAAATGATAAGCAGCATAAAGACCGAATATCTCAGAACCTCGGCAATCTATCAAACGAAATTTCGGTACTAAGACCATATGCCAATGAATGGTTCCCACCTGGTCTTCAGTCGATTAAGATTTATATCACCCTGCACACTTTAAAATGATTGTGAGCCTACCGATACATCTTATATAGAGCTGCTTATCGTTTTGCATTTTAAGGTTTAAAGAGGTTTGGATAGACCACTGATGTACTATCATTTTCTCTTTTTCTCGCTAGGAAACTCATTTTTGATTTTCTATTGTTTTTGTGTTTTTGAAATTTTTCGATGTTTTTGGATTTTCTGATTTTTGGATTTACTCCCCCTAAAATCAATAAACTAAGATAAATTTAAAAACACAAAGATATTTACAAAAATGATTTTCCGATGTTGGTTTTACTCTTGCTTGACCTTAATGCCGTTTACCAATAATAAAAAGTCAAATCTTGATTTGTCAAATGCTTTGGTAAATAAGTCGGCACGTTGGTCATCGCTGTGGACCTTAACAACATCGATTAGCCTTTTCTCAAAGCAATCACGTATGAAGTGATATTTGATTTCGATGTGTTTGGTCTTTGAATGCTGCACAGGATTTCTAGTGATATCTAAAGCAGCAGAATTATCAACGTAAATAGGAGTAGTTAGGAATTCAAAACCGTAGTCCCGCAATTGTTGTTGGATCCAAAGAACTTGTGAACAACAACTTGAGGCAGCAATGTATTCAGCTTCGCATGTTGATGTAGCTACACACGTCTGCTTCTTGCACTGCCATGTGACTAGGCGATTTCCTAAAAACTGACATCCAGCCGTTGTGGATTTGCCGTCGATTTTACATCCGCCAAAATCAGAATCACTGAATGCGACCAAGTCAAAGTTATTATCCCTAGGATACCACAGACCGGTGTCGGGGTAAGCCTTCAAATAACGAAAAATCCTTTTGACAGCTGCAAGATGTGAGGCCTTCGGATTAACTTGATATCTGGCAAGTAGGCACGTTGGGTACATTATATCTGGCCTTGATGCTGTGAGGTACATAAGGGATCCGATCATCGCGCGATAGTTTGAAGGGCTAACAGCTTCTCCCTTCAAGTCTGGAGTAATTCCGTGATTAGTTGGCAATGGGGTACCAATGGGCGTTGCATCAGACATCTGGAACCGGCTCAAGATGTCACCAACATATTTAGTCTGATGGATGAATATCCCAGACTCAGTTTGTTGTACTTGTAGGCCCAAGAAGAAAGTCATTTCCCCCATAGCACTCATCTCGAATTTATCCTGCATAATGCGCTCGAATTCCCTACACAAGACATCATTAGTAGAACCAAAAATAATGTCATCAACGTATACCTGTACCAGAAGAAGATCTCCATCTTGTTCCTTGATGAAAAGAGTACAGTCGATAAGACCTCTACGAAAACCGTTCTCCAGCAGATAGTGAGATAAGGTTGCATACCAAGCTCGCGGGGCTTGATGTAGACCATAGAGAGCTTTGTTGAGCAACCAAACCCGATCAGGATGGATAGGATCTTCAAAACCTGGAGGCTGTTCGACATATACCTCTTCTTCAACCACACCATGCAAGAATGCACTTTTCACGTCCATCTGATAAACCTTGAATCCTTTGAAGGACGCATAGGCTAGAAAGATTCGAATTGCTTCGAGACGTGCAACTGGTGCATACACTTCGTTGTAGTCAATCCCTTCAATCTGACGAAAACCTTGAACGACTAAACGAGCTTTGTTTCGGATAACAACTCCGCGGTCATCCTTTTTGCATTTGAAAACCCAACGGGTACCAATCTTCTTGTATCCAGCAGGTTTCTCCACGAGTTTCCAGACACCCAGCTTCTGGAATTGTTGCAGTTCTTCCTGCATTGCTTCAACCCAAGCGTTATCTTTCAAGGCTTCTTTCCACGTTCTTGGTTCTTCCTGTGAGACATAACACGCGAAGGACCAGTCGTTTTGTTGCCCGGACTCTCGAATAGCTGCATACAAGCCTGCATTGTTGTTGTTTCGCAACATGTTTCTTGTTTGAACGCCACTTTGCACATTTCCAATGATGTTTTGTTGAGGATGGGTATTATGAATCCTTGTTTCTGGATTATCTGGAACTGGAACATTTATACCCAGGTTGTTGAGGTTAAGATCAACAACCAATTCAAGGCCCGGAATTGACGAAGAGGATGATGCAGTAGCCTCAGCTGTTCTATGGGCATCCACTGGAGGAGTACCCTCTGAAGTACCATGAACTGCTGTTGTAGGAGCTTCCTGATCTGCATCTAGAAATTCATCATCCTCTGAAGATTCGTTCAATTCGTTTGCATCATGAAAATCCTCATTGTTGAGAGTATTGTTGTTCACCGAAGAAGATGGTTCTTGATTCACAAGAATTGGACGAACCACCGGTGAAACTGTTGCATTGTCACTCTCGAAAAACATCCTAGCCGCAGCATTTTCTTCAACGGCTTCAACATTGATCGAATTGAAGAAGTCATCGTACTCAAACATCCAAGGTTGACCCGGATTTTTGACTGGCAAGGTGTGCCTTTGTACTCTGACCTCAGACCATTCCTCGACCCTTTTAGTCTCTAGATTCCAGACTCGTAAGTTAGGGGTGGCATACCCAAGAAAGTATCCATCAATTGCTCTTGCCCCAAACTTTCCATTAGGATCGATGATTGTGCAAGGAGCTCCAAACGGTTCGAGATAAGACAAATCTGGTTTCCGTTTTTGAAGAAGCTCAAAGCAGGTCTTGTTGTGCCTTTTGACTGTAAGGACTCTGTTCAATGTGTAACATGCAGAGGCCACAGCTTCAGTCCAGAATGGAATGGGTAGCTGCGACTCTACCAACATTGTCCTAGCAGTCTCGATCAATGTGCGGTTCTTACGTTCAGCGACACCATTCTGTTGAGGAGTATAAGCTGCACTAAACTCATGAAGAATACCCTTTGAAGTGCAGAACTCCGCCATGGAATGATTTTTAAATTCAGTACCATTGTCGCTACGTATCCGCCTAACCTTCAACTTATACAAATTCTCAATCTGAATGATCAAGTTTTTGATAATGACAAAGGTTTCACTCTTGTGTGCCATGAACGCAACCCAAGAAAATCTTGAATAATCATCAGTAACCACGAGGCAGTATTGATCACCCCGAATACTCTTGTGCTTGACAGGACCGAACAAATCCATGTGCAAGCGTTCAAGAGGAACTGCCACCGTGTTGATCTTCTTTGTAGGGTGCTTCTTCTTCGTTTGCTTTCCTTTCTGGCACGAAACACAGATGTCTTGAAGATGGAAATTTTTGAGGGGAACACCATTCACCAATTCATTTGAAACCAAATGATTCATTTTTCGTAAGTGAATGTGACCCATTCGTCTGTGCCAAGAGATAGTGTCTTTTTCTGTGGCTTTGGAAACGAAACAAGTTGCTTGTGCAGACGTAGTAATAGCTTGGCTCATGTCAAGGACGTACAAATCATTTATCCTTGGAGCCGACAAGAGAATCCATTCTTTTGGAATTTTGAAGCCGGGTTTCAGCACATAACATCCATTAGCATCAAAGTGTACCGAGAACTGTTTGTCACAGATTTGAGAAACACTGAGAAGATTGTGATCAAGTTGTTGCACAAAATTGATCTTGTCAAAGCTGACAATCCCGTTAGATATCCTTCCTTCACCCGTTATATATCCACCTTTATCTCCAGCAAAAGCAACATAACCTCCTCTAATAGATTTAACGTCGTAGAGAAGCTTCATGTCGCCTGTCATGTGCCTGGATGCCCCACTATCAACAATCCAATGACTACTGATAGTTCCTCCTGAAGCACCCTGCACATGAACTCAAATGAATTAGTTGGAGATGGGGACCCAAGCCATTGTGGTCTTGGGTCTTCCATTTTCATCAATGACAATAACTTCTTGTCTTTGGTTGTTGGTGAATTGTGATGGTCCCCCTGATTCAGTAACCGATTTAGGTTTCCATGTCTGTTTTGTTTTACCAGTGTCTTTCTTTAAAACTTTAACTTCTTGATTGTTTGAAGTTGTAGAATTGTCTGGTTTTACAGCAACAGATTGTTTTTGAACCACATCGATTTTAATTGCTTTTTCAATCTTCTTGACCTGTTGCCGTTTCTGTTTCTTTTCCCTTTCTTTTACAAGTCGGGGATCTTGTTTTGTGGAAACAGTTGGCTTACGGTCAGTTTTGCCACGGGGATCATCAACCTTTCCCTTTTGTTTATGAAGATATGGACAATTACGAATAATATGTCCAATGGTTCCACATTCAAAACATGATCTTCGTTCTACAAACCCCGAAGAATCATGTGATCGTCTAGCCGATGATGTTGAACTTTGTGAACCCGAGGTACTAGGTTTTGAACTGCTTGGTTCATTTCTTTTCTCGACAATAGCTTTCTTGACAAAATCTAAGTTAGATTGATTTTCAAACTTTTCAATTTTGTCCGTTCCCGTCGATTTCACAAAGTTAACCTTTTTCTTCTTCTTTTGGTTCGGCTTCTTGTTAGCTTGAGCCGGTGTTTTACTTTTGGGTTTGGTGTGATTTTGCTGTGTTGGCACTGTTGGTAATTTCTTGTTACCAAATTGTTTTCGAATTTCAGCCTTTGGAATAGGAGGACACTGTGTAACCGTAACTTTAGGTCCTGTCCTTCCCAAGAACTTACTCGTCGAATTCTCAAAGACTTTACAGATTAAGGATTGATTAACATTCTTAATGGGAAAATCTTTGTCTGAGTAAATTTTATCATCACCAACTAGAGTGTACAGCAAATTCACACTCTCCGGCTCTTCTGCAGATGAGGACTCAGTTGCAACAGTCTTAGCGGGTTGTACAGGGGGATCACATAGAATGTGATTCTCAAGAGGTATGTCCTCATTTTTTACTACCGCATCAGACTTTGCTGGGACAGTATCATCAGATTCATCATCAGACGAATCAGCATCCTCAATCACAACAGGAGGATCTTGATTCTGTTCAGCACTCACAAATGTATCTGCTGACACATCTGAATCTGAGGATACTTCCTTTTGGTATCCGAGTCCTGCAGCAAATTCCTTAACATCTAGAGGCACAGAAGGTTCAAAGAAAACCCTGTCCTCTTCATCAGGCATGGCATCATAATTATGTCTCACTGGTGGTGGACACTTCTTGTAGCCTATGCATGTGACATCTCTCTTTTCCTTCTGAACATCAATGATGTGATCTAACACATAGCTAGAGCTCAAATAACTGTCTAGCTTGAGTTGGATCGCATCACTTTCGGTTTTCACACAGGCCATCTCTTTTTGCATAATCTCAAGTCGAGATATATACAAATTAATATCAGTTTGTTTTCTTGAAACCATTTTAGTCAGTTCAGTTTTATCTTTCTTTAATGTTTCAATTACTGACTTAAATTCTTTTTCATGGTTTTCATAAAACATGTTGGCTTCTGTGCATTTAGAGAGATCCACAGTCAATTTCTGATTGTGGATGAATGTCACATCATATTTCTCTTGCAAAGCCTCATGCTTGCTTTGCAAGTCACACCACTCAGCACTCAAGGAACTATGTTTGTCTTGCAAGTCAAACAAACTAGCTTGTAAAGCATCATGTTTGGTTTGCAACTCAGACATGTTTCCTTCTAATTCGGCACATTTAGCATGCAATCTATCACATTCATCACAGTTAACAGCAGTGGGTTCATCGACACATACCTGACTTGATGAACCGTCGACATTAGCCATAAAGGCTGAATGGAGAGAAGACGAAGTATAAGCAGCTTGATCCACCAGAATAGATCTTCTTTGAGTTTCTGCTGCAGCTTCCTCCAAAAGTTCATCAAAATCAACATCATCCGAAACATTAGATGTCTCACCCACATGATCATCACCAGAATTGGATGATTCTTCATCAACACTTCTACTGTAACCAGACGAATCTTCATCTTCAGATGATTCACCACCACTGGCAGAAGATTCTCCACCACTGGTGTGAACTAGCTTCTTTACAACCTGAGCAAAACATGCTGTTCCATCGGGAGCATCACCACCCAACTGGATTGACCAGTCACAACCTTCATCTACCTGAACCGCAAGTGCCCGGTTGGTTTGGTTGTTGACAGGTACCATGGTACGATCATTGTTTCTGTTCTGCCGGTTGCCTTGGTTTCTGAAGGGGTTTTGATTCCCGTGCTGGGCTGGCTTGGTGCATTCCCGTTTAAAGTGACCCCTTTCACCACAGTTGAAGCATTTAACAGCCTGCTTATCGAACCCATACTTGGTGTCTCGCTTACTTTCCAAGCTGGTTCTTCCAGTACTCTCCATCCAATCCTTTGCTCTTCTCACAGCACTCGCAAAGGCCCACTTGATGTCCATCAAGTCCATCTCCTCTTTATCAATCTGCCTGTAATCTTCTTGTGTCAGATTAATGTTGCCAATCTGACCTTCTATCAACCCACAGTACGCGCTCACTACAGTGTTAAGCAGCTCCATGTGTTCCTTAGCTACTTCTACACTGATTTTAGAGAAGCTTGACGTGTCGAGCTGCACTGTACTTGACTTTGATTGTTGACCAGCAGATGATGTTCCTCCATAACATGCACGTTGTTGTTGTTGAGCAGGAGGAGGTGGAGGTGGTTGAATTGGATTTCCATACATGTCTGTGGTGGGAGGTGGCTTAACAGGAACTTGTATTGGGTTGCCAAAACAATCTGTGCTTGTGACAAACGCTGTCTGAAGTGGAGCATGTGGACCGGTTCTTGCAGATGAAGAATTGGAAGTTCCACCGTACATTTCTGGATTCTGTGGCAATGGAACTCTCTTCGCTTTCAATGTTTCCTCCTGATCCTTGTTTTCCAAAAGTTGCACGAATTCGTTGATATTAGTGGTTCTCAACACTCCGTTGTACTTCAGGATCTCCAAGAAACTACTCCATTGAGGAGGCAAAGCATCAGCAAACTTCTTCACAACTTCAGCTTGAGTTGTCACTACACTATAATTATCCAATTCTGTAAGCAGATGATAAAATCGGCTTGTCATATCTCCCAAGGACTCCTTATCCATACAAGTGAAACCTTCGAATTCTTTCTTGAGAAGATCATGACGCATTTGACGTGTTGCTGCATTTCCCACTCCTCTGTTTTTCAATCCATCCCACAACTTCTTTGTTGTCTTGAAGCTGACAAACTGATGGTAGATATCCTTGCTCAACGCCTGAGTGAGAATGGCGTATGCCTTCTTTTCCAGATCATAGGTTTTCTTTTTATCTTCTGGAAGATCAGCAAACGTAGCAGAATCTGAAGCAGCAACCTCTATGGCTTGATCGAAATCTGTGGTGAAACGTATCCACAGTTCGGTATTTTGACCAAGAACATATGTTTTAAATCTCTCAACCCATCCTGGATATTCATTCAAATGCATCAACTTTGGAGGTCGATTCAAACTTCCTGTTTCACTTTCGCTTAGTAGAATACTTTGAATGCTTGGAGTTTGATTCGATACCAAAGCCCATTGATTTCCCTGAGAAGATGTCGATACCGGCGACTCGGCCCATAAAGGAGATGACCTTGTATTCGTGTATTTTCCATCGTCTGGAGCCGATGTACCCCACCATGAGGGAGTGACATTTGATCTTGTATATTCACCATTATCTGGAGCAGGATTCCACCAACTCGGATTCATGATAGATAAGCAAAATAAATGCTAAGTGAGAAAACCGAAAGATATCACGGCCGTAAGATCCTGTTCCGAAAGATCTGAAATCACAGAAACTTGTTAACAATAAACTGTCCACAATCGAAAGATCAAATCTTGTTCGAAGGATCAACAGTGCTCGAAAGATCACTGTTGTATCTCGAACAATGATTTCGAAAGATTCAAGAACTCGAAGGATTCCCTTTTGAAAGATCCTTATCTTTCGAGTTAAATCCTTATCTTTCGGACACTATCTTTCGAATAGATTCCTCTTATCTTTCGAAGATTGAAAGATCCTTATCTTTCGAACCAAAGTCTCGAAAGATTCTCACTTGAAAGATACTGATCTTTCGAACACTAATACGAAAGATTCTCCTGCACGAAGGATCCTTATCTTTCGCAATGAATAGTAACTCGAAGGATGATCTTTCAAAAAGATTACTTGACTCGAAGGATAACACACTAACTTCGAAGGATGTTCGAAGGATGGCTATCTTTCGAATCTCCTTGATCGAAGGATGATCCTTCGATCTCGAAGGGTATCTTTCGAGGTCTGACACACTGACAGAAAAGTTGATGGGTTGGTGAAAAGGTGACAGGTTGGTGTACCAACTTTCGGCAGAAGGGATGTTCTGCACACGATTTCCCACCAACTTTTTGACTTTCAAACAAGATTTCCCAAAAAGGCAAATCTTATCCAACCAGTTCAGTCACCGGAGACAACCGGAATCTTGGCCGGAAAAATCAAGGTCACTTAAAAACAAATTTTCAAGTTACCCAACCCACTTACGAACACTCCCGGTAAGTTTAAAACACGTTTTCCAGTTTAAAAGTGAAGAAAAACCAACAAAAACGGGTGTTAAACCAAGTGTTCAAACACACAACAAGAACTTGAAAAACCCGGTTTTAAACAAGGTAAAGAGCCAAGCTCTGATACCACTTGTAGGTCCCTATCCGATGGATGACGAACCTCGAACCTTGTTATACTAACTCACTAGCGAGTGCGGAATCCAAGCTAGCAAGCAAACCGGGATTGAACAAGTATGAACACAAGCACACACGGGTTCACCGATTAACACAATCTTGTATTAATGCAAATGAAGGTTTCGGTTACAAGCACAATGTTTACAAACCTAACTTGTAAACTCTCAAAGTGTGTGTGTGAGTCTCGGACAGAATGCTCTCAACACTATGTGTGTGTTTTTCTCTCTAACTGTCTGTCTGTCTCTCTCTCTTTCACACTACACTGCATGGGTATATATATACCCAGCCTAGCATGCCTGATCGAAGGATCTGATAGATGGTCCGAAGGATCATCTATCGAGGACCAAGTATTCGAAAGATCATCAAGGACCTCGAAAGATTACCTTTCGAGGTCTATGATTCGAACCATATCTTTCGATGAGGTCGAAGGATCCACATTATCCTTCGACCTCTTATCCTTCGACACAGTACATCTTTCAAATGTTGACTAAGTCAAACCAGGAGGACGGTTGACTTTGTCAACTTACAGGACTGACAAGGACATCGTTTACATACAGACAAAGTACAGACACAAGTGCACCAACAGAGTCACTATACGCCATCTTATTATTTACGTCTATAAAACAGTAACACTAAAAAAATAAAAATAACGACGATAAGACTGTAAGTGTTTTTAAAAATAAATTGTAAGGTATAAGTTTGTGGCAATTGAATTGTAATTAAATTCCAATATGTATAGTAGTGATATTCGAATAAATTCACGAATATTAAAATACTCGGATTATACACATTCGGACATCTAGTGAGTATAGATTTGCATCAAAATTATTATGATGATACTCTGACTTTAATAAACTATCCAAACTTAGGTATTTTATTTCTTCAGTTGAGAATAGTGACATCAACCGATCAATAACCACAACTACACATGTTAGCCGCTACAAATACCAATGCCCTATATAAGGCTCCAATTTTATATTTTGGCTACCATTGATCATTTATGTATAATCCGCTTTATAATACTGTTATCAATTACAATTAGTTTTAATTAAAGAATAGTACGAAAACTACATATATAACACTATTGAGCGAAAAATCCCTCCCCCTCGCCCCACTCATCTTGCGCCCTATTGGGAGAAGAAATAAATATTAATTAAATCATAATTGGTTTATATATCTGGATCTTAGTAGCTTGTAGAATTTATTTTTTATTATAACAATAATAATAATAACCCTATGGTTATAACGGAAACATAATAACGGCAAACTAAAACAGGATTAGAGTTATAAAAACATATGAAATTCATCATTTATCATACCTAATTTATTCATTATTTATCATATTTATTTAAGTTTATTTTTTTCATACACGGATCTATGGTTAGGTTATAACCATTTATTATAATTATAATAATAGGGATATAGATAAATAGATATAGATAAGGATAATCATGTATTAATTAATTCTTAAAAATTTAAAATAAAATAAAATAAAATTTTTTAGGTTAAAGGAAAAAAATGACACATGGCATTAATTGAAGTCTTTTATTAATATTTAGATTAGAAGTTATTAAAATATGTATAATTAGTATAAGTGAAGTTGTGTATTTGTATTTCAAATACATTTTTAAGATGAGTTTTACATTTGGTTTCAAATATCCCAACAAATACTTTTACCGCATAAGAAAATAAACGGGTATACCAACACTCATAAAACCACAAACCTTGCAGATAAACATAACAATACATGATGAGTATGAAACTTGCGTATAAAACATAATATTAGAAATAGTATGAGAGTGAAATTATCACAAACCGCACGTCCGCCCTACGTGACTCACTAACATCCCTAATCGAGCTATAAAACTTTTAAAATATTGACAAGAAGAAGATAACATGGCTTTTAGACGACTTAAATTTGAAGGCCCATTTGAATTGTTGTGAAAATATAGCCATTAAATTATCATTAATGGTGACACGGGCCTCTCTTAAAGATATTTTTTACACTACTTTATTCTTTTAGTTAATATAGTGAAGAAATAGACATTTTGTTTTCCACCACATTTTTTTTTTTCTTTTAGAGTGAAATGCTGATCAAAACTTTATTAGAATAAAGGGTGTAGTCATGTTTTTATAGTGAATTATGTTCTAACCATGAACCTCGTATGCTTCAGTCTTAGAGAACATGCAAAGCAGGAGGTTATTGGGGCTCACCCATAATGTTTTTTTCTTTTGCACTGTAACATAGTATGTATACATGCAAAGGCAAAATATATAACTAAGTAAGAGCATTCACATCCATGCCATCAAATTATGTGTATAGAGTTTTTATAATGTAAAGATTATAAAAAGTGGTTTTGAGTGAATGAGAGAGAAAATGTTACTCATTAGTATATTTGAGGGGACAATGTTCACCCTCTATATTTTTTAATATATTCTGAAAGTGGTTGTGAGTAGAGGAGAGAGAAAATATAATGATAAAGGTATAAAAAATATTATTTAATTGAAAATAAGAGAGAAAATGTAATGTTTTTTAGTGTAATTTAGGGTGAAAATATGATAGAAAGAAAGTGGTGTGGTGGGAAAGTTGGAGGGTTTTAAACCTCGTGGCGCGAGTTGGAACCATGTCTGAGGCAATTTGCTTTGTTTGAACTTTAATAATTTACGCTGCTATCTTTAAACTTTAAAACCTGCTATATAGTCGTCAAGATTTAATAAAGTAGTATCCTCAAACATTAATACTTACTATATAGTCTTTAAGATTTAATAAAGTCTTTTTTTATCTGTTTTTCCTTTGGTTTTTTTACATTGTCTAAACTTAAAGAAAAATTTGATGTACCGTAACGAGTCGAATCGGTAATTAAAAACGCACAAATTTTAGTTTTCTTTTTTTTTTTTGGTCAAAATGATGGTAGTGTTTTGGTTTTAATTGGTTTACTCGATTTAGTTTTTATTCGTGCCATGCCTGTCACTCGTTCATTGTCCTGACAATTCAAAATTGCAGTCTTGTCATTGTTTCAGTTTTTTAGCAAAACTATAGTAGTGTTTTTTTTTAATTTGTTTACTCGATGTAATTTTTATTGAGATCATGATATGAGTAAGATGTGCAAGTAACCGACACAAAAACGTATATGTTATGAAAGTGAGAAATATTCGGCTTAACGCTCTGCAACACGGAGGACATAAAACTGACATAAAGAAAAATAGACTTTGACTAGAATACTAGACACCAACAGGGGCGGATGTATAGTGTATCAAGGGGTAGCCTCCGCTACCGCTTGGTCGGAAAATTTTTGACATTTTTAGTGTAAATTTTGGAAAAATTTGACGTTTTTTCGATTTCATTACCGCTTATTTATAAAACGTTCCCGTTTGGTCAGAATCCTAGATCCGCCACTAGACACCAAAATAGACTTTTGACCACAAGGGCAATTTCGGTCTTACTCCTCTCTTTTCTTATTGGCCAATGCTCATTTGGGTGGTTGACCATAACAATGAAACTACCAAAACAACTTTACCCAACGTTTCAAAACATCACCCAGTTCATCCAAACCTCTGCAATCTAACCATAACTAATGGCTGCTTTCATCTCTGATCTTTACGAGAAGCTGGCCTCTGCAACTTCGGAAACACGTGCTCCATACGTTGAAATGAATTCTGAGATAAAGAAATTGGAGCGATCATTGTTCAAGATCCAGGATGTGCTTACTGATGCTTCTCAGAAGGAGATAACCGATCAATCTGTGAAACGATGGCTGAATGAGCTCCAGCACTTGGCTTATGACATCGATGACGTACTTGATGATATAGCTACCGAAGCTATGCATCGTGAGTTGATCGGCGAATTAGAAACCGATACTAGCAAGGTACAAAGCTTTTCAAAGGTAAATGATATGAACACCAAGTTACATGTTTTGATAGAACAGAAAGATGCTCTTCGTTTAGTTCTTAAAGATCGGAATATAGGTAAAAAAAAAACAATAATAGAAGATTACAAACCTCTATGGTGGATGCATCTAGTATTATTGTTGGACGACAAGCGGAGAAAGAGGCGCTGGTCCACAAGTTGTTGGTGGATGAACCATGTGATCAAAAGTTTAGCATTGTTCCCATAGTTGGTATGGGTGGGTTGGAAAAACTACTCTAGCTAGACTTTTGTATGACGAACAACAAGTCAAGGATCACTTTGAACTCAAGGCATGGGTTTGTGTCACGAATGAATTTGATAGCTTTCGTATAAGTAAAATTATAGGCACGGCTATCCAGATTTAAAACTGCTCCAAGTAGCTCTATGGATCACCTAAGGGGGAAAAGGTTTCTTTTTGTACTAGATGATGTGTGGAGTAAAAGCTATGAGGATTGGGAAACCCTTGTTGACCCGTTTCATGTATGTGCTCCAGGAAGTAAAATAATCATGACAACAAGGACGGATAAGTTGCTCAAAATGTTGAGTTACAATGATCTAAACAAGTTGAAAAGCTTGGCCCATGATGATGCTCTTTCTTTAGTTGCTTTACATGCATTGGGTGTAAATAACTTTGATTTGCATTTGTTGCTCAAACCACACGGTGTAGGTATTGTTGAAAAATGTGAGCGCTTGCCTTTGTCTAATTTGAAAGCACTTGGGAGATTATTAAGCACAAAATATGATGAAGAAGTTTATTGGAAGCAAGTATTAGATAGTGAGATATGGACGTTACCAGTTGAAGGTGAAATTGTCCCAACCCTTAAACTAAGCTACCATGATCTTTCTGCACGTTTAAAGCAGTTATTTGGATATTGTTCCTTGTTCCCCAAGAATTATGCGTTTGACAAAGAGGAACTAGTTCAGTTATGGATAGCAGAAGGGTTTTTGCAACAACCAACTCCAAGTGATTCAACACAAGAATGCTTGGGTCATGAATACTTTGATGAGTTGTTGTCAAGATCATTTTTTCAACATGAACCTAACAATGAATCACTGTTTGTGATGCATGACATGATAAGTGACTTGGCGATATCAATTGGTGGTGTGTTTTTTTCAAGGTTGGAGAAAGATATTAAGAAGGAAGCGTTGGAAAAGTACCGCCATATGTCGTTTGTTCGTGAGGAATATGTCGCCTACAAGAAGTTTAAGTCATATAAAGGAGCTAAAAGTTTGAGAACATTCTTAACAACATCTGTGGGGATGGTAGAGTGTTCGGATTGTTTCTACTTTTCAAGCAAGATACTGGTTGATTTATTTATTGAGTTACCGTTGTTAAGGGTTCTATGTTTGAGTGGTTTCAAAATAAGTGATGTACCAGAGTCCATAGGTACTTTGAACCACTTAAGGTATCTTAATCTATCACGGAGTACAATCACGCAATTACCAGAAAGTGTTTGCAATCTCTATAATTTAGAGACATTGATTGTATTTGGTTGTCATGGTTTAGCTAAGTTTCCCAATAACTTATTTAAGCTTAAAAACCTTTGGCATATTGACATTAGGGACACTTGGTATTTGAACGAGACACCACCAGGGATTGGTGATTTGAAAAGCCTACAAACTCTCTCCAAGATATTTGTCGGAGGCGAAGGAGGATTTGAAATAACCAATCTTAAAGATTTACGGAATCTATGTGGGAAAATTTCCATTGCAGGCTTGGAAAAAGTGCAAAATGCAATGCATGCGCAGGAGACGAACTTTTCACAAAAGAGATTTAGCGAGCTAGAGGTTGTTTGGAGTGATGTGTCAGATGGTTCAAGGAATGGAATGCATGAAAAGGAGGTCCTAAATGAGCTGAAGCCACGTAATGAATATTTAAAACAACTCCAAGTTATTTCATATGGGGGATTAGAGTTTCCAAATTGGGTTGGGGATCCCTCTTTTCTTCAATTGAATTATGTGTCAATACGTGGATGTAAAAAATGTACAACTCTACCACCACTTGGACAACTACCGGAACTTAAGAAGTTGTTTATTGACCACTTGGATGGGGTGAAAGTTGTGGGTGTGGAGTTACTTGGGACTGGTCCTGCATTTCCTTCACTTGAAATTCTCAGTTTTGAAAATATGAGAGGGTGGGAGAAATGGTCTACGAATAGTGGGGTTGTGTTCCCATGCCTTCAACAGCTTTACTATAAGTAATTGTCCTAACCTGGTTGAAGTCACACTTGAAGCACTACCTCCACTCAGTGTTCTATATATAAGTGGATGTGGTAGTGGTGTGTTGAGAAGGTTAGTTCAAGTAGCTTCATCATTCACCAAGTTGGATATACATTCTATATCAGGGCTTAATGACGTGGTGTGGAGAGGTGTCATAGAGTATCTTGGTGCAGTTGAATATTTAAGGATCATGTATTGTAATGAAATTAGATACTTGTGGGAATCAGAGGCAGTTGTGAGTAAGGTTATTGTGAAGTTAAGGAAACTGGAAGTGTCTGGTTGTGATAATTTGGTGAGTTTAGGAGAAAAAGAGGAGGAAGATAATTGTAGGAGCAACCTGCTAACATCTCTTAGGATGTTGGAACTATCTTTTTGTAACAATATGGAGCACTACAGTTGTCCAGATAGTATTGAGATGTTGAGAGTTGCGTGTTGTAATTCAATTACAGCTATCTCATTACCAGTTGGAGGGCAGAAGCTCAAGTCACTTAAGATTACTGGCTGCAATAATCTATTGGAAAGAGAGTGGGGAGTTCAAAAGATGAACACCAACAGAAACAACATGCTAATGCTTGATCATGTAACGATAACTGGTTGGGCAAATCTAAAATCAATCACTGGACTGAATTACTTGGTTCACCTCATGTCATTGAGCATAGGAACTTGTGAAAATCTGGAATCATTTCCTGACAACGAGTTGTCCAGTTTGACATCGTTAATGAGTCTTGGAATATGGAGTTGTCCATGTATGGATGCTAGTTTTCCTCGTGGGATTTGGCCTCCCAATTTGCGTTCCCTAACAATAGGGAAGTTGAAGAAGCCCATCTCAGAGTGGGGCTCACAGGATTTTCCAACCTCACTTGTCCAACTTTACTTATACGGTGACGATGGAGTGAGTAGCTGTAGTCAATTTTCTCATATCCTTCCTTTATCCCTCACTTCTCTTCGCATACATGAATTTGAAAAACTGGAATCATTTTCAACGGGACTCCAACACCTCACGTCCCTCCAACATCTCTATTTTGACGATTGCCCTGAGCTGAATAAACTGTTTCATCCCCAACACCTCACTGCCCTTCAACATCTCTCTTTTGACAATTGCCCAAACATGATGGATTTACCAGAAGCGTTGTTGCCTTCACTTTTGAGTTTACAAATCGCTGAATGCCCAGATCTGAAAGAAAGATGCAGTAAAAGAGGCTGTTACTGGCCCCTCATCTCCCATATCCCCTTTGTTGACTTATATCCTTCATTATGAAGCTACTATATGGAGGTATCTCTCTCTCTCTCTCTCTCTCTCTCAGCTTATTTTGGGGCCTTGTTTTGTTTAATTTGTGTTTATTTATCTTTCAGGAAAAAAAAACTTGTTAATGAAGTTAGTTGAGGCCGAGGCGCTCTCCGGTGAAAGGAAATCTTAAAGGCCTGCAATGTTGTTGCTGTAAAGTGCAAGGAGAAAAGTTGAATTTCTCCATTTTATATACAAACAAGAGTCTTTGAATGACCGGGAGGGCAGTTTTGTAATTTCCATCTCTCTTCATGTATATCCACCGCATGTTACCATTGTTCTTTCCTTGATTGTTCAAGATGATAAGTTTGTGTTAGTCTTCATCTATATTGTAGGTGATATAAGCTATACGAGTTCCTGTATCCATGTGAGGTTTTAGGGGCTATGTAGTATGTTGTAGCATTGTATTGAATACTCTGGGTTTGGTTAAAATTTTAGTAGATTAGGGTTTTCTATTCAGAAGGGGATCGCGGCGCAGTTTGTTGCTCGTCTACCTGCTATCCTTATGTATTTTGCCCTGGTGATTGGAATGAAACAATTAGATATTAATTTTGATAAAAAAAATTAAAATTTAAGTATTTCATTCTTCACCATGGTATAAGAGCTATGCCTCTGATTCTTCTGCTGTTTGGTTTAAATTTCATCCTTGAATCCCCTTAAGCTTGTTTTGTTTGTTTGGGATTCGGGTATGGTTCGGTTAGCTCATGTCTTCTGTATGCACATTGTCTTATTTCTTGATTAATTTAAAATTTAGTATTGTTTTTTGTAAGCACTTACCTATTCTGCATTATCTTGTTCCTTTTATTTTGTCAATTGTCTCGAAAGAATGCTGCAGTTTCATGTGACAGGCGTTCCACGGGGCCTTTCGTATATGTTTTTTTAGATCTTTTCATAGGGTTCTCAGAGTCATGGCACTGTGGACTTTCAGTTGAAGAGAGCGAGTAAAATTGTTGCTTTGGTTCAGGGGCGGACCTAAAGAAGGTCCAGGCATAGCACGAGCTACGGCTCAACTTTTTTCCGGTAGTGTAAATTTTTATTTTCGTTTCGATTTTTATACTAAGGACAATTCTAAGCAACTACGAGGACACCCCTCAAAATTTTTTTACAAACCAATAATAAGCCCAGTTAGTGATGATGATACAAACTCAAATAATAAGTCCAAATAACTAAATAATAGCATATTAGATTAGCCCAAATAACTAAAACAATTTCGAAATTGAAGCTTGTCAAGACGGATTTACGCAATCGAATCGGCCCGGAATTTTTGAACAATGCTACGGTTTTTGCGGTCGAAAAGATTTTTTTACTTTATTTATTTATTGTTGTTTTTTTAATATTGTACGATTGCACGGTAAAAAAAAATTGGGATACCCCTGAGTTAATGTTCTAGTTTCGCCACTGCTTTGGTTGATCTGCATAATGGTAGTCAACCATCATGCGAAAAAGTCAACCTAAACATGGAGATATGGGTGTTGAGGGTGGTCAATCAAAAGTTAACCTAAACAATTGAAGAAAGTAAGAGTACTTATTCTTTTACATCACAATCTGAGGAATCAGTGGAGAATGTTACCATTGGTGAGGTAAGATCATACCTAGTACTCTTTTGATGGTGTTTTTTTATTATTCTTTTGTTATATAATAAATTGATAATTAATTTTTTAGCCACCTTTTTGTATTATTATTTTTTATGAATAATAGTTAAATAAGACTTGCAAAAAAAAAAAAAAAAATTTATTTGAGTAAACTGCCATTTTGGTCCCTGTGGTTTGATCATTTTTGCCACTTTAGTCCAAAACTCAAACCTTTTGCATCTGGGTCCCTGTGGTTTCAGTTTTATTGCCATTTTGGCCAAAAATCAAATCAGGTCATATTTGTCTTATAAAATTATGCTATTTTGTCCTTTTTCGCAGGGGCAAAATGGTCATTTCTTTTTTATAAATAAATACCAGATTTTATAAGACAAATATGACCTGATTTGCCCATGAGGAAAAGGACAAAATTGCAGGATTTTATAAAATAAATATGACCTGATTTTATTTTTGGACCAAAATGGCAATAAAACTGAAACCACAGGGACCCAGATGCAAAAGGTTTGAGTTTTAGACTAAAGTGGCAAAAATGACCAAACCTCAGGGACCAAAATGGCAGTTTACTCAAATTATTTTAATGAAATTCTAACTTTTTTTAGTGAAATGATTTAGGAGATTGTATGCACTAAAATGACATTTTAGCCGCCTTTCGACTTGTTATTTGACCCATTTCCGTATAAGTTACATCAACTTTTTCATTAGTAAATGGGTTGAAATGGCCATCTACCTTTTTCGTTCTGAAAGATATAAAAACGATTACGGTTAAATTATTATGGCATTCAGTTTTGATTGTAATTCTACTGGTAATAGGTCAAATGTTTAAAAGTCACCCAAAAGTGTGCTCAAGTGTTGAAGAGGTTTAAAAGTCACCAAAAAGTGTGCTCAAGTGTTTCAACTCCCTAAATTGCTTAATTCAAGAATTTGAGATTTGGGATAATTTGTTTAATAAAACTATTACAATAAAACAAAAAAAAAAAATAATGATACATTAATATTTAATTTTTTAATTACATATGAAAACAGGAAGGAAAACATCCTTAGTTATTTCTTAACCCATCCTGACTCATCCTCATTATATATTCTTATGTTCCTCTTAAAGTCAAAGGGAATAATATGCAATCTTAACCATTGGATGAAAATGAGGTTAAATCCTGGCCCTTATAATTCATAAAAAGCTTCTAGAAGGGGAAGTGTTTTCACGGTTATTTTGGATTCCCTTTGACCTGCACATCAGAAATTCTTGGAAGGATAAAGCCCACGATCTTCAGTTAGCGACGGTTTTCAGCTTTTCATCTATAACCGGTTGTGGCCCCTTTCTCCGGTGATTCTAAATGCAAAAGATACATACATGTTAAATCCTTGTCTCTTTTCTTCATCGCATCTTCTCTCTGTGTTTCTCTGGTCCCTCGTCTCGGTAATTATTCATAACAGCAGTCAAAATTGGTTGCCTATATGTCCCATCTCCACAACCTAAATCTGCATTTTCACCTTCGAATTACCATCTGTTCAAGGCAAACCTTGGTGTTGGAACATAGCGCACATCATTACCTGGAGTGGCCAACACTTCCATGCTGCTAAAGATCTGAAAAGCCCTATGTATACAGAGATGGACTAAGCGAAGCCTAACAAAAGTCTCAAGTTAATTCACATATTTAGGGTTTGCGGGAATCAGTTTTTGTGCAAATTAGGGTTTTGTATAAGTATCATATCATTGTGTTGTTAATTTTTGTTGATGTCAGTGTGTAGAATGTGGAATATCACAAGAGTTCTATGGAGGCTGCAAGAAGTTCAAGTATTAAGGCGAGGCAATTAGCGGCTTCTAGGTTTGTTGAGTTCTTTCCTTGATTATCAGGTGCTGCAATTGATTGCATCTGAACCATCCTAATTGGAATTTACAGTCTCTGGTGTCTCCTTTTTCAATTGGATTTTAAAGTAATTGACAGTGATGTTGCAGAATTTGTCACACCCCGATTTCCACGTGTCTCACCGGTGGGCCCGGTGGGGGATTACCGTGACGATGTTGGCAACAATATAGTCAAACCACACAATTATATAATGCACAGCGGAAGCATAAGATAAATATATAAATTTCAACCTCTGATTGTAATATCAAAATGTATTACAGGGGTTGAATATATCCACAGTGGATCGTAATTAAAAGTAAAGTATTGTTCCATCAGATACTGCAATCAAGCTTGCGAGGCTTATCCCGACGCTAGGGAGCTAATACCAGCCAATTACGTTTAGGTACCTGCACTTAATCTTTTTGGGGAAAATACGTCAGTTTACACTGGTAAATACATTCAACTGACACATTTGAAAATGTTTATTAAAATTGATTTGAATGCACAAGGCACAAACTCTTTTATAACTTGGGAAAATTCATGATGATCTTGTGAACGTTTTACATGTTCTTTTATGCGTTCAGTAGCCCGGGTCGTGCCGGGTTAAAGATTTATAGACACACCACGTTCGCGTAAAACCGTAGTACAGAAACCAACGGCTACGTCTTTTAGTTTTAATGTCGACACTTTATACCGGGTGTACGCCTACACCGGGATGTCGATGGTCGTGGCCATTTCGTAAAATGATGCCGAGGATATCCGGGACAACGGTCATTAAACCCCCCAAAGGCTTATAAGCAACAAAACTGTTTAAATGAGCCGATCATATTTAAATCAATTAACCACCTAAGCGATGGAATTATATAATGCTCAATCAAGCGGTATTAATATACCGTAACCCAAGCCCATATAGGGGAAATAAGTCAAAAGTATTTACCTTTGCAAGTATAAATCCTTAATTAAGATCAAGTCACCGATAGCTTTTACTGGGGCTCCTAATCTGGAACGAAGGTTTTAATTAACCTCTTAGAATCCTAACGGTCCTTATATTAGCCGTAGCTTAAACCGGTTGATTCCGATATATAGATATGGTTAATTCGCACGAAAAGGCGAAAACCGAGAATGGAGTATGATTTGGACCCAACAAGTTCAGAGACTTGTTTTATATGGGTTTATAGTTCATACTCTGGATTTTGGGGTTCAAATAATATAATTTGACCCATATCGGCTATTGCACGAAAACTAGTTTCATGAGCCGTACCGTGTGCGCAAATAGGCGAAACGGTTAGCCATAAGTGTCCTACGCTTATTTCCTAAGTCAATATGCCTTAAAAGTATTTTGGTATCAGTAGGATACCCTCCGTAATGCCCGTAACGAGTTTAAGTTTATATTATGCCCCGTAGGGGCTTTTCGGTCATTTTAAAGACTTCGAGTTCTACAGGAAATCTGAGTTTCCCGAACAGCTTATAAAGCTTAAAATACTTTATTTATTATTTAAAACCAGTAGCAATTGGAATCGGGTCAAAAGACCTTGTAGAACTCCCGTTTTGGCCAAAAAGGGCATATTCGGTATTAACCGAACCGTAGCCATAACCGCAGGTTATGAGCAAGGTAAAAATTATTAAAAATCTCTAAAATTCCCAAAATATTATTTTACCACAGTGGGTAAAAGTTTTGGTGACGAAAACTTGGGTTAGATGGGCGTTATGCTAATTGCGCCGTTAATTATAAAACTTTCTTAAAAGTGCGCCTTTTAGCATAACTCTCATTCTAGACCTCGGATTGACGTGAAACTTTAAGGACATGCTTATAATTTAATAAGCAAGGTTTTGGTCCGTTCACGTGTCCGAAATACTCGTTTTAATTTTAAAAGGCCGTTACGGTCAACTTTTAGGCGAATGACGGAATTGCGCAAAAGACTCGGATAACTCATGAACCGACCACAGAGGCATATACCAACATGTGACCTGGTCCTAAGAGAGTCCTAAGGTATATTTATACCTCACTAAAACGGGTCAGAACTGAAGTCAAAGCAAAAGTCAAACTTTTGCGACTTTCGGCTCCGAACCGGGTTAATATAGCAAACGGTCGATTCAAACGAGCGCAAACAAGTTTATATGCTTATTATTATGTTTTATGATTATCAAAGCAGGTTCCATAATATATATTTTACGGATTATGCATAAATCGCTAAAATGGCTTTCTGTTGACTTTTTAACCGCACGTTTGACTCGACATTTGACATAGTTAGAGTGGTGATCAGAGGGAACCCTTTTAGGGGTTTATTACCTCCATTGATACCAACTTATAACTACTTTTGATTCGTCATAAGACTGAATCATCACTGAGTTATTTTAAAGTCAAACCGTAGTTACGACGGTTTGGTTTTTAGCTAAATTCTAAGCATAGATGGAACTACAAAGGATCCAATGAACTTACAGAAGTTAAGACTTGTTTTAGAGAGCAGTGGAGAACACTTGGGAGCTCTTGAAATGACCAGATGAGTGAGTTTGAGTTGTGATGAACTTATGAACTCAATCTTGCTATTTATAGCCAAAGACATGGTCCAAGATCATCACACAAGGGTCTACAAGTGCTTATGGATGATGGGCAGGTGTCCCTAAGTGTTATGGGTCGAGTAGGGGGCGCCCATACGTCTGGAAGACCCATCATTGAGTGTTTTGCCGCTTTAAACAGCCAACAGCCAACTTTCTGTCGCTGGGCACTGCTTACGGACCGTATGGCTTCGGCCTTGCGGTCCGTAAGCCATAGGCGGATAATTTGAAATCATTCACCTCCTTACGGTCCGTAAGGCATAGCCTTTGCGGTCCGTAAGGGGTTAAAAATAAATCATTTTCAAATCTTTTTGTCATGATTACTAAATCTAGGTAATTAATTACTTGACCTTTCGGGTTTGAAGGGGTAACTTTGCGGTTTGGCCCTCGGTTATTTACCGATAGGGGCCTCGAGCTATTTACCCGCATTACTAAGTCCCCGGTTTATTTATTTAATTATTCTGAAAGTCTTAACTTTCATTATTGACGCTTTTAACCCTTCTTCTACGAATTCGATCGTAACTTTCCCGTTTCATATCGAAACTTCGCGAAATTTATATATATTATTTTAGTGAGGGTATAATACTGTTACAAAGTCTTGGGAACGTTAAAGGGTCACTCAGAGGTATAATTAAACATGTTGACACAGTTAACCCCTGTAGTTTGTAATCTCTCACTTTCTTCCGCGTTTTGTTTTTGTACGATCTATAATTTATTCGTTTGAAGGTTTAAGCATTATTTAGGGATACTATACAGTATATTTACCCTTGTTGACATTTTATAACCCTCGAATTTATATACTTTCAAGGTTTGTCAAAATTAGTCCTTTATTTATTATAGATGCCACGTGTAATCAAACGACACGTGTTAACACATCATTGGACACAAAAATTCGAGGTGTTACATCCTCACCCCCTTAAAATAAATCTCGACCCGAGATTTACTCAAATAAATAGGGGTATTTCTCTTTCATTGTAGCTTCGACTTCCCACGTATATTCAGGACCTCTACGAGCATCCCATTTGACTTTTACAATCGGTACGTGCTTTCTGCGAAGCTTCTTCACCTGTCGATCTTCAATCGACAAAGGTTTTTCTATGAACTTTAAGCTCTCATCTATATGCACATCTGTGTGTGGAATTACCAACGATTCGTCGGCGAAGCACTTTTTGAGATTGCAGATGTGGAACACATTGTGAATTCCATTGAGCTCTTCAGGCAAGTTCAATTTATAGGCAACTGATCCGACTCGTTCAATGACCTCAAAAGGCCCTATGTATCTCGGACTCAGCTTGCCCTTCTTGCCGAAACGCATCACCCCCTTCCAAGGTGACACCTTAAGTAATACCTTTTCACCCACTTCGAAGTGAAAATCCTTACGCTTTGGATCAGCGTAGCTCTTCTGCCTATCGCGGGCAGCCTTGAGACGTTCCCGGATCTGGACAATCTTGTCCGTCGTCTGGAAAACAATCTCTGGTCCCGATAATTGGACCTCTCCTACTTCCGCCCAACAAACAGGCGATCTACATTTCCTACCATATAATGCCTCAAAAGGCGCAGCCTTTATGCTGGTGTGGTAGCTATTATTGTAGGAGAATTCGATCAGGGGTAGGTTTTTATCCCAGTTACCACCTAAATCGATCGCACATGCACGCAGCATGTCCTCTAGCGTTTGGATAGTACGCTCACTTTGACCGTCCGTCTGTGGATGGTAAGCCGTACTAAAGTTTAAACGCGTGCCCAAAGATTGCTGGAAACTTTTCCAGAAGTGAGATGTGTATCTAGTATCCCTGTCGGAGATAATAGACACAGGTATGCCGTGTAAGGCTACAATCTTATCAACATAAAGTTGGGCTAACATATCGGAGCTATACGTCTCCTTGATGGGTAGAAAATGAGCTGATTTAGTCAGCCTATCTACTATGACCCATATTGTATCGTTTCCTTTCTTGGTTTTGGGTAACTTGGTTATGAAGTCCATAGTTACACATTCCCACTTCCACTCGGGAAGTTCAGGCTGTTGTAGCAAGCCAGACGGCTTTTGGTGCTCGGCTTTGACTTGAGCACAAGTCAAGCACTTTGCTACATGGGCGGCTACAGACTTTTTCAAGCCTATCCACCAATAATTTGCCTTTAAGTCTTGGTACATTTTATCTGCACCCGGATGGACTGAGTATTTGGAACTATGGGCTTCCTGGAGAACAACATCTCGTAGTCCTCCATATATCGGAACCC
This sequence comes from Helianthus annuus, assembly GCF_002127325.2. NCBI lineage: Eukaryota > Viridiplantae > Streptophyta > Magnoliopsida > Asterales > Asteraceae > Helianthus > Helianthus annuus. The sequence continues at coordinate 155,967,762 of NC_035445.2, forward strand.
ATATACGTCCGTTCAGTCTAAGAATTCCATCCTTGCTAAGAGTCAACTGCTCTACAGTTACTCCCAGCTTTTCATTAGGATAATTAGCTTCCAACACAGCCTCACGCTGCGCAGCTAATATCCTTTCCATTAAATTATTCTTAACCTCAATGCTCTTGGCATTGATTCGAATGGGTTTTACCCTTTCTTTCCTGCTCAAGGCATCGGCGACCACATTCGCCTTGCCGGGATGGTACCTGATTTCACAGTCATAATCATTCAGGGTTTCCATCCAGCGGCGTTGCCTCATGTTCAATTCTTTTTGGTTGAACAGGTGCTGGAGGCTTTTGTGATCAGAATAAATCACAAATTTAATGCCATAAAGGTAGTGCCTCCACAACTTAAGTGCAAATACAACGGCACCCAACTCCAAATCATGGGTGGTGTAATTCTTTTCATGCACCTTTAATTGCCTTGAAGCATAGGCAATCACCTTGCCCTTCTGCATAAGCACACACCCCATGCCCGTGTGTGATGCATCGCAGTAAACTACGAATTCATCTGTACCCTCAGGTAAGGTCAACACAGGTGCGTTGCTTAGCTTTTGCTTCAGTATTTCGAAGGACTCTTGCTGCTTCGGGCCCCAAATGTACTTTTCTTTCTTCTTGGTCAAAGAAGTCAAGGGTGCAGCAATCCTTGAAAAATTTTCAATAAATCTCCGGTAGTATCCTGCTAACCCTAGGAAACTACGGATTTCGGTAGGCGTTTTTGGCTCTTGCCAGTTCATAACTGCCTCTACCTTAGCGGGATCCACTTGGATACCACGCTCACTCACAACGTGTCCTAAAAACTGGACCTCCCGTAGCCAGAACTCACATTTCGAGAATTTGGCGTAGAGTTTCTCACGTTGTAGTAATTCGAGAATGCAACGGAGGTGCTTCTAGTGGTCAGCTTGGTTCTTGGAATAGATAAGGATATCATCGATGAAGACTATGACGAATTTATCTAGATACGGCTTGCAAACGCGATTCATGAGATCCATGAATGCAGCCGGTGCATTGGTGAGCCCAAAAGGCATCACTAAGAACTCGTAATGACCATAGCGAGTCCTAAATGCAGTCTTGTGTACATCTTCATCTCTGACCCTTAGTTGATGATAGCCCGACCTTAAGTCGATCTTGGAGAAGTAGCTTGCTCCTTGCAGCTGATCGAATAGATCATCGATCCTTGGTAAAGGATATCTATTCTTTATGGTAACTTTATTTAATTCTCTATAGTCGATGCACAACCGCATCGATCCGTCCTTCTTCTTTACAAATAGGACAGGAGCTCCCCAGGGAGATGAACTAGGTCTGATAAAACCTTTCGCCAGTAGTTCATCCAACTGGGTCCTCAGTTCTTTCATTTCCGTTGGCGCTAATCTGTAAGGTGCTCTTGCTATCGGAGCTGCTCCCGGAATGATGTCAATTCTGAACTCCACTTGTCTATCTGGTGGCAAACCAGGTAGTTCTTCAGGAAAAACCTCGGGGTATTCAGAAATGACAGGAAGATCCTCGATCTTCGGCTTTGGTTCTTCAATTATCACCTGAGCCATGTAAATTACACAGCCTCTGTTCAAACACCTTGAAGCTTTCAGCATAGATACGTCTTCGGGCAATCCGTAATGTGTATCCCCTCGAATGGTAAGAGATTCACCACTCGGAGTTTTTAAGACTATTTGCCTCTTGCCGCAGATGATCTGGGCCTGATTACGAGATAGCCAGTCCATGCCTAGCACAACGTCAAAACCCGCCAGTTTGAAAGGAAGTAGAGATAAAGGAAAAGAATGGTTCCTAATGGATATTTCACATCCTTCTAGAACAGTAGAGACGGTTTCTATCGTGCCGTCTGCTAACTCTACTTCGTATTTCACGTCAAGGGTTTTGATTGGCATATTTAGTAGTTGGCAAAATTTCTGGTCTACAAAGGATTTATCAGCGCCAGAATCGAACAGTACTCTTGCAAATATATTATTTACGAGAAAAGTACCTGTAAGCACAGTGTCGTCCTTAACCGCTTCCTTTGCATCTAAGCGAAAAATTATCGCATTTGATTTCTTAGTCTCCTCCGCCTTCTTGGCATACTTCGGGCAATTACTCTTTATGTGCCCCTTTTCGTTACAATTAAAGCAGGTTGCATCCTTTATCTTTTTACACTCCACTGTCTTATGATCCTTGGACTTGCATAGTCCACAGGGTGGAGTCCTTTGTTGCGACTGTGAACCAGACGCAAACCTACACTTCCCGGAGTGAGGTTTCTTGCAGACCTTGCAGTGAGGTCTTCCATCAGCTTGCCCCTCCTTCTTTGCCTCCGACCCTCTCTTTCCTTCACCGTTTCCACGGTGCTTTTTCCCAGACTTTCGTGAGGTATCATCCTCACGCTTTCGCTTTTCAGCCTCCTTGCTCCTTTGTGCCCTCAGACGGACAGCATCAAGTGTAAGAGACAAGGAGAGGTCAGTAACTGACCTGAAGGTCGTCGGCCTAGAGGCCTTTACGCTGGCCTTGATCGCCGGCTCCAAGCCCCCAATGAATCGGGCAATCCTTCTAGGTTCTGGTGTCACAAGATATGGCACCAGGCGTGACATAGTGTTAAAACTTGTCAGATATGCTTGACAATCCAGGTTTGTCATCACCAGTGAGACGAAATCCGCCTCAATCTTCTCAACCTCGTGCTGAGGGCAGTAGTTTTCTTTTATGAGGGTAATAAACTCCCCCCATGACATTTTGTACAAGGCAGACTTACCTGAAGCCTGCACCAGAGCTCTCCACCACGCCAGGGCCTCGCCCTTGAATGACTGGGACACAAACTTAACCACGTCCCTCTCAGCGCACCCGCTGATGTCCACAATCGTGTCCATCTCGTCCAGCCAGGTGATACAATCAACCGCACCTTTTTCCCCTGTAAATTCACGGGGCTTACATGATACAAAGTATTTGTAGGTGCAACCCTTAGCACAGGACGCATCAGTATATTCTCTATCGCGATGGACGCTGTGCTCAGTAGATGAATGTTTGTCGTCATCTTTCTTGGGTTCAGAGGGTGGTTTGGAGTGTGTCTTTGGTTTAGAGAGTGGCTTTGACACAGTTCTGCCTTGAGACTCAGTATGTTGACGATCAATAGCTGCCTGGACAGCATTGTTGATCAGAGCCTTTAGTTGTGCGCCTGTCAAATGTACTGACGCATTGTCATAGTCATCTTCGTTTGTGTGGCTGTTCTCTCCATTGGGATCCGCCATTGTAACTCGAATCTGTTACAGAAGATAACAAAATTTTAATTTAGGAGATTATTATATAATTGTCTTTTATGACAATTTGTCAACCATGGTACAGAGACCATATTTGGTTAACTTTTTATTTCATTAAATATTAGGATTTGAATATATCCTATTTCAACTATATAAATAGTACGGGCGGCATAAAGCCTAATCATGATGATGTTTTATAATATTAGCCGAGATTTCATAGAATCAAAGGCATAGAGAATTGAACCGTAGTTCTTTATCTCTTTCTGACAGAGAGTCATAGACTACCACTGCCTTTTGTCTTTATAAGACAATTATTATGGCCCATAGGCACTACACCTCTAATGGATGTTTCAATATGAGTAGCCCGTAGGCACTACATCTCAAATGGATGTCTTTAATGATATTGGCCCGTAGGCAACGCATCACTAATGGATGTCTTTATAATATTGGCCCGTAGGCACTACATCACTAATGGATGTTTTAATAATTCTGGCCCGTAGGCACTGCATCACTAATGGATGTTTTAATATGTTGGCCCGTAGGCAATGCATCACTAATGGATGTCTTTATAATACTGGCCCGTAGGCACTACATCACTAATGGATGTTTTAATAGTTCTGGCCCGTAGGCAATGCATCACTAATGGATGTTTTAATATGTTGGCCCGTAGGCAATGCATCACTAATGGATGTCTTTATAATACTGGCCCGTAGGCACTACATCACTAATGGATGTTTTAATAGTTCTGGCCCGTAGGCACTGCATCACTAATGGATGTTTTAATATTGATCACCTTCATTGGTGATTTAACCCACGATTTATAAATCATTTAGTTGGGTTTTGAAATCCTTAAAGGATTATTGTATAAGAATGACGTGCGCGATTATAACGAATCACATCTGCCATGAATGTTAACATGCGTACAGAGGTTAACAGTGAATCAGAATCTTTTCAGTTAGGTCGTACCATCTTGACTAGATCTTAAAAGACCCCAAGCTAGGTTTCACCTTTTAAGATTCTCTATTTAGGCAGATCAAATATAAAAGGAATGGTTTTGATTTTTTTTTTATATATTAAAACAAAACTCATAACATACATTCCAAATCTCAAATACAATTACATATTGCCCTAAACGGGTCTTTCAAATAATACATACCTCCATAGAGGTTTTTTAAAATAAGTGATAAGTCCACGCAGGGACTAGTACAAGATAGGTGTCCATGCAAGGACTAAAGATAAGTCCACGTAGGGACTGAAACACGATAAGTTGTCCACGCAGGGACTTATTTTAAAGTAGAAATTACAGTAGTACAGCTATTAAGGGCTAGTGGTCACGTTTCTTCTTTTTGCCCTTTAGTAAATTCGCCAAGCCCTTGAGAAATCCTCGGTGGCTTTTCTTTTCTTCCTCGAACTCTCTCTCCACACGATCTAGTCGATGGAGTATTTCTTCCTGTTCAGGAGGAGAGAATCGTGGTTGCGGCGCTTGATGCGGAACTGGAGGTCTGGGAGGTATTGGATACCCATGAGCTGAGTAATCCGGTGGTCCCATGTTTCCATGTGCTCCGTCAGGGTAGCGCGCATTATATCTTGCCGACACCACATATGGGTCGCGCTCATAGCCGTAGTTGTATTGGGGTTGTGATGGTTCAAACGGGTTGTAAGCCGTTGGACCTGTGTAAGCTGGTATGGGTTGGTCATACCCAAATGGTGGCGAATTTCGTGCAGCTGGTGCGGAGTTCGCTTCTTGTATAGGACTTGAAGGTCCTTCTTCTCGTAGCGGCGGATAGTGGCTGCTACTAGAATGTCGAGGAGTGCTGAAGTGGATACCCCCTCCTCCTCGTGTAGACATACGAGCATTTGTCCTCCTACGCCTCGGCGGATCAGGTATAACTGGTTGTGCCGGTGGCGGAGGTGGTGGCGTAACTGCCTCAAAGCGTGAATCCTCAGAGGGATCCTGTGGATGTCTCGGTTGCGATGTCTGATGAGATGGTGTGTTGTACCACTCATGTCGGTCAAACAAGGCCATAAAGCTGTCTGGGCCTTGATACTGCGGACCATGATATGAAGATCCATCAGATACTTCTATCAGATGCGTGGGCGTACCACGAGCTGGTTCGGTTGGATCCTCATCTTCCTCCATGGGATCTTTAGAAAAGTGGTCTTGTGGACCTAGCGGAACAAATCCTGAAGGTTCCTGTATGTAGTCAGCCGGATTAAACTGAGCTACGTAGTATGGAGTAGGGTCGTCGTAATTCCGGTGCGAAACCGAACGTTGTAGCGGTATGAAGGAAGGTTGTGGGTTGTTGGGGTTATTTTCTGAATCTGGCCCAAAGGAGTGCCGGTAGGATGGCGTTGAGCTGTGCGAAGTGGAATGCCTCGCTGGTTCGTAAAGATCTCTTCGTCGTTGTGGCTCTTCGCTTCGTGTCATCGAAGGATGTCTTGTACCAGAAGGTCCAGCTTCGGTATCGTGATGTGTCACGATTTCTCCTCGGCCTCTTCGTCCCCTTCCTCTTCCCCGGAATATAACAGGTGGCATTTTCCTGCTCCAAAACTTATTAAAAATCAAATCGAAAATAAAGACAAAAAGGAGTAAAATCCGAATTTGTCCTAAGTTATTGTCTAGACTCAAGTATGTGCAATTGTGTCACTGAGATTAAACACAATAGGATAGTGTTTAATTCACTCAATGTTGGCTCTGATACCAACCTGTCACACCCCGATTTCCACGTGTCTCACCGGTGGGCCCGGTGGGGGATTACCGTGACGATGTTGGCAACAATATAGTCAAACCACACAATTATATAATGCACAGCGGAAGCATAAGATAAATATATAAATTTCAACCTCTGATTGTAATATCAAAATGTATTACAGGGGTTGAATATATCCACAGTGGATCGTAATTAAAAGTAAAGTATTGTTCCATCAGATACTGCAATCAAGCTTGCGAGGCTTATCCCGACGCTAGGGAGCTAATACCAGCCAATTACGTTTAGGTACCTGCACTTAATCTTTTTGGGGAAAATACGTCAGTTTACACTGGTAAATACATTCAACTGACACATTTGAAAATGTTTATTAAAATTGATTTGAATGCACAAGGCACAAACTCTTTTATAACTTGGGAAAATTCATGATGATCTTGTGAACGTTTTACATGTTCTTTTATGCGTTCAGTAGCCCGGGTCGTGCCGGGTTAAAGATTTATAGACACACCACGTTCGCGTAAAACCGTAGTACAGAAACCAACGGCTACGTCTTTTAGTTTTAATGTCGACACTTTATACCGGGTGTACGCCTACACCGGGATGTCGATGGTCGTGGCCATTTCGTAAAATGATGCCGAGGATATCCGGGACAACGGTCATTAAACCCCCCAAAGGCTTATAAGCAACAAAACTGTTTAAATGAGCCGATCATATTTAAATCAATTAACCACCTAAGCGATGGAATTATATAATGCTCAATCAAGCGGTATTAATATACCGTAACCCAAGCCCATATAGGGGAAATAAGTCAAAAGTATTTACCTTTGCAAGTATAAATCCTTAATTAAGATCAAGTCACCGATAGCTTTTACTGGGGCTCCTAATCTGGAACGAAGGTTTTAATTAACCTCTTAGAATCCTAACGGTCCTTATATTAGCCGTAGCTTAAATAATTTGACCCATATCGGCTATTGCACGAAAACTAGTTTCATGAGTCGTACCGTGTGCGCAAATAGGCGAAACGGTTAGCCATAAGTGTCCTACGCTTATTTCCTAAGTCAATATGCCTTAAAAGTATTTTGGTATCAGTAGGATACCCTCCGTAATGCCCGTAACGAGTTTAAGTTTATATTATGCCCCGTAGGGGCTTTTCGGACATTTTAAAGACTTTAAAAAGGCTTTTCGAGTTCTACAGGAAATCTGAGTTTCCCGAACAGCTTATAAAGATTAAAATACTTTATTTATTATTTAAAACCAGTAGCAATTGGAATCGGGTCAAAAGACCTTGTAGAACTCCCGTTTTGGCCAAAAAGGGCATATTCGGTATTAACCGAACCGTAGCCATAACCGCAGGTTATGAGCAAGGTAAAAATTATTAAAAATCTCTAAAATTCCCAAAATATTATTTTACCACAATGGGTAAAAGTTTTGGTGACGAAAACTTGGGTTAGATGGGCGTTATGCTAATTGCGCCGTTAATTATAAAACTTTCTTAAAAGTGCGCCTTTTAGCATAACTCTCATTCTAGACCTCGGATTGACGTGAAACTTTAAGGACATTCTTATAATTTAATAAGCAAGGTTTTGGTCCGTTCACGTGTCCGAAATACTCGTTTTAATTTTAAAAGGCCGTTACGGTCAACTTTTAGGCGAATGACGGAATTGCGCAAAAGACTCGGATAACTCATGAACCGACCACAGAGGCATATACCAACATGTGACCTGGTCCTAAGAGAGTCCTAAGGTATATTTATACCTCACTAAAACGGGTCAGAACTGAAGTCAAAGCAAAAGTCAAACTTTTGCGACTTTCGGCTCCGAACCGGGTTAATATAGCAAACGGTCGATTCAAACGAGCGCAAACAAGTTTATATGCTTATTATTATGTTTTATGATTATCAAAGCAGGTTCCATAATATATATTTTACGGATTATGCATAAATCGCTAAAATGGCTTTCTGTTGACTTTTTAACCGCACGTTTGACTCGATATTTGACATAGTTAGAGTGGTGATCAGAGGGAACCCTTTTAGGGGTTTATTACCTCCATTGATACCAACTTATAACTACTTTTGATTCGTCATAAGACTGAATCATCACTGAGTTATTTTAAAGTCAAACCGTAGTTACGACGGTTTGGTTTTTAGCTAAATTCTAAGCATAGATGGAACTACAAAGGATCCAATGAACTTACAGAAGTTAAGACTTGTTTTAGAGAGCAGTGGAGAACACTTGGGAGCTCTTGAAATGACCAGATGAGTGAGTTTGAGTTGTGATGAACTTATGAACTCAATCTTGCTATTTATAGCCAAAGACATGGTCCAAGATCATCACACAAGGGTCTACAAGTGCTTATGGATGATGGGCAGGTGTCCCTAAGTGTTATGGGTCGAGTAGGGGGCGCCCATACGTCTGGAAGACCCATCATTGAGTGTTTTGCCGCTTTAAACAGCCAACAGCCAACTTTCTGTCGCTGGGCACTGCTTACGGACCGTATGGCTTCGGCCTTGCGGTCCGTAAGCCATAGGCGGATAATTTGAAATCATTCACCTCCTTACGGTCCGTAAGGCATAGCCTTTGCAGTCCGTAAGGGGTTAAAAATAAATCATTTTCAAATCTTTTTGTCATGATTACTAAATCTAGGTAATTAATTACTTGACCTTTCGGGTTTGAAGGGGTAACTTTGCGGTTTGGCCCTCGGTTATTTACCGATAGGGGCCTCGAGCTATTTACCCGCATTACTAAGTCCCCGGTTTATTTATTTAATTATTCTGAAAGTCTTAACTTTCATTATTGACGCTTTTAACCCTTCTTCTACGAATTCGATCGTAACTTTCCCGTTTCATATCGAAACTTCGCGAAATTTATATATATTATTTTAGTGAGGGTATAATACTGTTACAAAGTCTTGGGAACGTTAAAGGGTCACTCAGAGGTATAATTAAACATGTTGACACAGTTAACCCCTGTAGTTTGTAATCTCTCACTTTCTTCCGCGTTTTGTTTTTGTACGATCTATAATTTATTCGTTTGAAGGTTTAAGCATTATTTAGGGATACTATACAGTATATTTACCCTTGTTGACATTTTATAACCCTCGAATTTATATACTTTCAAGGTTTGTCAAAATTAGTCCTTTATTTATTATAGATGCCACGTGTAATCAAACGACACGTGTTAACACATCATTGGACACAAAAATTCGAGGTGTTACAGAATTAAATCATAATTGTGCAGTTGATCAGGTAAAATCGTTATTGGCGTAAATTTGATCTTATTGTCTGAACGTATTTACATTCTTCCAGTTTAATTTATATTTGTGTTTGTTTTGACTTTTGAGCTGTAGAGTAAATTTCATTGGTGCTGAAATGTAATGGGAACATGATAAAATTGTTGCGTGTTGGTTATATGAGTCAAAGTCATGGTCAAAGCTGTAACACCTCGAAAATTTGCGTCCTTTAATGTATTGACACGTGTCATAAGCCTAAACGAGTCAATGAATACTATAGAGGGACTAAAGTTGACAAACATAGAAAGTATGTGAATTCAAGGGTTCAAAATGTCAACAACGGATAAATATGCCCTACAATATCCCTACATGATGTTTATACCCTTAAACGAATGATTCATGGATCATACGAAGCTCATTGTGAAAGAAAGTGAGAAATTACAAACTACAGGGGTTAAATGTGTCAACATGTTTAAGTTATACCTCTGAGTGACCTTTTAGCAAACCCGAAGCTTTGTAAAGGTAAATTATGCTCACTACAATGCACGATTCAAATTTCATAAAGTTCCGTTGTAAAATGAGAAAGTTATGATCGACGTCAAAAGTTAAGACTTTTTCGGGTAATAACAAGGTAAACAAGGACTTAACATGATAGGTAAAAGTCTAGGGGCCTTTGTAGATAATTTGGAAGGGGTCAAAGTGCAAGAGATAAGTTAAGTTGACTTTTCGAAGAGCCAAGAGCCAACCTGCAAATAGTGAAAAGTTTGGAAATCAGATCAGAAGAGCCACGCGGGGCGCGTAAGCCTGATGAGAATCTTACGCGGGCCGCCTGGCTTGCCCAGATGCAGAAACTTGTTTCTTTTGCCTGTTCAGCCCATGTAACCGACTTATGATGCCTTTAAACACTCCCAAGAGCTACCTAAACATCCCCTAGACATTTAGGGACACTTGTTAATCATCCATGGCCATTGCTAGCATGATTTGTCAATGATCTAAGGTGATTAAGGCACTATATAAAGGCCATTGTTGCACACTTTGATCATTCATCCATTCCTTCTTCATCTGATCATTTCTGGAGCTCAAGACCTCCTTCTAAGCTTCCCTAGTCGTGCATAGGACCTTTGTAAGTATGCTTGACCTTTCCTTATTGAGTTTTCGCTTAGTTTTAGCTTAGAAGTCAAACCGTCGTAAGTTACGGTTGACTTAATGATTAATCGCTATTGGTCCAGTGATTGATCGAATCGAAGGTGGTTATAAGTTGGTAATCATGTGGGATTTAAACCCTTAAAAGGGCACCCTCTGATTCCCATTCTAACTAGATCAAATGTCGGGTCAAAGTTGTTTATAAAAAGTCAACAGAAGCTTAATTTTCGATTTAATGCATAAGTAGCAATGTAGAATGCGTATAACCTATTTTGTCACTCATATAACTTGGTAATGAGTTTAAGAACTGATCTAAGCTTGTTGATCCGACAATTTCTTGTTTTGACCCGGTTCGGAACCGAAAGTCGCAAAACTTTGACTTTTGCTTTGACTTCAGTTCTGACCCGTTTTAGTAGAGTCTTGAAGTGCCTTAGGACTTCCTTAGGACCAAGTTACATAGGGGTATAACCCTCTGTGACCGGTTCATTGTTTGTCCGAGTCTTTTGCACATTACCGTTAAATGCTTAAAAGTTGACCATAACGCCCTTTTTACTTTAAAACGAGAATTTTGGACATGTGACAGGACAATAACCTTAGTTACTGATTTCTAAGCATGTCCCTAAAATTTCACGTCAATCCGGGGTCTAGAATAGGAGTTATGCTAAATAGCGCAATTACGGAAACTTTAGTAATTAAACGGCGCATTTAGCGTAAAGCCTATCTAAACCCAAATTTCGACACCAAACCTTTTACACACTGATGTAAAATAATATTTTGGGTTTTTAAAGATTTTTAATTATTTTTAACCTGCTCATAACCTGCAGTTATGGCATCGATTCGGTAATTACCGAATATACCCTTTTTGGACATAACTTGAGTTCTACATAGTATTTTGACCCGATTCCAGTTGCTACTGATTTTAAATAATAAATAAAGTATTTTGAACTTTATAAACTGTTTGGAAAACTCAGATTTCCTGTAGAACTCAGAAACCTCTTTTATAATCCTTAAAAGAGACCGAATTACCCTTACGGGGCGTATATTGGATTTAAACTCGTTACGGGCATTATGGAAGGTATCCTACTGATACCACAACCTCTTTAGAGCATATTGACTTAGGAAACCTGTATAGGACTCTTACGGTTACCCGATACGCCTCCTGCGCGTTCGGTTCGTTTTATGTAACTAGTTTGCATAAATTAGCCGAAACGGGTCAAACCTTATCATTTTTATCTCAAAATTCAGAATGTGCTTAGTTTACCCATAATATACAAGTCTCCAAACTTGTCCGGTCTAAATCACATTCCAATCCGGTCTTCGCTTAATCATACGTTTTGAACCGAAAACCTTTCCTTAAAACTAACCGGTCTAAGTTACGACTTAAATAAAGACCCGTTAGGAATCTAATAGGTTAATAAAACCTTCGTTCCAGATTGAGAGCCCCAGTACAAGTACTTGCGCTTGCTGATTAGAATATACAGCTGAGTATAAATTGCTTTTGCTAGCTCAGGTAAATACTTTTAACTTATTTTCCCTATACGGGCTTGGGGTACGGTATTATAAGAATACCGCTTGGTCGGATATTGAATGTTTAGTCGGATTGTTATTAATTATTGAGGTAACCCGCTTTAATCTGTATTGTTTGAAATAAAAGCCTTTAGGGGTTAATGACCATGTCCCGGATATCCCTGACAGTGCATAAGGGAAACGATATCTCACTCTCTTGTGGGCCTATACTTGTGGCGTGGCTGTTAATCTTGACTCGATTTCTACATCAGGCCCTGAACGTACAACGAACATGTAAATTTGTATACAAGATTATAAAGATGATTGTCCCAAGTTATAAAAGATATGTCGTGCCTTGTGCATTCAAATCAATTTTATTAAACCTTTTCAAATGAGTCGGTTAATTGTATTTACCAGTGTAAACTGACGTATTTTCCAAAAAGGGTTAAGTGACAGGTACTGAACGTAATTGGCTGGAAGCTCAGGGCGTTAATAAGGAATCTTGCAAGTTCTAGATGCCTAAAGTCTGTTGAACAGTTTTCTTTTATTTGATCCGCCTGTGGATCCTTTACTTTCCGTTGTAATACTTTGACATTACTTTATATTCGGAATGTAATATATTTATCTTTTGCTTCCGATGTGCATTTATATATTTTGTTGTTTGACTATGATGACATCAATTACGTCACGATACTCCCCACCGGGCCCACCGGTGATACGTGGAAATTCGGGGTGTGACAGGTTGGTATCAGAGCCAACATTGAGTGAATTAAACACTAGTCTTTTGTGTTTAATCTCAATGACACAGTAGCACATTCCTTAAAAACTTCTGAGTCTAGACTTAACATAGGAATACTCTCGATTCTAATCTGGAATTTATTGCTTCCAATTATTTTTATATATTGGATACGTCGCCAAGCGAAGAAGCTGTATTAGGATTTCTCCTCATTTTGTTGTTTGACTATGATGACATCAATTACGTCACGATACTCCCCACCGGGCCCACCGGTGATACGTGGAAATTCGGGGTGTGACAGGTTGGTATCAGAGCCAACATTGAGTGAATTAAACACTAGCCTTTTGTGTTTAATCTCAATGACACAGTAGCACATTCCTTAAAAACTTCTGAGTCTAGACTTAACATAGGAATACTTTCGATTCTAATCTGGAATTTATTGCTTCCAATTATTTTTATATATTGGATACGTCGCCAAGCGAAGAAGCTGTATTAGGATTTCTCCTCATCTGGAGCCTGGAAATGCTGAACTTCGTACCACGACTAGGATAAAACGTGCATCCAGGGAGAAAACATACAGAGATAAGGTGAAAACTCCTTATTGCTGAAGATTGTACCTTTAATAAATCCTTGTGAAGACATCAATTATATATTTTGTTGTTTGACTATGATGACATCAATTACGTCACGATACTCCCCACCGGGCCCACCGGTGATACATGGAAATTCGGGGTGTGACAGGTTGGTATCAGAGCCAACATTGAGTGAATTAAACACTAGCCTTTTGTGTTTAATCTCAATGACACAGTAGCACATTCCTTAAAAACTTCTGAGTCTAGACTTAACATAGGAATACTCTCGATTCTAATCTGGAATTTATTGCTTCCAATTATTTTTATATATTGGATACGTCGCCAAGCGAAGAAGCTGTATTAGGATTTCTCCTCATCTGGAGCCTGGAAATGCTGAACTTCGTACCACGACTTGGATAAAACGTGCATCCAGGGAGAAAACATACAGAGATAAGGTGAAAACTCCTTATTGCTGAAGATTGTACCTTTAATAAATCCTTGTGAAGACATGTTTATCTATTAGTCCCTTCATGGACAACATCATTCCTTTCAAGTCCCGTTAGGGCAATCTTCAGCAATATATATACTGGTAGATCAATTATGAAAAGGGATAAATATTTGATATATTTGATATATTATATTCATTCAAAATGATAAAGGAGTACATAATTGCCCTAACGGGACTTGAAAGGAATGATGTTGTCCATGAAGGGACTAATAGATAAACATGTCTTCACAAGGATTTATTAAAGGTACAATCTTCAGCAATAAGGAGTTTTCACCTTATCTCTGTATGTTTTCTCCCTGGATGCACGTTTTATCCTAGTCGTGGTACGAAGTTCAGCATTTCCAGGCTCCAGATGAGGAGAAATCCTAATACAGCTTCTTCGCTTGGCGACGTATATCGTGACGTAATTGATGTGCATTTATATATTTTGTTGTTTGACTATGATGACATCAATTACGTCACGATACTCCCCACCGGGCCCACCGGTGATACGTGGAAATTCGGGGTGTGACAGGTTGGTATCAGAGCCAACATTGAGTGAATTAAACACTAGCCTTTTGTGTTTAATCTCAATGACACAGTAGCACATTCCTTAAAAACTTCTGAGTCTAGACTTAACATAGGAATACTCTCGATTCTAATCTGGAATTTATTGCTTCCAATTATTTTTATATATTGGATACGTCGCCAAGCGAAGAAGCTGTATTAGGATTTTTCCTCATCTGGAGCCTGGAAATGCTGAACTTCGTACCACGACTAGGATAAAACGTGCATCCAGGGAGAAAACATACAGAGATAAGGTGAAAACTCCTTATTGCTGAAGATTGTACCTTTAATAAATCCTTGTGAAGACATGTTTATCTATTAGTCCCTTCATGGACAACATCATTCCTTTCAAGTCCCGTTAGGGCAATTATGTACTCCTTTATCATTTTGAATGAATATAATATATCAAATAAATCAAATATTTATCCCTTTTCATAATTGATCTACCAGTATATATATTGAAAGAATCTTAACGGGAAAAACCTAGCTTGAATGTCATTAAAGACCTAGCTATGATGGTAAAGCCTGTTTAAAAGAGATTCAGATTCTTGTTAACATCCGAAAACATGTTAACACTCCTGACAACAGTAATATAATAAAAAAATTACACTTGTCATCTTTACATTGGGAAATCCCAAACCCTTATCTAGCCTAGTGATTTAGAATCATGGCTTAGATCATCAAATAAAGATGATCAAATTATTAAACACCCGTTAGTGATGGAATGCCTACGGGCCAAACTTGTTGTCCGATAAGACAACGACCGTGGTGGTCTTTTGACCCCCGTCAAAGGATGTTGGACTACGTCCAAGCATAACAGTTTGTATGATCAATACGATCCTGACTAATGTCATCAAATGAAGATGATCCTATTATAAACATCCATAAGTGATGAAATGCCTACGGGCCATACTTATTGTCCTAAGGGACAAAATACAGTTGATGTCTTTGACTCTCTGTCAAGAAAAGGTAATGAAACATGTTCAAACCTTAGTGCCTAGACTCTCTGAAGTCATGGCTTATAAATGTAAGACGGTCCTTGTGACTAGGCCTTCTGTGCCACTTTAATATCCTTAATGTTTTATAACTAGGATAAATTATAATGAAAATACTAATTAAATATAACTAATAAATTAACCAATATGGTTCATATTACCATGGTTGATGAATCGTCAAAAATGATGATTCCAAAATAACCTCTGAGTAAATAATTGTCATTATGAATGTAGCAATCAAGCTACATGGCTGAATCGGATGAGGTCAACAGCCATCCGAGGGAGGATAATGATGCTCCCAGAGTTAATATAACTGGTGCGGAACTGCGGGCATTAATAGATAATGTCGTTACACAAGCTCTCGACAGACAGTATGATGAATCAAGTGATACACACTCTAAGACTCTATCTTTGGCTCGTAGTAAGCCCCTTTTCTAAATCACAGGAGTCGAAGGAAGACGATAATCGTAACTCGTCAAATCAAAAGAGTGACCCGTCTAGACAGGTGGTGCTTTATCAAGAGGCACCAGTTAAGACCTGCTCATACAAATATTTTGTCTCCTGCAAGCCCAGAGACTTTACAGGAGAAAAAGAAGCCATCGATTGCATGACGTGGCTCGATGAGATGGACACCGTTGTAGATGTTAGTGGATGTGCAGACCAAGACATTGTGAAGTTTGTTTCACAATCTTTCAAAGGAGAAGCCCTAGCTTGGTGGGGGTCACTGATCCAAGCTACGGGGAAGATCCATTTGTATAACATGACTTGGGATCAGTTCGTTGCTATTATCAAAGAGAATTACTGCCCTCAACACGAAGTTGAGAAAATTGAGACTGAATTCTTGGCATTAGTCATGGAGAACTTAGATTGTCAAGCATATCTTAAAGTTTCAATACTATGTCTCGATTGGTTCCTTACTGAATCACGCCAGAACCAAAGCGTATAGCTCGCTTTATTGGGGGTCTAGCCTCAGAAATAAAAGAAAGTGTGAAAGCATCAAGACCTGCTACGTTCAGGTCAGCGGCCGACCTGTCGCTATCTCTTACACTTGATATAGTCAGAGGCAAGGCAGCCAAAGCCTCTGAAGATGGAAAGCGTAAAAGGGAGGATGAGGATTCTCATCGCTCCGATAAGAAGACAGAGAGGAACTCTGAGGATAAGAAGAGTTTCGGGTTTATGAAAGACAGCCAGCAGTCGGGTGAGAAGACCAGATGCAAAACATGTAGGAAATACCACCTGGGGAAATGCAGATTTGAGTTTCAGCCTCTACCTTGTGGGATTTGCAAGTCTAAAGAACATAAAACCTTCGAATGCAAGAAGTTGAAGGATGCAACCTGCTACAGTTGCAACGAAAAGGGGCATATCAAGACTAACTGCCCTAGAAATCAGAAGAAGCCCGAAGAAGCCAAGAGAACAAACGCATGAGTCTTCAGGATGAACGCCCAGGAGATGGTGCAGTATGATAAATATATAGCAGGACTCCGGTCATTTAATGCGAGATGGAAATTTGCCGATGATACTTAAGAAAACGCTCCAACAAATCTTAGATTGATAATTGTATCTATTAGGAACTTCTCTTTTCTAAAACCCTGATGACAAGCTTTCAAGCTATCCAAAATTCATCAATATAATAAAGACAAATGTGACATTGTGATCCCCTATCAAAAAGGTGATGGATTAGGTCCAAACCTTGACTGCCATTGATGGTCTTTCGTGACCTAGGCTAAACATAATGAATATATATATTAAATAACATTCATTAAGAATGTTAGTACTTTATTGGCCTGTATGGTCTATAGATACCATGGTTAATATATTTTAAGGCCATCAGGATGAAGAATAGCAGTTGTTGGATTGCAGCTAAGAAATTGTGTTATTGGTGTTAGGAACCAATATCGAGTATGGCAAACTCAGATAAGACAGCCGTTGATCGTGTTATGAATGATGCGACACATGCCAATGATGCTACAATTGTGAGCCTTAGAATTTCCGAAGGTGTTCTTCAAACAATGATAGACGCAGCTGTTGGGAAGGCTGTGAAAAAGGCTATGAAGAAGTTCAAGGAGCCCCATACTACTCGCTCCAAATTTTATCTAGGACCACATTTCCTTACTCATAAGGAGGACCTTATTCATACCTCAAATGCAAAAGATAAGCTAAAAAGGAAAAGGGAGGAAAATAACTTCCAGAGCTCTATAAAGAAGAACAAACAAAAGTCCAACCAGAAACCAGTATGCAAGACCTGCAAGAAACACCATTATGGAAAGTGCAGGTTCGAACCAAAATCCCAATCACAACCAAGGGTTTGTGGGATCTGCAAATCAGGGGAACATAAAACGTTGGACTGCGAGGACACGGAGAATGCAGCCTGCTTCGGCTGTAATGAGAAAGGCCACATCAAGACCACGTGCCCTAAATATGTCAAAGGAAATGCGGCTAAAGAAGGAAAGCCTAAGAATGAAAGCGCCTAAATACCTGAGCTAGTCCATAAATAATGGCCTCAGGTACATTCCCTAACTTTTTATCAGGAATTTAAACGCTAAGAGTTTTTATTTTGGTTCGGATACCAATAAATCCTTCATAAATGATAGGTATAGCAAGCTTTTAAAAACGTTTCATAAAAACCCTATATATTAAGCGTAAGGTAAAACCTACGGGTAGAAAATTTACAGGAACTATTCTTTCTATTTCTGTCAGAAATCTTCAATCATAAAGTCCTAATGTACTCTCTCTCCAAATAAAGTACATCATCCTATAAAATTCATATCCCTTTGATCTCCATTGATTTCGAATACCAAGTGGTATGACGAAAGCGCCATATGAGGATTTGTGTATCCTAATACGTTCCATAGATTGCTTCCATGCCTGATCAGTATGGGGGTTTAATGCATGGAACCACAAGGATATTCAAATAAGCATATGGTACCAAAGTCAACCAGTAGTATTCAAAGAGGATATCTAGAAAATGGAAAAAAAAATTTTCTTTCCAAGTAAGTGTCTTTGATTAAATCTGTGGACTCGTACATGAGTCACTCATTTGACGCAAGCAAGGATGGATGAACTGGAGCCTGAGATTCGGAAAAATCTCTGTAATCTCCTTGTATCTTGATTATCTTCTCCTTAGACTACCCTGTTTACCTCCCGAGGGTCGAGTAAAGTTAAGATTTATATCCCATTTAGGACTGCATTATTATTATGAAATCTCCAAGACAGCTAGTACCATTAATGGAAAGGATCGAAAACCCTGGTTAAGTAAGTTTTGAAATAGAGGATTCATATAGGCTAACTTATTATTCCGAGGGTTCGGTATAATTAATTAAGTAAGACGGTTCATTCTGCTTAGGCATTATTACCGCAACCCTAAATAGGCATCGATCAGGAAATTCCATTAACTGCCCAGGATCGTCGATTTATTCGACTAATGACAAAGATTAGCTATTCCCTGAATTTAATTAAGCAGTGGTTGGAATAACCATCTTACCTTAAGATAAGCTTTCTATAAAGATTGATATATAAGCTTCAAGGCTGCTCCTTTGGTGACCTTGTATAGTTAGAATGTTAAACATCTATTGTTGGGACAATGGATTGGTAAGCCCAATATTCAGGATCTGAATGTTGCATCGGAAACAACAAATAAGATCATACAAATCCCTAACCATCTGTGAGAAGCCAATATTCGGCAGAAAATCAAGGATTACGGAAAATAGCGAACCTCCTAGATTCTTGATAAGGAATAAGGTTCAACAAGAGATATCACCCAGGAAGGGTGTGCCAAATTGTTAAATTTTCAGGCTAATTAAGCTTGGGATATATAAAGAATCATTCGAAGGAAATCGAACGTATCAAGACCAAGTAGCTTATAAGCTAAAACCTATTTAAGAAGCTTGACGGAGCTCGCAATATACTGCACACTAGTGACTGAAGGATGTATTTCACCAATAAGTCAGGAAACACTATCACACAATGATATGCAGATGTATGATGTGATAAGCATCCTGTGTCGATTAAGGATCGACAGGATTAGAAGCCCCAAAAGATACATGTACCTATTATAAAGGTCAATTGGAGTACCTTAGAGGCTCAAAAGTACTGGGGAAGATTACCCAATATAAGACAGAAAATACTTCCTTTACTTTAACAAATCTCGAGGTCGAGATTTCTTTTAAGGGGGTGAGGATGTAACACCTCGAAAATTTGCGTCCTATAATGTATTGACACGTGTCATAAGCCTAAACGAGTCAATGAATACTATAGAGGGACTAAAGTTGACAAACATAGAAAGTATGTGAATTCAAGGGTTCAAAATGTCAACAATGGATAAATATGCCCTACAATATCCCTACATGATGTTTATACCCTTAAACGAATGATTCATGGATCATACGAAGCTCATTGTGAAAGAAAGTGAGAAATTACAAACTACAGGGGTTAAATGTGTCAACATGTTTAAGTTATACCTCTGAGTGACCTTTTAGCAAACCCGAAGCTTTGTAAAGGTACATTATGCTCACTACAATGCACGTTTCAAATTTCATAAAGTTCCGTTGTAAAATGAGAAAGTTATGATCGACGTCGTATACGAGGGGTTAAAGGCGTCAACGTCAAAAGTTAAGACTTTTTCGGGTAATAACAAGGTAAACAAGGACTTAACATGATAGGTAAAAGTCTAGGGGCCCTTGTAGGTAATTTGGAAGGGGTCAAAGTGCAAGAGATAAGTTAAGTTGACCTTTCGAAGAGCCAAGAGCCAACCTGCAAATAGTGAAAAGTTTGGAAATCAGATCAGAAGACCCACGCGGGGCGCGTAAGCCTGATGAGAATCTTACGCGGGCCGTCTGGCTTGCCCAGATGCAGAAACTTGTTTCTTTTGCCTGTTCAGCCCATGTAACCGACTTATGATGCCTTTAAACACTCCCAAGAGCTGCCTATGTGACAACCCTCACCAAACCAGGTATCCGTACGACTTAATTAACTATTAATTGTTGCCTAATTACTGTGCTTAACTGAGATTTCTGATAAACTGCTACCTGATTGTTGATACTTGTACATATCTGCATCATACTTTGATTTTTCCGTCACTACATTAATTACTTACTGAACTTTAGTGACAAACATGATGCACAAAAGCACAGTAGCATTTGAACGGATAACCTATTTGACATGCTGATATAGCCAGCATCAGGCAGACACTGCCTCTAAAGGCCTGATTGAGCCAGAAATATTTTACTACACCCGTAGTGTGTGTAGGAATACAAGGGTTGTATAATTGCATCTCTAGGAATAAGATACAGAGATTGGATGTGCCAAAAACGTATTTTAAGCACAAAACACAGCACTTTTATCAACACACTAGCTTCTAGCTAACTAATAAAGTGCCAAAACATGAGGAATTATTCCTGACACTTTGCAGAATGAATTGTGTCGCTAAAAATATTAATTACGACGCTTAAAGGATTACTTAAGCACTTTAACGGATTACTATCCAACCGAACAACCGGACTATACCCGGAACATAAAAATATTGCCAAAAATATTATTAGCCTTTTTCTGAGCCAGTTAGGGTCCCTGATTACCCTAACACCCGCTTTATAACGCATTAAACAACTAACGGGGTTAACCACTAAAAGTAACCTATTTAACTTAACTGAACTCTAACTGTACGATCAAGATCCAACCGGGTGACCCCACCCCCCTTAGGGCCGGTTTGGTCCCTTTGGAACTAGAGGGTACAAGTTTTTATTATTTTATTTGGGTTCGTGGATATCTAGACGACTTGAAAACCGTTGGACGATGATCTCACTTTTCTCTATAAATACACACACTCTCACACACATAGAACACACACACCACCCAACTCCACTCTCTCTCTTGCTCCCTCTCCCTCTCTCGGCCGTGAACCACCACAACCATCCATCCATTTTTCGGTTCTCGTCTTGCCATTCCAAGTGTACTCAAGTGTTGGGGATCTCGTGTTAGGAGTTGTGAAGCAAGCGGAAGTTGGAGGACCACGTGCATTTGCTTTTATCCACGTCATTTCCGACTAGATTCTTCCCTAGCCCCGAGCTAGAGGTATAACATTTAAAACTTGTTCTTGAACATATCTAAAGTGGTTAAAAGGATTTTTAACGGTTAAAAGTCGGTAACCCACCTTTTGAATCTAAAAAGTCTACTAAAACATGAAAATCGTTGGATAAAAGGTCACGTCTTGTGTAAATGTCGTAGTATTTGAATATGTTGGTTGTAGAGACCCGATCTATGATGTGGTGGCTCTTGTCATCATTTAACCCGACTTTGTTAAGATCCCGAATCTTGACATACACTTGTTTCTTTTGTACAAGGGTTAAAAGGTGAAACTCCACTACACGGGAAACATGAACTTGTGTAAAAGTGTTTTGACATGAAAAATGGTATTTAAAACGAGCCGATCTACGTATGTATAAGTGGTACATTCGTAGAACCAAGTGTCGAGAAAATCATGTTTTTATATAAGTTGGATAACATGTTAACAAAGATGATTTTTATACACTACAAGTGTATGAACACTTGTGAAACGAAAGATCCGACAAAATAACAATTTTTATAAAAATTGTCGGGAAGTTGTAAAGAGTGATTTGTTCTAAAAACGGGGTTTTTACAAGACTAAACTATTTTATACATAGATCCACTAAATATAACGAGATCTACACAATAGTTTTAGAAAAACTACAAGTTCATGTAATATTGTGATTTTACATACTAGTCTACAAGTTTGAAGTGTTGAAACTTAGGTAATGTGTTGGAAATTGAATGGGTTGATTTGAAGAATTGTTGAAATGATTTTGTAAAAGAAAATGATGCGCTTGAAAGCGTGGCCACCTCCAGTTACAGGGGAAACTCTGGCGAAATTTTTCTAAAAATCTAACACGTAGAATTATTTACAAGTGTTAAACTATTTTGAGATGTTTTCAAACTATATTTCGCCATGACTTTATTTATTAAATAATCGGAGGTGGGATTTTCACAAAAACTAAATGTGATGAATATTTATTCGATAAATATATTTTTCACAACACTGTTTATGATTATTTTGTGAAAATGTATAAATATTATTTTTAGAGTAAAAATAATATTTACTAACTTTGTCGAACCCAAAATAATACCAACGCCTTCACGACAAACATATAAGTTACAACGGTAATTACTATTACCACTTAATCGCCAAAACATAACTTACGCTTTATACGGAAATATTCACAAATGCGCACCTTGTCAACGTATTATTTTGGAAAGTATTATGTAAAGAGAAAATATATTATTTTTGAGAAAAATAATTATATTTTGGAATGAGAAATAAAAATATATTAAGTGAGACTTAATATTATAAACGCGCATGTATTAAATCCCCCATCCTTGGGAAGGAAAGTAAATTACCAAGTATATACACGGAACGGTTGTCTAACTGTTTCCCAAAAATTAAACTATAAAGCTAAGGCACGGCCATCCGTCTAATAGAATTAGCACATGTAGGTCGTTGCGCAGCAGTTGGATATTTGGATTACTTGGTATTGTGACGCACTCACTGTGAGTTCATGTCCCCCTTTTCTCTTAACTGTTTTCAGTTTTATAAACTGCGGGGGTGAAATACATGTTACTATGATTATGAATACTTGATACATGGTATGGTTAGCGTAAGGAGGTTTGTTACTCAGATCATGTGAGTGGGTAGGCACAACTTGAGGCCATTAATCCTCGTAGAAGGACCGAGGGACAGGAGCGGTAGATCTATCTGGGTGTAGCGAGCCCAGCCCCAGGTCCAGCATAACGGACCTCGGGGTGACTTAGTGCCCGACGCATAAATCCGCTAGGTTTGAGTCATCCCTACTTGCACTTCACACATATCAATGGCCTTGCAAACCATTGGTGATCTCTTTTTTCCTTATTTGCTACATACCAGGTTTTTGATAAAGATAAAGGTTTGTTTACGCACTTTCGCATGAACTCGCTCAACATTATTGTTGATTTTTCAACTTACATATATTTCAGGAAATTAACGATCTGGCGCGGTATGGCTTGTTTTCCGCTGCATTAGGCCCGAGGTCATCCAGGGTTCGAGGCTTGTGACTCTTTCCTGGACAAGTCACAGTCCTTGAATCATGTTTATGTTAAGTTTGCATTTGTAATGTTTAGACAAGTTATGGTTGTTGGGTGTTTAACCCATTAAGACAATGTTTTACTATTTTATTATCAATGGATGATCTTGCATATTTTAATTCATATAGCTTGTTATGATTAAGCTATGGTATTAAGAAGTTACACCAAATTAACCACGCTTCCGCAAAGCCAGGGTGTGACAGCCTAAACATCCCCTAGACATTTAGGGACACTTGTTAATCATCCATGGCCATTGCT
Source organism: Helianthus annuus (assembly GCF_002127325.2). Lineage (NCBI taxonomy): Eukaryota > Viridiplantae > Streptophyta > Magnoliopsida > Asterales > Asteraceae > Helianthus > Helianthus annuus. Next base: position 155,991,351 of record NC_035445.2, read on the forward strand.
AGCATGATTTGTCAATGATCTAAGGTGATTAAGGCACTATATAAAGGCCATTGTTGCACACTTTGATCATTCATCCATTCCTTCTTCATTTGATCATTTCTGGAGCTCAAGACCTCCTTCTAAGCTTCCCTAGTCGTGCATAGGACCTTTGTAAGTATGCTTGACCTTTCCTTATTGAGTTTTCGCTTAGTTTTAGCTTAGAAGTCAAACCATCGTAAGTAACGGTTGACTTAATGATTAATCGCTATTGGTCCAGTGATTGATCGAATTGAAGGTGGTTATAAGTTGGTAATCATGTGGGCTTTAAACCCTTAAAAGGGCACCCTCTGATTCCCATTCTAACTAGATCAAATGTCGGGTCAAAGTTGTTTATAAAAAGTCAACAGAAGCTTAATTTTCGATTTAATGCATAAGTAGCAATGTAGAATGCGTATAACCTATTTTGTCACTCATATAACTTGGTAATGAGTTTAAGAACTGATCTAAGCTTGTTGATCCGACAATTTCCTGTTTTGACCCGGTTCGGAACCGAAAGTCGCAAAACTTTGACTTTTGCTTTGACTTCAGTTCTGACCCGTTTTAGTAGAGTCTAGAAGTGCCTTAGGACTTCCTTAGGACCAAGTTACATGGGGGTATAACCCTCTGTGACCGGTTCATTGTTTGTCCGAGTCTTTTGCACATTTCCGTTAAATGCTTAAAAGTTGACCATAACGCCCTTTTTACTTTAAAACGAGAATTTTGGACATGTGACAGGACAATAACCTTAGTTACTGATTTCTAAGCATGTCCCTAAAATTTCACGTCAATCCGGGGTCTAGAATAGGAGTTATGCTAAATAGCGCAATTACGAAAACTTTAGTAATTAAACGGCGCATTTAGCGTAAAGCCTATCTAAACCCAAATTTCGACACCAAACCTTTTACATACTGATGTAAAATAATATTTTTGGATTTTTAAAGATTTTTAATTATTTTTAACCTGCTCATAACCTGCGGTTATGGCATCGATTCGGTAATTACCGAATATACCCTTTTTGGACATAACTTGAGTTCTACATAGTATTTTGACCCGATTCCAGTTGCTACTGATTTTAAATAATAAATAAAGTATTTTGAAATTTATAAACTGTTCGGAAAACTCAGATTTCCTGTAGAACTCAGAAACCTCTTTTATAATCCTTAAAAGAGACCGAATTACCCCTACGAGGCGTATATTGGATTTAAACTCGTTACGGGCATTATGGAAGGTATCCTACTGATACCACAACCTCTTTAGAGCATATTGACTTAGGAAACCTGTATAGGACTCTTACGGTTACCCGATACGCCTCCTGCGCGTTCGGTTCGGTTTATGTAACTAGTTTGCATAAATTAGCCGAAACGGGTCAAACCTTATCATTTTTATCTCAAAATTCAGAATGTGCTTAGTTTACCCATAATATACAAGTATCCAAACTTGTCGGGTCTAAATCAAATTCCAATCCGGTCTTCGCTTAATCATACGTTTCGAACCGAAAACCTTTCCTTAAAACTAACCGGTCTAAGTTACGACTTAAATAAAGACCCGTTAGGAATCTAATAGTTTAATAAAACCTTCGTTCCAGATTGAGAGCCCCAGTACAAGTACTAGCGCTTGCTAATTAGAATATACGGCTGAGTATAAATTGCTTTTGCTAGCTCAGGTAAATACTTTTAACTTATTTTCCCTATACGGGCTTGGGATACGGTATTATAATAATACCGCTTGGTCGGGTATTGAATGTTTAGTCGGATAGTGATTAAATTATTGAGGTAACGCGCTTTAATCTGTATTGTTTGAAACAAAAGCCTTTAGGGGTTAATGACCATGTCCCGGATATCCCTGACATCATTGTATTATAAAATGGCCACGCCTTATGCACGAGGTGTTGGCATACCCCTGACACTGCATAAGGGAAACGGTATCTCACTCTCTTGTGGGCCTATACTTGTGGCGTGTCTGTTAATCTTGACTCGATTTCTACATCGGGACCTGAACATACAACGAACATGTAAATCTGTATACAAGATTATAAAGATGATTGTCCCAAGTTATAAAATATATGTCGTGCCTTGTGCATTCAAATCAATTTTATTAAACCTTTTCAAATGAGTCGGTTAATCTTATTTACCAGTGTAAACTGACGTATTTTCCAAAAAGGGTTAATTGACAGGTACTGAACGTAATTGGCTGGAAGCTCAGGGCGTTAATAAGGAATCTTGCAAGTTCTAGATGCCTAAAGTCTGTTGAACAGTTTTCTTTTATTTGATCCGCCTGTGGATCCTTTACTTTCCGTTGTAATACTTTGACATTACTTTATATACAGAATGTAATATATTTATCTTTTGCTTCCGCTGTGCATTTATATATTGTGTTGTTTGACTATGATGACATCAATTACGTCACGATACTCCCCACCGGGCCCACCAGTGATACGTGGAAATTCGGGGTGTGACAGGTTGGTATCAGAGCCAACATTGAGTGAATTAAACACTAGCCTTTTGTGTTTAATCTCAATGACACAGTAGCACATTCCTTAAAAACTTCTGAGTCTAGACTTAACATAGGAATACTCTCGATTCTAATCTGGAATTTATTGCTTCCAATTATTTTTATATATTGGATACGTCGCCAAGCGAAGAAGCTGTATTAGGATTTCTCCTCATCCGGAGCCTGGAAATGCTGAACTTTGTACCACGACTAGGATAAAACGTGCATCCAGGGAGAAAACATACAGAGATAAGGTGAAAACTCCTTATTGCTGAAGATTGTACCTTTAATAAGTCCTTGTGAAGACATGTTTATCTTTTAGTCCCTTCATGGACAACATCATTCCTTTCAAGTCCCGTTAGGGCAATTATGTACTCCTTTATCATTTTGAATGAATATAATATATCAAATAAATCAAATATTTATCCCTTTTCATAATTGATCTACGAGTATATATATTGAAAGAATCTTAACGGGAAAAACCTAGCTTGAATGTCATTAAAGACCTAGCTATGATGGTAAAGCCTGTTTAAAAGAGATTCAGATTCTTGTTAACATCCGAAAACATGTTAACACTCCTGACAACAGTAATATGATAAAAAAATTACACTTGTCATCTTTACATTGGGAAATCCCAAACCCTTATCTAGCCTAGTGATTTAGAATCATGGCTTAGATCATCAAATAAAGATGATCAAATTATTAAACATCCGTTAGTGATGGAGTGCCTACGGGCCAAACTTGTTGTCCGATAAGACAACGATCGTGGTGGTCTTTTGACCCCTGTCTAAGGATGTTGGACTACATCCAAGCATAATAGTTTGTATAATCAATACGATCCTGACTAATGTCATCAAATGAAGATGATCCTATTATAAACATCCATAAGTGATGAAATGCCTACGGGCCATACTTATTGTCCTAAGGGACAAAATACAGTTGATGTCTTTGACTCTCTGTCAAGAAAAGGTAATGAAACATGTTCAAACCTTAGTGCCTAGACTCTCTGAAGTCATGGCTTATAAATGTAAGACGGTCCTTGTGACTAGGCCTTCTGTGCCACTTTAATATCCTTAATGTTTTATAACTAGGATAAATTATAATGAAAATACTAATTAAATATAACTGACAAATTAACCAATATGGTTCATATTACCATGGTTGATGAATCGTAAAAAATGATGATTCCAAAATAACCTTTGAGTAAATAATTGTCATTATGAATGTAGCAATCAAGCTACATGGCTGAATCGGATGAGGTCAACAGCCATCCGAGAGAGGATAATGATGCTCCCAGAGTTAATATAACTGGTGCGGAACTGCGGGCATTAATAGATAATGCCGTTAGACAAGCTCTCGACAGACAGTATGATGAATCAAGTGATACACACTCTAAGACTCTATCTGTGGCACGTAGTAAGCCCCTTTTCTAAATCACACGAGTCGAAGGAAGACGATAATCGTAACTCGTCAAATCAAAAGAGTGTCCCGTCTAGACAGGTGGTGCTTTATCAAGAGGCACCAGTTAAGACCTGCTCATACAAATATTTTGTCTCCTGCAAGCCCAGAGACTTTACAGGAGAAAAAGAAGCCATCGATTTCATGACGTGGCTCGATGAGATGGACACTGTTGTAGATGTTAGTGGATGTGCAGACCAAGACATTGTGAAGTTTGTTTCACAATCTTTCAAAGGAGAAGCCCTAGCTTGGTGGAGGCCACTGATCCAAGCTACGGGGAAGATCCATTTGTATAACATGACTTGGGATCAGTTCGTTGCTCTTATCAAAGAGAATTACTGCCCTCAACACAAAGTTGAGAAAATTGAGACTGAATTCTTGGCATTAGTCATGGAGAACTTAGATTGTCAAGCATACCTTACAAGTTTCAATATTATGTCTCGATTGGTTCCTTACTGAATCACGCCGGAACCAAAGCGTATAGCTCGCTTTATTGGGGGTCTAGCCTCAGAAATAAAAGAAAGTGTGAAAGCATCAAGACCTGCTACGTTCAGGTCAGCGGCCGACCTGTCGCTATCTCTTACACTTGATATAGTCAGAAACAAGGCAGCCAAAGCCTCTGAAGATGGAAAGCGTAAAAGGGAGGATGAGGATTCTCATCGCTCCGATAAAAAGACAGAGAGGAACTCTGAGGATAAGAAGAGTTCCGGGTTTATGAAAGACAGCCAGCAGTCGGGTGAGAAGACCAGGTGCAAAACATGTAGGAAATACCACCTGGGGAAATGCAGATTTGAGTTTCAGCCTCTACCTTGTGGGATTTGCAAGTCTAAAGAACATAAAACCTTGGAATGCAAGAAGTTGAAGGATGCAACCTGCTACGGTTGCAACGAAAAGGGGCATATCAAGACTAACTGCCCTAGAAATCAGAAGAAGCCCGAAGAAGCCAAGAGAACAAACGCATGAGTCTTCAGGATGAACGCCCAGGAGATGGTGCAGTATGATAAATATATAGCAGGACTCCGGTCATTTAATGCGAGATGGAAATTTTCCGATGATACTTAAGAAAATGCTCCAACAAATCTTAGATTGATAATTGTATCTATTAGGAACTTCTCTTTTCTAAAACCCCGATGACAAGCTTTCTAGCTATCCAAAATTCATCAATATAATAAAGACAGATGTGACATTATGATCCCCTGTCAAAAAGGTGATGGATTAGGTCCAAACCTTGACTGCCATTGATGGTCCTTCGTGACCTAGGCTAAACATAATGAATATATATATTAAATAACATTCATTAAGAATGTTAGTACTTTATTGGCCTGTATGGTCTATAGATACCATAGTTAATATATATTAAGGCCATCAGGATGAAGAATAGCAGTTGTTGGATTGTAGCTAAGAAATTGTGTTATTGGTGTTAGGAACCAATATTGAGTATGGCAAACTCAGATAAGACAACCGTTGATCGTGTTATGAATGATGCGACACATGCCAATGATGCTACGATTGTGAGCCTTAGAATTTCCGAAGGTGTTCTTCAAACTATGATAGACGCAGCTGTTGGGAAGGCTGTGAAAAAGGCTATGAAGAAGTTCAAGGAGCCCCATACTACTCGCTCCAAATTTTATCTAGGACCACATTTCCTTACTCATAAGGAGGACCTTATTCATACCTCAAATGCAAAATATAAGCTAAAAAGGAAAAGGGAGGAAAATAACTCCCAGAGCTCTATAAAGAAGAACAAACAAAAGTCCAACCAGAAACCAGTATGCAAGACCTGCAAGAAACACCATTATGGAAAGTGTAGGTTCGAACCAAAATCCCAATCACAACCAAGGGTTTGTGGGATCTGCAAATCAGGGGAACATAAAACGTTGGACTGCGAAGACATGGAGAATGCAGTCTGCTTTGGCTGTAATGAGAAAGGCCACATCAAGACCACGTGCCCTAAATATGTCAAAGGAAATGCGGCTAAAGAAGGAAAGCCTAAGAATGAAAGCGCCTAAGTACCTGAGCTAGTCCATAAATAATGGCCTCAGGTACATTCCCTAACTTTTTATCAGGAATTTAAATGCTAAGAGTTTTTATTTTGGTTCGGATACCAATAAATCCTTCATAAACGATAGGTATAGCAAGCTTTTAAAAACGTTTCATAAAAACCCTATATATTAAGCGTAAGGTAAAACCTACGGGTAGAAAATTTATAGGAACTATTCCTTCTATTCCTGTCAGAAATCTTCAATCATAAAGTCCTAATGTACTCTCTCTCCAAATAAAGTACATCATCCTATAAAATTCATATCCCTTTGATCTCCATTGATTTCGAATACCAAGTGGTATGACGAAAGCGCCATATGAGGATTTGTGTATCCTAATATGTTCCATAGATTGCTTCCATGCCTGATCAGTATGGGGGTTTAATGCATGGAACCACAAGGATATTCAAATAAGCATATGGTACCAAAGTCAACCAGTAGTATTCAAAGAGGATATCTAGAAAATGGAAAAAAATTTTTCTTTCCAAGTAAGTGTCTTTGATTAAATCTGTGGACTCGTACATGAGTCACTCATTTGACGCAGGCAAGGATGGATGAACTGGAGCCTGAGATTCGGAAAAATCTCTGTGATCTCCTTGTATCTTGATTATCTTCTCCTAAGACAACCCTGTTTACCTCCCGAGGGACGAGTAAAGTTAAGATTTATATCCCATTTAGGACTGCATTATTATTATGAAATCTCCAAGACAGCTAGTACCATTAATGGAAAGGATCGAAAACCCTGATTAAGTAAGTTTTGAAATAGAGGATTCATATAGGCTAACTTTGTCACACCCCGGCAGCGTTAAAACAACAAACCGCGGCGGAAACGCCGGGGAGTGAGGCGACAGAATTATTGTTCCACAACCATGGTAATCAAATGTTTCATTTTATTGATATATTAAGTAATGTTTATTGTCATAAAACCAAACAAACAAACTACATATTGTTTATAACTGTTTTTAAGTCACTAAAGCCTTGTCCAGATCCTAAGTGAACTTGCTTCCTAGCAAGCAACATCAAGTAATACCACCTGAAACATATATAAAAATAAAGTCAGCAAAGAAATGCTGGCGAGTACATAGGTTTTATGGGATTATCGGATTCATGGCTCGTTTATATGTTGCAGTATCTCGTTAGACTACAAGAGTCAAAATACAAACCTTGTTTTGAAAAGTGTATTGCAACATAAATAACCAACACAAATCTAATTGGTTATAGTTTATAAAATCTCGTAGCCATGACTCTTAACTCAAAAATATTTGTTTTAGTATAACAACTTGTAAACATCTCGTAAAAACTCGTTAATAAAACTCGTATGGTTTATATTATCTCGAAAACCTCGTTGTGTGACATCGTTTCAAAATCGTTTCCCCAGTGAACTAAATAATGACACGCAATGTAACATGATAGAAGCACTTATATATAAGAAGTACCAGCGGCGCATCTACCATGATTCTATCATACTACACACGTCCCATTATCTAATCACTACCCAAAACCAATCGTTTAATTCGTTTAAGTCGTTTCAAATCGTGTATCTCGTTTCAAATCGTTTAACTCGTCCCAAAATCGTATTCGTTTTAATAGTGAAACTACTTTTGATCGTCTCGTTAACAACATTCAAACCTTCGTGACTCGTCTAACTCGTTTCTCGTTTCGTATTAACAAACCACCAAAGGGTAAGTTAACAATCATCAGGTTCGGTCGTTACCTACATAACCCCCACACATAACCATGGGTGTAGTCTGATAACGGGATTTGTCAGATCCTATGGTACCATAACCTAATACTGGTCGGCTCGGCCAAAGCTAATGAATGTCATTCGTTATGTAATCACAACCAACAAGTCTTGTTCACCTTATTGAAATCGTTATTAGTTTAGTATAAACCATCGTTTTCGAAATTATCGTTTAAACCTTGAAATTCGTTTTGTACATATGAATCACCCCAAAACAATTGAAAACAGTAAAATAGGGGAACTATGTACTCACATTGAAGTGCAAAGTATCCTCAATCTAGAGAACTCAATAAGCTCAATCAAACCAAGGAAACTCAAGCAACACCTAGTAATCGGATCACTAATCAAACAAAAGACGCCTAAATCGGAAGATCGGAAAGAATGAGGTCTTGTAAACCAAATGAGTGTAGGAACTCATGTGATATGGTTTAACAAAGCTACATTCTAAATCGGAACCTAACCTAAGTGCTTTCGACCCATTGCGACCCATTAAGGTAACTTACGCTACTTTAACGCGTCGTGCGCGCAAACGCGCGTTCGAGACGTCTAACTAGTCCTATGACAAGTATTATATGCCTAAACATGTTTAAATAAGTTGCATAATCAGTTTTAGGTGACAAAAGTTAGGTTACATATGCTTTAAGTCCAATTATGCATGAAAAGGGGCATTTTGGTAATTTACCTAAGGCATATAATCTACCTATCATACAACTACTTAAACTCGGTGACCATAAGGTATAACCTCGGAAGGTTATTCCCTATGCAACTATGGTCACTAACCATGCTTGGTCGGATCCTAAAGATCGACCAAACGGGTCGAGTTCGAAAGTCTAAGCGGTGGTTTAGACCGCTTGACTTACGACTCTAAACAAGCACTAACTATTAGTGACGAGTTAAACATGTCAAAGCATGTTTAACCTACTGATTTGGTATCAAAACAAAGTGTTTTGATACCTAACAGTAGTCCCGTTGCAAAATGCGTGCTAAAACGCATTTTGATCGAAACTTTGACTCGTCACTACACCTAGTCAACGTGGTAATCAATTGGTATAGTCACTAAGGACTATAACCAACGTGATTACGCTCACGTTGCGAAGTTCAAACGAACTTCACGTTGACCATCTCGTGGTCAAATCTGAAAGTCAAACTAAATTTGACTTCCAAACTAGAAAAGAAATAAAAAGAATGAAAGATTACTTACAATGGGTCCTTGCTATCTTTTCTACAAGAAAACCAAGTTCCCAAGAGGATTAGAAAGCTCTAAACACTATGGGGAGCTCTCCAAATCAGATGAAGAAGAAGAGAAGAAGGAATGAGCAAATGAAATGGAAGTTGGCTTGGCTATTTATAGTTGTAGGAAGAACACAAGATCATTCCAAGTGTTTTGATTAGCCATTAAGCAATAAAATCTAGCCATACAAGTGTTAGGAGCTGATTGGGAGCCTTGGTGTTCACACAAACTTGCCCATCACACAAAGAAGTTACCATAACAGCCCCTAAAGAATCAAACAGCAGCCAATTTCAAGTTTCTGGTCGCTGGGCCTGCTTTACGGACCGCAAAGGGTCCCTTACGGTCCGTAAGGACCCTGCATCTGATCAGCAAGTTTCAGCAATTGACAGTTTTGGCCCCTGAGCTTGTTTTGACGTGTTTTGGCACTTCTAACACCCGTCAAACCCATTTTTAAGCTCCATAATGAAGTTAAAGTATGGGGAACATGAAACATGCTCAAAAATATGCCGGATGTTGGTTCGTTTGGCCGTATGGTTGCGTTGTTCGGCTAATTACGACGGAAATCGTAACGGGCGCGAAAACGATCCAAATTGAACGACGAATGGAATTTTTGCATGCCGATCACTAAAATAAAAATATTTTAGTGTGTACAAAAATTTTGGATGTCCAGATGTGAACAGAACGTAAGATATGCGCGAAAATGCAAACTTACGTCGTTTTTGACACTTTTAGTCCCTGTAAGATCAAATAAGCATGTTTTCGCACATCGAACCCCTCAAAGCTTATTTCTAAGCTATGTTTAGGTTATTTATGGTATGTTTAGCTTATGATCAAATTCCGGACTATTCAATATCATACAAATCGATATAGTTTCGCAGTTTGACACAAATAGTCCCTGCGATCGAACAAACTTGTTTTCGACACACCAAACCATCCAAAACTTATTTCTAAGTTATGTGAAGGTTATTTAAGGTATGTTAAGACTATTTCACTATCCCGGAGTGTTTTTCGCGTTTAACTGATTGCGTTTACGCACCAGTTTGCGTATAACCTTCCAGAAAGCGATTTAAAGCTTGAAATCGGAATCGAATCGAATTGTTAAACCACTAAACACATAAAACACATAAAACACATAAAATAACACCAAAGCACATTGTATTATAAATAATTAACGTTGTTTTGCATTGTTCATCGGTTAAAGAGCACAGTTGTCACAGTCTCCCCTACTTTAGGAAATTTCGTCCCGAAATTTTAACTAGAGGAAACCTGTGAGAACAATTGCGGATATTCCAAGTAAACTCTGGGCCACGTTTGGATACCCAACGAACTTTGACTAATTTAAATCCGTTTGTTCATCAACTGTTTGAATGTACAGTCCATTATCTCCACAGGTTTCTCGACAAAGTGTATTGTTTCATTGATTTGGATCTCGTCGAGAGGAATGTGAAGATCAGTGTCAGCTAAATACTTTCGCAATTTGGACATGTGAAAGGTCGGATGAATATTTCCAAGCTCTGGAAGTCGCTCTAGTCGCTAGGCAACCTTTCCAACTCTTTCAACAATCTTAAATGGTCCAACGTATCGTGGTGCAAGTTTTCCTTTCCTTCCAAATCTCACCACTCCTTTCCATGGTGACACCTTGAGTAGGACATGGTCTCTGACTTGAAATTCTAAGGGCTTGCATCGTAAATCCGCATAACTCTTTTGACGGCTTCTAGCTGTCACCAGATTATCACGAATTCTCCTGACTTTGTCTGTCGTTTCCAGAATGAGTTCAGGTCCAGTAAGCTGAACCTCACCGATCTCATTCCAACAAACAGGTGAACGACATTTTCGATCGTAAAGAGCTTTGAATGGTGCCATAATAATGCTAGCATGATAACTATTGTTGTAAGAGAACTCGATCAATGGCAGATGAGAATCTCTATTACCACCAAAGTCGATCACGCATGCTCTAAGCGTATCCTCCAAAGTTTGAATCGTCCTCTCGGATTATCCATCTGTTTGGGGATGATAATCAGTGCTTAGATTTAGTTGGGTTCCCATAGCAGATTGCATGGTTCTCCAAAAATGAGATGAAAATCGAGCATCACGATCGGAAATGATATCCAAAGGAATACCATGTCATGATACAATCTCATCAACATAAATCTTTGCAAGTTTATCAGCAGATAGATCCTCGCGAATCGCAAACTTAGAGAAGTTCGAAATGAAACGACGATAATAACCAACGATACAAAGAAAAGAACGAACTTCTATGGGTGTCGTAGGTGTATTCCAATCCTTAATTGTTGCAATTTTGGATGAATGCCCTGCTTGTTGACTATATGTCCCAAGAACTGAACTTCTTTAAGCTAGAATTCACACTTTGAGAATTTAGCAAAAAGTTGTTCCTTCCTTAGGAGTTCGAAAGTCAAACGAAGGTGTTGCTCGTGGTCGGTTCGAGACTTCGAATAAATAAGAATATCATCGATGAACACAATGATGAACTTGTCTAAATAAGGTTTACAGACCCTATTCATTAAGTCCATAAAGATAGCTGGAGCGCTTGTCAAACCAAAGGCATGACAGTAAACTCATAGTGTCCATATCTCGTGTGGAATGCAGTTTTGGGAATATCTTCTTCGTATACACGAAGTTGATGATACCCAGAACGCAGATCGATCTTGGAAAAACAGGTAGCACCTTGCAGCTGATCAAAGAGATCATCGATTCGGGGTAGGGGATATCGATTCTTGATGGTAAGCTTATCAAGCTCACGATAATCGATACATATTCGAAAAGATTGTTTAAGGTTTTTAGGGAAGATCACAAGTGATCATGGAAATGACAAAACCACACGAGCAGTTTGTCTTTATGTTGACATTACAAAGTTGCATCAAACATTCATACAATTGCAGTAGTTTAAAATAAAATCACAAATTTTATTTATATAACAACCGCATTGTCTTTAAATGTTAAAAGATAACAACCAAAAGAAATACAAAATACTAATTGTTTATAGCTGCATCATCGATCGCCTCGTTGATGTTAAACACTCGTCCACGAGCGGGATTCACATTCACGTTCGCGTTCGGATTTGGGTTAACATTCGCATTCGCATTTACCAATCTCGGGCAATTGTTGCGGAAATGACCCATTTCTCCGCAATTGAAACACGAACCAGGTGGAAATCTCGCAGCATTCCCTTGAGCTTGAGCTGGAACCTGGGCAGCCTGATTTTGACCAAAACGACAAGTATTGGCCAAATGTCCAAGCCTACCACACGTAGCACATTGTTTACAGGCTTGTTGGGCAACATGGAGACCATTACATCGTGTGCAGTGAGGTGCGGTACCAGCATATGCTTTCTTTGCAGGAGGTTGAGTTGGTGGGTTCTGAGGGTTTTGAGCAGTTTGATTGGTGAAAACAAAGTTTTGGGAAGCCTTGCACTTCCTTGACTTCTTCGAAGACTCACCCTGCTGCTTACCCTTACCTTTTTCCTTATCAGAATCAGTTGACTCCTTTTTATCACCCTTACGGGTGAGTTTACCCTTCCTGACTTTGAGACTCAGTCAGGGTAGCAGACAACTCGATCGCTTGACGAACGGTAGTAGGATTAACGCCAGTCAGGATGTCTTGAATGGAGTCGGGTAAACCATCGATATACCTCTCGATTGCCTTATCCAACGGGGTAACCATCGTGGGACACAACAAACTAAGCTCCTCAAATCGATCCGTATAAGCACGGTGTTCTCCCCCGACTTGTTTCAAATCGTCAAATTCTCGTTCCAACACTCGAATCTCGTGACGGGGACAGAACTCTCTCATCATGAGAGCTCGGAGCTCTTCCCAAGTTTGTGCTAGTGCCACTTCGGCACCCCTATCATGCATCACTCCGTTCCACCATGTAAGAGCTCGCTTCTCGAACACACTTGAAGCAAACTCAACTTTGCGCGCATTCGGACATTGCACATGTCTGAATGTGCTCTCGATACTCTCAAACCATTGTAGGAGCGCGGTTGCTCCTTGTGACCCAGAAAACTTAAGTGGCTTCGCAGAATTGAAATTCTTGAAATTACACGGCGCATTGTTGTTGTTATTATTGTTATTGTTGTACAACTCATGGATTTGGGTCACAATGCCTGGAAGCACAGCAGCCATTTGTTGAGAGACAAGGGCTGCGAGTTCCTCAGCAGTATAAGTTCGAGCATCGGTTTGAGTATTGCGTCGTGGAGGCATTGTCTAAAAAGGAAACATGGGAAACGAGTGAGGTTGACAATTGGAGGAACAAAAGAGGTTTTGAAAACATCAACAAAACACAAGGAAGGCGATCATTCGTTCGTTACCTCGAACAAACAAACGACACGCAGTGACAAATCAAAGCAAATAGGTCATAATAATGTATCGCGAAGACATGCTCGCCTATAAGTGAACACTCACCCCAAGAGTTCCCAGGTAAGATTGACTGGTCCGATAATGCGGATTTGTACGAACACTCTAGCCTTAGACAGAAAACTCAGGGTACAGGCATTCACTCTTCCAGTTTGCACGTGTTCACATTATTTAAACCCAAACTTTGACGAGATTTTGAAAACTCAAAAGGCACTAAGACAAAAATGGATCAAACCAGAAGGGTTCAAAACCATGTAACAAAGGGTTCAAAACCTTATAACAGAAGGTTCAAAACCTAGTAGTCTATCATCCAAGGATAGATGATTAATTTTCGAAGCGGATTTGTTATTGTGTTCTCGTTGTGGTTATCACCTAAGGATAGGTGACGGTATTGTTTTAAAATCTAAACACAAGTAAACTTGTGTTGGGGTCCTAGAAAGTTATAGTCTAGGTCAAAGCATTGCTAATAACCTAATTCCCTATAACCATTGGCTCTGATACCAACTCTTCTGTCACACCCCGGCCGCGTTAAAACAACAAACCGCGGCGGAAACGCCGGGGAGTGAGGCGACAGAATTATTGTTCCCCAACCATGGTAATCAAATGTTTCGTTTTATTGATATATTAAGTAATGTTTATTGTCATAAAACCAAACAAACAAACTACATATTGTTTATAACTGTTTTTAAGTCACTAAAGCCTTGTCCAGATCCTAAGTGAACTTGCTTCCTAGCAAGCAACATCAAGTAATACCACCTGAAACATATGTAAAAATAAAGTCAGCAAAGAAATGCTGACGAGTACATAGGTTTTATGGGAGTATCGGATTCACGGCTCGTTTATATGTTGCAGTATCTCGTTAGACTACAAGAGTCAAAATACAAACCTTGTTTTGAAAAGTGTATTGCAACATAAATAACCAACACAAATCTAATTGGTTATAGTTTATAAAATCTCGTAGCCATGACTCTTAACTCAAAAATATTTGTTTTAGTATAACAACTTGTAAACATCTCGTAAAAACTCGTTAATAAAACTCGTATGGTTTATATTATCTCGAAAACCTCGTTGTGTGACATCGTTTCAAAATCGTTTCCCCAGTGAACTAAATAATGACACGCAATGTAACATGATAGAAGCACTTATATATAAGAAGTACCAGCGGCGTATCTACCATGATTCTATCATACTACACCCGTCCCATTATCTAATCACTACCCAAAACCAATCGTTTAATTCGTTTAAGTCGTTTCAAATCGTGTATCTCGTTTCAAATCGTTTAACTCGTCCCAAAATCGTATTCGTTTTAATAGTGAAACTACTTTTGATCGTCTCGTTAACAACATTCAAACCTTCGTGACTCGTCTAACTCGTTTCTCGTTTAGTATTAACAAACCACCAAAGGGTAATTTAACAATCATCAGGTTCGGTCGTTACCTACATAACCCCCACACATAACCATGGGTGTAGTTTGATAACGGGATTTGTCAGATCCTATGGTACTATAACCTAATACTGGTCGGCTCGGCCAAAGCTAATGAATGTCATTCGTTATGTAATCACAACCAACAAGTCTTGTTCACCTTATTGAAATCGTTATTAATTTAGTATAAACCATCGTTTTCGAAATTATCGTTTAAACCTTGAAATTCGTTTTGTACATATGAATCACCCCAAAACAATTGAAAACAGTAAAATAGGGGAACTATGTACTCACATTGAAGTGCAAAGTATCCTCAATCTAGAGAACTCAATAAGCTCAATCAAACCAAGGAAACTCAAGCAGCACCTAGTAATCGGATCACTAATCAAACAAAAGACGCCTAAATCGGAAGATCGGAAAGAATGAGGTCTTGTAAACCAAATGAGTGTAGGAACTCATGTGATATGGTTTAACAAAGCCTACATTCTAAATCGGAACCTAACCTAAGTGCTTTCGACCCATTGCGACCCATTAAGGTAACTTACGCTACTTTAACGCGTCGTGCGCGCAAACGCGCGTTCGAGACGTCTAACTAGTCCTATGACAAGTATTATATGCCTAAACATGTTTAAATAAGTTGCATAATCAGTTTTAGGTGACAAAAGTTAGGTTACATATGCTTTAAGTCCAATTATGCATGAAAAGGGGCATTTTGGTAATTTACCTAAGGCATATAATCTACCTATCATACAACTACTTAAACTCGGTGACCATAAGGTATAACCTCGGAAGGTTATTCCCTATACAACTATGGTCACTAACCATGCTTGGTCGGATCCTAAAGATCAACCAAACGGGTCGAGTTCGAAAGTCTAAGCGGTGGTTTAGACCGCTCGACTTACGACTCTAAACAAGCACTAACTATTAGTGACGAGTTAAACATGTCAAAGCATGTTTAACCTACTGATTTGGTATCAAAACAAAGTGTTTTGATACCTAATAGTAGTCCCGTTGCAAAATGCGTGCTAAAACGCATTTTGACCGAAACTTTGACTCGTCACTACACCTAGTCAACGTGGTAATCAATTGGTATAGTCACTAAGGACTATAACCAACGTGATTACGCTCACGTTGCGAAGTTCAAACGAACTTCACGTTGACCATCTCGTGGTCAAATCTGAAAGTCAAACTAAATTTGACTTCCAAACTAGAAAAGAAATAAAAAGAATGAAAGATTACTTACAATGGGTCCTTGCTATCTTTTCTACAAGAAAACCAAGTTCCCAAGAGGATTAGAAAGCTCTAAACACTATGGGGAGCTCTCCAAATCAGATGAAGAAGAAGAGAAGAAGGAATGAGCAAATGAAATGGAAGTTGGCTTGGCTATTTATAGTTGTAGGAAGAACACAAGATCATTCCAAGTGTTTTGATTAGCCATTAAGCAACGAAATCTAGCCATACAAGTGTTAGGAGCTGATTGGGAGCCTTGGTGTTCACACAAACTTGCCCATCACACAAAGAAGTTACCATAACAGCCCCTAAAGAATCAAACAGCAGCCAATTTCAAGTTTCTGGTCGCTGGGCCTGCTTTACGGACCGCAAAGGGTCCCTTACGGTCCGTAAGGACCCTGCATCTGATCAGCAAGTTTCAGCAATTGACAGTTTTGGCCCCTGAGCTTGTTTTGACGTGTTTTGGCACTTCTAACACCCGTCAAACCCATTTTTAAGCTCCATAATGAAGTTAAAGTATGGGGAACATGAAATATGCCGGATGTTGGTTTGTTTGGCCGTATGGTTGCGTTGTTCGGCTAATTACGACGGAAATCGTAACGGGCGCGAAAACGATCCAAATTGAACGACGAATGGAATTTTTGCATGCCGATCACTAAAATAAAAATATTTTAGTGTGTACAAAAATTTTGGATGTCCAGATGTGAACAGAACGTAAGATATGCGCGAAAATGCAAACTTACGTCGTTTTTGACACTTTTAGTCCCTGTAAGATCAAATAAGCATGTTTTCGCACACCGAACCCCTCAAAGCTTATTTCTAAGCTATGTTTAGGTTATTTATGGTATGTTTAGCTTATGATCAAATTCCGGACTATTCAATATCATACGAATCGGTATAGTTTCGCAGTTTGACACAAATAGTCCCTGCGATCGAACAAACTTGTTTTCGACACACCAAACCATCCAAAACTTATTTCTAAGTTATGTGAAGGTTATTTAAGGTATGTTAAGCCTATTTAACTATCCCGGAGTGTTTTCGCGTTTAACTGATTGCGTTTACGCACCAGTTTGCGTATAACCTTCCAGAAAGCGATTTAAAGCTTGAAATCGGAATCGAATCGAATTGTTAAACCACTAAACACATAAAACACATAAAATAACACCAAAGCACATTGTATTATAAATAATTAACATTGTTTTGCATTGTTCATCGGTTAAAGAGCACAGTTGTCACAAACTTATTATTCCGAGGGTTCGGTATAATTAATTAAGTAAGACGGTTCATTCTGCTTAGGCATTATTACCGCAACCCTAAATAGGCATCGATCAGGAAATTCCATCAACTGCCCAGGATCGTCGATTTATTCGACTAATGACAAAGATTAGCTATTCCCTGAATTTAATTAAGCAGTAGTTGGAATAACCATCTTACCTTAAGATAAGCTTTCTATAAAGATTGATATATAAGCATCAAGGCTGCTCCTTTGGTGACCTTATATAGGTAGAATGTTAAACATCTATTGTTGGGACAATGGATTGGTAAGCCCAATATTCAGGATCTGAAAGTTGCATTGGAAACAACAAATAAGATCATACAAATCCCTAACCATCTGTGAGAAGCCAATATTCGGCAGAAAATCAAGGATTACGGAAAATAGCGAACCTCCTAGATTCTTGATAAGGAATAAGGTTCAACAAGAGATATCACCCAGGAAGGGTGTGCCAAATTGTTAAATTTTCAGGCTAATTAAGCTTGGGATATATAAAGAATCATTCGAAGGAAATCGAACGTATCAAGACCAAGTAGCTTATAAGCTAAAACCTATTTAAGAAGCTTGACGGAGCTCGCAATATACTGCACACTAGTGACTGAAGGATGTATTTCACCAATAAGTCAGGAAACACTATCACACAATGATATGCAGATGTATGATGTGATAAGCATCCTGTGTTGATTAAGGATCGACAGGATTAGAAGCCCCAAAAGATACATGTACCTATAATAAAGGTCAATTGGAGTACCTTAGAGGCTCAAAAGTAGTAGGGAAGATTAAGCCCAATATAAGACAGAAAATACTTCCTTTACTTTAACAAATCTCGAGGTCGATATTTCTTTTAAGGGGGTGAGGATGTAACACCTCGAAAATTTGCGTCTTATAATGTATTGACACGTGTCATAAGCCTAAACGAGTCAATGAATACTATAGAGGGACTAAAGTTGACAAACATAGAAAGTATGTGAATTCAAGGGTTCAAAATGTCAACAACGGATAAATATGCCCTACAATATCCCTACATGATGTTTATACCCTTAAACGAATGATTCATGGATCATACGAAGCTCATTGTGAAAGAAAGTGAGAAATTACAAACTACAGGGGTTAAATGTGTCAACATGTTTAAGTTATACCTCTGAGTGACCTTTTAGCAGACCCGAAGCTTTGTAAAGGTACATTAGGCGCACTACAATGCACGATTCAAATTTCATAAAGTTCCGTTGTAAAATGAGAAAGTTATGATCGACTTCGTACACGAGGGGTTAAAGGCATCAACGTCAAAAGTTAAGACTTTTTCGGGTAATAACAAGGTAAACAAGGAATTAACATGATAGGTAAAAGTCTAGGGGCCCTTGTAGGTAATTTGGAAGGGGTCAAAGTGCAAGAGATAAGTTAAGTTGACCTTTCGAAGAGTCAAGAGCCAACCTGCAAATAGTGAAAAGTTTGGAAATCAGATCAGAAGACCCACGCGGGGCGCGTAAGCCTGATGAGAATCTTACGCGGGCCGCCTGGCTTGCCCAGATGCAGAAACTTGTTTCTTTTGCCTGTTCAGCCCATGTAACCGACTTATGATGCCTTTAAACACTCCCAAGAGCTGCCTAAACATCCCGTAGACATTTAGGGACACTTGTTAATCATCCATGGCCATTGCTAGCATGATTTGTCAATGATCTAAGGTGATTAAGGCACTATATAAAGGCCATTGTTGCACACTTTGATCATTCATCCATTCCTTCTTCATCTGATCATTTCTAGAGCTCAAGACCTCCTTCTAAGCTTCCCTAGTCGTGCATAGGACCTTTGTAAGTATGCTTGACCTTTCCTTATTGAGTTTTCGCTTAGTTTTAGCTTAGAAGTCAAACCGTCGTAAGTAACGGTTGACTTAATGATTAATCGCTATTGGTCCAGTGATTGATCGAATCGAAGGTGGTTATAAGTTGGTAATCATGTGGGATTTAAACCCTTAAAAGGGCACCCTCTGATTCCCATTCTAACTAGATCAAATGTCGGGTCAAAGTTGTTTATAAAAAGTCAACAGAAGCTTAATTTTCGATTTAATGCAAAAGTAGCAATGTAGAATGCGTATAACCTATTTTTTCACTCATATAACTTGGTAGTAAGTTTAAGAACTGATCTAAGCTTGTTGATCCGACAATTTCCTGTTTTGACCCGGTTCGGAACCGAAAGTCGCAAAACTTTGACTTTTACTTTGACTCCAGTTCTGACCCGTTTTAGTAGAGTCTAGAAGTGCTTTAGGACTTCCTTAGGACCAATTTACATGGGGGTATAACCCTCTGTGACCGGTTCATTGTTTGTCCGAGTCTTTTGCACATTTCCGTTAAATGCTTAAAAGTTGACCATAACGCCCTTTTTACTTTAAAACGAGAATTTTGGACATGTGACAGGACAATAACCTTAGTTACTGATTTCTAAGCATGTCCCAAAAATTTCACGTCAATCCGGGGTCTAGAATAGGAGTTATGCTAAATAGCGCAATTACGGAAACTTTAGTAATTAAACGGCGCATTTAGCGTAAAGCCTATCTAAACCCAAATTTCGACACCAAAACTTTTACACACTGATGTAAAATAATATTTTGGGATTTTTAAAGATTTTTAATTATTTTTAACCTGCTCATAACCTGCGGTTATGGCATCGATTCGGTAATTACCGAATATACCCTTTTTGGACATAACTTGAGTTCTACATAGTATTTTGACCTGATTCCAGTTGCTACTGATTTTAGATAATAAATAAAGTTTTTTGAACTTTATAAACTGTTCGGAAAACTCAGATTTCCTGTAGAACTCAGAAACCTCTTTTATAATCCTTAAAAGAGACCGAATTACCCCTACGGGGCGTATATTGGATTTAAACTCGTTACGGGCATTATGGAAGGTATCCTACTGATACCACAACCTCTTTAGAGCATATTGACTTAGGAAACCTGTATAGGACTCATACGGTTACCCGATACGCCTCCTGCGCGTTCGGTTCGTTTTATGTAACTAGTTTGCATAAATTAGCCGAAACGGGTCAAACCTTATCATTTTTATCTCAAAATTCAAAATGTGCTTAGTTTACCCATAATATACAAGTCTCCAAACTTGTCGGGTCTAAATCACATTCCAATCCGGTCTTCGCTTAATCATACTGTGACACTCTAGGTTTTTCCGAACGAACACCTTGTAATATTTTGTGTATATATATGTTATTAAATGGAAACGTGACTTTTGTATGATTGTGTTGTATGTATGTACTATATATATATATGTGTGTGTGAGTCGAGACCATGACTCGCAACCACCCGGTTGCGAGTGGGCCACTCGGTCTCGAGTGGGCCTTTGGGCCGTAACCGGTTTGGGCCGAAACCCCTTAGCCTATGTTGAACCTTGTATATAAACTCCAACCTTTCCTCACTTTCCTTCATTTGCTACACAAACACACCCACACTTTCTTCTATTCTCTCCCACTAGAAAACCCCAAACAACACCACTTTCCCTTCCAACTTTCGGATCAAGCTCGGATTGCACAAGGAACTCGGACAAGTTCATCACCACTAACTCGGACACTTCATCTTCTCGGCTTCTTCCTTTTATTCGGTGCTTTTTTCACAAACCGGTTAGTGTTACATATGTGTAATAGATGCCTTATATGTTTGATGAATGAAATGTGCATGGTTAGAAACATTTTACATGATCTTTAGGATGATTTGTGAAGTTTGGTCATATGTGAAAACCCTTATGTATGAAGCTTGACAACATGTTTATAATGGCTATAGAATAGTGGTTTAAGAATGCTTATGGCCAACCAAAACTATGTTCAAGGTTATAAAGTGTATGTTTTACTTGTTCTTGCATAATAATCTTGTTAGAAATATGTGATTTTCGGTCCAAAATGTATGATTTTGTTAAGATGAAAACCCTAGAAAATGATGAACATAGGATGAACTTGTTGAATGTGGTTTGAAGATTTCAAAAATGGCAAAGTTTGATCTATTTTTCATTAATGGTCAGTTTAGGAAAAGTGTTAGTGAAACCTTATTGGCTATTACCTGATTTGGGCCTGATTTCATTGTACTAAATGGACTGATGTATCTGAATCTACACGTGAACTTGAAAGGGACAGCATTACGACTCGCAACCGCACCGTTGCGACTCGCAACCATAGCATGACAACTCGAGACCACGCAGTTGCGACTCGCAACCATGGCATGACAACTCGAAACCACATGATTGCGACTCGAGACTACGACGGTTGCGACTCGCAACCACAACGTGACAACTCGAGACCACACGGTTGCGACTCGCAACCATAACGTGACAAGCCGAGACCTCCTGGTTGCGACTCGAGACCACCTTGTTGCGACTGGGCTGTCCACTTTGGTTATTGGGCCATTTTGTGTTAATATGGGCTATCTGTTAACTGGACTATGTGTTGCTGTGTTCTGTTTGAATGTGTGAATGTTAGGGCCGGCCCAATAACCCCATGACTATTTACTTGTATGCATGTTACGTGCCAGTTATGTGTATAGATTATACGTGAATGCTTGTACACCGAACCTAACCTATACCGGTAACCATGTTAGGACGTGGTGACCAACGTGTTTTGACAAGTAACATAAATCTACCGAGCAACCCAAGGTGAGTTCACAACTTAAAAGCATGCGTCCCGGTGGTTTGGGACACGAGACTAAAACAACCCTATCCCCTTGTAAAGGGGATACCATTTACATCCCTTCCCTAGTTACTGGGAACAAACTTACTTTTCCTTCCCTTGTCATTGGGAAACTTTTGGTTAATTACTGTTTATACGGATTGCAACTAACGGCACTAAACGAAACTCTATCACTCAAGTCCCTACTACATAATACCGATTAGTCGCCTGGGCCAGGCGAACGGGTTATTAGTTGATAGCGCTACTTAGGTCTTACCAACCTCACACCGTGCCATGGTATGGGATCGGTCGTGAACTAATGTACTCAGGCATCCGTCAATGATGATAGAACATTGACATCGGGGCATCCTGCGGAAACGCAAACGGTTACCTAGTGTTCGGTATTGGAAAAACAGTTTAGTCGCTAACTTTTGGGGTAGCTCCCCATGGCATGTATAAACGGATAAATTAACTGGTGAAACAAGTTTTGGTAATTAAAACTGGACAACTAGTGAACTCACTCAGCATTATTGTTGACCCCTTACTGCATGCTTTGCAGGTAACCATTGACGAAGGAGCTTGCTGCTTGGGAACGAGTAGTGTCTGTCCACCCTTGTGTTGGGTGTTACCTTATTTTGAACTATGAACTTGTTTAACTACCACTTTACTTATGCTTCCGCTACTTACTACTGTTTGAACTTGAAACCTTAAACTCTGAACTTGATATTTGCTAATCCTATGGTTAGTAAGTATTACTTTTGTTATTAACTTAATTATTCAGTATAATTGGTGGCTGGATCCTGGTCAGTCACGCCCTCGAAGCGGGTGTTATCCGCAGGTGGATTCTGGGGGTGTGACAGATTGGTATCAGAGCCATTGGTTATAGTGAACTTGGTTTTAAAAAGGGGAAAATCTTTTTGAGAAAAACCAGACTATAACCCGTGACTCGTGACGACACTACACTCCAAGTGCAAGGCTCGACACTTTTGACCTCATAGCTCGGACCAGTGTTTACTTGTTTGCTTACTTTATGTTTCCTGTTCTGTTATACGTACAAGTGTGCCTAAACTAGATAGATACACCTCTCTCTTCTATCTCATTCTCGCTACATTACGACATCACACTCATACTGTGTTTTCTGGTTATGAAGACAATGAGTGGACGCGGAAGAGGAAACATCAACATGACACAGGCTCAGTTCACTAACCTACTCAACACAGTGGCTGCAGCTTTCGCAGCTCACCCTATAGGTAAGCTCGTTGTTTTAGGATGTTTAGATCCTACCGCCACATCGTCTTTTCGCCTCTAAACCTATGCGCTTCGCTTCTCACGAACAGGTCAGCATGCACCTGCGCAACCACCCGTGTGTACCTTCAAAACTTTCATGGATTGCAAGCCTCTCCCTTTCAACGGCACTGAGGGTGCCATAGGCCTTCTGCATTGGATTGAGAAAGTTGAAGCTGTTTTCGCTGTCTGTGAGTGTCCCCCTGCGAATTGGGTGAAGCTTGCTACTGCTACGCTTGAAGGAAGTGCGCTTTCCTGGTGGAAGGCGCAGATTCAGATGTTCGGATTGGAAACTGCTAATGCTACTGCGTGGGAGGATTTCAAGGACATGATTAAGGAGGAATACTGTCACCGGGATGACATCCACAAACTTGAGAATGAGTACTATGCGCTTAAGATGGTTGGGTCAGAGATTGAAACCTACACCAAGTTGTCCAATGACTATGCTGCTCTTTGCCCAAACATGTCTCGACCCATGTATCGAAGAATCGAACTGTACATCAAGGGTTTGGCTCCAGAAATTCGAAGCCATGTAACTTCAGCCAACCACACTACCATTCAGCCGATCGTTCGACTTGCTCACAAACTCACTGATCAGGCTGTAGAAGAGGGCAGGTTGCCCAAAAGGATCAGTGCTACTGTCGGAACTTCTAGTGACAACAAGCGTAAGTGGGAAGGAAATCAAAGCAAGGATGCTAACCCCACTCAGGCCCCAGCACAGCAAAGGAAAACTGACAACAACAAAGGCACTCAGCAACAGGGTGGCTACCGGGGAAGCTACCCTAAGTGCAACAAGTGTAACAGGCACCACAATGGGGCATGTAACAAGGGCCAGTGTCAGCGATGCCACAAGATGGGGCACGAAGCCAAGGATTGTAGAAGTCAGTTCCCAGCAAGACAGAATCAGCAACAACCCCAACAGCAACAGCAGCAGGGAAACGACCGAGCATGTTTTAAATGTGGGGCAACAGGGCACATGCGAAAGGATTGCCCTGAACTGAATCAGAATCGCAACAACAATCAGGGAGCTGGGAACAATGAGCAAAACAACAATGCTGGGAATGCAAGGGGAAGAGCTTTCGTGATTGGAGCTGGAGAAGCAAGGAACGACCCCAACGTCGTGGCGGGTAAGTTCCTACTCGATGATCGTTATGTTTCTGTGTTATTTGATTCCGGTGCCGATGCTAGTTATGTATCCCTACGTATTAGTAAGAAGCTTAAGCGTCCGCTTTCGTTGCTAAGTTCTCCTCATATCGTCGAGTTAGCTAATGGTAGAAACATTGAGGCCTCACATGTTATCAAAGGCTGCAAACTAGAGTTGTCTGGTCAGACATTTAGTATCGATCTTTTCCCTGTTACTCTTGGAAGCTTCGACGTCGTTATTGGTATGGATTGGTTATCCAAACATCGCGCTGAGATCCTCTGTCAGGAGAAAACAGTTCGCATTCCCCGTCGTTCTGGCAAACCCCTCATTGTACAAGGTGGCAAAGGCGGAGAAATCTCCGGCGTTATCTCTTTCTTGAAGGCCCAGAAGTGTTTACGAAAAGGGCACACCGCTATCTTAGCACTTGTCACCAACACGCAGGAAAAGGAAAAGAGGATTGAAGACTTTCCGGAAGTGCGTGACTACCCCGAGGTATTTCCTGAGGAATTACCTGGACTCCCTCCCCACCGTCAGGTCGAATTCCAAATCGAGCTAGCTCCCGGAGCAGCGCCTATAGCTCGTACACCTTATCGACTAGCCCCCGCAGAATTGAAGGAACTCTCTACACAACTACAGGAACTTTTGGATAAAGGGTTTATTCGCCCTAGTTCATCACCCTGGGGAGCACCGGTACTCTTTGTTAAGAAGAAGGATGGCACGTTCCGAATGTGCATCGACTATCGTGAGCTGAACAAGGTTACCATCAAGAATCGTTACCCTCTCCCGCGGATTGACGACCTATTCGATCAGTTGAAAGGATCGAGCTACTATTCTAAGATTGACCTGCGATCAGGTTACCATCAGCTAAGGGTCCGTAATGAAGACATCTCCAAAACTGCATTCAGAACTCGTTATGGTCATTATGAATTCCTCGTTATGCCCTTTGGAATGACCAACGCGCCTGCGGTATTCATGGACCTCATGAACCGAGTGTGCAAGCCTTACCTCGACAAGTTTGTGATCGTGTTTATCGACGACATCCTGATCTACTCGAAAAGTCAAGAAGAGCATGAACAGCACCTACGCCTTATCCTCGAACTCCTTCGCAACGAGCAACTGTATGCCAAGTTCTCGAAATGCGACTTCTGGCTTCGAGAAGTCCATTTCCTTGGGCATGTGGTTAACAAGGATGGAATTCACGTTGACCCTGCAAAGACCGACTCTATAAAGAATTGGCCTACCCCTAAGACTCCGACCGAAGTTCGCCAATTCTTGGGACTAGCAGGGTACTATCGAAGATTTATCATGGGATTCTCAAAGATCGCTCAGCCTCTCACGGCTCTTACTCAGAAGGGTATGGTTTATAAGTGGGGTGAAGCTCAGGAAACCGCATTTCAGAAACTAAAGGATAACCTCTGTAGTGCTCCTATTCTCTCGTTACCTGAAGGCACTGACGACTTTGTGGTTTACTGCGACGCATCCATCCATGGACTCGGTTGTGTGTTAATGCAACGCGACAAGGTTATTGCTTACGCCTCTCGACAACTTAAGACTCACGAAAGGAACTATACTACGCACGACTTGGAACTAGGAGCAGTGATTTTTGCGCTTAAAATATGGAGACATTACCTGTACGGTACCAAGTGCACTATCTACACCGACCACAGGAGTCTCGAGCATATCTTTAAACAAAAGGAATTAAACATGCGACAACGTCGATGGGTCGAACTCTTGAATGACTACGAATGCGCCATCAAGTATCATCCGGGCAAGGCCAATGTCGTGGCAGACGCCCTCAGCCGGAAAGACACTACGCCCAAGCGCGTGCGAGCGTTACAACTTACTATCCAATCTAATCTCCCTACCCAGATTCGAAATGCTCAGACTGAAGCTCTGAAACCGGAAAACGTCAGGGCAGAGTCCCTGCGAGGATCGAGACAACGACTAGAACAGAAAGAAGACGGCGCCTACTATGTGGCAGGGCGCATTTGGGTCCCACTCTACGGAGATCTACGAGAACTGGTGATGGACGAAGCCCACAAGTCCCGTTATTCAGTACATCCTGGTTCAGATAAGATGTACTACGACTTAAGGACCACATACTGGTGGCCTGGCATGAAAGCCCACATAGCAACCTACGTTGGCAAATGTTTGACCTGCGCAAGAGTCAAGACTGAGTATCAGAAACCAGCAGGCCTACTCCAGCAACCGGAAATCCCGAAGTGGAAATGGGAACAGATTTCCATGGATTTTGTTACAGGGCTACCCAGATCCCAACGCGGGAATGACACCATTTGGGTGATAGTAGATCGTTTGACTAAGTCTACACACTTTCTGGCCATCAAGGAAACAGACAAGTTCTCAACCTTGGCAGAAATCTATTTAAAGGAAGTAGTCTCCAGGCACGGGGTGCCAACTTCTATTATTTCCGACCGAGACGCTCGTTTCACTTCCGAGTTGTGGCAAGCTACGCACAAATCCTTTGGCTCACGTTTGGACATGAGCACCGCTTACCACCCACAAACGGATGGGCAGTCTGAACGCACCATCCAAACCCTGGAAGACATGCTTAGAGCATGTGTGATCGATTTTGGCAAGAACTGGGAGAAGCATCTACCGCTGGTGGAATTCTCCTACAATAACAGCTACCACACTAGTATTCAGGCGGCACCTTTTGAGGCACTGTACGGTCGTAAATGCCGATCACCTCTTTGCTGGGCGGAAGTCGGTGATAGTCAGCTCACAGGCCCAGAACTAGTGGTTGATACAACGGAAAAGATTTCACAGATAAGGCAACACATGGCGGCAGCTCGTGACCGTCAGAAAAGCTACGCTGACAAGCGTAGGAAACCGTTAGAATTCCAGGTCGGGGACCGGGTTCTACTTAAAGTCTCACCCTGGAAGGGTGTGGTCCGTTTCGGTAAACGAGGAAAACTGAATCCGCGATATGTTGGGCCATTCGAAATTACCGAGAAAATCGGTAAGGTTGCTTATAGATTGAACCTGCCTGCAGAGCTGAGCGCAGTGCACAATGTTTTTCACGTGTCTAATCTGAAGAAGTGTCTGTCAGATGAAACACTCATAATTCCTTTCAAGGAACTCACTATTGATGAACAGCTACACTTTACTGAGGAACCGATTGAGATCACGGATCGAGAAATCAAAACCCTCAAACGTAGCCAGATACCTCTCGTGCGAGTTCGTTGGAACTCACGACGCGGCCCAGAGTTTACCTGGGAGCGGGAAGACCAGATGAAGTCCAAGTATCCCCAGTTGTTCCCAAACGAAACCCCCAGCACTGAAGCTACAACTGAATTTCGGGACGAAATTCCAAACTAACGGGGGGATGATGTGACACCCCGTTGTAACACGCTAGCTTGGCAGTGGCTGCCTTAACTTTCGGGACGAAAGTTCTTGAAACTTGGGGATAATGTGACACTCTAGGTTTTTCCGAACGAACACCTTGTAATATTTTGTGTATATATATGTTATTAAATGGAAACGTGACTTTTGTATGATATGTGTTGTATGTATGTACTATATATATATATATGTGTGTGAGTCGAGACCATGACTCGCAACCACCCGGTTGCGAGTGGGCCACTCGGTCTCGAGTGGGCCTTTGGGCCGTAACCGGTTTGGGCCGAAACCCCTTAGCCTATGTTGAACCTTGTATATAAACTCCAACCTTTCCTCACTTTCCTTCATTTGCTACACAAACACACCCACACTTTCTTCTATTCTCTCCCACTAGAAAACCCCAAACAACACCACTTTCCCTTCCAACTTTCGGATCAAGCTCGGATTGCACAAGGAACTCGGACAAGTTCATCACCACTAACTCGGACACTTCATCTTCTCGGCTTCTTCCTTTTATTCGGTGCCTTTTTCACAAACCGGTTAGTGTTACATATGTGTAATAGATGCCTTATATGTTTGATGAATGAAATGTGCATGGTTAGAAACATTTTACATGATCTTTAGGATGATTTGTGAAGTTTGGTCATATGTGAAAACCCTTATGTATGAAGCTTGACAACATGTTTATAATGGCTATAGAATAGTGGTTTAAGAATGCTTATGGCCAACCAAAACTATGTTCAAGGTTATAAAGTGTATGTTTTACTTGTTCTTGCATAATAATCTTGTTAGAAATATGTGATTTTCGGTCCAAAATGTATGATTTTGTTAAGATGAAAACCCTAGAAAATGATGAACATAGGATGAACTTGTTGAATGTGGTTTGAAGATTTCAAAAATGGCAAAGTTTGATCTATTTTTCATTAATGGTCAGTTTAGGAAAAGTGTTAGTGAAACCTTATTGGCTATTACCTGATTTGGGCCTGATTTCATTGTACTAAATGGACTGATGTATCTGAATCTACACGTGAACTTGAAAGGGACAGCATTACGACTCGCAACCGCACCGTTGCGACTCGCAACCATAGCATGACAACTCGAGACCACGCAGTTGCGACTCGCAACCATGGCATGACAACTCGAAACCACATGATTGCGACTCGAGACTACGACGGTTGCGACTCGCAACCACAACGTGACAACTCGAGACCACACGGTTGCGACTCGCAACCATAACGTGACAAGCCGAGACCTCCTGGTTGCGACTCGAGACCACCTTGTTGCGACTGGGCTGTCCACTTTGGTTATTGGGCCATTTTGTGTTAATATGGGCTATCTGTTAACTGGACTATGTGTTGCTGTGTTCTGTTTGAATGTGTGAATGTTAGGGCCGGCCCAATAACCCCATGACTATTTACTTGTATGCATGTTACGTGCCAGTTATGTGTATAGATTATACGTGAATGCTTGTACACCGAACCTAACCTATACCGGTAACCATGTTAGGACGTGGTGACCAACGTGTTTTGACAAGTAACATAAATCTACCGAGCAACCCAAGGTGAGTTCACAACTTAAAAGCATGCGTCCCGGTGGTTTGGGACACGAGACTAAAACAACCCTATCCCCTTGTAAAGGGGATACCATTTACATCCCTTCCCTAGTTACTGGGAACAAACTTACTTTTCCTTCCCTTGTCATTGGGAAACTTTTGGTTAATTACTGTTTATACGGATTGCAACTAACGGCACTAAACGAAACTCTATCACTCAAGTCCCTACTACATAATACCGATTAGTCGCCGGGGCCAGGCGAACGGGTTATTAGTTGATAGCGCTATTTAGGTCTTACCAACCTCACACCGTGCCATGGTATGGGATCGGTCGTGAACTAATGTACTCAGGCATCCGTCAATGATGATAGAACATTGACATCGGGGCATCCTGCGGAAACGCAAACGGTTACCTAGTGTTCGGTATTGGAAAAACAGTTTAGTCGCTAACTTTTGGGGTAGCTCCCCATGGCATGTATAAACGGATAAATTAACTGGTGAAACAAGTTTTGGTAATTAAAACTGGACAACTAGTGAACTCACTCAGCATTATTGTTGACCCCTTACTGCATGCTTTGCAGGTAACCATTGACGAAGGAGCTTGCTGCTTGGGAACGAGTAGTGTCTGTCCACCCTTGTGTTGGGTGTTACCTTATTTTGAACTATGAACTTGTTTAACTACCACTTTACTTATGCTTCCGCTACTTACTACTGTTTGAACTTGAAACCTTAAACTCTGAACTTGATATTTGCTAATCCTATGGTTAGTAAGTATTACTTTTGTTATTAACTTAATTATTCAGTATAATTGGTGGCTGGATCCTGGTCAGTCACGCCCTCGAAGCGGGTGTTATCCGCAGGTGGATTCTGGGGGTGTGACACATACGTTTTGAACCGAAAACCTTTCCTTAAAACTAACCGGTCTAAGTTACGACTTAAATAAAGACCCGTTAGGAATCTAATAGGTTAATAAAACCTTCGTTCCAGATTGAGAGCCCCAGTAGAAGTACTTGCGCTTGCTGATTAGAATATACGGCTGAGTATAAATTGCTTTTGCTAGCTCAGGTAAATACTTTTAACTTATTTTCCCTATACGGGCTTGGGATACGGTATTATAATAATACCGCTTGGTCGGGTATTGAATGTTTAGTCGGATTGTGATTAAATTATAGAGGTAACGCGCTTTAATCTGTATTGTTTGAAATAAAAGCCTTTAGGGGTTAAAGACCATGTCCCGGATATCCCTGACATCATTGTATTATAAAATGGCCACGCCTTATGCACGAGGTGTAGGCATACCCCTGACAGTGCATAAGGGAAACGATATCTCACTCTCTTGTGGGCCTATACTTGTGGCGTGTCTGTTAATCTTGACTCGATTTCTACATCGGGCCCTGAACGTACTACGAACATGTAAATCTGTATACAAGATTATAAAGATGATTGTCCCAAGTTATAAAAGATATGTCGTGCCTTGTGCATTCAAATCAATTTTATTAAACCTTTTCAAATGAGTCGGTTAATTGTATTTACCAGTGTAAACTTACGTATTTTCCAAAAAGGGTTAATTGACAGGTACTGAACGTAATTGGCTGGAAGCTCAGGGCGTTAATAAGGAATCTTGCAAGTTCTAGATGCCTAAAGTCTGTTGAACAGTTTTCTTTTATTTGATCCGCCTGTGGATCCTTTACTTTCTGTTGTAATACTTTGACATTACTTTATATTCGGAATGTAATATATTTATCTTTTGCTTCCGCTGTGCATTTATATATTGTGTTGTTTGACTATGATGACATCAATTACGTCACGATACTCCCCACCGGGCCCACCGGTGATACGTGGAAATTCGGGGTGTGACAAAAGCTCCTACTCCTCTGATGATTTCCCTAACTCAAAGACGAAGGTACATTCCAGTTTTATTCTTATACTGAACTTATGTTTTTTTTTTATTTCAGTTTACTTGGGTTTAGATGTGGAACAATTCACTGTTATAATTTTTTACCTATTAAATTATTTTTAAGTCACAGTATATTTCTGAAAATCATAGTGATTTATATGATCTCCTATTTCGATAATATAATTAGTTTTAGAATTGCTCTTTTCTTGAGACTACAAGTTTTCTATCCGCCCTTGATCTAATCGAATTCTGGATACGTAAAACTTTGTAATTTGGTACCTTTTTGAACTTCAACTCCAATTTTTTTATATCAAATCTAGATTACTATTGTTAGCTAACATTAGTGATTTCAACATATTTTAGATATATTTTTAACCTTTTTCTTTATATACCTGCATAATTTTTCTTTTCTTTGTTCAATGGTCAGACTGCCACCTTGTGGGTGCTCACAGTCTCTTGAGGATCTTGATATTTCAGGAGAAAAACTGAAGCCATTAGCGTATTTTCATTTCTAGGTTTATAAATAACTTAAAACCATACACATTGTTCATATGCGAATTGCGAAATCAATTCGTAAAGCTGGCACAATGATCACTCATGTAAGCTAGTGAGGGTGTGTCTACTGAATCAAATTTAAATGTTTGTTCTGAAGATTTTGGTGAAGGCGGTTACCATCATAATTTTATACCCGTTCAGTGTAGGTGTCATGGGTTACCAATGAAGATGGTTAGCTTGGTATTTCACATTTTCACTCATTCCATGAAGAGCTTTGTTAACTCAGTCAATTTGTTGTTGCTTGCAGTTAAAAGGGGTAAATACATCGGTTTGCAGGTTCATGTTAAATTCCAAATATGTATTTACACATCTTGGACATTAATTTATCTTAAATCCCAAAATTTAATTGCCACTGTCTAAGAAACTAGCCGTTATTTTATTTTTTTGTTGCAGATGTATCGAATGGTAAAGACAACTGATCGGGCACCGGCTTCTTCAGGTTAAGCTTTGTTACCGAACTTTGAATTCATTTTTATTTCACAAATATAAAATTGTAGTTTCAATTTATTAACTTGATCCAGACCAGCTGTTTTCCAATGTTACTAGGGCAGTTTATCTTTGCGAAAACTCTTCATCTAGGGATAATTATGATGATATGCTATCTGACATTCGTAACCAACGAACCAAAGAACGATCAGCTGAAAACTAGAGGAAGGTCTAGAGTTTACCAGGAGAAATATTATCAGTATAGTCTATGGAGCAATTCTTCAAGGTGAAAACTTTGTTTTATTTGTTTATACTTTTGTTTTAATTTTAAGATACTTGACGAAACATTTTTTTTATAAAATAAATGGTACATATTAAACCCCACAAGCTAAACCCCTTCCCCTCACAAAAAAAAAAAAAAAAAAAAAAAAACAAAACAAAACAAAACCTTTTTATGTGGCCATAAAAGAAAAGATTTGATGATTAAAATTCAACTTTAGCCTTTTTCTGAAACATAAACAATTAAAAAAAGGCCATTAACTGCATATTAATTTTCAGGAGAACCTTTGACCCATTGAAATATTGTGGTCCTTTAGCTAGTGCTATTGATCATCTCATAAGTTACTTGTCGTAAAAAGATTTCCTGCTGATAGCTCAAAACAATAGTAAAGATCATTAACAATCTTTAAAATAGCTCATCAACATTATATATTCACTGTTCGAAACATATAAATGAATAATGCATGCAGGAAAAAATCTATAATATAGTTTTTGGGCTCTTAAAAAATAAACTTTTGTCTCTAATACCGATTTGAACACAAATATGTCTCATTTTTGTTTTACATTAGCTTCTTCCACATTGAACTCCCCCCATTTATGTTCACCATAGGTATATGAAAAGGTTTAAACATGTTCTGTTTAGACTTTAGAGGGTACCCTAAATATCTCAATAGAGATTTTCATTAGTTTGGCAGCTAATAATTTTTTTTTCAAGTAGTTTGAAAAGGAGATTCTATGTAAAAGAGGTCTTTTGCGTAAAATCTCCATCTAAACATATCATTTTCCCTTTAAGTTTGACAGGCATATACACATCCTCCAAACGTAGTCTTCTATAAACCTTACATATTCCACATATTTGAGTTATACAGGCCTGCAAACAAGGTTCCTAGAAGTTTTGTTATTGAAGATTTGGTTGGTGGTGTAGGTCCGGCTAGGGGAGGATCTAGTCGCCTAATCCTTGTGTACAAACTAACCCGGTTGTGCGGAATCCAACCGAGATAGCAAACCGAGATCGAACACAACAATGATAATGTAAAACACGAGATTCAACGATTAACACCTCTGTATTAATACTATGAAAGTCAGTTACACCACAAGGTTTACAAATGTTTTCTGTAAACTCTCTCAAATTCTCTCGTGTGTGTGTTCTGTGTGCTCTCTTCTCTGTCTTGTCTAGAGACTGACTATATATAGCAACAACACCACGAAACGGACTCGGCGAATCAGAACCACGGCGAAACAAGAAGATCATCGACGAAATGGAATCAAGGTCGACGAAACATGTCTGTTTCGTCGACGTCCATCATGTTTCGTCGTCTTTGGGCTTTGGCCCAGACTGCTGAGGCCCAGATGTGATTTGTGCACTTGTTTTCAGCCCAAAGCATTTGATTTGCCGATCTGTTTAGCCCAAGGACCAAGTCAAAGTCTTTTATGTCTTGGCCCGCTTTTCTTGTTCTTTCACACGACGGAGGAAAGTCGTGTCTTTAACCGAATCACGTTAACCCGAGTCGCGTCCACAAATCATGTATCAACAACCCCCCCCCCCTGGACGCTACTCGCTAGATTCGCCTTTGATGACTTCTATGTCGGAGGATCTTCAAAGTCTTCACGTCTTGAAAGCAGAGAGTGTATCAACAAACTCCCCGTTGCATGTAGGAAGTGTGTTGACAAACTCCCCCTTAACATAAGCTCCCCCTTGAGTTATGCTCGTGAAAGACTTGATCTTTATAACTTGAGATCCTTGTGGTATTGATGATGGTCAGCGGCAACTCGATCATCTTTATCTTTCGAGTGCCTTCACGCCGTGTCTTCATTCCGAAGCTTGTCATCGAATATGTTCTCCTCGCCTTTAGCATCTGCACATGCAAGAAATCTAAACGCGTAATGAGAACAACTGCTTGGAATATAGTTAGTATAAACAAACGACACACGTATGACCATATTCCAATGAACTACCGTCCGACAGTTTGAAAGTTTAACAAATTTATCAATTTCAGTTTCTAACTTTCAAAAACTTGCAAATTTCGACCGTTTATGAAGATTTAGTCAATTTGGTTTTCAATCAGGTTTCAGGCAACGAAGACTCGAGATCCAACATGTACAATCGAAAATAAGATAGAAATAAAATATTTTTGGATTTTAGAAAGTTTATATTAAAACACACCTAAAATCTTTTTGGAATTTTTGAATATTTGAAATGTAAAGACTGAAAGCAATAAATAAATATATACAAAGATGCACAAATTGAAAGCATTAAATAAATATTTACAGACATTCTTTTTGTGAGTTTCGAGGGTAAGGGAATCATATCAGTGTACGGTCACGCCAAAACGCTCTTGTTGTTCAATTAGTTAACATTTAGATAAGCATCTTATAACAATTATCGGTATTGTTGTCCACATAAGCTCAACTTATCAGATGTAATCATGTTTAGGGGATACGTTAAGGTATGATTTATACTTACCGACCGGTGTTCATCCACATCACGACACATTCCCGTATCAAGGTATGCACGAGGGTTCATCTTACCGGTGAGTATACCGATTATCATCTGTTTGACCGTATATGATGTGAGATTCTCACTTTATTTGATTTGAAAACAAGCCCTATGTGATAGAATCACTTATTGATGAGGAACTTGATTTTCGATGCATGAGGGCACAGGAGCAAGTCTGTGAACAGGTCAGTACTTTCGTATAGCAGAGAGACGAACTTGACTCCCGGATAAATGTGATATATTATCACTTATTTGAGGGACATGTGATTGTTGATCACTTATTGAGGTCGAATGCAATATGTACACGTATGTATAGTATCATGGAAGATCTAGACTTGCGTCCCTGTTATTTTTCGGTAAAAGATACAACCATGATACCCAGATGATAAGCAGCATAAAGACCGAATATCTCAGAACCTCGGCAATCTATCAAATGAAATTTCGGTACTAAGACCATATGCCAATGAGCGGTTCCCACCTGGTCTTCAGTCGATTTAAGGTTTATATCACCCTGCACACTTTAAAATGATTGTGAGCCTACCGATACATCTTATATAGAGCTGCTTATCGTTTTTCAGTTTAGGGTTAAAGAGGTTTGGATAGACCACTGATGTACTATCATTTTCTCTTTTGCTCGCCAGGAAACTCATTTTTGTTTTTCTATTGTTTTTGTGTTTTAAAAATTTTTTGATGTTTTTGGATTTTTTTTTAAAATTGGATTTACTCCCCCTGAAATCAACAAACTAAGATAAAATTTAAAAGACACAAAGATATGTACAAAAATGATTTTCCGATGATGGTTTTACTCTTGCTTGACCTTAATGCCGTTTACCAATAATAAAAAGTCAAATCTTGATTTGTCAAATGCTTTGGTAAAAAGGTCGGCAGGTTGGTCATCGGTGTGGACCTTAACAACATCGATTAGCCTTTTATCAAAGCAATCACGTATGAAGTGATATTTGATTTCGATGTGTTTGGTCTTTGAATGCTGCACAGGATTTCTAGTTATCTGTAAAGCAGCAGAATTATCAACGTAAATAGGAGTAGTTAGGAATTCAAAACCGTAGTCGCGCAATTGTTGTTGGATCCACTGGACTTGGGAGCAACAACTTGAGGCAGCAATGTATTCAGCTTCGCATGTTGATGTAGCGACACACGTCTGCTTCTTGAACTGCCATGTGACTAGGCGATTTCCCAAAAACTGACATCCAGCCGTTGTGGATTTGCCGCCGATTTTGCATCCGCCAAAATCAGAATCACTGAAAGCGATCAAGTCAAAGTTATTATCCCTGGGGTACCATAGACCGGTGTCAGGGCAACCCTTCAAATAACGAAAAATATTTTTTACAGCTGCAAGATGTGAGGCCTTCGGGTTGACTTGATATCTGGCAAGAAGGCACGTTGGGTACATTATATCTAGTCTTGATGCTGTGAGGTACATAAGAGATCCGATCATTGCGCGGTAGTATGAGGGGCTAACAGATTCACCCTTCAAGTCTGGAGTAATTCCGTGATTTTGCTGTAGTGGGGTACCGATGGGCGTTGCATCAGACATCTGGAACCGGCTCAAGATGTCACCAACATATTTAGTCTGATGGATGAATATCCCAGACTCGGTTTGTTGCACTTGTAGGCCCAAAAAGAAAGTCATTTCCCCATAACACTTATCTCGAATTTATCCTGCATAATACGCTCGAAATTCCTACACAAAACATCATTAGTTGAACCAAATATAATATCATCAACGTATACCTGTACCAGTAAAAGGTCTCCATCTTGTTCTTTGATGAAAAGAGTACAATCGATAAGACCTCTGCGAAATCCATTCTCCAGCAGATAATTGGATAAGGTTGCGTACCAAGCTCGTGGTGCTTGATGTAGACCATAGAGAGCTTTGTTGAGCAACCAAACCCGATCGGGATGGATAGGATCTTCAAAACCTGGAGGCTGTTCGACGTACACCTCTTCTTCAACCACACCATGTAAGAATGCACTTTTGACGTCCATCTGGTAAACCTTGAATCCTTTGAATGAGGCATAAGCCAGAAAGATCCGAATTGCTTCCAGACGTGCAACAGGTGCATAAACTTCGTTGTAGTCGATCCCTTCAATCTGACAAAAACCTTGAACGACTAATCTTGCTTTGTTTCGGATAACAACTCCACGGTTATCCTTTTTGCATTTGAACACCCAACGGGTACCAATCTTCTTGTAACCAGCAGGTTTCTCTACGAGTTTCCAGACACCAAGCTTCTGGAATTGTTGCAGTTCTTCCTGCATCGCTTCAACCCAAGAGTTATCTTTCATAGCTTTTTTTTCAAGTTCTTGGCTCCTCCTGTGAGACATAACACGCGAAAGACCAATCGTTTTGTTGCCCAGATTCTCGAATAGCTGCATACAAGCCTGCATTGTTGTTGTTTCGCAACATGTTCCTTGTTTGAATGCCACTCTGTACGTTTCCGATGATGTTTTGTTGAGGATGGGTATTATGAATCCTTGTTTCAGGATTATCTCGAACTGGAATATGTGTACCCAGATTGTTGAGATTAAGATCAACAACTAAATCCACGCCCGGAATTGACGAAGAGGATGATGTAGTAGCTTCATCTGTTCTAGGGGCATCCACTGGAGGAGTACCCTCTGAAGTACCATGAACTACTGTTGTTGGAGCTTCTTGATCTGCATCTAGAAATTCATCATTCTCTGAAGATTCGTTCAATTCGGTAGCATCGTGAAAATCCTCATTGTCGAGAGCATTGTTATTCACTGAAGATAGTTCTTGATTGACAAGAATTAGACGAACCACCGGTGAAGCTGTTGCGTTGTCACTCTCGAAAAACATCCTTGCCGCAGCATTTTCTTCAACTGCTTCAACATTGATCGAATTGAAAAAGTCATCGTACTCAAACATCCAAGGCTGACCAGGACATTTGACTGGCAAAGTGTGCCTTTGTACTCTGACCTCAGACCATTCCTCGACCCTTTTAGTCTGTAGATTCCAGACTCTTAAGTTCGGGGTGGCATACCCAAGAAAGTATCCTTCAATTGCTTTTGCCCCAAACTTTCCATTAGGATCAATTATTGTGCACAGAGCTCCAAACGGTTCAAGATATGATAAATCTGGTTTCCGTTTGTGAAGAAGCTCATACCAGGTCTTGTTGTGCCTTTTGACTGTAAGGACTCGGTTCAACGTGTAACATGCAGAGGCCACAGCTTTACTCCATAATGGAATGGGCAACTGCGACTCTACCAACATTGTCCTAGCAGTCTCGATCAAAGTGCGGTTTTTACGTTCAGCGACGCCATTCTGTTGAGGAGTATAAGCTGCACTAAATTCGTGAAGAATACCTTTTGAAGTGCAAAACTCCGCCATGGCATGATTTTTAAATTCTGTACCATTGTCGCTGCGTATCCGCCTAACCTTCAACTTATACAAATTCTCAATTTGAACGATCAAGTTTTTGATAATACCAAAGGTTTCACTCTTGTGTGCCATGAACGCCACCCAAGAAAATCTTGAATAATCATCAGTTATCACGAGGCAATATTGATCATTCCGGATGCTTTTATGCTTGACAGGACCGAACAAATCCATGTGCAAACGTTCTAGCGGAACGGCTACCATGTTGATTTTCTTAGTCGGGTGTCGCTTCTTCGTTTGTTTTCCTTTCTGGCAAGAAATACAGACATCTTGAAGATGGAAATTTTTAAGAGGAACACCATTCACCAATTCATTTAATACCAAATGATTCATTTTGCGTTTGTGAATGTGACCCATTCGTCTGTGCCAAGAGATTGAGTCTTTTTCCGTGGCTTTGGAAACGAAACAGGTTGCTTGTGCAGACGTTGTGATAGCTTGGCTCATATCAAGGACATACAAATCATTTATCCTTGGAGCTGATAAGAGAATCCATTCTTTTGGAATTTTGAAGCCGGGTTTCAGCACATAACATCCATTTGCATCAAAGTGTACTGAAAATTGCTTATCACAGATTTGAGAAACGCTGAGAAGATTGTGATCAAGTTGTTGCACAAAGTTGATTTTATCAAAGCTTACAACCCCGTTGGATATCATTCCTTCACCAGTAATATATCCGCCCTTATCTCCAGCAAAAGAAACATAACCTCCTCCAATAGATTTGACGTCGTAGAGAAGCTTCATGTCGCCTGTCATTTGCATGGATGCCCCACTATCAACAATCCAATGACTACTGATAGTTCCTCCTGGAA
This sequence comes from Helianthus annuus, assembly GCF_002127325.2. Classification (NCBI taxonomy): domain Eukaryota; kingdom Viridiplantae; phylum Streptophyta; class Magnoliopsida; order Asterales; family Asteraceae; genus Helianthus; species Helianthus annuus. The sequence continues at coordinate 156,030,514 of NC_035445.2, forward strand.
CACCCTGCACATGAACTCATTTGATTAGTTGGAGATGGGGACCCAAGCCATTGTGGTCTTGGGTCTTCCATTTTCATCAACAACAATAACTTCTACTTTTTTATGATTTGGAAAATGTGATGGTCCCCCTGATTCAATAACCATTTTTGGTTTCCAGGTCTGTTTTGTTATACCAGTGTTATTCTTTAAAATCTTAACTTCATGGTTGTCTGAAGTTTTTGAGTTGTCTGGTTTGACAGAAACAGATGTTTTGTTAACCACATCGGTTTTAATCGCCTTTTCAATTTTCTTGACCTGTTGGCGTTTCTGTTTCTTTTCCCTTTCTTTTACAAGACAGGGATCTGGTTTTGATGAAACAGATCGCTTGCGGTCAATTTGGTCACGGGGATTATCAACCTTTGCTTTCAACTTATGAAGATACGGACAGTTTCGCATTATATGTCCAATTCACCACATTCAAAACATGATCTTCGTTCAACAAACCCCGAAGTATCATGTGATCGTCTTGCCGATGATGAACTTTGTGATCCCGAGGTACTAGGTTTTGAACTGTTTGGTTCATTTCTTTTCAACACTTTTGCTTGTTTAACAAAATCCAAGTTAGATTTGCTCTCAAAAGTTTCAATTTTGTCCGTTCCCTTTGATTTCACAAAGTCCACCTTCTTGTTCTTCTTTTGGATCTGTTTCTTCTGACCCTGAGTCGGTGATTTACCTTTTGGTTTGGTATGATTTTGCTGCTTTTTCTCTGTTGGTAATTTCTGATTGCCATATTTTTTTCGAACTTCGGCCTTTGGAATAGGAGGACACTGTGTTACTGTAACATGTGATCCTGTCTTTCCCAAAAACTTACTTGTCGAGTTTTCAAAGTTTTTGCTGATTAAAGATTGATTAACATTCTTAATAGGAAAATCTTTGTCGGAATAAATTTTATCATCACCAACAAGAGTGTACAGCAAATTCACACTCTCCGACTCTTTTGTAGACGAGGACTTGATTGCAACAGTCTTAACGGGTTTTGCAGGAGGATCACATAGAATATGATTCTCAAGAGGTATGTCCTCTTCTTTGATTTCCGCATCAGACTTTGCTGGGTTAGTATCATCGGATTCATCATCAGAAGAATCAGCATCCTCAATAATAACTGGAGGATCCTGATTCGGTTCAGCAGAAGACACACATGTATCTGCTGATACATCTGAATCTGATGATACTTCTTTCTTGTATCCAAGTCCTGTTGCAAATTCCTTAATGTCTAGAGGAACAGATGGTTCAAAGTAAGTTCTGTCTTCCTCATCAGGCATGGTATCGTAATTGTGTCTCACAGGTGGTGGACATTTCTTGTAACCTATGCATGTGACATCCCGTTTCTCTTTCTGTACGTCAATGATGTGATCCAACACATAGCTAGAGCTCAAATAACTGTTTAACTTAAGCTGGATCGCCTCACTTTCGGTTTTAACACAAGCCATTTCTTTTTGCATTATCTCAAGGCGAGTTATATACAAATTTATGTCAGTTTGTTTTCTGGAAACCATTTTTGTCAGCTCGGTTTTATCTTTCTTTAATTTCTCAATTACCGATTTAAACTCCTTTTCATGGTTTTCATAAAACATGTTGGCTTTAGTGCACTTAGAAAGATCCACGGTCAACTTTTGATTGTGGATGAATGTCACATCATACTTATCTTGCAAAGCCTCGTGTTTGCTTTGCAACTCACACCACTTATCATTCAACGAAACATGTTTGTCTTGCAAGTCAAACAAACTGGCTTGTAAAGCATCATGTTTGCCTTGCAACTCAGACATGTTTGCCTCCAGATCAGCACATTTAACACTTAATCTACCACAATTATCACAATTAACAGCAGTGGGTTCATCGACACATACCTGACTTGATGAACTGTCGACATTAGCCATAAAGGCTGAATGGAGAGAAGACGAAGAATAAGCAGCTTGATCCACCAAAATAGATCTCCTATGAGTTCCTGCTGCAGCTTCTTCCAAAAGCTCATCAATATCTGCATCAACTGACGCACTTGATGTGTCATCCACATGATCATCGCTGAACTCGAGGATTCTTCATCTGAACTTCTACTGTAACCAGAACTGTCTTCATATTCAGAAGATTCACCACCATTGGCGGAAGATTCTCCACCACTGGCGTGATTTAAAGCCTTAACAACCTCAGCAAAACAAGTTGTTCCATCAGGAGCATCATTACTCAACTGAATTGACCAATCACAGCCTTCATCTACTTGAACCACAGTGCCTGGTTGGCATTTGATGGTCCTGCTTGACTTGGATTGTTGACAGGTATCAACGTACGCTCATTGTTCCTGTTCTGATTCTGTTGGTTGCCTTGATTTCTGAAGGGGTTCTAGTTCCCATGCTGAGCTGGCCTTGTACATTCCCTTTTAAAATGACCCCGTTCACCACAGTTAAAGCAGTTTACAGCCTGCTTATCGAACCCATACTTGGTGTCTTTCTTGCTTTCCAAGCTGGTTCTGCCAGTTCTTTCCATGAAATCCTTTGCCCGCCTCACAACACTTGCAAAAGCCCATTTGATGTCCATCAAATCCATCTCTTCCTTATCAATCTGCTGATAGTCTTCTTGTGTCAGATTAATGTTCCCAATCTGACCTTCCACTAATCCACAATACGCGCTCACCAAAGTGTTTAGCAGTTCCATATGTTCCTTTGCTACTTCCACACTGACCTTTGAAAAGCTTGATGTGTCAAGCCGTACTGTATTTGGCTTAGATGGTTGACCGGCAGATGATGTACTTCCATAACAAGCTTGTTGTTGAACAGGAAGTGGATTCCCATATAGATCAGTTGCTACAGCAGATGGTCGATAGACTTGTTTTTGTGGAGCTGGCTGTAGAGGATTTCCATACAAGTCTGTTGTCGGAGCTGGCTTGACAGGAACATGTATCTGATTGCCATATAGATCTGTGCTTGTGATAAATGCCGTTTGAAGAGGAGCATGAGAGACTGGTCTTGCAGAAGAGGTGTTGGAGGTTCCATAATACATCTCAGGATTCTGTGGCACTGGAACTTTCTTTGCCTTTAAGGTTTCCTCCTGGTCTTTGTTCTCCAAGAGCTGCACAAAGTCATTGATGTTTGTTGTAGCCAACACCCCGTTGTATTTCAGAATCTCCAAGAAGCTATTCCATTGAGGTGGTAATGCATCTGCAAACTTTTTCACCACCTCTACTGGAGTTGTCACTACCCCAAAGTTACCCAACTCAGTAAGCAAATGATAGAACCGACTTGTCATATCTCCCAAAGATTCCTTATCCATACACGTGAAGCCATCAAACTCTTTCTTGAGTAGGTCGTGTCGCAATTGGCGTGTTGCTTCATTTCCTACCCCTCTGGTCTTCAACGCATCCCATAATTTCTTTGTCGTCTTGAAGCTGACAAATTGATGGTAAATATTTTTGCTTAATCCTGAGTGAGAATGGCATATGCCTTCTTTTCCAAATCGTACGTCTTTTTCTGATCTTCGGGAAGATCGGCAAACGTAGCAGCAGTTGAAGCGGCAACCTCTATTGCTTGATCGAAAGCTGTGGTGAAACGTAACCACAATTCTGTATTTTGCCCAAGCACGTATGTGTAGAATCTATCAACCCATCCCGGATATTCGTTTAAATGCATCAACTTAGGAGGCCGATTCAAACTTCCGGTTTCACTCTCGCTTAAGAGAATGCTTTGAATACTTGGGGTTTGGTTGAAACGAAAGCCCATTGACCGGTAGAAATTGCACTAGCTTGCGAAGATACCGGTACGGGAGATTCGGCCCACGAAGGAGATAAGCTTGTATTTCTATACTTTCCTTCATCCGGAGACGGAGTACCCCACCAACTCGGATTCATATTTGATATGTAAGAATGAGTACCTAAAAAAATCACTCAGATCAAACTGTTAAATCAATTTGACAAACCTTCTGTTTAAAATTACAAGTGTCTCGACGAAATAGAATGTTGACGAAACTGAAATTACGTAATCGACGAAACAAATATCGGCCCTTACAAACAAATTTGACGAAACAGAATTTGATATGGGCCGACGAAACAAACAAGTGAAGCCCAGTCACTGTCGGCGAAATAAATTATGAAAATTTGGGCCCAAGTGTTCGGCGAAAAAAATTTGATGTATGGGCCCAACAGGTCGGCGAAATAGATTTTCAATTTGGGCTTTCAATATGACGAAACAAGCCCACTTAATGCTTGACGAAATAGACTTTTGTTTTGGGCTTCCTGGTCGACGAAAGTGAATATCGACGAAACAAAAATCTTTGTTTCGTCGAGGAGGTGTTTTGCGAAAAGGATCTTTGTGTTTCGTCGTTCTCGTTTTTGGCGAATCAAACTTGTTTCGTCGAATGTCTGTTACGTCGAAAAAGGTGACAGGAGTTGGTAAACTTTTTCAACCTTATCTTTTACTGACACACACAGACCCTACTTTCGGCTTAAGACATGCTGATTTCACCAACCAAGCATGGCTTATAATATTTTAATCAAGTTACACTTCCAACACACAAACAACTTTCACAAATAATTTTCAAAGATCAAAAAGTGTAAATCTTGAAAAACAGTTTGAATATGGCAAGAACACAACAAGTTTTCCGGTAAAACTATGAGTTTTCCGGTCACGATAAATTTTCCGAAAGTGCGATTTTGCTAGATATGTTTAATAAAAACCAATATTTAACATGTAAACATTAACTTAACAAAGTTTTTAACAAAACACAAAGCAAAACAACAAGATTAAACCCGATTAACAATGTTTTTCAGAAAATATAACTTTTCAAAACCCGAAAAACAACCCGAAAACACTCGGTTTTAACAAGGAGAAGAGCCAAGGCTCTGATACCACTTGTAGGTCCGGCTAGGGGAGGATCTAGTCGCCTAATCCTTGTGTACAAACTAACCCGGTTGTGCGGAATCCAACCGAGATAGCAAACTGAGATCGAACACAACAATGATAATGTAAAACACGAGATTCAACGATTAACACCTCTGTATTAATACTATGAAAGTCAGTTACAGCACAAGGTTTACAAATGTTTTCTGTAAACTCTCTCAAATTCTCTCGTGTGTGTGTTTTGTGTGCTCTCTTCTCTGTCTTGTCTAGAGACTGACTATATATAGCAACAGCACCACGAAATGGACTCGGCAAATCAGAACCACGGCCAAAGAAGAAGATCATCGATGAAATGGAATCAAGGTCGACGAAACATGTCTGTTTCGTCGACATCCATCATGTTTCGTCGTCTTTGGGCTTTGGCCTAGACTGCTGAGGCCCGGATGTGATTTGTGCACTTGTTTTCAGCCTAAAGCATTTGATTTGCCGATTTGTTTAGCCCAAGGACCAAGTCAAAGTCTTTTATGTCTTGACCCCGCTTTTCTTGTTCTTTCACAAGACGGAGGAAAGTCGTGTCTTTAACCGAATCACGTTAACCCGAGTCGCGTCCACAAATCGTGTATCAACAGGTGGAACTCCATGCAAAACTTGATAAGTAGGGTCTTACTAGGTACTATCACACTCTCTTTTAATAAAAATATAAAATAAACATTACTTGGTTTTTGAAGAATCACATGGTGATGTGTGATTCTTAGCCGTAGTCAACTAGGCTACGATGACATCGCTCAGAATTTCTAGGTATTTGAATCAATGTAATGAACCAAGGATAGTGTACTAAATATAAGACTTTTTTTGTTATTTGAGATGAAAAGCGATCGGCAAGGGGTTGATGTTATAGGTTCAACATTTCCACCTTATAAAGTTTCATATAGGTTTCAAGTTAGAGATCGAAGCAAGAAGTTCATAGCAGGCTTGAGAAAGTGAAGAGTTAGCCATCAACCCATGATAAGTATTCATGTAAAGACTTTTGCATAAACTTTTATAATTTAAGCTTCCGAGTAGAATAACTAAAGTAGCATATATATATATATATATATATATATATATATAGGATTAGGTTCAAACGTGAACAAAATCCCAATAGTGAACTGCGTGAACTGATCTGGGCCCTTGATTTTTATGATCTTGAGATTAAAGTGAGTGGCATGATGGTAATTATTTGGTTATTTTTTTCATTTAATTAAATACAAAAAGGGTATATGTGTAATTTCAATCTTAAATTGATTGCATAAATCTCTCATAAATCAAATCAAGGATTAGGAAAGATATAACTTAATTCAATTATTAAAATAATTATTTGTTTAAATGCGATGTACACATGTGTATATCGTCTGTTTATGTGATAACTCAGAATTTTTTTTGTATTGAATGTTGATGTACACCTGTGAATTATTGTACAAATATGTACGATGCTGAGTACACATGTGTATTGTTCTTTTTATATCCAAGTACACATGTGTATACCGTTGAAATATGAAGGTTACGTGGATCTTAAAATTCAAGATTTGAATTCTGATGATGAAATCTGAAATAAAAATTAAAATTGAAATCTGGTGATTTGTTGTTTGTTTTGATAATTATCTTATTAATAAATAAACATAATGTTGATAATGAATTTAAATTAGGAAAGATGTAACTTAATTCAATTATTAAAATAATGATTTAAATATAATTTTTTATATAATTATAATCCTACCCTTAACAACTAAAAAGGAAATCAACGATCCATATTTGTTCACGCAGTTCACTCTTGGGAGGTTGTTCACGCTGGAACCCTACCCTATATATATATATATATATATATATATATATATATATATATATATATAGGATTAGGTTCAAACGTGAACAAAATCCTAAGAGTGAACTGCGTGAACTGATCTGGGCCCTTGATTTTTATGATCTTGAGATTAAAGTGAGTGGCATGATGATAATTATTTGGTTAATTTTTTCCATTTAATTAAATACAAAAAGGGTATATGTGTAATTTCAATCTTAAATTGATTGCATAAATCTCTCACAAATCAAGTAATCAATTATCCTCTTCATTTTGTCAAAACCCTACCCCAAAAACTCCCAGCGGCGACACCCCTACTCTCTCCCTCGTTCTCTTCTCCGGCAACCGAAGAAACGCCGGCCACCTTCATCACCTCACCACCATCGTTCACATGCCTCCTCTTTCTCCTTCCTCGCCGTCCGCCTCCCACTGCCACCACCACCTCTCGCCGTCGCCCTTCCATCCTATCGACATCAAAGATCACCGCTCCTTCGACGATTATTCTCCTTCCGATTTGGTACTCAATCGATCTTTACTCACACACAATAATCAATCAGGTACAGTTCGTTCATATTATTCTTCAGTTTGTTGTAATTTGTATACTTTTTACGTGTTCTCTTTTGGCTGGTATAATTACAGACGTGTGTGAATGTGTCATTTTCAACTGAATTTGAGTTACTTACATACAACAATAAACATGATATTGTAACTCGAACATTTTTTATGCATAATTAGGCATTCACGATCAAGGAAATTGATTTTGATAAATTTGTTTTCTGATTATTTAGTAATTTGAATTTAAGATGGAGAAGATCTAATTGATAAGTGAATCAGTTATTGTGCTATCGTTGTAAGAATTCTTTTACCAATGCCTTAATTTGGTTTCCTTCCATCAAGGATCACCACAAGAATTAATTTTTGGTTGGTTTGATTATAAATTTGGGTTTCTGGTTATTAAAACATTATGTTTAACATGTAAAAATTTAGTTTAACATGTAATAACAGGTGTATGTTCTTAAAATCTTGAATGGTCCATGATCTTTCTGATGAGAGTTTATCATTATTTTTATTACTTTTTTTAATTTTATATTGTAATTTAACTATGAATCTATTTTATGTGCATCGGTGGGAAGAATTCCATCTGTGTTATAAAGATAAAAATTCCCCAGCAATGCAAAGTTTCAAAAATGAAGCTACCTTCATACATTATTATACTTCATGGAGTGGATCAACTTGAAGGATATATATCTCAACTTCTACAAGAGGTGGGTGAGCATGCAACTGGCACCCGAGTTTTACAATATTCCCAGTTTTTCTTTCGATTTCTTCTTTGTAATGCAACAATATTATATGAATGATTTTGAGGTGCAAATGTTAAGAATGCATGAAATTTTAGAAACTTACTTTTGAGTCATTCTCATTAAATTAATATAACTAATTTGTTTTTGCAAAATAGGTTGGATGGATTTATGGTTCAGTTACAGAGGATATCCTTACGGGCTTCAAGATGCATTGCCACAGTCGGCGATTAGTTTATTGTGTTCCGAAGAGGGCTGCATCAAGGGTTCTGCTCCCATTAATCTTTCGGATCGTCTTCACCAAGTTCTTAGGAGGGCTGAGTTTTTTTGTTCAATTTTTTGATGTTGCTCTATTTTTTAATGTGATGTACACATGTGTATTCTGATTTTGCTCTGTTAATGCGATGTACACATGTGTATTCTGATTTTGCCCTCTTTTTAATGCGATGTACACATGTGTATATCGTCTGTTTTTGTGATATCTCGGAATTTTTTTTTGTATTGAATGTTGATGTACCTGTGAATTACTGTACACATATGTACGATGTTGAGTACACATGTGTACTGTTCTATTCATATCCAAGTACACATGTGTATACCGTTGAAATATGAAGGTTACGTGGATCTTAAAAATCAAAATTTGAATTCTGGTGATGAAATCTGAAATAAAAATTAAAATTGAAATCTGGTGATTTGTTGTTTGTTTTGATAATTATCTTATTAATAAATAAAACATAATGTGGATAATGAATTTAAATTAGGAAAGATGTAACTTAATTCAATTATTAAAATAATGATTTAAATCTAATTTTTTATATAATTACAATCCTACCCTTAACAACTAAAAAGGAAATTAAGGGTCCAGATCTGTTCACGCAGTTCACTCTTGGGAGGTTGTTCACGCTGGAACCCTACCCTATATATATATATATATATATATATATATAGAGAGAGAGAGAGAGAGAGAAAGCATTTGTCATTATACATAACTACAAAGTGAGGAATCAATGAAGCTCTTATTTGTATTCTTATTTATATGTATTTTAGCTTAGTTATGTTAGCTGTTACTCGAATAAGTCACAAGTGTGGTTTTATTTGAAGTTGGCTTTAGACTAACTTATATCTTAGCTCTTTTTTAAACAGATACTGTTTTTGTTTAGAATGCAAAGAAAAAAACATTTATATTCTTATGACATTAAAAAACCCGTCCACCGGACGGGTATAGAACTAGTTTTAAATGACACAAAATAACCTAAAAAACCAAAATGGGTTTTTATTGCCAGGCCTACTTGTGTTCTACTTACTCCTAATATTATCACATTAAGATAAAAATGGACTGTTTTCTGTTTGAAGTAACTAACATTTTCTGTACATTGTTGTGGTTATATGTTCTGTTCTACTTGCTTCTGCTATGAATTTTGCCAAACCTCTAGAAAAATGCTTCCCATCACAACTGAACCTGCACCGCCACAAATCAGCCATGGATATAATCATGATCAACTTTTCGTATACAAAAAAAAGCTAAAAGAACATGATAATATTTTTCATATTGTGATAGTAATGAAACAGGTTGTCAAGAACCAAATAATATTGGATGGGCCGAATGAAAGTGTTTTAGTGTGAGATGACCAAAAGCCATACTTAGCACACTGCAATTCTGAGTCACGCAGTGGGAAATATCACTCGAATAAAAATCATACATTCAAAAAAATTCTTGAACCGTAGAAAATAAATGTGTTCATATGATCTCAAGAAACAAATATGGTGCTATCCGAAATGGACTGTATAATAACTCATATTAATGTCAGTACAAGACTTGAACATGTGAGTATGGATGGAGTTCTTACATTACAAGGCAGATGATACATGTTCCTTTATAGTGCCACTTCCGAGTTTGAGGCTTTGCATAATTCATCTCATGCTAAGAATCCCAATCTCTCTTTTGAGATCATTTATGTCTAGTAATAATTAAGTAAATATAAGAAGAAAATTCAAACAAATCTCACAATTCAACTTGAAGAAAGTTATATTATAATTTGACTATTAGATGAATAAATACATTGAAAGCTTATGTACAAGCAAACAGAGCAGTAAAATTCAGTTCTTGATCTGCATATAAGAAACTTGTTTGTAAGAGCGAGTAGACGATTGTTCAGTCCCCTTTTTGAAAGGGTAACAAGTTAGGCTTTGCATAATTCATTTCATGCTTGCTTATTAAAATGATTTCATAATATGTGCATTTAGTTTTGTTATATTCAACTCCTCATTACAATGAGCTGATACATCATGGAAGTCAATCTTTTAAATTTAAACCTATAAAGATGTACAATAGTTATTTCCCAACAATTTTAATAGTGTATAAATCACGATTTAAAAATGCCAAAATCGACCCATTATATTCATGTACATTCTACTTGACCCGTTTGATTTAGATGTGCTGTAATGGGTTTGAAACTTGAAGTATTGTTCATTAGACAACACAAAATATCAATTGGAATTTTCATATCTGTACAACTCATGGTGTGTTCCTCTTAGGCTACTTTCAAATAATAAGTAAGCATGTCAACAGGGGCGGACCTTTAGTTATGTGGGGCGTAGCCCGGGCTACGGCTCAAGTTTTTACTAGTAGTGTTAAATTTTTTATTTTTTTCGATTTTTATACATAGGACACCCCTGAACAAGTACGAGGACACCCCTCAAATTTTTTTTTTTACAAAATAATAAGATGTTGGTAAGCCCAAATAAGTAAATAATAACACATTTGCTAAGCCCAAATAAGTAAATAATAGCCCAAAATTGAATGATTATTGATTTGGGCAATTGGGCGGCATGTTTTTTTTTTAATATTATATGATTGCACGATAAAAAAAAATTTGGGATACCCCTGAGTTGATGTTCTAGTTCCGCCACTGCATGTCAACAACCATATATTAAATAGTTTTTTTGAAAGGAAGCAAAATAAACAAATTATTTGATTTAAAATCATTTAAGGGAGAGAGAGGCACCTTCATATCAACTTCATGATTCCAAGCGTGTTGTGTTCTGATATAGGGGATACGGGATATGTGGGGCCAGTAACTGCCTCTTTTACTGCATCTTTCTTCCAGTTTTGGGCAATCCAACACTTTTAAACTCAAGAGTGAATGCAACAACGCTTTTGGTAGATCCATCAGGTTTGGGCATTCGAGACAGGTGAGATGTTGGAGGGAGTTGAGGCGTTGGAGTCCCATTGAAAATGATTCCAAGTTCTCAAATGCAATTATTTCAAGATGAGTAATAGATGAAGGAAAAGAATTAGCAAATTGTGAAGAACTAACCACTCCATCGTCACCATGTAAGTACAGTTCAACAACTGAATTTGGAAGATTCTGTGTGCCCCACTGTGAGATGGGCTTCTTCAGCTTCCCTATTGTTAAGGAGTGCAAGTTGGGAGGCCAAACCCCATTAGGAAAAGAAGCATCCATACTTGGACAATCTGTTATATGAAGATACTTCAACAAGGTTAAATTGGACAACTCATTGTCGGAAATGACTCCAGACTTCCACAGTTTATTAATTTCAATGTGGTGAGGTGAACCAAGACCTTCAGTTCAGTTACTGATCTCAGATCTGGCCAATCATATATATCTATATAGTCAAGCATTCGCATGCTTCTTGTGTTGTTCATGATCTTGTCTCCCCTCCACTCCCTTTCCGGTAGTTTTATACAACCACTAATGTAAAGTGACTTGAGCTTCTGGTCTGCTTTTGGTAAGGAGATAGCTGTCATAGAGAGACATTTATATACAATCAAGGTATCAATGTTAACCGGACAACGGCAACTCACCATATTCTCACAATTACATACATCCAACTTTGTAAGAGATGTTAGGAAGTTGCCCCAACAATTGCCCTCCTCTTTCTCTCCTAAACTCAACAATTTTTCACAACGATCAACTTTCAATTTCCTTAAATTCACAAAATCCTTACCCGCAAGTGCTTCTGATTCCCACAAGTATCTTATTTCATTACACTCTTGTATAATTAATTCTTCAACTTTCCCAAGATATCCTGTAATACCTCTCCACACCACATCATCAAGCCCTGTAATAAGTTTTAGCATCAAGATGTTGACTGATGAAGCTACTTTCACCACCTTTCTCAACACACTACTATCACATTCAATTATTTCTAGATGATTCAATGAAGGTAGTGCTTCAAGTGAGACTTCAACCAAATTAGGACAATTTCTTATACGAAGATGTCGAAGGCGTGGAAACACAACCCCACTGTCAGTTGACCATTTCCCCCACCCTGGCATATCTTTAAAACATAGAATTTCAAGTGAAGGGAAAGGAAGACCAGTCCCAAGTAACTCCTTACCGACAACCGTCACCCCCTCCAAGCCGTCAATAAACAACTCCTTAAGTGACGGTAGTTGCCCAAGTGGTGGTAGAGAGGTACATTTTTTACAGCCACGTATTGAAACAAGTTTCAATTGATGAAACGAGGGATCTCCTACCCAAACTGGAAACTCTAATCCCCCATATGACCCAATTTTGAGTTTTTTTAAATATTTGTCACATGGCTTTAGCTCATCCATGACCTCCTTTTCGAGCATTTCGTTTCGAGAACCGTCCCGCCTTTGACTCCATTCAACCTCTAACTCAGTAATCATTTTCTTTGAAAAGTTCGCCTGGCGTGCATGAATTGCGTTTTGCACTTTGTCCAAACCCACAATGGAAATTTTCCCACAGAGATTTTTTAACTCTTTAACTTCGGTTATTTCAAAGCCGCTTTCACCTTCGATAATGATCTTGGTGAGAGTTTGTAGGCTTTTCATCTCACCAATCCCTAAGGGCATGTGATGCAATCGCTGAGTGTCCCTGATGTCAAGATGGCGAAGGTTTTTAAGCTTATAAAAGCTCTTTGGAAACTCAGTTAATCTACTACAGCCAAAAAAAATTAATGTCTCTAAATTATAGAGATTGCAGACACTTTCCGGTAAATGTTCGATTTGAGTTCGAGATAGATTTAGATACCTCAAGTGTCTCAACGTACCAATTGACTCTGGTACCTCACTTATATGAAAATCGCTTAAGCTTAGAACCCTCAACAATGGTAACTTAGGAAGTAAGTCAACCAGAATGTTATTAGGTAAGAATGAACGTTGGCAACTTTTTTCCAGCGCTAAGAATGTTCTCGAACTTTTAAATCTTTTGAATGTATCAAACTTCTTGTAAGTTACATATTCCTCACGAACGAATGACATATGGCGATACTTTTCCAATGCTTTCTCTTGAATACGCTTCTCCGTCTCGTTGTCAAACCTTACAAAAAACTCACCGGCAATGGATGTTGCCAAGTCATTGATCAAATCATGCATCACAAACAACGATTTGTTATCGGGTGCATGTTGAAAAAATGACCTTAACAATAACTCATCAAAGTAATCATGACCCAAGAGTTCTATTTGTTTGTTTGAAGTTGACTTGTTTAGAAACCCCTCTGCCATCCATAATACAACCAATTCATCCTTGTCAAACCTGAAACCCTTGGGGAACAAGGAGCAATATGCAAACAGGTGCTTCAAATGTGGCGAAAGATCATTGTAGCTTAGTCTAAGGGCGAGGACGCCACCTCCATCTTCTAACGTCCATATCTCACTATCTAACACTTCTTTCCAATACTCTTCTTCATTCTTTTTTGTCCTTAGTAGTCTCCCAAGTGCTATTAAAGCCAAGGGTAAGCCACCACATTTTTCCACAATACCTCTACCATATGGTTCGAGTGACAAATGTGAATGAAAGTTATTTACACCTAATGCATGGTGAGCAACTAAAGACAGAGCATCTTCATGTTGCAGACACTCTAACTGGTCGAGATTATTGTAACCCAACTTTCTAAGCAATTGCTCTTTCCGTGTTGTCATGATGATTCTACTTCCAGGAGCACATACATGAAATGGCCTTACGAGTGTTTCCCAGTCCTCATAATTTTCACTCCATACGTCATCTAATACCAATAAGAATTTTTTCTCCCTTAGGTGATTGCTAAGCTCTATTTGAAGCAGATTTAGATCTGCAAATTTCTTATGTATCCCTGCCACAGATTGAAAGATAACTTTGCTTATACCAAAGCTGTTAAACTCATCCGAAACACAAACCCATGCCTTGAGTTGGAAGTGATCGTTGACTTTTTTTTCATTATACAGAAGTCTAGCAAGAGTTGTTTTACCAACCCCGCCTAAACCAACTATGGGGACAATGCTAAAGTTTTGATTACACGGTTCACTATCGGCCGCCAATAACTCTTTGACCAACGCCTTTTTCTTCTTTTCCCGTCCAATAATACTAGGTGCATGGACCATAGAGCCTTGTAATCTTCTGTTCACATTTCTTGGCCTAGTTACGTTTTCTACTATCAAACCAAGATTATCTCTCTCCATAACTAGATCTTGTAATTTGGTGGAAATATCATCTAACTCGGCAAGCATCGTAGTAGTCCGAGAGAAATTTGTGCAACAAGTTGGAGTGATTAGCTTTCTTACCTTGACAGTGATGGCTTCTGAGTCATCTGTGAACTCACGCTGCCTGGCTTCGGTCTCCCAACCATCGAGCAAGTCATCTATGTCATAAGCCAGATGCTGGAGATCATTGAGCCATTGTTTCACAGGATCATCGGGGTCCTCATGCCGAGAAGCATTAGCAAGCACACCTTCGATCCGCTTTAACGACTTTTCCCATTTGTTGATCTCAGCTTTAACTCCCTTGTCGCGAGCAATTCTTTTCAAAGCTGCAGAGGCCAGCTTCTCAAGGAGCAGAGGGAGGAGAGCAGAAATCACGAGTTCAGCCATTGATTGATTGGAGCGGTGAGATTGTTGAAATTGGTATAGATGAAAATGGAGATGTTATAGTGGTTTAAATCATTTATTAATCTTTATAGTATATAGTATATAGTTGTTCAGAGTATACAGTCAGATTACCACCATGGATGGGCCTACCCAGCCGGCCTGAATGTTTAAATAAAATTCCTTTACATTTTTCTATTGAAATGAAAACGACACCAAGTTTATTGTTCATTTGGTTTGGTTCAGATTGTTATTTGATTTGTGAAAGGTAAGAGTTGGTTAGGCCGGTATGGGCGCTACGTGGTGGGACGGTGATCACGCGTGAAATCCCGTGGAACACCGCCGCCACCCAACTTCATCACGCGTGAACTTGAAAACGCGTTGTTGTAGCCACAATGCGTGAAGATTGATGAAGACTACGATGAATTTAGAGGTGGCAATCTTGACCCAAAGACTTTTAAGTGGGTTAGTTTGGGTTGCTTTTAAAATTATATGGTTTAGTTTGGGTAAGATATTTTAACTAAACGGGTCACAACGGGTTAATTGAAATTCCATCTTGTTATTTTCGGGTCAAAACGGGTCGACAACTTTAAATAAATGGGTCGATGTGGGTTAGCACCTTAAAGAAACGAGACAGGTTTCGTATCAGAATGGGTTTCGGGCCGGCACAAGTATCCACACAAGACGAGTTACGACACGAAACAGGTTTTGGATCGGAACGGTTTCAATTCGAATTGAGTTTCGGACCGACACGGGTTTTGGCACGGGGCGGGTTTTGGATCAGAACAGGTCGATTCGGATTGGGCTCGGGCCGACACGGGTTTCCGCACCGGACGGGTTTTGGATTGCAATGGGTTTTAGGCCGACACAAGTTTCCGCACGGGACGGGTTTCGGATCGCAACGGGTTTTAGACCAAAATGAGTTTTCGCACGGGAAGAGTTTCGGGTCGGGATGGGTTTCGGTTTGGTTTCGTTTTTTGTTTTGGTTTGGTCGGTTTTTTTGGTTTCGTTTCGAATTGGTTTCAATATTTTCAGTTTTTTTTGTTTCGTTTCAGTTTTTTGTTTCCGTTTGGTCGGTTTATTCGGTTGAGTTTTGATTTTTAGTTTCGTTTTAATCGGCTTTTTTTTGTTTCGTTTCGGATCGGTTTTGATCTTTTCAGTTTTTTGTTTCGTTTCAGTTCGTTTTTTTTTGTCTCATTTTGGTGGGTTTTGATTTTTTATTTCGTTTTGATCCATTTTTTTGGTTTCGTTTCGGATTGCTTTCAATTTTGTCAGTATTTTTGTTCCATTTCGGATCAGTTTTGATCTTTTCAGTTTTTTTTTGTGTTTCGTTTCGGTTTGGTTTCGGTTTTTTTTTTGTTTCTGTTTGGTCGTTTATTCAGTTTCGTTTCGGTTCGGTTTTGATTTTTTGTTTCGTTTTGATGGTTTTTTCGGTTTCGTTTCGGATCGGTTTCAATCCTTTCAGGTTTTTGTTTTGTTTCGGTGTTTTTTACGGTACAATCTCTCTTTTTTTTAAAGAAAGCAATTTTTAACCAACTTGACCCGAAACCCGTTCTGACCCGGACCCGTTTCAACCCTAACCTGTTCTGACCCGAACCCGTTCCGACCCGAACCAAAACAACATTTTTTTGTAATTGACCCGTTTTGACCCATGACCCGACCCAACCCATTTTCCAGGTCTACCCGATGATGAACATTGCGATGATGAAGATTAGTTAATTTTGAGCTAGTGATAGGCACCCCTAGTAAAATCGATCACTAGTGATGGAATGAAGCTCGATGACATGACGTAACTTGATTGTGTGTTGTGAGTGATGGAAAACCATACTAGTGAAGCGCCCCTACTCCTTATAGTAGGTTTCAGTCAATCACCAGTGCTGGCCTAGCCCCTAAATACTGTAATAAATTGATCTTGGTTTGATTCAAGCTATGTTTGATTTGGTAAAAAAGATTAACAATTATTGTTTACTAATTTAATAGCTTATCCAGTAGATTGGTTAAATAACGAAATAAGAAGGGTGTATCTATTGGCACACCAATGTGCCTATATGCACACTAAAAAGTGTTTTTTGTTCTATATGCACACCTTTCAGTGTCGAGCTGTGGATAAAGCACGGCGTTTTGGTCCGGTCAACCAGACAAAGACTGACGGGTGTCTGACGGGTCTGTTGACCGGACCAAAACGCCGAGCTTTGGCCGCGTTTTGATCTTGTAAACCAGACAAAAGACTGACCGAGTGTGCTTAAAGAAGTACATTCACCCATATGTTTTCCTTTTTTATAATTAAAAAAGGCCACCTATTAGTTAGATTGAATATTTTATCAACTCATTCTTATTGAGGATTTTATTTTATGAAGTTTTGACTTGGTTTTATTTTCGGTATATTGTATGTTTCATTCGAATTATTGTATATTTTAACGTTGCCGTATCCCGCGGTGGGTAACATACTATCTATTATCTATTATATATAATAAATGAAAATAATTTGGGACATGTGGTAGTAGATGAGAGCTACAATTCTTTGGTTTTGACACAAAAACCTCATTTTGCTTTTTTTGTTTGGTGGAAATTGCAAGGCATGTGACTAGATCTACGTATATATCGATCTTGATTATATCGATCAAACATTTTTTTATAGAAACCCTAAATTCGATCATGTTTGTTGTGTGTTCCAATAAGCGGCAAGATGATTTTAACCGGTACGTCATTGATTCGGTTAGTTCGGTAATCCTCAAGGCATATCCACCAAGATATGTAACTTAGTTACAATTCTAAATGTAGAGGCTCTCGACAACAGGGGCGTGCATTTTAGGGATGGTTTGTGTCACTTGTGTAACAACGAGGGAGAGACGTCGGATCATCTTCTTTTCAAGTGTGCAGATTATAAAGGCTATTTTCATGAAGACGATGTGGCATATTTGGCTGTGTCGGAACGAGAGAATATTCAGCGACAACAATCCTTTGGTGTAGATGGTTGTCGAAAGGATTAAGATCGGATCGTACTGGTGGGCTGCAAAAAGAGGCAAGATACACGGGTTGTCGCTGGAGAATGGAGTAATTTTGAAGACCTGGGTAGTGTGTAGGGGATATTGGTGGTTATATCTTTTGGCTGCAGTTTTTTGTTTCTATTTGTTTTGTTTGTTGTATTCTTTGCCTCCTTATAGCTTCTTGCTAATGGAGGCTTTGTGGAATGGAATCTCTCCTTATTGGCCAAAATAAAAGAGATAACAGTAGTTATCTACTTTTTTTTTTCTGTTATGCCTCTCTTTTAGAAAATTTTTATTGTTTATTGTTTTTTCTTAAAATTGGCAAACTTCAAAGATCAACCACAGGAGGATATGGCGGCAGCAGGAGTTTAATGTTTGGTCAGGATGCTCATGGTTCTTATAGCAGCAGTCGCCAGGGCATGTCATATGGTGCAGGCTCTTATAGATATAGTGATGGTGTCAATATTTACTCATCAAGCTATTACGGCCATTATATCTCTCGTGGTGGTGATGTATGTATCAAAATTCACTTATTTAGTCTTTTTCATGACCTTTGGTCGATTTGTAAAACTATATTTAGTTCCAAATCCAATAATGTTCAAGTTTATAATGTTTGTGTTTGCAGGTTGGTGAAAGCTCTTAGTCATCATATATATATTCGAGTCGGAGCATGGGCGGCAATGGTGAAAGTTCTTAGTCATCATCAATGTATTTGAGTTATCATCAAACTGAATCAAACTTGTATACAAAGTATATCTCTTTATCTCTTAGTTCTTTTGTTGACTGAAGATGTTTTTCTTTCACAGGATTCTATCAACTAAAGATTAGCCCTTTAAGTCATTGTTTAATTTTCCTGGATTCTATGTAATTTTGTAAAGAAGTACAAGAACAAACATCTTTTTCAAAATCCCAAATCGCCCGATCGTGTAAGTGCATTGAAGTAAAAGTGGAAGTGATGTTATTCATGTAGTTCAGTTGCGCTTTTGTTTGACCTCTAATATGGGTTCATGATGTAATCTGTTGATGTAAAGACATTGTTGCTGAATCCGATGAGAAGCTTGATGTAATGAGGTTATATTAATCACAAATAATAATAAATATAAGTAACTTCCTCGAGCCCGGGAAGCAATCCCGGGTGATAACCTAGTTAATAAACATGAACAAAGACGTAAAAAACTAACATTATATGAACAAACACATTTATTATCGAACGTCCACAAACACATCATATTCGTTCATTTAACAATTGATGCATAGTTTTATTTATTTTTTAAGTAATGAACTTTATAAAAAAAATTAAAATTTAGCCACGCTTTCAAAACATGTCGGGGAGACCAGTTTAACCAAAACTAGCTATGTCTGTTTTCACTTAGCTAACCACTTGTAATTGAATCGGGCTGTTTGGCAACATATGAATGGTTAAGTGTTGAACCAGTAAGAGGTCTGAACCATTAAGGTGTTGTTTGTTTTCTAAGAGATAAAATTTATGTAGTCTGTGGACCACATCTGTAGAAGAAGAGGTGGACCAAACCTCTACAGTCAGCAAGAAGAAGGTTGTTTGTTTTTTTAACGTACGTAGACTTCTAAAATAAACCATTGGTGGTGTATGGAAGGTGGTGGTGGGTGGTGGTATTGGTGGATGGTGGTGGGTGGTGGACGGTGGTGGTGGATGTGGACGATGGGTGGTAGTAGACGGTGGTAGTGGGTGGTGGACGGTGGTGGTGGTGATGGACGGTGGAGTGTGGTGGTAGTGGTGGTGTGGGTGGGTGTAACACCCCGAAAAATCTAAATCTTTTATTTTAATATATGATGTTGGTAAATAAACAAGTGAGCTAACTAGGATTAAAAATAACCTAGTTAGATAAAAGTTTTGTAGTAACTTATAAGTGGGTTAAAGCACTAAAAATATGAACTAAATGATAGTTGAGGGACCAAAAGGGTTTAAATTGAAAATAATTATAATAAAACATAAATTAAACTTAAAACACAGAGGAGGCGATCAGGTTTCTCCAAGAACCCTAACTTTCATAAATCTCACAAATTGAAGGCTCAATCAGATCCAAAACGAAATCCGAGCTTAGATTGGTGATCTCCATTGTAAGGGGGTCATAAGGTATGTGAAATTTGATAAGAAATCTCTATTTGAAATTCTGATGAAACTTAGAGAATTCAAAATTCATTGTTGCATGATTGTTATATGGGTGGAATAGGAACAATATAGTGTCTAGCAGTAAACCCTAGACAAGTATATGATGAAATCATGCCTAATTGTAGTAAATTCCATGAACACCATTGAAGGTGATTAGTGGGTTTTTGTGAACTTGATAAACACTAGGATTTCGATTGTTGTTCTAGTGTAATCTGATATTTATGAAGTGATTTCTGATTTATTGATGTTAACCTTTATATGAAATAGCCCAATTGATGTTAATTTTGGCTATATAACAAGTTATGAACTTGATAATGAATCATGTAAATTCCTGCCCTTAAAGTGTTTGTAGAAATGCCTAAGTGAACGCTAAATGTTGAAATTTGAACAAAACCGCATATTTGTACTAGTTGGCGAATTATGCGATATATGAAAGTAAAAGAGTTCTAAATGTGTCGTGATTGAACTCCATAGGAAAGGAAACCAGAGCGTCGAGCGGACAAGCCGGTGGTTACGCACGTTTGAAGGGTGTGCTTTGAAGGTATGTAACTCGATTCGTTACATTAAATAAATTTGATATTTAAATCATGTATAGTTGTGTTTTAGAATAGAGGCTTGTGTTGATTGAGGTGACAATGTTCACTACTTGAATTAATAGGTTAAGATTGGATTAAGAAGCGTTTGGTAGTCAATATAAATGGAGGATTCTATAAATGAGCCAAACGGGTCGAATAATTGTGTAGTTAGTAGTGTTAGTGTTTGATAGTTAGCTTTTGGCGTCAACAATCACAAGAGCATGAAGCCATATTATTGGTAATGAAATGCCGGTGATATTAAGCCCTAGATGTTGGGTAAGAACGCCTTAAGGTTACTACCTCATTGGTACAAAAATTGGTATAAACTTGGTGCGTTGAATAATTACATAATGATTTAGTCATTCGGTTTGTAACCCGAATTCTTGGTATAATAAATGTAATAGGCATGTCGGTAATGAAATTACAGACGTGTAGGAAAAAGAATCACCTAAAACGAACCTACGGACCAAAAGTTATGGGCATTTGAAGTTAAAATATGTAAATTTCGGAGCTGGCAGGAAATGCAAGACAAAAACCTGCACCTGCTGGAAAACCGAGTCCCCCGCACCACGCGACAGGATCCATTGGATCTGGCGCGACACGCGACAAAATGAGGGGGGTCTGGCGCGACACGCGATAGGCCTAAAACTAAATTTTTATTTTATTTTCGATGATTTGATGCTAGAACTCGTTTTTATGCATTATAACAATGTCAAAACTAACCTTTTAAGTGGTTTTGACTCTAAGTGATGATGGGGTCTTTCCGGATGGCGATCAAGCATGTTTTGAAGAACCGAACACGAACTTTTGAAGCTTCCGCGTTAAATTGACTTTGTTTAGACAATGTTTATGATGTAAACAATTAACTAATCATGTTTTGGATGTTTAAACTAGTTAGTAGTTGATTAGTATGTGATTACTTTAAAACTTCTATTTTGTACTTGTGTTGAAGTGAAGTGCTTTTTCTATGAAAATATGCATATTTTTATTAAATTCGAATAGTAATTAGATGGTTGTTACAGTGGGGGTGGTGTTTAACCATCTGCAGACTTTAGAAGATCTTAGAAGTGGTTGGGCCAAGTCTGCACCAATAAGAGCTCGTGCACACGTTTTTTTAATGAAACGTATTCGGAAAAACAAACAGTCTGCAGATAACAATGTCTGCGCGTGGTCTGCGCGGCGCAGACAGAAGAGCCTGCGCAGATCTTTAAAAAAAACAAACACCACCTAAGTGTTGAACCATTAAGAGCCAGTATAATGTGTAACCATTCAGAGGCAAATGTCTGACCATTTCAGATTGGAGTTCTTAACCATTTAGACTTATTATAATGCTTAACCATTCAGAGGCAAATGTCTAAATCATTCAGATATATGTTCGCGAAACAAACAATCTGAACTATTAAGTGCTGAACCAGTAAGAGGTATGTTTGTGTTTTAACGTATGTAGACTTCTAAAATAAACCGGTAGTGGTGTATGGAAGGTGGTGGTGGGTGGTGGTGTTGGTGGATGGTGGTGGGTGGAGGATGGTAGTGGTGGTGGGTGGTGGACGGTGGTGGTGATGGACGGTGCTGGTGGACGGTGATGGTGGGTGGTGGACGGTGGTGTGTGGTGGTGGTGGGGGGGGGGTGGTGTTTAACCCTCTGCTGACCTTAGAAGATCTTAGAAGTGGCTGGGCCAAGTCTGCACCAAGAAAAGCTCGCACAGACGTTTTTAATGAAACGTCTTCGGAAAAACAAACTGTCTGCAGATAATAATGTCTCCATGTGGTCTGCGCGGCGCAGACAGAAGAGCCTACACAAATATTTTTAAAAAAAACGAACACCACCTTAGTATAATGCTTAACCATTCAGAGGCAAACGTCTAAATCATTCAGATATCTGTTCGCGAAACAAACAATCTGAACTGCTAAAAGCTGAACCAGTAAGAGGTATGTTTGTGCTTTCACGTATGTAGACTTCTAAAATAAATCGGTGGTGGTGTATGAAAGGTGGTGGGTGGAGGATAGTGGTGGTGGTGGGTGGTGGTAGTGATGGTGATGGACGGTGGTGGTGGTGGTGGGTGGTGGACGTGAACGATGGGTAGTGGTAGACGGTGGTGGTGGATGGTAGTGGTGGTGATGGACGGTGGTGTGTGGTGGTGGTGGTGGTGTTTAACACTCTACAGACCTTAGAAGTTCTTAGAAGTGGCTGGGCCAAGTCTGCACCAAGAAGAGCTTGCACAGACGTTTTTTAATGAAACGTCTTCGAAAAAACAAACAATCTGCAGATAAAATTGTCTGCACGTGGCCTACGCGGCGTAGACAGAAGAGTCTGCGCATATCTTTTTTAAAAAAACAAACACCACCTAAGTATTGAACAAGTAAGAAGTCTGAACTATTAAGAGTCAATATAATGTGTAACCGTTCAATGCAAATGTCTGATTAGAGTTCTTAACAATTCAGACTTAGTGTAATGATTATCTATTTAGAGATAAATGTCTGAACCATTTAGATATCTGTTTGCGAAACAAAAAGTCTAAACCATTAAATGGTAAACCAGAAAGATGTATGAACTATTAAGAGCCTATTAAGAGGTAAACAAATAGCCCCTAAGTTTGAGCAGTTTTCATAGAGTGGAGATAAATACTACACCAAAACAAAACAAATAAACAAGAAAGAAAAGTGTTTGATTCACTTAGTTACTAGTATAAATTGTAAAATATATTAACGATCAGACAAATTAAGCAACTTATATATATTCAGCATATCCATGATTCCATCATTCAGCAAATGCCACACATCAGAAAAATAAAATCAAAATTTTAAGAACAGAGGGTATGGTGAGGCCCATCCCCATGAGGATGGACCCTCACGTAGACGCTACATCACCAACTCATGAGGGATGGGCCTCCTTCACTTTTGAGGGGGTGGAGTATGGGACCCCACATAATTTATAAAAACAATTAAAAATTTAATTTATTTGATTATTTAAGAGAGAGAAAGAGAGAGAGAGGACAGAGAAAGAAGAGAGAGAGAGAGAGAAAGCCGGGCCGTCACAATTGTATGTGGGGAGCCGAACTCACCGGAACGAGAAGAGGGGAGCGGTGTGAGGGACCGACGCCGGGCCTTAGCTGACCCCCGTACCATCTAGTCTAAAAGGTGACATGAAGTTCTGGGCAACTTTGACATTCAAGTACATTAATATTTTTATAAGTGAAAAAAAAATCATATAAATTCAATTATTGTTTTGCACACATCAGATCACCTCCCTAGGCGCTACCTGCCCTGCTGGCCGGCCTACACATGACATTTATTATTTACAAAACTTCCTCCAAATATATTTTAATAAAATAATGGAGTGTAGAATAGATGTATAACACAAGCTTCTTTTTTTCTTTCTTTTTTTTCCTTTTCAAAAAAAACAAGCTTCCTTTTATCTCTCTTTATATATATACATGAACATATATAAAGAGATCGAGTAAAAGAGGTGTAATAATAAGATTTTAGAGGTGTATGAGTAAGATGATCCTAAACAAATAATTTATATCTATTTGAAATAACAAAATGATAAAAATAAATTTTACAACTCAGCAAGTTAAAAAATAGTGACTCAATTTAAAGCACTGTATAATTTTATATTTAGAATAGACTCAAATTAATGTTCTATTTAACTGGAGTAAGATTGAATAAAAATTTTTATTTGGTCTAAGTAGAATGAGAAGAAATGTTAATTATTCATTTTTCAAATCAATGGTTAAGATGAAAGTTTAGGAGAGAGTATGAGTGCAATGGTGTCTTGGAAAAATCCTATTTATGGACTTTCTTTCTCCACATGCAAGTCATATGCATATTCAACCTCATTTTTTAAACGTTCATAACTTTTTTATACGACATTATTTTTTCATAAAAATTTACCGTAAAATCGAGCGTCTTTTTATCTTTAATTTGAGTACCATATTGCTATATAAAATGTGAAGACTAAAAAAACCTACTAAAATGTGTTGTATTTCTATGTTGTATAACATTTTTTGTGTTGGATTTTTGTACTATATTTTTGTGCTAAATTTTTTTGCTGAATTTTTTTGTCTTAAATATTTTTTCTCAATTTTTTGTGCTAAATTTTTTTGTACTATATTTTTTTGCTTAATTTTTTTCGTGCTATATTTTTTTACTATATTTTTTTGTGCTATATTTTTTTGAACTTTTTGTGCTATATTTTTTTTACTATATTTTTTTGTACCAGATTTTTTTTGTTGTATTTTTAAAAAACAAAAGGGTTGTCACATGTCATTTTGACTCCTATTTATAAGGATCAAAATGCCCTTTATTCCTACTTATTAGGAGTGACACATGTTATCATCATAATTCTTCTTAGACTACATAGGCAAAATTCACTTTTTAGTGGATCCTCCCCTATTTAACTAACTAATAAGCCATTTTTTACCAAATCAACTTATTAAAAAAAAAGGAGATCTTGAATACAACAAATCTGACCGAAAAATGAGATCTTGAATACAAATCTGACCGACAAGAGACTAGTTTAGTGTTACATGGAGTATGACTATCATTTGCCAATTAAAAAAATAATAATCAATAAGGACTGTGTCATGATTCACGGATATGATAAGAAAAATGTTGAAACAATTAATTACCGGTGTTAAAATTATTAATAAACAGAAAAGTTAAGCACCTTATTCAAATGTACCCAACTACCCACATCAAGCAAATATTATTTTATAACTAGTGTTATTAAATCCGCGCGTTGCGCGAAGGGTGGGTATCAGTCCGTTTAACTACGGTATTAACACTTGTTATAGCAAACAATAGAGAAACAAATCATGATATGACAAAAAATATACCAACACGGCGGGAATTTGATCGGTATCGGTTTGTTTTGTTACGCCCCCTACACTCGTTACAGCAACCCATAGAGAAAAAAATCTTGATATGATCAAAAAATACTGACACTTGAATTACATCGATAAAAAACAAACGCAAGTTACATAAGATATATAAAAGAACCACATAACATATATTAAAAACCACTAAATAACACAATTAAAAAACCTTTAAAACATATTACTTACTGTTCATTATGTTTCTCTATAATTAGTATATAATATAATATAATATATAATTTTATATAGACTTTAATTTTTAATTCAGCTAGTAGGATTAAAATAATATAAAATTTGAAAAAGAAGACGTGAAGTTTTGGGTAACTCAGGTTTTGGGTAACTTTGTTATTTAAGTACCAAAATATACGTTACTGGTAGAAAAAAATATGAATTCAAATGTACCCTTATTCAAGCAAATATTGTTTACTAATCCGATATAAACTATTAGGGTTCTTTGCAATTTACGATATCAATCCTGTACGTTATGATATTGGTTTTGTTTGTACTGATGTTATACTGGCACTTGGTACATAGCAAGGGAAGTAGATATGTCAAAGGGGTTACTAACACGTATTTTACATCGCGGTTGAAAAACCATGAATAGCGGTACTGGTACTCATATTGTTTGGGCGGTATCTGTTTGATTCCTTACGATAGTGTTATCGTACAAATGTTGTTTGACATGTCGAGAAACCAATTAAAAATGAAGACGGTATTGATACCGATGTTGTTTAGATGGTACCAAATTAGTTTTCATGGGAAGGTAAAAAAATCAACTCTACTGAAGAAATACTGACCTGAACGGTAGGCTCCGACTAGGACTTCAACTCTTGGCAATCCGAACCACTAACTGCAAAACAAAACATCGTTAGGACTCGTTACAGGAATGGGGTTATTCCTGTAACCACCCTCCGGCGTGAGAATAAGTCTCGGTTTGGGAGTAAG
Organism: Helianthus annuus; assembly: GCF_002127325.2. NCBI lineage: Eukaryota > Viridiplantae > Streptophyta > Magnoliopsida > Asterales > Asteraceae > Helianthus > Helianthus annuus. The sequence continues at coordinate 156,056,875 of NC_035445.2, forward strand.
AAAATATGTGTAGAGAGAGAGAGAGTAAAACAAGAGTAGAAGATGCATACCTTTGATGTTTAGCTCTATTTGTAGTTTATCCTTAGGGTTTCCCCTAACTTAGGATGGACTCTGATAAGTTAGAGATTTGCATGATCTTGATTGGGGATTCGGATACGTAGTTTATCCATGCAGAATAGAAGATTCTATAATAAACATGTGTAATTATATATTTATAATAAAATAGTAGGTAATGACCGGGTCGGGTTAGCCGTTCCGGGTCATACCTACATGTGCATCCATAACTGTTAGCCGAAAAAAAAAAGTTTTTTTTTTTTTGGTAACGAAATATAGCTATTTTTATTAGAAAAAATATTAAAAAAAATGTGTGTTTTTTTGGATTTTTTAGGTATTTTTTTTGTGTTCATATTGGTTCTCGCGGTTCTCGCAATAAGGGTGGTTCTCAAATGAACCTTACCCTATGTGTGTGTGTATATATGTATATATATATATATATGGAGAGAGAGAGAGACCGGTTAACGTACATACCACTTATCCTACATTACGTACGCGATATTCTCAGCCGTAGGATCTTCAATCCATCAAACCAATTTAAATCATTAAACTAATCAAATTAATGTATTCAAATATTGAAAAAAAGATTTAAATCGTCATTACGATATCTTAGTCTCTGTAACCGACGAAGATTTGAATCTTAATTTCAAAATCGTATTCAAAAATCCAACCATTAATCAAAATTCGATCCATAAATCAAATACAACAATGTAAGATTATTATTCACCAACCTCCTTCTGCGATTTCATATGATTTTGGAAGTTCAGAACTGAAACAAATCGAAAGACCTCGAAGAAGATGATGCGGGATAAAAATTATAAATATGCGAAATACATATTGAACGTGCGAAAAACCATTGCAGACAAAAAGAAAGGTTTTGTTTTTTTGAAGTGTGCGAAATCATGTTTTATATACATGCGACTTTAAAAAAGCTAATAATGTTTAAGATTTCTTATAGTGTGCGAATTCTTGTTTTATACACATGCGATTTTAGAAAAAAGTTATTAATGTTTGAGATTTCTTACAGTGTGCGACCTCTATTTTTACTAGGGGTGCAAACGAGCCGAGAGGCTCGCGAGCTACTCGAGATCGGCTCGAGAAAAAGCTCGAAACGAGCCGAGCCTTATCGAGCCCGAGCCAAGCTTGAGCCTAAAATAAAGCTCGTTTGCTTATCGAGCTCGAGCTCGAGCCTCGCATGTGAAGCTCTTTAGGCTCGTCGAGCCTTATCGAGCGTTAGTGTAAACGAGCCGAGTCGAGCCGAGCTTATTCAAACGTGTTTAGAAGCCGACCTCGAACCTAAAAATAAGCTTATTTAGTAAACGAGCCCGAGCTTCACTTATCGAGCTTGCGAGCCTAAAAAGTCTATTATTTATATTATTTTTATTTAATATATTAATTAATAGATAATAAACGAGCCGAGCCCGAGCCGAGCTCGAGCTTGAGAAAATACAAACGATCCGAGCTCGAGCCTTGAAAACAAAGCTCAAATCGAGCTGAGCTCGAGCCTGAGCTCATATAAGTTAATCGAGCTCGAGCTCGAGCCTGGTCAAGCTCGGGCTCAACTCGGCTCGTTTGCACCCCTAATTTTTACACACATGCGATTTAGAAAATGAGTTGTTTGTGGTTTCTTAAAGTGTGCGAATTCGTTTTTGAATCATAGGTGATTTTGAAAAAAAATGCTGATGATGAATTCATGTAACTTTGTCTTAAATTGCAAAAACAAAAAATTATGAATTGATAATTAAAATAAATAAAAATTAACTTTTTTATATAAAAAATGAATTTATTACCGATGTGACTGTAATGTGACTTGTAATGATCAATTTTACCATAAATACTATTGAACTTACCACCCTACCTACATAATAAATTTACTATTTTAATATAAAATACCTAGGGATAACTACCTTCCATATTAAGACACTGAACACAAAAACACACAAAACATACCCACAAAATGTCATCTAAAGATTCAGAACAAATAAAAAACATTGCAATAAAGGAACTATTGTCAACTCGCACGTTGACAGAAATAAGCACCGATGTCACCTCTTCTCATTTGATTCTTGATGTGCAGGGGAAGATTCTTGAAGAAATCAGGAAAAATCAAGAGATGTGGGAGAGACTACTTGAAGAACCACCATCAAGCTTAAGAGACGCAGCTTTGGATCACATAAAGGAACAGTCTCAAGCTGATAACTTAGCCTTCTCTTTCCTGAAAGATACTCTAAACACTGTGATAGAGAAGATGGAGTTCAGCTCGGCTAAACGTGACAAAATCTTTGCTTCAAGTAACTAGATATCTGTTTAATTGTTTTATGGTTTTAGTTGTGTTAGACAATAACAACTACTTTATATTTATGTTTTGGGTACAAGTTTTGAAAACATCTTATGCTTCATTATAATATAAATCGCATGAATGATTTAGACATCTTTGTAAAAAAAAACAAGATAACTCATAATCGCATGTACTAAAATGAAAAACAAAGTGAAATCGCATGTTAAACTACTTGTATATTGATGCATATGATATCGCATGTTTACATACTAAATCGCATGATTGTATGATATAAACTCATGTGAATTAAATCACATGTTTCTTGTGTAAAATTGCATGTACAGTTAACAAATTTAATCTTCCTCATCTGAAACCTCCTCCCACTCATCTTCTTCAATGCCATCATCACTACTTCCACTATAATCTTCAAACTCATCTTCCTCTTCATCGTCTTCGACCTCGTTGGCTTTATGCCTAGGATCTTTTTCAATCTGGACTCCCTTCATCTTCTTTTGTTGTTTGCCTTTAAGTATCTCGTAAGTCCGAATATCATGACCTTTTTCGTTGCATACACTACATGTCCTTGACCTTTTTCCTTTGCAGCTAATCATTTGTTCCTTCTTCGATTTAATCCTTTTATGGGAGCCACGTCCTTTGTTTCTTATACCAGCCGGCACACGGACAGTAGGAGGTGCATTAGTTACTGGTTGTTGGTAGCCAATCAGCTTTGAAAACCGGTCAAACTTTGGATCAAGCTGCTTGGTTATACGACTCTGATCAACTTTTTCTTTATCTTCTTCATTTGATCCCTAACTAAAACAAGTTGATCAAGGTCGGAAATCAAATTTCTAACTAAATACTCCCCTGTGTAGATGATTTCGCAAGCAATCTGTTTAGCCTTGTGTTGCTCATCCTTATCCACCTTTACATCGAACGTCGCGTTTAATTCATTCGGAACCACATCCTTTTTTCATCTCTTCATAACATATTTGTTTGGTATTTCTTTAACACCAAACATCTTGAAAAGAAAATAGATGTGTTTACATAGCAGCCCATATTGCTCAAAACGCAAACAGCTACACTGTGCAGTTACATCATTTTCAAGATTCTTGAACCACACTTAAGAAAACCAAGAAAAAAAAATTAAAAATTAAAATCGCATGTGTACATGAACAATTTCGCATGTCTAAAAAAACATTTTATTGAATTAATTTAAAATCGCATCCGTTCATCAAAAATCGCATATGCAAAAATCATGTTCTGTATGAAATTCGCACGTGGGATTTCAAAATCGCATGTTTCAAATATATATGCTATATTACCTCTAACAACCCATCTACATGAGCTTTAAAGTCTTTCATCGATATCCTTATCCGTGGACCGTCGATTTTGGTGTCCATCGGTAGACATTCCGTAATTGTTCCATAAATCTCTGTTTGCTGATCAAAGAATATAGACTTGGTATATATCTTAGCAGCATCCTTTTCCAAAGTAGTTTTGCTCCAATCATCAGGCTCAGTATATCTTGAAATATGATCATTCTTTCTATGATTGAACCTTTGGACATCCATTGCACCGTCAAAATGATTCATAAACTCTACAAGAGTGAGTTGTGAATTTACCACCTGGCAAAAAAAAAAAAGATTCTCGCTCTCTGATCTCGAAGTTGTTCGCATGAGTCTAGACATGGGCTCATGCCGGTAAAAAGCCAGAATCCATATGTATCTCATCGCAAACATATCATCAATCCATTTATTTTGTGTGAGACCATACTTAGTCATCACCAACATCCACTGTCTCTCAAATTCTTCAGGCTCAATGGAATCAGTCCATACAATATCGCACATCCTCCTTTTAAACTCATCATTGTTGCACAACTCGTGTCTAACCTATACAAATAAATGGTTTTTATATCAACTTATAACGAAATCTATATTATAAAAAAAACCCGCTAACGAAAGACAATATAGCATGTTATACCTTATCTGTCACTTTCTTCATTATGTGCCACATGCACAATATGTGTCCACTGGTAGTAAAAACCTCCTCAATAGCATGTTTCATCGCAGGGTCTTGGTCCGTGTCACACCCCCATTTCCACGTGTCACCGGTGGGCCCGGTGTGGGGTACAGTGACGTAGTTGGCATCGTCATAGACAATCAACACAATATAATAATGCACAGCGGAAGCAGAATAGAAACATTTCAACTTTAAATAAAGTGCAATAGTAAATATCACAGTAGTTGAAATGGATCCACAGGCGGATCAAATAAAATAAGATAAAAATAGTTCAACAGATATATGTCGTCCGAGCTTGCGAGACTATAGTGGACGCTCTTAGGAAACAGCCAGCCTATTTTCGTGTAGTACCTGCACTTTAATCTTTTGGGAAAAATACGTCAGTTTACACTGGTAAATACAAATCGACTGACTCATTTTGAAAATGATTGAAAATTGATTTAAATGCACAAGGCATAAATATTTTTATTAACTTGGGATAATTATATAACATAAACTTGTGAACGAATTACATGCACTTATATCTCTGGTGGCCCGGAATCTACTGTCCGGGCTAGAGATTTAATTGACACACCACATCAAAGAGTTATACACGACGGGTGTACGCCTACACCCCGTGCTCTGGTCGTGGCCATCTCGTAAGATAATGCCAAGGATATCCGGGACACGGTCAATAACCCCCCAAAGCCTTTAAGTAAGACAAAACTGTTTAAACGAAGTCGCACAAGCTATTCAAGACTGTACACCTATAAGGCGCAGGACTTGTGCGCCCGATCAAGCGGTATTTTAAATACCGTACCCCAAGCCCGTATAGGGAAAATAAGTCAAAATGTATTTACCTGAGCAAGTATAAGTCACAAATGATAAGTGTTGGTAGCTTTTACCGGGCTTCCTAATCTGGAACAAAGGTTTATAATTAACCTTTTAGATTCCTAACGACCTTTTATTTAAGCTTAAGCTTTGACCGGTTAGTTTTAGGAATGATACGGTTTACGCACGATTAAGCGAAAGACCGGATAGAATGTGATTTAGACCCGACAAGTTTGAATACTTGTATATTATGGGTATACTAAATACATTCTGGATTTTGAGATAAAAATGATAATGTTTGACCCGTCTCGGTCAATTTACGCAAACTAGTTACGTAAACCGAACCGAACGCGATAAGGGCGATACGGGTAGCCAAAAGATTCAAATGCAAGTTCCCTGAAGTAATATGCTTAGAATATGATACTATATCAGTAAGTTATGTTCTATATTGCCCGGAATAATTTTAGACTCAATTTATGCCTTAGAAGGGCATTTTGGTCATTTAAAGATCATAAAAGGGTAAAATTAGAAATCTGAGTTTCGGGTCTGGTTCATACAGTAAATATACTTAATATAACATATTATAACAGTAGGGTATGACCCATATATCAAATTTATCATTTAAAATCAAACTATGCACCGTAGGGGTATTTTAGTAATTTCACAAGGGCTAAAAATGCCAAAACTGGAAATCTGAGATCATTTACTTATACTTACTGTTTTTATATGAAAATATGCTAAACACATCAGTAGGTATAGGTCTTATATGTTTAAAACAAGTACAACGCTCACTATGCGTTAAAAACGCTTAAAATACGATTTAAGGGCGTTTTCGGGTTTTCACAATAAATCTGAGATTTTTATATTTCCAGAATACTTAAAATAATTTATTCATCATATAAAATCAGTAGGAAAAGGTTTCGGGTCAAAAGGAGGTGTAAAACTCATTTTATGGCTAAAACGGTCAAAACCGACATAAGCCGAAATGACTAGGTGATCTAGGATCCGTTCAGCCAAAAATTAATTAAAAATCATCAAAATTCCCAGAATATTATATTACTTCTGTTGGTAAAGAGTTTCGTATCAAAACGTGGCCAGAAACGGGTTCTACGCGAAAAGGACCGTTTATGTAAATTTATAATATAGTTTTACGCTAATGGCCATAACTCATAATCTGGACCACCAACTGATCCGAAATTTTCGGTGCAAGTTCATATATTAAAAATAAAGATTTCCATCCTTTCACTTTTCCAAAAATCCCGTTTTAAATCAAAAAGGGCAAAATAGTCAACTTTATGCATAAACCGGAAACATGCATTCGAATAGGCTAAACATAGACTCAATCAAAGAAAATTCCAGAAAGTTTAACTAAAATAAAAATAGTCAAAAATACTTTCCAATACAGATCTCGAACATGCATGTACGAATCCGAATCGATAGTCTATGAAATAATCGTTTTACAAGACTTTCGGTTCCGATTCGTGGCTATACTATAGATCGTCGAGTTGATGATGATTAAAACACATTCTTATATGTGTTACAAGTTATTTATAATGATCAATCAGATTGCATGTCTAATATATTAACATTCATGTCATTTTTCACAAAAATCGCTCCTGTTGACTTTTTAGAAATAGGTTTGACTCGACATTTAGCATGCACGTAGTGGGAATCAGATAGTACCCTTTAGAGGGTTTGTTTCCCACATAAATACCAATCTATAACAAGTTTCAATTCGAGAAATGACTGAAAGAAATCCGTTTAATCAGAAAGTCAAAGGTTATGAACACCCAGTTTGACTTTTATCAATAAACACAACAAGAACGGATTAAGGAACGAATTGCAAGCTTACAAAGGTTCTATAGGTGTTTAGTGGACACTAGAAGTCGGCCTTGATGATCAGATTATCTCCAGAGAAGCTTTGAGAGCTCTTGCAAGTCTTGGTGTTCTTGTTCACAATTGAAAATGCTCAAGAATGAGATGAATTCGGATTTAAAGCTGTAAATTTGAGGTTTACTGTTGATGTAGGCTTGCATGCAATTTAATTGGAGCTTTTGGAGGCAAAGACAACTGGATTCCACTCAAATTCGGACCCAATTCGACCCAAATCCGATTTTCTGTTCGCTGGGCAACCCACGCGGCCCGCTTGGGCTTTACCAGGCGGGTCGCCTGACCCCTGGTTCAGCCAAATAAGTTTCATTCTTGACAGCTTTAGTCCCTGAGCTTGCGTGTGATGTTTCGGCTACTTTTCTCGACCTGTAAACCCCCAAACTTGGTTTCTAAGGACCTTAGGACTTTTACCAACATGGTAATGCCCTCGGATAACTTTGCGCTCAACCGAAAAGCCCTGAAATTCGACGTTGACGCTTTTAGTCCCTTAAGTACGGTTTTGGCCATAACTTTCTCATACGTTGACGAAACTTCATGAAATTTTTACCACATATTCTAGTGAGTATATTTTAGCTATACAAAGCTTCGGGTCTGCCAAAAGTTCACTCAGAGGTATAAATTCAACATGTTGACACTTTTGGCCCCTATAGTTTACAATACTTCACTTTTGTGCAATTTCCGCGTCGTATGATCCATGAACCATCCGTTAAAGGTTATAAACATTGTGTAGGGTTATCATAGAGTCTATTTATCCATTGTTGACACTTTGGACCCTTACGTTCCATAGTTTTCACTGTTTGTCACTTTTAGTCCCTCTAAAGTATGTTTTCATATAACGGAACCTTATGACACGTGTCAAGACATTATTGGACGAAATTTTTCGAGGTGTTACATCCTCACCCCCTTAAAAGAAATCTCGACCCCGAGATTTATTCAAACAAATGGGGATATTTCTCTTGCATCGTGGATTCCACTTCCCACGTGTATTCGGGACCTCTACGGGCATCCCATTTGACCTTTACAATAGGCACATGCTTCCTTCGAAGTTTCTTTACCTGTCGATCCTCAATCGACAAAGGTTTTTCAACAAACTTTAGACTTTCGTCTATGTGTATATCTGTATGCGGTATAACCAGTGATTCGTCAGCGAAACACTTCTTCAAATTACAGATATGGAACACATTATGAATAGCACTAAGCTCTTCAGGCAAGTTTAACTTATAAGCGACTGCCCCGACACGTTCGATTATCTCGAAAGGTCCTATGTATCTCGGGCTTAGCTTGCCTTTCTTTCCAAATCGCATTACACCTTTCCAAGGTGATACCTTAAGCAACACTTTTTCACCCACATCAAAGTGAAAATCTTTGCGCTTAGGATCCGCATAACTTTTCTGCCTATCCCTGGCAGCTTTCAAACGATCACGGATCTGAACGATCTTGTCTGTCGTCTCAAAGACGATATCCGGTCCAGACAACTGGACATCTCCAACTTCTGCCCAACAAATGGGCGATCTACACTTTCTACCGTATAGGGCCTCAAAAGGCGCAGCCTTTATGCTGGAATGGTAGCTGTTGTTGTAGGAGAATTCAATCAGTGGTAAGTTCTTATCCCAACTACCACCTAAGTCGATCGCACATGCTCGAAGCATGTCTTCCAAGGTTTGAATAGTACGCTCACTCTGACCATCAGTCTGAGGATGGTAAGCCGTACTAAAATTCAAACGAGTGCCCAACGATTGTTGGAAACTCTTCCAAGAATGTGACGTATATCTAGTATCTCTATCAGAGATAATAGATATAGGTATACCATGTAGCGCTACTATCTTATCGACGTATAATTGAGCTAACGTATCTGAGCTATACGTCTCTTTGATGGGTAGAAAATGAGCTGACTTAGTCAGTCTGTCAACTATGACCCATATGGTATCATTTCCCTTTTTCGTCTTCGGCAACTTGGTGATAAAATCCATTGTCACCATTTCCCATTTCCATTTGGGAATTTCAGGTTGTTGAAGCAAACCTGACGGCTTCTGATGCTCAGCCTTGACTTGCGCACAAGTCAAACATTTGGCCACATACTCGGCCACGGACTTTTTCAAACCAATCCACCAGTAGTTTGATTTCAAATCCTGGTACATCTTATCAGCTCCAGGATGAACGGAATATTTAGAGCTGTGGGCTTCCTGGAGGATAACATCCCGAAGTCCTCCATATACTGGAACCCATATTCGTCCGTTTAGTCGTAGCATTCCATCCTTGTCGTGGGATAACTGCTCCTCAGTTACTCCCAACTTTTCTGCAGGATAGTTAGCTTCCAGCACAGCTTCCTTCTGTGCAGCTAACACCCTTTCATTCAAGTTATTTCTTATTTCAATGCGCTTGGCATTGATTCTGATTGGTTTACCCCTTTCTTTTCTGCTTAAGGCGTCGGCAACCACATTTGCCTTGCCTGGATGGTATCTTATCTCACAGTCATAATCATTGAGGGTTTCCATCCATCGCCTTTGACGCATGTTCAATTCCTTCTGATTGAACAGATGCTGAAGACTCTTGTGATCCGAATAAATTATGCACTTGGTTCCATACAAGTAATGTCTCCATAACTTCAAAGCAAATACAACCGCACCCAATTCCAAATCGTGGGTGGTGTAGTTCTTTTCGTGCACCTTTAGCTGGCGAGAAGCATAGGCAATGACTTTGCCTTTCTGCATGAGTACACAACCCATGCCCGTATGTGATGCATCACAATACACCACAAATTCATCTATACCATCGGGCAATGTCAACACTGGCGCATTGCTCAGCTTCTGCTTCAGAATGTCAAAGGATTCCTGCTGCTTAGGGCCCCAATCAAACTTAATCTTCTTACGGGTCAACGAAGTTAGGGGCGCAGCAATCCTTGAGAAGTTTTCGATGAATCTTCTATAATATCCTGCCAATCCGAGGAAACTGCGAATCTCAGTAGGAGTCTTCGGCTCCTGCCAGTTCATGACTGCTTCTACTTTAGCGGGATCTACTTGGATACCACGCTCACTTACAACATGTCCAAGGAATTGGACTTCTCGAAGCCAAAATTCACACTTCGAGAATTTGGCATAAAGCTTCTCTTGATTCAAAAGTTTGAGAATACAACGAAGGTGTTTCTCATGTTCATCTTGGCTCTTCGAGTAGATAAGAATGTCATCAATGAAGACGATGACGAACTTATCTAAATAAGGTTTGCAGACGCGATTCATGAGATCCATGAACGCGGCTGGTGCGTTAGTGAGCCCAAACGGCATCACTAGGAACTCGTAATGTCCATAACGAGTCCTAAACGCGGTCCTGTGTACGTCCTCATCCTTGACCTTCAATTGATGATAACCTGACCTCAGGTCAATCTTGGAGAAATAACTTGCTCCTTGCAACTGATCGAACAGATCGTCGATCCTGGGTAACGGATACCGATTCTTGATAGTGACCTTATTAAGCTCACGGTAATCGATGCACAGACGCATCGACCCATCCTTCTTTTTAACGAACAAGATTGGCGCTCCCCAAGGAGACGAGCTAGGTCTAATAAAACCTTTAGCTAAAAGCTCATCTAACTGCGTCCTCAACTCCTTCATCTCCGTTGGTGCCAATCTGTATGGTGCTCTTGCTACAGGTGCTGCACCTGGTATGATATCTATCCGAAACTCTACTTGCCTATCCGGTGGCAAACCAGGTAGCTCTTCAGGGAAAACTTCAGGATATTCCGAAATAACAGGAATATCTTCAATCTTCGGCTTCGGCTCATCATTGGTAACTTGTTCCATATAAATGACACATCCCTTCTGCATGCATCTGGATGCTTTGAGCATGGACACTTGCTCCGGCAATCCATGCTGGGTATCTCCTTGAATAGTAAGTGACTCACCAGACGGAGTCTTAACTATTACTTGCTTTCTATTGCACAGAATCTGGGCTTGGTTACTCGACAACCAATCCATGCCTATCACTATGTCGAATCCAGCTAACTTAAAGGGAAGCAAGGATAACGGGAAAGAATGATTCCTAATGGATATAACACATCCATCTAGAACAGTTGAGGCGGTTTCTAAGGTTCCATCGGCTAATTCCACCTCATATTTTACACTTAAGGTTTTAACAGGAAGGTTTAACAGTTTGCAAAACTTATCATCTACAAACGACTTATCAGCTCCGGAATCAAACAAGACTCTAGCAAAAACATCATTTACAAGAAACGTACCGGTAATGACGTTATCGTCAAGGACTGCTTCCTTTGCGTCCATTCTGAAGACTCTCGCATTAGTCTTCTTCCCTTCCTCGGCCTTCTTTGCAAACTTTGGGCAGTTGGGTCGAATGTGCCCCTTCTCGTTGCAACCAAAACACGTTGCATCCTTCATCTTCTTGCAATCCACAGCTTTATGGTCTGTGGACTTGCAGATCCCACATCGTTTCTCAGAAGACTGGGATTTCGTTTCCAAACGACACCTCCCAAAGTGGTGTCTCCTGCAGATCTTGCATCTGGGTTTCTCGCCCGACTGATGATCACTTTTCCTAGACCCCGACCCTTTCCTGTGGTCGTTGTTCCCTCTATGTCGCTTTTCAGATCTTCGTGAGGTGTCATCCTCACGATTCCGTTTGTTCTCCTCAGAGCTCCTCATGGCTCTCAATCTAACCACGTCTTGAGTGAGGGAGAGGGATAGATCCGCTACGGATCTAAATGTAGTAGGTCTTGAGGCTTTGACGCTGGCTTTAATCTCCGGTGCCAGACCCCCAATGAATCGAGCAATCCTACGCGGCTCCGAGGTCACCAAGTAAGGCACTAAACGAGACAACGTGTTGAACGTAGTAAGATACGCTTGACAATCGAGGTTCTTCATGACTAAGGATACAAAATCCGATTCAATTCGCTCGACCTCGTGCTGCGGACAGAAGTTCTCTTTAATCAGGGCCACAAACTGTTCCCATGACAACCCGTACAGTGTGGCCTTACCGGCAGCTTGTAGAAGTGACTTCCACCACGCTAACGCATCTCCTTTGAATGACTGGGACACGTACTTCACGACGTCCCTATCAGCACACCCGCTGATATCAACCACAGTATCCATCTCGTCAATCCACGTCATACAATCGACGGCCCCCTTTTCCCCAGTGAAATCTCTGGGCTTGCAAGATACAAAGTATTTGTACGTACAGGACCTGCTGTGCGTGTCACGTTTCAGTTCAATCTCCTGCTTCGGGACGCTGCTGTGGTTGGAGGAATGATTATCATCCTCAGCTTTCTTCGGCTCACTCTTTTTAGATGGCGGTTACTATGAGCCCCTGAATGAGTCTTAGACTTTGCGTGCGTCACTGTGCGAGTTCTACTCTGAGTACCACTAGATTCCTTGAACTGTCTATCCATAGCCTTGGCGACAGCATTATCTATCAGTGCTTGCAATTCTTCACCAGTGACGTGAATCCTGGTATTGTCTGGGTGCTCCCCAGAATGACTGTTGGTTTCCTCCGATTTGGCCATTGTAGCTTTAAGCTACAATAAAGGACAAGGTCTAATTTAGAACCTAACAGTATTATCGTCCTAGACGATTTATTAACCATGGTATCAAAAACCTTAGCAGTTAATTTAATAAATTTCATTCAGGCTCTTATTAGCAATCAAGGAATGAAAATATATATATCGGCACCATAGGCCTAGTCACAAGGACAAACACTAAATTATAAATTTAGATTTTTATAGGATTATAAATTGTATAATTAAACAAATAATCCTTTACTAGACAGAGAGTCATAAACCACAACTGTCATTATATAACATAGTTATAACCCGTAGGTATCAAGCCATTAATAGACTTGTGTACAGATAAAATCTGTAGATATTTCTTTACTAGGCAGGGAGTCATAGACCACAACTGCCACTATATGACATAGTCATAACCCGTAGGTATCAAGTCATTAATAGACTTGTATACAGATATAATCTGTAGATAGTTTATTAAAAGGGTGGCTTGTGTGATTCTACAGATCACGCTTAGCCAGAATGTTAACATGTTTTCAGATGTTAACAGGGAGTTGAATCCTTTCAACCAGGTTTTACCATCATGGCCAGGCCTGTTAATAAGGCATTCAAGCTAGGTTATACCTTACTAAGATTCTTATAAAATGGCAAATCAAATAAAAATTGATATTTTCCATTATTTTAATATTATTCATGCATATAAATAAAATGATAAATTCAAATTAACCATTTAAATTTCCAATAAAATACCAGTACATATTTGCCCTAAACGGGACTTTGAAATAACATGGATAACATGAATAACAGGCCCGCGCAGGGGCTAAACAAGTAACAACAATAACAAAACAAAACAAACCCACGCAGGGGTTAACAGGATAACATACCCACGCAGGGGTAGAATAAGATAGATATACCCACGCAGGGGTAGAGTACAAGGATAGATGTCCACACAGGGACATGAGTACATGAGACAATAATCGAAGGATTCAATGATCCCTCTTGCTCTTACCCTTGAGCAGGTCAAATACCTTCTTGAACATACCGCGGTTGTGTCGGCGATCATTCTGCAATTCCCGTCGCATGCTATCAATCCCATGCAGGATTTCCTGAACCTGCGGCGGTGACATCATAGGCGCCGGTGGCGGTGGCTGGTACTGCTGCGGCTGCGGCGGCTGGTACGGCTGCGGCTGTGGTAGCTGCTGGTAACCCGGAGGGTACCCAAAAGTAGACTGCCCAACAGCCCAAGTGTCTCCCAATGGACCGCTAGGAGGGAGTGAGCTGTAGTTCACAGCTTGCCAGTAAGGGTCACCTGTGTAATCATAACCCTGAGGGAAAACATGCTCGAACGGGTTGAACTGAGCGGCACTAGCATAAGCCGGAATCGGCTCTCCAAAATTCTGCGGCGGCAGAGGCGGGATCGGAACAGAAGTAACCTCCGATACGGGATGCTGAGACTCCCCTGTCTCGGACTCCCCGGGAAGAGACGTGTAGCGGCTGCTACTAACATGTGGAGGGGTGCTTATGCGAATCCCTCCGCGCGTAGACATGCGCGCATTCCTCCTAGGCCTCTGAGGCGAAGGAGGTAAAACTGGCGGCGGCGGTGGTGACGGAGTGATCACGTCACGCCACAGGGCCTCAGATAGGTCCTGCGGTAGAGGCGGCTGCTGCTGAAGCTGCTGCGAGTGGTGCTGCGAGTGCACCGGTGAAACCTGGTGAGACTGGAGCATCGGAGAGTTGTGGCTGGGGGTATAATACCAATCATGCTGCTTGAATCTCTCCTGAAAGCTGTCCCCACCATTGTAGGGTGATCCCCTAAATGGCGACCCATCTGATATCTCAATCGGATGGTTAGGCGTACCTGATGGCGGTAGCGAGGGGTCCGTATCCTCGTCGACGTCCATCTCGTGACCACCGGAAAAGTGGTCCTCCGGTCCGAGTGGGTTATGACCCACTGGCTCATCCACAAAAGCATTAGGGTTATACAAACCCTGGTAGGCTGGCGCTGGATACTGGTGCGGTGACTGGTGCAAAGGTATGTAGGATCCATGCGAACCATGGGGCCCATTCTCCGAGTGGGGCCCAAACGAGTGGGGTAAAGACGGTGAAGTGCTGGCGGATACCGAGTGCCTAGCAGGCTCGGCGAAAGACCTCCAAAGGTCGTTGGCGGCTGTGTTGTGCGTGGCGGATGGTGCTCGCCTATGTGAGGGCCCTGCCTCATGGTCGTGGGTAGTAGCAAATCCTCCTCGACCTCTCATTCGCGGCGGCATAGTGATCCTGTCAAAAGTCAAACAAGTTGCACAACAAAATATATAAGACAATGCAATAATAAATAAAAATAAATTAAACGAAAAGTTGAACATTCCTAAGTTCTTTGTCTAGACTCGAAAATCGAGGAATGTGCAATTGTGTAACTGAAATTAAACACATTAGGATAGTGTTTAATTCACTCAGCGTTGGCTCTGATACCAACCTGTCACACCCCCATTTCCACGTGTCACCGGTGGGCCCGGTGTGGGGTACAGTGACGTAGTTGGCATCGTCATAGACAATCAACACAATATAATAATGCATAGCGGAAGCAGAATAGAAACATTTCAACTTTAAATAAAGTGCAATAGTAAATATCACAGTAGTTGAAATGGATCCACAGGCGGATCAAATAAAAAAAGATAAAAATAGTTCAACAGATATATGTCGTCCGAGCTTGCGAGACTATAGTGGACGCTCTTAGGAAACAGCCAGCCTATTTTCGTGTAGTACCTGCACTTTAATCTTTTGGGAAAAATACGTCAGTTTACACTGGTAAATACAAATCGACTGACTCATTTTGAAAATGATTGAAAATTGATTTAAATGCACAAGGCATAAATATTTTTATTAACTTGGGATAATTATATAACATAAACTTGTGAACGAATTACATGCACTTATATCTCTGGTGGCCCGGGATCTACTGTCCGGGCTAGAGATTTAATTGACACACCACATCAAAGAGTTATACACGACGGGTGTACGCCTACACCCCGTGCTCTGGTCGTGGCCATCTCGTAAGATAATGCCAAGGATATCCGGGACACGGTCAATAACCCCCCAAAGCCTTTAAGTAAGACAAAACTGTTTAAACGAAGTCGCACAAGCTATTCAAGACTGTACACCTATAAGGCGCAGGACTTGTGCGCCCGATCAAGCGGTATTTTAAATACCGTACCCCAAGCCCGTATAGGGAAAATAAGTCAAAATGTATTTACCTGAGCAAGTATAAGTCACAAATGATAAGTGTTGGTAGCTTTTACCGGGCTTCCTAATCTGGAACAAAGGTTTATAATTAACCTTTTAGATTCCTAACGGCCTTTTATTTAAGCTTAAGCTTTGACCGGTTAGTTTTAGGAATGATACGGTTTACGCACGATTAAGCGAAAGACCGGATAGAATGTGATTTAGACCCGACAAGTTTGAATACTTGTATATTATGGGTATACTAAATACATTCTGGATTTTGAGATAAAAATGATAATGTTTGACCCGTCTCGGTCAATTTACGCAAACTAGTTACGTAAACCGAACCGAACGCGATAAGGGCGATACGGGTAGCCAAAAGATTCAAATGCAAGTTCCCTGAAGTAATATGCTTAGAATATGATACTATATCAGTAAGTTATGTTCTATATTGCCCGGAATAATTTTAGACTCAATTTATGCCTTAGAAGGGCATTTTGGTCATTTAAAGATCATAAAAGGGTAAAATTAGAAATCTGAGTTTCGGGTCTGGTTCATACAGTAAATATACTTAATATAACATATTATAACAGTAGGGTATGACCCATATATCAAATTTATCATTTAAAATCAAACTATGCACCGTAGGGGTATTTTAGTAATTTCACAAGGGCTAAAAATGCCAAAACTGGAAATCTGAGATCATTTACTTATACTTACTGTTTTTATATGAAAATATGCTAAACACATCAGTAGGTATAGGTCTTATATGTTTAAAACAAGTACAACGCTCACTATGCGTTAAAAACGCTTAAAATACGATTTAAGGGCGTTTTCGGGTTTTCACAATAAATCTGAGATTTTTATATTTCCAGAATACTTAAAATAATTTATTCATCATATAAAATCAGTAGGAAAAGGTTTCGGGTCAAAAGGAGGTGTAAAACTCATTTTATGGCTAAAACGGTCAAAACCGACACAAGCCGAAATGACTAGGTGATCTAGGATCCGTTCAGCCAAAAATTAATTAAAAATCATCAAAATTCCCAGAATATTATATTACTTCTGTTGGTAAAGAGTTTCGTATCAAAACGTGGCCAGAAACGGGTTCTACGCGAAAAGGACCGTTTATGTAAATTTATAATATAGTTTTACGCTAATGGCCATAACTCATAATCTGGACCACCAACTGATCCGAAATTTTCGGTGCAAGTTCATATATTAAAAATAAAGATTTCCATCCTTTCACTTTTCTAAAAATCCCGTTTTAAATCAAAAAGGGCAAAATAGTCAACTTTATGCATAAACCGGAAACATGCATTCGAATAGGCTAAACATAGACTCAATCAAAGAAAATTCCAGAAAGTTTAACTAAAATAAAAATAGTCAAAAATACTTTCCAATACAGATCTCGAACATGCATGTACGAATCCGAATCGATAGTCTATGAAATAATCGTTTTACAAGACTTTCGGTTCCGATTCGTGGCTATACTATAGATCGTCGAGTTGATGATGATTAAAACACATTCTTATATGTGTTACAAGTTATTTATAATGATCAATCAGATTGCATGTCTAATATATTAACATTCATGTCATTTTTCACAAAAATCGCTCCTGTTGACTTTTTAGAAATAGGTTTGACTCGACATTTAGCATGCACGTAGTGGGAATCAGATAGTACCCTTTAGAGGGTTTGTTTCCCACATAAATACCAATCTATAACAAGTTTCAATTCGAGAAATGACTGAAAGAAATCCGTTTAATCAGAAAGTCAAAGGTTATGAACACCCAGTTTGACTTTTATCAATAAACACAACAAGAACGGATTAAGGAACGAATTGCAAGCTTACAAAGGTTCTATAGGTGTTTAGTGGACACTAGAAGTCGGCCTTGATGATCAGATTATCTCCAGAGAAGCTTTGAGAGCTCTTGCAAGTCTTGGTGTTCTTGTTCACAATTGAAAATGCTCAAGAATAAGATGAATTCGGATTTAAAGCTGTAAATTTGAGGTTTACTGTTGATGTAGGCTTGCATGCAATTTAATTGGAGCTTTTGGAGGCAAAGACAACTGGATTCCACTCAAATTCGGACCCAATTCGACCCAAATCCGATTTTCTGTTCGCTGGGCAACCCACGCGGCCCGCTTGGGCTTTACCAGGCGGGTCGCCTGACCCCTGGTTCAGCCAAATAAGTTTCATTCTTGACAGCTTTAGTCCCTGAGCTTGCGTGTGATGTTTCGGCTACTTTTCTCGACCCGTAAACCCCCAAACTTGGTTTCTAAGGACCTTAGGACTTTTACCAACATGGTAATGCCCTCGGATAACTTTGCGCTCAACCGAAAAGCCCTGAAATTCGACGTTGACGCTTTTAGTCCCTTAAGTACGGTTTTGGCCATAACTTTCTCATACGTTGACGAAACTTCATGAAATTTTTACCACATATTCTAGTGAGTATATTTTAGCTATACAAAGCTTCGGGTCTGCCAAAAGTTCACTCAGAGGTATAAATTCAACATGTTGACACTTTTGGCCCCTATAGTTTACAATACTTCACTTTTGTGCAATTTCCGCGTCGTATGATCCATGAACCATCCGTTAAAGGTTATAAACATTGTGTAGGGTTATCATAGAGTCTATTTATCCATTGTTGACACTTTGGACCCTTACGTTCCATAGTTTTCACTGTTTGTCACTTTTAGTCCCTCTAAAGTATGTTTTCATATAACGGAACCTTATGACACGTGTCAAGACATTATTGGACGAAATTTTTCGAGGTGTTACAGTCCGTCACAACAACTTTTGGCTGCCGTCCAATAACTTTACGAATGAATTGAGAAGCCATTTATAAGAATCAATGCTCTCCGATGCGAACAACCCAGCTCCAAGGGTTACATTTCGACAGTGGTTGTCAATCCTAGTGAACGGAACAAATCCTAGTACCTGGAATTCCATATAATTAAAGATTAAGTACACATTCAAAGTACACATTGTAACATGCGAAATAGACAAAACATAACATGCGAAATATATAATATAACATGCGATATACTCATCACCTAATCTTCAATGTATATTAACATGCGATTTTGCAAGTTTATGAAATCATATAACATGCAAAAAAATTAAAACCCATTTTATGTAACACTTACTTGTATGTCTTGAAAGTTGCATGGAACGATATCACATCCCCGAACTCCATAAAGTTACGCTTGCATAACCCATCGGCCCAGAACAAACCAATTAACCATTTCTCATCATCAACAGAATATTCAAACGAAAAATCAACTAAATACTGTTTTTGGTCGGTCAACCTATTAATCACCATGTCAGCGTCATATTCTCCTATATAGCTGTTAATTCGAGTCCTAAAATTTTTTGCAATCATCGAGCGTGGCGCCAACATTCTCGAAACCACCGTAACGTTTCCTCATTATATAAAAAGATTTGACAGGGCCATGGTTTAAAGTGCCTAGTTCCTATATCATCTCCTCCTGGACATCTGACAATTGTCTGTACGCGGGCAACATATGAATATCGTGTGGACATACAAACTTATGATTATGGCCATCAACGAATCTCTTTACTGTATATAATCTACCATCCACCGTGCAAATCATAAGTTGAGCTTTGCACCCAGTACTAATGGTCCCCCTGTTCCTGATTTGAATGGCTTTTTTGACATCGAATAAGCATCGTCAATAAACAATGGCTTATGTCCCTCTTTAGAACAAGCAAAATACTTAGTTTTGGTTATACCACCATTGTGCAATTCACCACCTTTCCGAGTAGAAAAACCAGCTAACTTAGCATATATTTGGTAAAACACGTATGCTTGTTCAATAGAGGTAAATTGCATTCCAACCACAGGTGTAGCTGATGGTTTAACCTCCGGAGTGTACAGCCTTTCATCTAAATAAATCAAATAAAAAAAGGAAAACACATGCGATTTATCAGACTAGAAACATGCGATATATTAAAAACTCTATAATATCATCATAAGAACAACAACACATGCGAATTGTTTGACTCGTAACATGCGAAAATCACCATTTTGATAAATATGTTCTACACATGCGATTTATATCATCATAACATGCGAAATCAACATTTAGAATAAACATCACATGCGAATTGCCAAACTCATAACATGCGAACTTATACAAATTGCTTTCATATCAATTATGCTCAATATTCAAACTTCAAATCGGTTACAACAATGCAAAATCATTACTCTGATTAAACAAAACAAATCTACGAACAATTTAAATATCTGAATTAACATAATTACCATTCGAACACTCATTTATACCACTTGTATTTGCATTTGGATTTGCAGGTTCCAGATTTAAAACATCGTCAATCGTAATTCTCTGATACGCAGATAATTGAACCTGATCACCGATCGATCGAGCTTCTTCAAAATCAACATCTGTGTTTCGTCCGGTGCTGCTCTGTAGATCCATTGAAAAAAACAATTGAATCAAACCTTAACGCAGAAGAACGAAAACTGCAATTTGAGAATTATGAAAAATTTGAAACTGATTCGAATAATAATTACCGGGATATTAGTGTAACGAACTTCTCACTGATTGAATAAACAGACGATTTTGCCCTCAAATGATTGAATGAATTGTCTGATTAAACCTTATGAGTGAAAAATGAATCAGGACACGTGTATGACCAATAAACTCGCATATATAATGTACGATTAGGGGATTTGTATCCTACACTTCCTCTCTCTCTCTCTCTCTCTCTATATATATATATATATATATATATATATATATATATATATATATATATATATATATATATATATATAGGGTTATTGTAAAAAAGGCGTGTTTTGTGAAAAGTGTAAGAAGAAATCTACATCCTTTGATCTATAATCTAATGGTTGAGATTATAATGGCAAAACTGTAAATAGTGTTTACCGTTAAAATAATTAATTTTCTATATTAAAGGTATAAAGGTAAATCTAACATTTTTAAATTCAAAAATCGACATGCAATGCACATGCAAGTTCCACCTGTCTTTTTTAAACGTCAATAACTTTTTATACGTAACTTTTTTTCAAAAAAAAATTACACCATAACGAGTGTTTTTTTTTTATTTAATATGAGTACCATATTGCTATACTTATATAGAGAAAAAAATTTACACTTCGATCGTCTGTTTTACTCCATGGTGTTTTGTCTGTGTTGATTTAACTGTATATGTTGTTTTAATTGTATAGTGATTCAAGGCGTTGTGTTTTACAGTAAAAGACCATGAATGTATATAAGACACCATAACACTGCAAATACCATTTACATTCAATCTTGTTTTCTATGGTGTATTATTTTGCAAGACACCATAATTTGTTTTGAATTCTTACAATAAAACACCATAGAAAACAAGACTAGAAGATTGAATGTAAATGGTATTTGCAATATTATGGTGTCTTATGCACGTTCATGGTGTTTTACTATAAAACACAACGCCTTGAATCACTATACAATTAAAACAAAATAGAGAAAACACCATGGACTAAAACATCCGATTGAAACGTAATTTTTTTTCTCTATATAAGTATAGCAATATGGTGCTTATGTTAAAGATGAAAAAACACTCGTTATTATGGTTTAATTTTTTTTAAAAGTTACGTATAAAAAAATCATTAACGTTTAAAAAAGACGGGGGAACTTGCATGTGCATTGCATGTGAGTTTTTTAATTTTATCTTTAATTAGGTTTATTTATTAAATTATTTAATTGCCCTTATCCTAATAAATTAACTAATGAGATGTGTTCTTGTCGCAACCCCCGACCCCTGCCTCGGGAGGTGGGCGGCCGCGGCCTACTCAGAGATGGTGGTATCGGTGTTTATCACTATTTGGCAGTGGAATTTACATCAGGACCGTAGTTAGGAAATATTTTATCAGAGTAAAACACCACATTTTATAATAATAAATATATTGGGATAAAAAACAAGTTTTCATTACAAACGGTTTATAGGAATAAATCCTATTTTATTGAAATAAAACATCGTCTTTATTTAGGTAACATTTATAGCCACTTTTCCAAGCCTTCAGTGCTGTCCAGCTGGCTTTTATTTGGCTTTCACATTTTGTTACCTGAAACGTGTTTTAAAAACATTTGTCAGTGGGAAATACTGGTGAGTGAATCCCAATTTAATCAAAACAGGTTTTATCAATTTACAGTTATTGAGGGCGATCTCGCAATTACATTTGTTTATTTTTCTACTTTAATTACCACCCACGATACTGTCAACCCGACTTGTGGTCATGTTACTACTCACAGTGTAGTAACAAATTTTTTTATACAAAACCCCAACATACCGACGATAATTGTAGAATATAAATGCTCAATCACTGTCACACCCCCAAAATCCACCTGCGGAGTATCGCCGCTTGGGAGCGTGACATGACCAGGATCAAGCCACCAATCATATTGAACATGTAAAGTAGTAATAGTTATCCATCAATACGAAAGGTGTTTATCAAAACCAACATAGTTAAGTATAGCGGAAGCATAATGTAAAACCCAAACATAAGTGTTAATGTTTGAAATGTCAATAGTATTTAATAATCGTTCACGATCCTTTGCCCACAACGACCGGCTCCTCCCTGTGCAAGCTCCATAATCTACCTAAGGTCCTGCAAGGCATGCAGCAGATAATCAACAACTAGTTGAGCGAGTTCACAGAAAATAAGTTCGTAATAGAAATGAGTATGTTCATCTAGTTGGGGGCTTCCCATGCATGTATGTACTAATGGTGGGGGTTTCCCATGCTTATATATTACTAGTGGGGGATTCCCACGTTTATCTTTACTAATGGGGGCTTCCCAATATGGTACTTACTAGACTATTTGCAACCATGTGTTCTTCTTAATCCGAGAACAGGAATACGTACTAGGTCACGTAGGATTTACGTGAGTGCCCTTCCCCGAGGACAGTGGTACGTGTGGGGTTTACGTAGGATTTACGTAAGTGACTTTCCGACCCGGAAGACAGTAGTAGGTATTAGTTTACGTAGGTTTTACGTAAGTGTCCTCCCGACCCGGGAGACAATGGAAAATACTAGTTTACGTAGGTTTTACGTAAGTGTCCTGACTAACCTGAGGACGATGGTCTATAGTCTAGTGATAGCGTAAGTACGAGTAATTATCCATTTCACATAATCCAACCCAATTCCCCACCCGGGAATCCCATGCCTTGGCTGTGTGAACTCACCTTGGTTTGCTCGGCAGATACACAAAAAGGGTTTCTTGAACTATGAGTGGTCAACCACGTCCTAACAGGGTTACCACACAAGTCAGGTTTTGACTTCAAGTAATGCACGTATTAAATCATAGCAAACACGTATTGCACGTTAACAGTCAAGAGCACAACATAATCATACTTGTGTGTTCTAAAATATAAGCCCAATTGTACCCGGCCCAATCAACAAAAACAATCCAATATTCTTCTCGGCCCAAAAAGATTAAACCGTCCAATAGAGATCAGATAACAATTTCCACGTAATCGGCCCAAACAGTTGGGCTTGTAACAGTAAAAGTCCAATAGCAAACATAGTCAGTCTCGAGTCGAGACTATCGGTCTCGAGTTATGCTGGTGTCGAGATCTCGAGTCGCAACGAATGAGATCTCGAGTCGCAAGAGAGCTGGTCTCGGTTTGTCATGGTCCAGTCGAGACTGTTCAGTCTCGAGTCGCAACTGGACTCGCAAATGCTGTCTCGAGTTGTGCTGCTGTGTGCGAGTGTTGTGGTCTCGAGTCGAGACTAGGAGTTCTCGACTCGCAACCCTGGTCGAGATAATCCGATTGTAACAACTTTCCATAATTCAGTTAACAATTATTCCGTAATTTCAGCAAACAGATTAGTCAGTTTCGGAAACAGATCAATCAACAACTTATTCAGGAATCAAACATGTTCATATACGTTCATGTTCATATCAAGAACAACTATTTACCAACAGGCAGAACATATGATCGGATTCATGTGATTAATAGAACTATCATGCAACCTAAATCATAACCCTCTATCATAATATCACAACCGGTTTAACTAGCATTCGGTTAACAACCATCTTGAACAATCCGATTCATAATAAAGTGCACATGTGAGCCGGTTTCATGATAAGTAAACATGTATCAATCAATCAGCAAAATCAATCATGTTAAACAAGAACCCTATATCTTCATGCATGACTATTATAACACACATCAAAACATTAACGACAATTAATCAAACACTAACCGATTGTAGGTGAACAAGAATTGATCCGAATCCGAGAGGATCTTCAACGGATGGGGTGCTTGGCTGCCGTCGGGTTTGAGCGAGATAGCGAGAGAGAAAGAGAGGAACTAGGGTTCTTGTGTGTGTTGATGGTTTGCCAAAAGTGTGGGAAAATTACTAACACCCTAGTGTTATACGTATAAGTTTAGTGGGCCGAAACCCCCTTAATGGGTTGTCCATGTTCCGAATACAAGAGGTGCGGCCCAAGTGGGCTTGTGCGGTCGAATGGTGTTGTGCGTTTGGTTCGTGTAACATTCACATAACATACATACATACATTTACACTAAGCACGTATCAAATATATCATTTATTAAGTCAATCATATAGCTTCACATAAGCACGTAATGTTACAAGATAGGTCTAAAGTACGAGTTGTCACATTATCCCCAACTAAAAAGAAATTTCGTCCCGAAATTTGGTATGCACTCACTGAGGAAGCTAGGTAAGTTGTATCGTTCACTGGTTTTCCTGGGGTGTCACATCCTCCCCCTGTTGATCTGGAATTTCGTCCCGAAATTCCGTAGTAGTAGCTCCAGCCTCAGTAGTGGTTGCATTGGTTCCGAATAACTGGGGGTACTTTTCTGTCATCATGTCTTCGCGTTCCCAGGTGTACTCTGGGCCACGTTTGGAGTTCCAACGAACTCGAACAAGAGGGATTCTCTTGTGTTTGAGGACCTTCACATCCCGGTCCGTAATCTCAACTGGCTCCTCGACAAACTGCAACCGCTCGTCGATAGTGAGTTCCTTAAAAGGAACTATGAGGGTCTCATCTGACAGGCACTTCTTCAGATTCGACACGTGAAATACATTGTGAACTGCACCGAGTTCAGCTGGTAAGTTTAGCTTGTAGGCCACTTTGCCTATTTTCTCAATGATCTCGAACGGTCCGACATACCGCGGATTTAGTTTGCCCCGTTTGCCAAAACGAACCACACCCTTCCAGGGTGAGACTTTAAGTAAAACCCGGTCCCCGACCTGAAATTCCAATGGCTTTCTACGCTTATCCGCGTAGGCTTTCTGACGGTCGCGTGCTGCCGCCATGCGTTGTCGTATTTGTGCAATCTTTTCTGTGGCGTCCACTACAATCTCTGGACCCGTAATCTGACTATCCCCCACCTCTGCCCAACAGAGAGGTGACCGGCATTTACGCCCGTACAATGCCTCGAATGGAGCGGCTTGTATGCTGGTGTGATAACTGTTATTATATGAGAACTCCACCAAAGGGAGGTGCTTTTCCCAGCCGTTGCCGAAGTCTATAATGCATGCCCGAAGCATGTCTTCGAGAGTTTGGATCGTTCGCTCAGACTGCCCATCCGTCTGAGGATGATATGCTGTGCTCATGTCTAACCGTGAGCCGAAGGATTTGTGCATCGCTTGCCATAGTTCTGATGTGAATCGTGCATCCCGATCCGAAATGATGGAGGTGGGCACCCCGTGCCTCGAAACAACTTCTTTGAGATAGATGTCTGCGAGAGTGGAGAACTTATCCGTTTCCTTTATAGCCAGGAAGTGTGCAGACTTGGTTAGTCGATCCACGATCACCCATATAGTATCATTTCCCCGCTGGGATCTAGGTAGGCCTGTAACGAAATCCATGGAAATTTCTTCCCATTTCCATTGCGGTATCGTGGGTTGCTGAAGTAGACCCGCTGGTTTCTGGTATTCGACCTTGACTCTCGCACAGGTCAAGCACTTGCCGACGTAAGTAGCAATGTGGGCCTTCATGCTAGGCCACCAATAAGTAGTTCTGATGTCGTGGTACATTTTGTCCGACCCTGGATGTACCGAGTAGCGAGACTTGTGAGCTTCATCCATTACCAGCTCGCGTAGACCGCCATAAAGTGGGACCCAAATACGCCCCGTTACATAGTAGGCGCCGTCTGCCTTCTGTTCTAATCGTTGTCTTGAGCCGCGTAGGGCTTCAGCCCTGACGTTTTCTGGTTTCAATGCTTCTGCCTGAGCATCTCGTATCTGTGTAGGAAGGCTAGACTGAATCGTAAGCTGTAGCGCTCGCACGCGCCGAGGTAAAGTGTCTTTCCGACTGAGGGCGTCAGCCACAACATTGGCTTTGCCTGGATGGTACTTGATGGCGCATTCGTAATCGTTAAGTAGTTCAACCCATCTACGTTGACGCATGTTCAAATCCTTCTGCTTGAAGATATGCTCGAGACTCCTGTGATCGGTGTAAATTGTGCACTTGGTACCGTACAGGTAGTGTCGCCATATCTTGAGCGCGAAAACAACAGCTCCCAGCTCTAAATCGTGCGTCGTGTAGTTCCGTTCGTGAATCTTAAGTTGACGCGAAGAGTAAGCGATAACCTTATCCCGCTGCATTAACACACATCCAAGACCCTGAATGGATGCATCACAATAAACCACGAAGTCTTCCGTGCCCTCTGGCAAAGAGAGGATAGGTGCACTGCAAAGTCTATCCTTTAAGTGCTGAAAAGCAGTCTCCTGGGGCTCTCCCCAGCGATAGGTGACACCCTTCTGTGTCAGTAGCGTAAGCGGCTGAGCAATCTTTGAAAAGTCTTTAATAAACCCTCTGTAGTAACCTGCCAAACCCAAGAATTGGCGTATTTCCGTTGGCGTACGTGGTGCAGGCCAGCTTCTGATCGAGTCTACCTTAGATGGATCGACATGGATCCCATCCTTGTTCACTACGTGGCCTAGAAAGTGGACTTCACGAAGCCAGAAGTCGCATTTTGAAAACTTAGCGTACAGCTGTTCCTTCCGTAGGAATTCCAAAATAAGGCGTAGATGCTGCTCGTGTTCCTCCTGACTCTTGGAGTAGATCAGGATGTCGTCGATGAAAACAATGACGAATTTGTCAAGATAAGGTTTGCACACCCTGTTCATAAGGTCCATAAATACAGCAGGCGCGTTCGTTAACCCGAACAGCATGACAAGAAACTCGTAGTGACCGTAGCGAGTTCGAAATGCTGTCTTGGAGACGTCCTCATCCCGGACTCTCAGCTGATGATATCCAGACCTCAAGTCTATCTTGGAGTAGTAGCACGACCCTTGCAACTGGTCGAATAGGTCGTCTATGCGTGGAAGAGGATAACGGTTCTTCACCGTCACCTTGTTAAGTTCACGGTAGTCGATGCACATTCTGAACGTACCGTCTTTCTTTCTCACGAATAACACTGGAGCTCCCCAAGGCGAAGAGCTTGGACGAATGAAGCCCTTTTCCAAGAGCTCTTGTAGCTGCTTTGACAGTTCCTCCAATTCTGATGGAGCTAGACGATATGGTGCGCGAGCTATGGGTGCTGCTCCTGGAGCGAGCTCGATTTGAAATTCGACCTGACGGTGAGGCGGTAATCCAGGTAGATCTTCAGGAAACACCTGAGGGTAGTCGCGTACAACTGGAATATCCTCCAGTTTCTTTTCCTTCACTGATGCATCTGAAACGAGTGCCAAGATTGCGGTGTGACCCTTCCGCAGACACTTCTGAGCCTTCAAGAAAGAGATGATGCCAACTACAGCACCACTCTTGTCGCCTTGAACTTCGAGAGGTTCTTGACCAGAACGGGGAATGCGAATGATCTTCTCACTGCATAAGATCTCTGCCTGATGTTGGGATAACCAATCCATCCCTATGACGATATCGAAACTTCCCAAGACTATGGGAATAAGGTCGATCGAGAATCTTTGACCGGCTAAGACGATACTACAACCCCTGACTATCTGCGTAGCTTCTAAACTCTTACCATTAGCTAGTTCTACAACGTGTTTGGTGTTTAGGGGTGTTGATGTACGTTTTAACAATTTACTGGCTTTCACAGAAATATAACTTGTATCCGCACCCGAATCAAACAAAACAGTAACATAAATATCGTCGAGGAGAAACTTACCCATAACCACATTGGGATCGTTCATTGCGTCTCCTCGCCCCAGCACGAAAGCTCGACCCCTTGCCTCGTTACCATTGTTGTTGTTGTTTCCCCCGTTGTTGTGCCCGTTGCCCTGGTTATTGTTGTTGCGATTCTGGTTCTGGTTCAGTTGAGGACAATCGCGTTTGAAATGACCTTCAGCCCCACATGGAAACATCCCCGGTTTCCACGCTGTGGCTGCTGCTGCTGTGGGTTCTGTGGAGCTGGTTGTTGCGGTTGCTGGTTCTGATTTGCAAGCCTTGGGCTCCTACAGTCTTTAGCCTCGTGACCCATCTTGAGACACCTTTGGCAACGACCCTTGTTGCACTGGCCGCTGTGATGTCTGTTGCAGTTGTGACACTTGGGGTGAAACCCTTGATACCTTCTCTGTCTATGACCACCAGAGGATTGCTGACTAGGACTCTGGTAGTGGTCAATCTTCTGCTGCTGAGCTTGAGATTGAACTGTTGCTGAACCTTTGCTAGAATCCCCATCCCACTTTCTTTTGTTGTCACTGGGTGTAGTGGGAGTAGCGGCTGAAGTGGTAGCACTGATGCGTTTGGGCAACTTGTTCTGTTCCACCGCCTGATCCGTGAGGCGATGAGCAAGACGCTGGATGTCTTGGATATTGTCGAGGTTAGCCGATGTAACATGGCTCTGAATTTCTGAGGCTAGACCCTTGAGGTACAACTCGATGCGCTTGATCGGAGGGTCTACCATGGTTGGGCACAAGATGGCCAGTTCGTTCGACCGTTTCGTATAAGCTTCAATCTCTGACCCCGTCATTTTCAGATGATAAAACTCATCTTCCAGCTTGTGAATGTCGTCACGTGTGCAGTATTCCCTCTTGATAAGTTCCTTGAATTCATTCCAGGGTGTGGCGTTAGCAGCTGCCAACCCTAAGATCTGAACTTGGGCGTTCCACCAAGTTAGTGCTATTCCTTCTAGCGTGCCAGTGGCGTATTTCACCCTGCGAGCCTCAGGGCATTCACACATCTCGAACACTGACTCTAGCTTCTCAAACCAGTGGAGGAGTCCCACTGCCCCCTCTGTGCCGCTGAAAGTACTTGGACGACAGTCCATGAAGTTCTTAAAGGTGCAAACTTGCTGCTGCGCTGGTTGACCTATTGTGTACGAATAGGGCAAAGTTTAAATACAAGGGCTAGTTTAGGAATGTAGGATCTAAAGATCCTAGTGCGAATCTATACTGCAGGGTATACTACCTGCTTGAGCAGCTGCAAGTGCCGCAGCCACTTGAGCTTGAACGAGAGCCTCTAGCTGGGCTTGAGTCATGTTAATTCGTCCAGACATGATCTTCATAGTAAAAGTAACGTAAGTGAGAGTGGTTCGCGAGTAGGGCGATGACAGAAAAGCGTAAGCACGTAGGTATTCTCATGTAATAGGGTCATGTGTATCTAAGCGTAATGCGAGCAAAGTTCTATATAGTTCTAGCCTACAGGTAATAAACATAAACCTTATTACCTAGGATGTCGAGTCTTGCACGTGGAGCGAAGCGTCGTTGTGGATCGTTGAGAGCACTGTTCTGGTTATAGTCTGGTTTTAATAAACTACGTTTTCCCATATTAAAACCAAGTTCTCTATAACCAATGGCTCTGATACCAATCTGTCACACCCCCAAAATCCACCTGCGGAGTATCGCCGCTTGGGAGCGTGACATGACCAGGATCAAGCCACCAATCATATTGAACATGTAAAGTAGTAATAGTTATCCATCAATACGAAAGGTGTTTATCAAAACCAACATAGTTAAGTATAGCGGAAGCATAATGTAAAACCCAAACATAAGTGTTAATGTTTGAAATGTCAATAGTATTTAATAATCGTTCACGATCCTTTGCCCACAACGACCGACTCCTCCCTGTGCAAGCTCCATAATGTACCTAAGGTCCTGCAAGGCATGCAGCAGATAATCAACAACTAGTTGAGCGAGTTCACAGAAAATAAGTTCGTAATAGAAATGAGTATGTTCATCTAGTTGGGGGCTTCCCATGCATGTATGTACTAATGGTGGGGGTTTCCCATGCTTATATATTACTAGTGGGGGATTCCCACGTTTATCTTTACTAATGGGGGCTTCCCAATATGGTACTTACTAGACTATTTGCAACCATGTGTTCTTCTTAATCTGAGAACAGGAATACGTACTAGGTCACGTAGGATTTACGTGAGTGCCCTTCCCCGAGGACAGTGGTACGTGTGGGGTTTACGTAGGATTTACGTAAGTGTCCTTCCGACCCGGAAGACAGTAGTAGGTATTAGTTTACGTAGGTTTTACGTAAGTGTCCTCCCGACCCGGGAGACAATGGAAAATACTAGTTTACGTAGGTTTTACGTAAGTGTCCTGACTAACCTGAGGACGATGGTCTATAGTCTAGTGATAGCGTAAGTACGAGTAATTATCCATTTCACATAATCCAACCCAATTCCCCACCCGGGAATCCCCTGCCTTGGCTGTGTGAACTCACCTTGGTTTGCTCGGCAGATACACAAAAAGGGTTTCTTGAACTATGAGTGGTCAACCACGTCCTAACAGGGTTACCACACAAGTCAGGTTTTGACTTCAAGTAATGCACGTATTAAATCATAGCAAACACGTATTGCACGTTAACAATCAAGAGCACAACATAATCATACTTGTGTGTTCTAAAATATAAGCCCAATTGTACCCGGCCAATCAACAAAAACAATCCAATATTCTTCTCGGCACAAAAAGATTAAACCGTCCAATAGAGATCAGATAACAATTTCCACGTATTCGGCCCAAACAGTTGGGCTTGTAACAGTAAAAGTCCAATAGCAAACATAGTCAGTCTCGAGTTGAGACTATCGGTCTCGAGTTATACTGGTGTCGAGATCTCGAGTCGCAACGAATGAGATCTCGAGTCGCAAGAGAGCTGGTCTCGGTTTGTCATGGTCCAGTCGAGACTGTTCGGTCTCGAGTCGCAACTGGACTCGCAAATGCTGTCTCGAGTTGTGCTGCTGTGTGCGAGTGTTGTGGTCTCGAGTCGAGACTAGGAGTTCTCGACTCGCAACCCTGGTCGAGATAATCCGATTGTAACAACTTTCCATAATTCAGTCAACAATTATTCCGTAATTTCAGCAAACAGATTAGTCAGTTTCGGAAACAGATCAATCAACAACTTATTCAGGAATCAAACATGTTCATATACGTTCATGTTCATATCAAGAACAACTATTTACCAACAGGCAGAACATATGATCGGATTCATGTGATTAATAGAACTATCATGCAACCTAAATCATAACCCTCTATCATAATATCACAACCGGTTTAACTAGCATTCGGTTAACAACCATCTTGAACAATCCGATTCATAATAAAGTGCACATGTGAGCCGGTTTCATGATAAGTAAACATGTATCAATCAATCAGCAAAATCAATCATGTTAAACAAAATCAATGGTGTTGTGCGTTTGGTTCGTGTAACATTCACATAACATACATACATACATTTACACCAAGCACGTATCAAATATATCATTTATTAAGTCAATCATATAGCTTCACATAAGCACGTAACGTTACAAGATAGGTCTAAAGTACGAGTTGTCACAATCACTGTTTAATATAATGTAAAACAATTGAGGTTTTATAAAAACTGTTTGCAAAAAGGTTCACCAAAAGGAGATTACTCACATTGCAACTTTAGGGTTTTCCTTTGTGATTTCCTGGTGATTATCTATTAATAATACAATGCACACGCCTTAGTATAATAACCCCAATATTTACATTAGTTATACCCTCCCCAAGACAGAACTCCTACGACTACATCGGGCAGAGCCTCGACAGCCGTTACGGAGCACTAAATCAATCGGGCACCGTATCTAATACATAATCGGGGGTTATGATACTTACAACGAGGCAGAACTTCGTTATTTAGGGGGATATTATGCCCGGTATAATTTCTCATATTAGAGAATTAGAGAGAGAGTTTCGATTTTTGAACGGAATTCAACTGATGCCGATGGCATCTATTTATAGTCCTGATCGACCAGCGGGTCGCGGCCCACGACACCCACTACTGTCTTTCTCGCGGCCCGTGAGCTAGGTGTGTAGGGCCTAGGTTTGATCAGTCACCCGGTATAGCTTCGACACGCACATGACACGTGGCACGATTTGGTGTAGTCTGGTCTCCAGGTGCTTGCGCCCTGCGAGCGGCTCCAAATTCTTGTTTTTATTTTATTTTTAATTATATAAGGTATTTTGAGCCCGGTTTTTGTATACGGGGTGTATTTTAGGACATATAGGGTTGTTCTAAATATTTTAGCGGTGTCGGAAATATTTTAGGAGGGTTGTTATATCCTCCCCACCTTGTTTTAGAACTCGTCCTCGAGATCTACTGGAACAGGTATGTATATTTCCTCTGCATCTCTGATTCGAGCTCCTCTGTGTATTCTGTTCCTCTCTTGGAATCCCATTTTACTTTGACTAGAACCAATCTCTTGTGTTTGAGATTCTTGACTTTTCTGTCTTCAATTAGTAGAGGCTTTTCTACAAACTTAAGCTTTTCATTTACCTCTATATCTTTAAGAGGTACTATTAGTGATTCATCGGCTAAACACTTTTTGAGATTACATACATGAAATACATCATGTATTCATGCCATTTCTTCTGGTAGTTGTAGCTGATAGGCTACAGGTTCTATTCTT
Organism: Helianthus annuus; assembly: GCF_002127325.2. Taxonomy (NCBI): domain Eukaryota; kingdom Viridiplantae; phylum Streptophyta; class Magnoliopsida; order Asterales; family Asteraceae; genus Helianthus; species Helianthus annuus. The sequence goes on from NC_035445.2 coordinate 156,089,514, forward strand.
CTAATAATCTCAAAAGGTCCAATATACCTGGGGCTTAGTTTTCCCCTCTTAATGAATCTGACTACTCATTTCCAAGGAGAGACTTTTAATAAGACCTTGTCTCCTACCTGAAATTCCAACGGCTTTCGTCTGTTATCAGCATAACTCTTTTGTCAATCACGTGCTGCTTTCAGTCTTTCTTTGACCTGAATAATCTTATCCATTGTTTCTTGTACTATTTCAGGTCCAGATAGTTGCTTTTCTCCAATTTCTGCCCAACAGACTAGAGTTCGGCACTTTCGCCCATAAAGTGCTTCGAATGGTGCAGCCTTGATGCTGGTATGATAGCTGTTATTGTAGGAAAATTCTATTAATGGTAAATGATCGTCCCAATTTCCTTCGAAATCAATTACACAACCTCTAAGCATATCTTCCATTGTCTGAATTGTCCTTTCACTTTGTCCGTCCGTTTGAGGATGATAAGCGGTGCTTAGATTTAGCTTGGTTCCCATTATTTTTTGGTAACTAGTCCAAAAAAGAGAGGTAAATCGACTATCTCTATCAGAAACAATTGATAAATGAATTCCATGTAATGAAACTATTTTGTTTACGTACAATTTGGCTAACTGTTCCATATTGAAAGTCTCCTTCATCGGTAGAAAATGAGCAGATTTGGTTAATCTATCTACAATCACCCAGATTGTATCATTACCTTTTCTTGTTTTGGGTAATTTGGTAACAAAGTCCATTGTTATCAATTTCCATTTACATATTGGCATTTCCAATTGCTGCAACAAACCTGAGGGTTTTTGATATTCAGCTTTTACCTGTGAACAGGTTAGACACTTAGAGACATAAGCTGCTATATACTTTTTCATTCCTATCCACCAGAAATTCTTTCATAAATCCTGATACATCTTATCACTTCCAGGATGTATCGTATACTTAGATTTATGGGCTTCTTCTAGTACTCGGTGGCGTAGGTTCCGTTGTTTAGGTATCCAAATCCTTTTCTTATGGAATCTCCAAATTCCATCTGTTCCTTGTTCTAATTCCTTAATCATTCCTTTCAATTTCTCAGTATCATCCTTGATCACTGATCCTTGTGCTTTACTAATCTGTTCATTTAAATCTACTTGTAGATTTATTTTAAGAGAACGTACTCTTTTTGGCTACTACATTAGCCTTTCCTGCATGATACTGTATATTACAATCATAATCACTAAGTATCTCCATCCAGCGTCTCTGTCTCATATTTAATTCATTTTGCCCAAAAACATATCTTAAACTCTTATGGTCGGTGAAAAAGGTAAACTTACTACCGTAAAGATATTGTCTCCAAATTTTCAAGGCAAAAATTATAGCTCCTAATTCTAAATCATGGGTTGAGTAATTCTCTTCATGATTCTTAAGTTGTCTAGACGCATAGGCTATAACTTTTTGACGTTGCATCAATACACATCCATATCCTAACTTAGAAGCGTCACAATAGACTACAAAGTCTTCTGTTTCTTCTGGTAACGCTAGTATGGGTGCTGTTAGGAAACTTTATTTGTAAGTATTGAAGAAAATCTCAATCAACTGGATCTCTGAAGAAGATAACAGTCCTGAAGATCACAGCAAGAAGAAGAAAATCAGATAGGATAACTGAAAAGCAAAGTATCTACTTCAAAGAATCACAAGTTGATCAAGAGTTGATTTGGATTATCAGAGAAGGTCATTTCTGATGGATCTGATGATATTTCTGATGAAATATCATCAGTTTCTGACGATTCTGATCATTAGACTTTTCTGATGATTTGTTCACCAGAATTTTTGATGAAGTGGTTTATCAGAAGTTCTAATGAAAGACCCACTTGTCTAAAAATCACAACTCTATCCTGCCACCATTGACCGAAGCATGACATTATTGGTTATCATGATTACAAATGCAACTTGAATGATGGATTCAATGAATATGTCAAATTGCTACTTTACGCAGGACTTATTGCATGAATAAACAATTGTTTATTCATGTCCACAGCCGTCTATAACTAGAAGGCTCGAGAGGCAGAAGATACTTGAGTTTGAAGCTTAGCATTCATATACAAACACCCAAACCTCCGACTCTAGTCAGAGAGGAATACCCCCAATGGAAAATCAGGATGGTCAATTTCCTTAATGGTCATGACCGAGCTCTGTTTCAATCAATTGAAAGGGGTCCACATATACCAATGACTGAAATATCAGCAATTCCAGCAACTGACCAACTACCTGCTATCCCTGCCTCCCGAGCTCCCAAAAGTGAAATACTTTGGAGTGAGGAAGACAAGGAACTGGTAGCAGGGGATGAAAGAGCAAAATCACTCTTAATAATGGCCATCCCCAATGACATATTTTCACAAGTTGATGCTTGTGCATCAGCCAAGGAAATATGGGATCAGTTGGAAAATCTCTGTGAAGGAGGAGAAAGGATGAAAAGAAATAAGAGAACAAATAACGTCTCATCTTATGAAAGGTTTAAAAGTTTACCTAATGAAAAGTTAAATGACACATATCAAATGTTCACAAAACTTTTAAACGAGCTAAAGAAATTTGGAATAACTAAATCAAATGATGAAAGAAACATAAAATTTCTTGATGCTTTGCCGAGAGAATGGAGAAGTCTCACAATGACTTTGTCCTTAACCTTAGAACTAGGAAACATGAGTCTTCATGACTTATACAGCATCTTGATCCCCAGAGAGGAAGAAATATTTGAAGAAACCATTCAAAGAAGGGGATCTTTAGCTCTTATCTCAAACCCACAAAGACAAACAATTTCCAATGATCCACAACCATCAAACAGCCAGAGTCTTGAAACTTCTGATACATCATCAGATTTTTCAGCTTTTGCTGATGCAATAGCACTGCTCACCAAAACATTTGAGCAGAGGTTGAGGGGATGAGGCCAGAGATACCAGAGGAGTGATAGAAGGAGGATGGATGATAGATCTAAAGAAGAAGTTAGATCTAAGGATAAAGGAAAGACTGAGGTGGTGTGTTACAAGTGCAAGCAAAAAGGTCATTATGCATCTGAGTGCAAGACCAAGAAGCTGAAAGATGTTGCTTACTATGAAAAGAAGCTTGAAGAAGCTAAGAAGCAACAACAGCAAGTCAGCTTAATTGCGGTGACAGATACATGGCTATCTGATGACTCTTCTGATGAAGAAGAAGAAGAAATGGCCAACTTCTGTCTCATGGCACTTTCTGATGACATACCAGAGACTTCAGGGCAACAGGTAAGTTTAGACAATCTTGATCTTGAACACAAGCTAAATGAGCTCATGTCAGATTTTTTAAACTTGCAAGTTAAACATCAATCAGATGGTAAAAAATCTGATGAGTTGCAGAGGACCTTGAATAAAATTATTCTTGAAAATCAATTACTTATAGAACAAAGTTTAGATCAAAGAGCTAAAATTGAGTTCTATGAAAATGAAAGAAGAGATCTTTACAAGAAAATCAATGATAAAGAAATTAATGTAAGAGGTTTTCAAGAAGCAAAAGAATTCATAAATTTCATAGAGTCCACTCCAAAGAACAAAGGAGGGGGTTTGGGTTATGTAAGAACAAATAATAGCAAACCTACTGTCTTTGTAAAAGCAACTCAACAGATTTCTGATAAATTTATATCAGAATCTGATTCTGAAACTTGCAAATCAACATGTTCTGGATACTCCTTTGATAAGCCAAATTTTGAACCAAAAAGAAGTGAATGCATTCAAGAGTTTGTAAAAACTCCAGAAGTAGTTCACTTATCTTTTCAAAATTATGCCTTCATTCCATCACAAGAAGGAACATCAGAGATTTATGATGATTCTTATATGTGTGTTGAAATGCTAAAGCTTGTTCAACACCATCTCCAAAAGAAAAAGAAAAATTCTATTAATGGCTCAGCATATAACAGAAATTCTGATGAAAGGTCATTTAGAAGAAATAATAAAACCAGAATATCATCAGAAAGAGTACCCAAGCATGCTTGGGTACCAAAAACCCTCTAACCATTTCATTTCAGGACCATCATGTGCAGCAGATCTGGTACTGCGATTCAGGAAGCTCTAAGCACATGACTAGGGATAGGAGCTTACTCAGCAACTTTGTCTCAAAGCTGGGTAAAATGGTGAACTTAGAAATGAAATAAATGGAAGGATGGTAAGATAATTTGATCATTGAAGAAAGTAGCCTATGTTTAAAAGGCTTAAGGTATGATCTGCTAAATCATGGTCAAAATTGGTGATAGAGTTCTTTTTGATTTGTAACTTGTTTAAATAAAAGGATCATAAGAAGAAAAAGTGCATATCTGATAAAGAACCAGAAATTCTGATAAATTATAAGAAAATCTGATACATCATCAGAAAATCTAACAAATCATCAGAAATGCTGGTAACAAATCAGAAGACTTTTTGAAACAAAATTATTGAATGATTATTTGAACAAGTCCATTTCATCACCTTTATCTACAACTCAAACTTGACAAATTCATAATCTAAAATTTTGTATATTCTTAATTTTCCGTTATTATTATTTTTTTCTTCTTTTCCTTAAGTTACTTAAATTGAAAACGTCATTTGAAAGAAGCTATTCTGGGGATTGCTAGTAGGTGTAGAGATTTTTCTTCTTCATTAAATACACTGAAGTGACAACAGTAGGTAATCATGATATATAAACTGAAAAATAGCCACCTAAATCATTTAATGAAGAGAGTTCTTTCTGGGTTATTCTTTATGTCACCTGACAAACAATTACATAACCAAGATTGTGGTAGACAAGATACAGTGGATAGATACCATTTATGGTAGTTCTTGAATTTACTATATATGTTTATCACATTAAGCAAAGTCTGTCATCATCACTTAGAGATTCACCAGAAAACTTCCTCATCTTCTTCTACATACTTTCAAAAACACACACACAACATGCTTAAAATTAGAGCTGATCGTTTTCCACTTACTCAACATCCATACCACAACCTCAAACTCAGAACTAGCTTTGAGGGTCCTCTCTGGGATGGGTGTCAAACGGTGGTTAACATGCTATTGGCAAGCAACATAGGCTATGCTCTCACTGCCAGCATAACGATATTCCTTGATATCCTTCAAACCTTTTGGCAAAACGACTTTGTCAGAAAGTCAGGATAGAGAGAAAATATATATTGAAAGTGAGGTGCTCAATCAAAGAATCTGAATAACTGAAAGTAACATCAGAATGGCTCTTCAACTGAATGATGACAACGATGTACTAATGTTCTCATACCCTGAGATTCAAGAAACATTGGAGAATATGGGGTACAATCCTGAAAATGATCCCAGAGCAATCAACAAAAATGGCTTCATCAAGCCATGGCAGTTTCTGATCACTCAACTAGGTGCATGTTTTTCAAAGAAAGCCATAAATCATCATGAAGCATCTAATAAGTTGTTAGAAATTTGCTGAGCCATCACATTAAAAATTCCTTACAACTTCTCTTATTATTTAATGAGAGACTTTGCAAGCAACATGTGGTCAGGCAAGCCATTTTTGATGTATCCTCGCTTTCTGATGAAGATAATCACAAGCCAACTGGGCTTTGGTGGTATACCTGCTGGTTATCAAAGAGCAGAGTTGTATCTTCAAAAGAATGCAAGCATCAGTTTACTCAGACCAACAAATAAAAATTCTGGTTTGGTAACTGAACTCTGGGTACTTTTTGAAATAGAACATGGAGACGGAATAGATATTGATTAGAACTCTCCATGATTGGATCTTATGTGTGTAGATAGATTGTATGATAAATATATTTATATGCTGCTTGTTTTGCTTTAAATTGATTCTTGTGTTATTTTACTAATAGGGAAATGGATATGATCATCAGAAATGAAATTTTAGCTCAAAATTCTAAATTTCTGATAACCAAAATCAAAATCTGCTAAAACAATCAAATTTTTCTGTTAAAACAAGGAAATATCAGAAAAAGACAAAGAGATCAGGACGGTACCAGAAAAACCAGTGTAAGTCTTCTAATTTTATCTCATTCCCTCTCATCTCAAAAAAAAAATTTATTATTCACTTAATACCAAAAGAAATGAAATGTTGCTTCAAAATCTGGTGAAAACGGTCACAAATTTAGGGGGAAAAACACATCAATTTCTGTTGACTTCTGTTGACTTTTATTGACCTTATCAAAAGGGGTCAAACAAAAGTTAGAACAAAGAAAATACATACTAGTTAACAGAAATTGTTGAATGTCTGATGATATGGAACTTTGACTTACAACGAGAGAAAGGATGAAGATGAAGAAAGTTAATTGGACCTCCTAAAAAAGAGTAGGGTCCACAAAAATGGGAAGGTGTCATACAACCGATAATTGTCTCCAATCTGAACTCAGATGAGTACTTCAGTGAAACTACAAATTAAAAGAACAAGTTGAAAGGGCACAACCACAATTACACGATTAATCATCATTAAAGTCTTGATACCCACGATCTAATGGTTATATCATGAATCAAAAACCGACATCCCATGATCAAACGGTAATAAAGACAATTAATGATCCTTTAACCGCCACTGCATGACACGTTCCATATCCTCCTAACTCCATAAACCCACTACTCTCTACTAAAACCCTTCACTATATAACTCTCACTTAGCAGAAAATTCAAAAATCACACCTTTCTCACAAAATTCCAAACCAAAAGCTAACTCTGTTCCTCACTCAAAAATCCCTAAATTCCAAACCCTAATTCACAAACCTCAAAAATGGCCGAAGTAAACCTTAACATCCCAATTGTTCAACACGACGTATCTTTCATTGAGGACACCGAATTTCTGCCAATGAAAGAAAACAATTTACTGATGAATACAGAGCATTCAGAATATGATATGAGATGTCAAATTCTGATAGAATATCTCATGAACTGTCCAGTTTCAGGAGCTCTACCAAAAGAGAGAGAAGTACCAGAAAAGCTGCTACAACAATTTGTTCACACCTTTGATGAAGTTGAAGAAAACCAAATCTCTGCTCATGTATGGGAAAATGTTTCTGTAACATTAACTCCTGCAAGGGTAAGAGAATGGCTCGAACTACCTATTCTTGATAACTATGTTGAAGCACCAAGCAAGAAAGAGCTATTAAGTTTTATCATTGGGCTTGGTTATAAAAACAAGAAGATCGACAAAATTGGTTCAATCAGAAAAAAGAATTGCCAGCGATATGGCAAGTGATGATGGAAGTATTAAACAAATGTCTCACCTCAAAAATCGGAGGAACTGATCAGATTAATCAAGCTGTTCTAACAATCATGTATGGACTCATAACTGGGTTCAGAATTGATTATGGGTTAGAAATTTTTAACCTGATCAAGAGGTCAATCATCACCAAAAATGGAAAAATAATCTCACATCTGCCATATCCGAGGTTAATTTATATCTTCATTTCTGAAACATTTGCTGCAAGAGAAATAGAGATTCCAATTTTGGAAAATCTGTGGAGATCAAACACAATGAAGGCCTGGAGTTCTAATCATGGATGGGAATCTGACAAAGATATCCCTATATTACCAGAAAGCATGCTATGTTTCATTACACAAGATTCACAGTTCAGAATACAGCATGAGGCACTTCTAACCAAATCAGACTCCACAACAGAAAGAGCCAGTAGAGAAGTTTTCAAATGCTCTTCATCACTAGAAGGAGATGAAGAACAAAAGTCAAGATCATCAAAAGAGGCAGGAGGAGAAGAAGTTCTGATGATTACCAACTTACCAGATAATGCTGAAAATGATCAAATTCATGAAGGAAGAATTCATCTAGATTTTGATATGCTACAAGAGACAGCTGATGTGTGTAAAATGCAACATATAAATTACATCAAATGAGGCATAAAACTAACCCTTTTTAAGTACTAATGTTGGAAAAAGTGTATTTTTGTCTTCCTTTTGTATTTTCAGGATTAAATGAGCTCAAATTAACAAAAGAAGCAAAAAGACAGCTAAATCTAACATAAATACAAGAAAGGGAACAAAAGTGGACTGCCCGACCCCTCGACAGCATCCTCCCAAGCAAAACAGAGAAGACAGAAGACTGAACATGCCCCGTGCTCAGCGAGCACGGGGCCGTGCCCAAGAAGCAGCAGAAAAGACAAACCTGTAGAAGCTTCTATTGCTCACCACGGGGCCGTGCCCAGTGAACACGGGGGCGTGCCCAAAGTACTGCAGGCGCATTAAATGAGGAGAGACAGTGTCAGACAGGCACGGGGCCGTGCCCAGCGGACACGGGGCCGTGCCCAGGCTTCTGTTCAGCCTATAAATAGGAGTGCTTGGATCCATTGCAACTCATCCCTTGGCACACCACCTCTCTCACACTTCATCCACCACCCACCACCATCACAACACCATCATCCACCACCATCATCCATTGTCCATCATAGAGTGTGTGAGTCGTCTCGGGATCCAAGATTGATCGTAAGAGTTCTTGACAATCAAGGCCATGTTTGCCTAAGTCTCTTACATCACTTGGTGAAGACAAGTGTTTAGTATAATACTTTTTATTTTCAATCTTTTGCACTTCTTAATTGGTTTTGTATTACTGACTTTAATAACTAGTTTCTTATGTTGAAGGTGATTCTTCTTTATCGTTTGTCCGTGGTGTCTTGGCATTATTTTACTATCTATATAAAATAAAAGATTTTCACCATTCATATCTCCACGGTCTATATGGAGGTATGTTGGCTACCTGGTCGGGGGTTAAGAGAACGATTTGGTAAGCGTCTTGCCCTTGTTCAGCGTTTAGAGGTCCTGCAAGGGACCTGGGTCAAATTTAGTAGGACCTCCTTCGATACCCAAAGGTATTGGATGGCGGGGGTCCAAACTCTTTGATCCCCTCATAAGTTAACTACTATTAATACTATAACCCGGCTATTTAGGACTGTATCCCTGCTGACTCAGACTACTTAGTCGAGGGTAACGTCACCTCCAAAAGAGGGGCCTACCATAATTTGCATTAATAACTTAATTAATTATCTTTCAATAATCCGACCCTTTAGGATTGTATCCTTGCTGACTCAAACTACTGGGTTGAGGGTAACGTCGCCTTCAAAAGAGGGGCCTACTACAATAACTAAGATAATCTCTTAAACAAGTGCAAAAGTGCGAAAATAATCAAAAGTTATACTAACACACGAGTCGGATCCAAGTGATTCATCTTGTCTATCTGTTTTTATTTTTATTTTATTTTTCGGCATTTAGTTAGTTTTATTTTTCTTTGTTTAAAAAAAAATCTTTTTCTAACATTTTGATTTGATTAGACGTTGAGGGTAAACCAGTTGTCACACCCCGATTTCCACGTGTCTCACCGGTGGGCCCGGTGGGGGATTATCGTGACGTAGTTGGCAACAATATAGTCAAACCACACAATATATGAATGCACAGCGGAAGCATAAAGATAAATATATTTCAACTTTATTTGTAATATCAAAGTATCACCATTGTTGAAATAAAATCCACAGGGGATCAGTAATAATAATAAAAGTATTGTTCAACAGACGAAGGCATCCTTAAGCTTGCGAGACTCTTTAAGATGCTAAGGAGACATAGCCAGCCAATTACGTTTAGTACCTGCATTTAATCTTTTTGGGAAAATACGTCAGTTTACACTGGTAAATACATTCAACTGACACTTTGGTAAAATGTTTAATAAAATTGATTTGAATGCACAAGGCACAAACTCTTTATAACTTGGGATAATTTATAATTAAATCTTGTAAAGAATTACATGTTTACTATGCGTTTGGTCGCCCGGGTCGTGCCGGGTTAAAGTTTAATAGACACACCACATAGTATAAAACCGTGGCGGGAAAAACCAACGGCTATACCTTTATAGTTATGGACATAATGTCGGGTGTACGCCTACACCCGGATGTCAGGGTCGTGGCCATTTCGTAAAATGCTGCCAAGGATATCCGGGACATGGTCATTAAGCCCCCAAAGGCGTAAAGCCAACAAAACAAATTTTTGAACGGGTCACATTGATAATACCCAACTACTAACGAGTTGGGGTCAATTGCCCGACCAAGCGGTATTTTAAATACCGTAACCTAAGCCCGTATAACGGAAAATAAGTTAAAAGTATTTACCTTTGCAAAGTATAAATCCTTAATCGAAATAAATTGCAGATAGCTTTTACTGGTCTCCTAATCTGGAACGAAGATTTAAGTTAACCTATTAGAATCCTAACGGGTCTTTAATTAAGCTTAAGCTTAGACCGGCTAGTTTCAAAGATATTGTTCGTACGCACGATTAAGCGAAGACTGGATAGAATGTGATTTAGACCCGACAAGTCTGAAGACTTGTTCAATATGGGTTTATTATTCACATTCTGGATTTTGAGATAAAACCGTTAAGGTTTGACCCGTCTCGGCTAATTTATGTAAACTTGTTACATAACCCGAATCGTACGCGTAATAAGCGTGACGGTATTCATGAGAGCTATAGACAGGTCTCCTAAGTTAATTATGCCTCAAATATGTTGTGACATCAGTAAGATGCCTTTCATTATGCCAGAAACATGTTTAAACACCAACTAGGCCCCGTAGGGGTATTTTGGTAATTTCACATAAGCCGAAAAGCTCAAAACTGGAGTATGAGTTTATCAACCTTTGCTTAATGTTAAAATATCATAATTTGCTTCTTATATCAGTAGGTATCAACCCGGGTATGTCCAATATAATTTTGTCACATACTTTGCGTTAAAAACGCTTAATAAGGCGATTAAAGGCCATTTCCGGGTTCTATACTTAAATCTGATATTTTTATATTTCCAGAAGGCTTAAAATAATCTATTTATCATATGTGATTAGTAGCAAAAGGTTTGAAGTTGTTTAGATATGTAAAACTCATTTTATGGTCCGTAAGGGCAAAACCGACAATTACCGGATTAAGCCTACGACTACTAGTTATGCTCAGTCTAAAATTAATTAAAAATATTTAAAAATCCCAAAATAATATATTACATCAGTGGGTATTAAGTTTGATACCAAAAAGTAGGCTTAACTAGGCTATACGCTAATTACGCCATTTTATTAACATAAAGCATTCATTTTGCGATAATGAGCATAACTCTTAATCTACAATTCAAATTGATGTCAAAATTTGCATACACGTTTATATATCAGTAATTAAAGTTTCTACTCTTTTATATTTCCAAAAATCACGTTTTAAGGCAATAAGGGCATAATGGTCAACATATGGGCATTTAACGGAATCATGCATATTAATTGGATAACTCATGATCCGAGGTGTATAATCACAGAGGGTTATACTAGCATGTAATCTGGTCCAAATAAGGCTCTACGGTATTTTTGAAACATACCATAACGGATCAGAACTGAAAGTTCAAGTGAAAGTCAAACTATGTGACTTTCGGTTCTGAACCGGGTCCTTATAGTAAATTGTCGAGCTGAACATGTTTAGACATTTCCTTACACTAATTACCAAGTTATATTAATGATAAAACAGGTTATAAGTGTTCTACATTGTTAATCTTGCATAAATCGCATTTTAAACTTTCTGTTGACTTTTTAAGTACACGTTTGACTCGACTTTTGACCTAGTTAGAGTGGTGATCAGGGGGAACCCTTTTAAGGGTTTATTACCCACATAAATACCAACTTATAACTACTTTTAGTTCGAGATATGACTGAGCCATTGCTGACTAATCTCGAAGTCAAACCGTAATTACGACGGTTTGATTTTTAGCTAAATAACTAAGCTAAACTCAATTTAGAAAGGATTAGAACACTTACTGAAGTCCTAAGCTTGATTAGGGAACACTTGAGAGGAAGTTGAGCTCCAGAAGTGGTCCTCAAATGCAGATGAAGGTGTGAGGAATACTTGTTGCACAATGTGGCCTTTTATAGGCAATGAAGATCATTAAGATCATCACAACAAGGTCTACAAGGGCTCCTTGATGATCAACAACTGTCCCTTAGTGCTAGGAGATGATTAGGGGTCGCCCATATCTTTGGAAAGATCCTTACATTAATGTTTTACGATTTACAACAGCCAACAACCAACTTTCTGTCGCTGGGCGTCGCTTACGGACCGTATGGCATGGCCCTTGCAGTCCGTAAGCCTATGGCGGAAACATTTTTACCCCTTCGCCCCCTTACGGTCCGTAAAGCTGAATCCTTACGGTCCGTAAGCCATTGTCAGAGGCAAAAAAAAAATAACCTTTCATGATTTGAATGGACAACTTGCATTGCATGATTTCTGGTTAAAATTCTCAGCACAATGCCTTTAACCCATGCTTGTACAGTTATCACAATGTATCATGGGCTTGCACAAGGATGGGGTTTATGAACAATCATTTGAGTTGTATTATTTTTCTTAGGATCCAAATTAGTAAACTTGGGCATCCATTATTATTAGTAATTACCGGGTTAAGATATATTAGATGCTTATTAATTTTTGCTTAGGGTCTTGGGATTTAAAATGACGAAGTCGCTCAGAGGTATAAAATTAACATGTCGACATATTCGAAAATCCTACCGTATATCTTTAATTAAATCCGGGTTTACAATACTTTTGTCGTATGCGACACGTGTCATTTATTTATTGGACACAAAATTTCGAGGTGTTACATCCTCACCCCCTTAAAATAAATCTCGACCCGAGATTTACTGAAACAAATAAGGGTATTTTTCTTTCATCGTGGATTCAACCTCCCACGTGAATTCGGGACCTCTACGGGCATCCCACTTGACCTTAACAATAGGTACATGCTTCCTTCGAAGCTTCTTTACCTGTCGATCTTCAATCGACAAAGGTTTTTCCACAAATTTTAAGCTCTCATCTATATGCACATCTGTATGTGGTATTACCAGTGATTCATCCGCGAAGCACTTCTTTAGATTGCAGATGTGGAACACATTGTGAATTCCATTGAGCTCCTCCGGTAAGTTTAGCTTATAGGCAACGGACCCGACCCGTTCGATAACCTCGAAAGGTCCTATGTATCTCGGGCTTAGGTTGCCTTTCTTACCGAAACGCATCACCCCCTTCCAGGGTGATACCTTAAGTAACACTTTTTCACCTACTTCGAAGTGAAAATCTTTACGCTTTGGATCTGCGTAACTTTTCTGCCTATCTCGGGCAGCTTTGAGACGGTCTCGAATCTGGACAATCTTGTCCGTCGTTTCGAAGACTATATCTGGTCCTGATAATTGGACATCTCCAACTTCTGCCCAACAAACAGGCGATCTACACTTTCTACCATATAATGCCTCGAAGGGCGCAGCCTTAATGCTGGTATGGTAGCTATTGTTGTAGGAGAATTCGATTAGTGGTAAGTTCTTATCCCAACTCCCACCCAAATCGATAGCACATGCACGTAGCATGTCTTCCAACGTTTGAATAGTACGCTCACTCTGACCGTCTGTCTGAGGATGGTAAGCCGTATTAAAATTCAAACGTGTGCCCAAAGATTGCTGGAAGCTTTTCCAGAAATGAGACGTGTATCTAGTATCTCGGTCTGAGATAATAGACACAGGTACGCCATGCAAGGCTACAATCTTATCAACGTATAACTGGGCTAACATGTCGGAGCTATAAGTCTCCTTGATGGGTAAGAAATGAGGTGACTTAGTCAGTCTATCGACTATAACCCATATTGTGTCATTTCCTTTCCTCGTCTTGGGTAACTTGGTAATAAAATCCATAGTTACACATTCCCACTTCCATTTGGGAAGTTCGGGCTGTTGTAGCAAGCCTGATGGCTTTTGATGCTCAGCCTTGACTTGCGCACAAGTTAAGCATTTTGCTACATAAGCGGCTACAGACTTTTTGAAGCCTATCCACCAATAATTTGCCTTTAGATCCTGATACATCTTATCAGCTCCAGGATGGACGGAGTATTTAGAACTATGGGCTTCCTGGAGAATGACATCTCTAAGTCCTCCGTAAATTGGAACCCATATTCGTCCGTTTAATCTTAAAATTCCGTCTTTGCTAAGAGTTAACTGCTCCTCAGTTACTCCTAACTTTTCTTTAGGATAGTTAGCTTCCAACACAGCTTCTCTCTGTGCAGCTAACAACCTTTCAATCAAATTATTCTTCACTTCAATGCTCTTGGCATTGATTCGGATGGGTTTCACCCTTTCCTTTCTACTCAGGGCATAAGCGACTACATTTGCCTTGCCGGGATGATATCTGATTTCACAATCATAATCATTTAAAGTCTCCATCCAACGGCGTTGCCTCATGTTTAGTTCCTTCTGATTAAACAGATGTTGAAGGCTCTTATGGTCCGAATAGATCACAAACTTGATACCATACAAATAATGCCTCCACAATTTTAGTGCGAACACAACGGCACCCAGCTCCAAGTCATGGGTGGTGTAGTTCTTCTCGTGCACCTTTAACTGTCTCGAAGCATAGGCAATAACCTTGCCCTTCTGCATGAGCACACACCCCATGCCAGTGTGTGATGCGTCGCAGTAAATTACGAACTCCTCGGTACCTTCAGGCAATGTCAGTACAGGAGCGTTGCTCAACTTCTGCTTCAGAATATCAAAGGACTCTTGCTGCTTAGGGCCCCAAACGAACTTTACTTTCTTCTTGGTCAAAGAAGTTAAGGGCGCAGCAATCCTTGAAAAATTTTCAATGAATCGCCTGTAATATCCTGCTAACCCCAGGAAACTACGAATTTCTGTAGGCGTCTTTGGCTCTTGCCAATTCATTATGGCTTCTACTTTAGCGGGATCCACCTGGATACCACGCTCGCTGACAACGTGTCCTAGAAATTGGACTTCTCGTAGCCAGAATTCGCACTTGGAGAATTTGGCATAGAGTTTCTCATGATGCAGGAGTTTGAGAATACAACGAAGGTATTTCTCATGGTCAGCTTGGTTTTTCGAGTAGATAAGAATGTCGTCGATGAAAACGATGATGAATTTGTCTAAGTACGGCTTGCAGACGCGATTCATGAGATCCATGAACGCAGCCGGTGCATTAGTGAGCCCAAAAGGCATCACTAGGAACTCATAGTGACCGTAACGAGTCCTAAATGCGGTTTTATATACGTCTTCATCTCTGACTTTCAGTTGATGGTAGCCTGACCTCAAGTCAATCTTCGAAAAATAACTTGCCCCTTGTAACTGATCGAACAAATCATCGATCCTCGGCAAGGGATATCTATTCTTTATCGTGACTTTATTAAGCTCGCGATAATCGATGCACAGACGCATCGATCCGTCCTTCTTTTTGACAAACAGGACTGGCGCTCCCCAGGGAGACGAGCTAGGTTTGATGAAACCTTTAGCTAGCAGTTCATCCAGCTGGGTCCTCAATTCCTTCATTTCGGTTGGTGCTAGCCTGTAAGGTGCTCTAACAATAGGTGCTGCTCCAGGGATGATATCAATCCTGAATTCCACTTGCCTATCCGGTGGCAGACCAGGTAGATCTTCAGGGAAAACTTCTGGATATTCCGAAATAACGGGAATGTCTTCTATCTTCGGTTTAGGCTCATCAAAAATCACCTGTGCCATGTAGATGACACAACCCTTCTTTAGACATTTTGAAGCCTTGGGCATAGTCACTTGCTCAGGTAATCCGTACTGGGTATCTCCCCGAATGGTAAGCGATTCACCAGACGGAGTCTTTATCACCACTTGCTTTCTGTTGCAGACGATTTGGGCCTGGTTGTGAGCTAACCAGTCCATACCCAATACTATGTCAAAACCGGCCAAATTAAAGGGAAGTAGAGATAGAGGAAAAGAGTGGTTCTTAATGGATATCTCACATCCATCTAACACAGTGGAGACGGTTTCTATGGTGCCATCTGCTAGCTCTACCTCGTAATTCACATTTAAGGTTTTGACAGGCATATTCAGCAATATGCAAAATTTATGATCAACGAAAGACTTATCAGCGCCCGAATCAAAAAGTACTCTTGCAAAGATATCATTTACGAGAAAAAGTACCTGTGATCACGTTATCATCTAGCACTGCTTCTTTCGCCTCCATCCTGAAGACTCTTGCATTGGTCTTCTTGGTTTCCTCCGGCTTCTTGGCATATTTAGGGCAGTTGCTTTTAATGTGCCTTTCTCGTTGCAGCCGTAGCAGGTTG
The DNA here is from genome assembly GCF_002127325.2 of Helianthus annuus. Taxonomy (NCBI): domain Eukaryota; kingdom Viridiplantae; phylum Streptophyta; class Magnoliopsida; order Asterales; family Asteraceae; genus Helianthus; species Helianthus annuus. Next base: position 156,105,612 of record NC_035445.2, read on the forward strand.
CATCCTTTATCTTTTTGCAATCCACGGTCTTGTGGTCCTTGGACTTGCATAACCCGCAAGCATACGACTTCGACTGAGTCTGCGAGTTTGATTCGAGTCTACACTTTCCAAAGTGATGTCTCTTGCAATTCTTGCACTTGGGCTTCTCACCAGACTGTTGCCCATCCTTCCTTGACTCAGACCCTCTCTTGTTGTCACCGTTTCCACGGTGCTTCTTGCCCGACCTTCGTGAAGTATCATCTTCGCGCTTTCTCTTCTCAGACTCTTTGTTCCTCAGCAATCTTTGTCGGACCGCATCAAGAGTAAGGGACAAAGATATGTCGGCTACAGATCTAAAGGTCGCTGGCCGAGAGGCCTTACGCTTGCCTTTATCTCGGGGGCTAACCCACCGATAAAACGAGCTATTCTCTTTGGCTCCGGGGTTACCAGGTATGGAACCAACCGGGACATCGTGTTGAAGCTCGTGAGGTAAGCTTGACAGTCAAGGTTTGTCATAACCAACGGTAGAAAGTCGGTCTCGATCTTTTCAACCTCATGTTGAGGGCAGTAATTCTCCTTGATGAGAGAAATGAATTCCTCCCATGTCATGCTGTATAGAACAGCCTTTCCCGAGGCCTGAACCAAAGACCTCCACCAAGCCAGGGCCTCACCCTTAAATGATTGTGAAACAAACTTTACCACATCTTTCTCTGCGCACCCACTGATGTCCACCACGGTGTCCATCTCGTCTAGCCACGTCATACAATCAACCGCGCCCTTCTCCCCGGTGAAATCTCGGGGTTTACAAGATACAAAATACTCTTAGGTACAGCCCCTGGCGCGTGATGCATCAGTATACACTCTTTCTGGACGGACACTGTTTTCATTGGATGAGTGATTATCATCGTCCTTTTTGGGCTTAGACGGTGGTTTGCTGTGAGATTTTGAGTGGGTTTTCGGTTTTGAGTGTGGTTTGGATATGGTTCTGCTCCGGGATTCAGTATACTCCTCGTATTGTCGATCCAGGGCTGCCTTAACAGCATTGTCGACAAGAGCTTTCAATTCTGCACCCGTCAAATGAACCTGGGCGTTATCGTATTCGTCTTCTTTCGAGTGACTATTCTCCCCACTAGGATCAGCCATGGTAACTTGAATCTGTTACAGAAGATAACGAAAAAAATTTATTTAGGAGTTTATTATGGAATTGTCTTTTATGGCAATTCATTAACCATGGTAAACAGAGACCATATCTGGTTAATTTGTTACTCACTTTTTATTTAGGATTTGAATATAACTTATCCTAATTACAAACAATATTGTTAGTGGCATAAAAGCCTAGTCATGAGGACGTTTTATAATATTAGCCGGGATTACAGAGAATCAAGGCATGAAGGTTTGAACCGTAGTCCTTTTACCTTTTCTGACAGGGAGTCATAGACTACCACTGCCTTTTGTCTTATATGACAATAATTATGGCCCGTAGGCATTACACCACTAATGGATGTTTAACAAATTTGGCCCGTAGGCACTACATCGCTAATGAATGTTTAATAAGTTTGGCCCGTAGGCACTACATCGCTAATGGATGTTTAATAAGTGATCATCTTTATTGACGATTTTAACCCATGATTTACAAATCATTAATTTGGGCTTTGGAATCCTTAAAAGGATTCTTATATAAGAATGACACGTGCGATTTTAACGAATCACATCTGCCATGAACGTTAACATGATTACAGAGGTTAACTTGGAATCTGAATCTTTTAATCAGGTCTTACCATCTTGGCCGGGTCTTATAAAGACACCTGGCTAGGTTTCACTCTTAAGATTCTTTATGTAGGCAGATTTAAATTTAAAAGGAATGATTTTTGATTTATTTCATTTATAATTAACAAATTTAAATTCATAACATAACATTCCATAAATTTCAAATATGATTACACGCTGCCCTAAACGGGACTTCTCAAATAAATAAATACCTAGGCAGAGGTTTATAGAAAAAAAATACGTCCACTCAGGGCAAGATAGATGTCCGCGCAGGGACTAAAAGATAAGTCCACATAGGGACTGAAATACGATAAATGTCCACGCAGGGACTAAATTGTAAATACAATAATACATAAGGAGACTAATGATCTCGTTTCTTCCTCCCTTTTAGTAGGTTTGCTAGGCCCTTGAGAAATCCACGATTACTCTTTCGTTCTTGTTCGAAGTCTCGTTCCACACGGTTTAAACGGTGGAGTATTTCTTCTTGCTCCGGTGGAGAAAAACGTGGCTGCTGCGACGGTTGCTGAACCGGAGGTCTAGGAGGTATTGGATACCCATGAGCTGAGTAATCTGGTCTCCAAGAGGTTCCATGGAGGGCGTTATAATTTGCCGCTACCACATATGGATCGGCATCATAGTTATAGTTGTAGTGCGTGTGAGTCGGCTGCTCAAACGGGTTGTACGCCGTGGAAGCGTCGTACGCTGGTATCGGATTGTCATATCTGAATGGTGGCGGAGGTGGTGCAACTGGTGCAGAATTCACCTCTGCAGGGTGACCAGAAGGTTCCCCTAAATGTGGTTCTTCTTCAGGTACTGACGGAAAGTGACTAGCACTCGAGTGGCGGGGAGTGCTGAAATGGAATTCCCCTCCTCGGGTAGACATCCGTGTGCCTGATCTTCTACGCCTTGGCGGATCTGGAATTACTGGTTGAACCGGTGGCGGTGGCGGTGCCGTAACTGCCACGAACCGCGAATCCTCAGAAGGATCCTGTTGCTGCTGTTGGTCATGTGGCGAGAAATGATGTGAAGGTGTAAAGTACCAATTACATTGGTCAAACCTCGCCTGGTAGCTGTCGGGACCTTGATAGGGTGTTCCATGGAAGGATGACCCATCAGAAATCTCGATTGGGTGGTTGGGAGTACCCCGTGCAGGCTCGACGGGATCCGTATCCTCGTCCATATCCACTGCATTATCTTCAGAAAAGTGATCCTCTGGTCCTAGAGGGTTATACCCTATTGGCTCTTGGACATAATCCGCCGGGTTAAACTGTCCTACGAAGAAAGGTGAAGGATCGCCATAAGATCGGTGCGAAGCAGATCGCTGGAGAGGTATAAAGGATGGTTGAGGGTTATTGGGATTATTTTCCGAATCTGGTCCAAATGAATGACAGTATGAGGGTGTTGAGCTATGCGAGGTAGAATGTCTCGCAGGTTCAAAGAGGTTTCTTCTTCGTCTCTGTGGTTCCTCACTTCTTGTACTAGAAGGAGCTCGCATGTTCGAAGGTCCAACTTCGTGATCATTGTGAGTAATGATCATTCCTTTGCCTCTTCCTCGTCTGATTGCTGGTGGCATATTTCCTGCTTTCAAAACTTTCAATAACAATAAACAATAAAAAGACAAACTGGAATAACAATTCGAATTTGTCCTATGTTCTTGTCTAGACTCAAGAATGTGCAATTGTGTAACTGAGATTAAACAGAAAGGCTAGTGTTTAATTCACTTAGTGTTGGCTCTGATACCAACCTGTCACACCCCGATTTCCACGTGTCTCACCGATGGGCCCGGTGGGGGATTATCGTGACGTAGTTGGCAACAATATAGTCAAACCACACAATATATGAATGCACAGCGGAAGCATAAAGATAAATATATTTCAACTTTATTTGTAATATCAAAGTATCACCATTGTTGAAATAAAATCCACAGGGGATCAGTAATAATAATAAAAGTATTGTTCAACAGACGAAGGCATCCTTAAGCTTGCGAGACTCTTTAAGATGCTAAGGAGACATAGCCAGCCAATTACGTTTAGTACCTGCATTTAATCTTTTTGGGAAAATACGTCAGTTTACACTGGTAAATACATTCAACCGACACTTTGGTAAAATGTTTAATAAAATTGATCTGAATGCACAAGGCACAAACTCTTTATAACTTGGGATAATTTATAATTAAATCTTGTAAAGAATTGCATGTTTACTATGCGTTTGGTCGCCCGGGTCGTGCCGGGTTAAAGTTTAATAGACACACCACATAGTATAAAACCGTGGCGGGAAAAACCAACGGCTATACCTTTATAGTCATGGACATAATGCCGGGTGTACGCCTACACCCAGATGTCAGGGTCGTGGCCATTTCGTAAAATGCTGCCAAGGATATCCGGGACATGGTCATTAAGCCCCCAAAGGCGTAAATCCAACAAAACAAATTTTTGAACGGGTCACATTGATAATACCCAACTACTAACGAGTTGGGGTCAATTGCCCGACCAAGCGGTATTTTAAATACCGTAACCCAAGCCCGTATAACAGAAAATAAGTTAAAAGTATTTACCTTTGCAAAGTATAAATCCTTAATCGAAATAAATTGCAGATAGCTTTTACTGGTCTCCTAATCTGGAACGAAGGTTTAAATTAACCTATTAGAATCCTAACGGGTCTTTAATTAAGCTTAAGCTTAGACCGGCTAGTTTCAAAGATACGGTTCGTACAAACGATTAAGCGAAGACCAGATAGAATGTGATTTAGACCCTACAAGTTTAAAGACTTGTTCAATATGGGTTTATTATTCACATTCTGGATTTTGAGATAAAACCGTTAAGGTTTGACCCGTCTCGGCTAATTTATGTAAACTTGTTACATAACCCGAATCGTACGCGTAATAAGCGTGACGGTATTCATGAGAGCTATAGACAGGTCTCCTAAGTTAATTATGCCTCAAATATGTTGTGACATCAGTAAGATGCCTTTCATTATGCCAGAAACATGTTTAAACACCAACTAGGCCCCGTAGGGGTATTTTGGTAATTTCACATAAGCCGAAAAGCTCAAAACTGGAGTCTGAGTTTATCAACCTTTGCTTACTGTTAAAATATTATAATTTGCTTCTTATATCAATAGGTATCAACCCGGGTATGTCCAATATAATTTTGTCACATACTTTGCGTTAAAAACGCTTAATAAGGCGATTAAAGGCCATTTCCGGGTTCTATACTTAAATCTGATATTTCTATATTTCCATAACGCTTAAAATAATCTATTTATCATATGTGATTAGTAGCAAAAGGTTTGAAGTTGTTTAGATATGTAAAACTCATTTTATGGTCCGTAAGGGCAAAACGACAATTACCGGATTAAGCCTACGACTACTAGTTATGCTTAGTCTAAAACTAATTAAAAATATTTAAAAATCCCAATATAATATATTACATCAGTGGGTATTAAGTTTGATACCAAAAAGTAGGCTTAACTAGGCTATACGCTAATTACGCCATTTTATTAACATAAAGCATTCATTTTGCGATAATGAGCATAACTCTTAATCTACAATTCAAATTGATGTCAAACTTTGCATACACGTTTATATATCAGTAATTAAAGTTTCTACTCTTTTATATTTCCAAAAATCACGTTTTAAGGCAATAAGGGCATAATGGTCAACATATGTGCATTTAACGGAATCATGCATATTAATTGGATAACTCATGATCCGAGGTGTATAATCACAGAGGGTTATACTAGCATGTAATCTGGTCCAAATAAGGCTCTACGGTATTTTTGAAACATACCATAACGGATCAGAACTGAAAGTCCAAGTGAAAGTCAAACTATGTGACTTTCGGTTCCGAACCGGGTCCTTATAGTAAATTGTCGAGCTGAACATGTTTAGACATGTCCTTACACTAATTACCAAGTTATATTAATGATAAAACAGGTTATAAGTGTTCTACATTGTTAATCTTGCATAAATCGCATTTTAAACTTTCTGTTGACTTTTTAAGTACACGTTTGACTCGACTTTTGACCTAGTTAGAGTAGTGATCAGGGGGAACCCTTTTAAGGGTTTATTACCCACATAAATACCAACTTATAACTACTTTTAGTTCGAGATATGACTGAGCCATTGCTGACTAATCTCGAAGTCAAACCGTAATTACGACGGTTTGATTTTTAGCTAAATAACTAAGCTAAACTCAATTTAGAAAGGATTAGAACACTTACTGAAGTCCTAAGCTTGATTAGGGAACACTTGAGAGGAAATTGAGATCCAGAAATTGTCCTCAAATGCAGATGAAGGTGTGAGGAATACTTGTTGCACAATGTGGCCTTTTATAGGCAATGAAGATCATTAAGATCATCACAACAAGGTCTACAAGGGCTCCTTGATGATCAACAACTGTCCATTAGTGCTAGGAGATGATTAGGGGTCGCCCATATCTTTGGAAAGATCCTTACATTAATGTTTTACCGTTTACAACAGCCAACAACCAACTTTCTGTCGCTGGGCGTCGCTTACGGACCGTATGGCATGGCCCTTGCGGTCCGTAAGCCTATGGCGGAAACATTTTTACCCCTTCGCCCCCTTACGGTCCGTAAAGCTGAATCCTTACGGTCCGTAAGCCATTGTCAGAGGCAAAAAAAAAATAATCTTTCATGATTTGAATGGACAACTTTCATTGCATGATTTCTGGTTAAAATTCTCAGCACAATGCCTTTAACCCATGCTTGTACAGTTATCACAATGTATCATGGGCTCGCACAAGGATGGGGTTTATGAACAATCATTTGAGTTGTATTATTTTTCTTAGGATCCAAATTAGTAAACTTGGGCATCCATTATTATTAGTAATTACCGGATTAAGATATATTAGATGCTTATTAATTTTTGCTTAGGGTCTTGGGATTTAAAATGACGAAGTCGCTCAGAGGTATAAAATTAACATGTCGACATATTCAAAAATCCTACCGTATATCTTTAATTAAATCCGGGTTTACAATACTTTTGTCGTATGCGACACGTGTCATTTATTTATTGGACACAAAATTTCGAGGTGTTACACCAGTACTAAAAGCTCTTGTGTCCTTGGACGACCTCGGTATCTTACCAACACTATACTACGTCCACGATGGGTGCACTTGCCCATATGTGTGTTTAGTGTTAGTAAATATCGTGTTTTATAAATTTAAAACTTGGCTAAAGTTTAAAAAGGGCTTAAAATATATATCTAAAATATATAACACCTTGCACACATCAAGTTTTTGGCGCCGTTGCCGGGGACACAAGGATTTTAAGAAAGCTTAAAATCGACGGCCTAATAAGTTTTTCAAAACCTTTTTAAAACGCGCGCACATTTTTCTGCATTTTAGTTTAGTTTGCATTTACAGTAGCCTGAACACGGGGCCGTGCTCACCGAACACGCCCCCGTGCTGCACATTTTTAGTTAGATACCCAAATACAGAGTCTGAACACTGGGCCGTGCTCACTAAACACGCCCCCGTGTCCAACGAGATTAGTAACTTTAATTAAAACGCCCAGATACAGGCCCTGAACACGGGGCCGTGTCCAGCTTCTGTTTCCATCTTTATTTCTGTTTTCTGGTCCCGAGACTCAGTTGTGGTTTGTTGAGTGATTCCTATGGATCAATACTCAGGAGGTTACAACTACACCTATGAGGAGGATGATTATATGAGAGACTATTGCACTAATTGTGGTAACCCGCACTCGGTACAATATTGTAACTTATTTCAACCATCCAATTCATACAACTATTATGAGGAGCCCAGGTACGAGCCATCGACTTCATACACATCCTATGAAGACCAAAGGTATGAACCTTCTTCCTCATACTCATATTTTGATGAACCAAGGTATGAACCCTCATACTCATACTTTGAGGACTCAAGATATGAGCCACCACCTTCATACACTTGTTATGAGGAACAATGGCGTGAACAACCCACCTCATATGAGTGCTATGAAGAACAAAATTTCGACCCTTATCCATCATATGCTTACAATGAAGGACAATGGTGTGAACCATCTACTTCATATGGGTCCTATGAGGAACTAAGGATCGAACAACCGGATTCAAGCTTTGAGGATCCCGATCCTTACTCTATCACCGACATAGCCGATAGGATAATAGAAAACCTTAAATTTATCGAAAGATGCATAAAAGAATCTCGCGCAAGGGAAGAGGAGTCCCGCGCGAGAGAAGAATTAAAAAAAGAAGAAACGATAATTGAGGAGTTAAAAATGGAAGAACAAACAAGTGAAAAACCGACACATGAGTTAAACAGCGGAAGAGGTGAGGCCGATAACGTTAAAATCCAAGAAGAGTCTAATTTTGAAGAAATTAATCTCTTGTCACCTTCTTTTGAAAACCATTGTTTAGTGTGAACTCATGCTAAGTTTTTAAAGGAACTAAACACTAACGCGAAAATTGAAGAAATGGTAAGTGTTAAGTTAACTAATGATCAAACTTCACTAATAAAAGAAGACCCTTTTGAAATTAACATTACACCGGTTCCATGTTTTTTTCAAAATTCATTTATTAGTAACATCACCTGTGTTAACATAATACCTAATTACCTTTTCGAAAAATTAAGTATTAGTGATTTTGCCCCACTTCAAATACCCATTTTTCTATCCAATCGGAGAGTAATTAAGTCAATCGGTGTAGTGAAGGACGTCTTAGTTCAAACAAATCAATTGGTTATTCCAACCGATTTCGTCATCCTCGATGACGCTCCTCTAGTGTTGGCACGACCTTTTGTAAAAACTCATGAAGCTTTGAAAAACCGGAAGTTCAACAATCTACCTCTTCAATTAAGGGCATTCAAAAGGAGCATAGATCTTGAGCGCTCAATGAAATATCCTATTGGCAATAATGACCCCCTAATTGAAGATGAGCCAGAACCACCCGATAAGGAGGGTCTAGCCAAGGACCCTTATAAACGTGGCGCACCACGGAGGCATTCCGCGGAACTATCCTTAGTTTTAGTTTAGATTAACTTTTATGTTTTCTAGTTTAATATAACTTTTCAGAAATAAAACACACTTGGGATGGTGAAGGATACTAAGGGAAGCTTGAACCAACACCCCATGCACAAAAACAGAGCCTCTCGACAATTTTTATTCATTACAGCAAGTTCAGCACGGGGCCGTGCTCACCCAACACGCCCCGTGCCCAAGGTTCTGCAGAAAATGCCCAGTTTAGGTAACTGGACACGGGGCCGTGCTCACTGAACATGCCCCCGTGCCCAGCCTTTTGTTTACTTTTGGTACTGGCAGTCTGGACACGGGGTCGTGCTCAGCCAACACCACCCCGTGTTCAGCTACCCAGTACCATAAAATCTTGTTTTTAACCCATTTTTACACATTTTAATCAACCGAAAAAACTTATTTTTGGGACACATTGAGGACAATGTGTAATTTAAGTGTGTGTGTGTGGGGGGGGGGGGATGCTAAAACCTTGAATTTTGCAAGTCCTATTAACAAGCCTTACACAAAACTCTATTGGAACCGCTAATCACCCCAAATTTTTTCAAAAACTTTTCATTTTTTTACTTGTCTTGGTTTAATTTGGGAATAACAAGTTCTAAAAAGGTTATATTTTTTATAAATTTACAACCGATAGCATCGTGATAAAAAGAACCAAATACGAAGATTATGAAAAGGCATGACAAGTCTAATTAAAATTTGATTATATACATACTTGATCACATAAAAACCCATTCCCACAAAAAGTGAGTTTTTGAGCCTTTATTGAGCATACAAATACATATCTTTAAACTAAATGCTCATTTTTTCGTTTCTTGTGTGAATAGCCGCTTGGTTCTTACGACTCTAGAACTTGCCACGACGATACATTCCCGGTCCTTACCAACTTAAACCCGAGTAAGTAAATGAAGGAGACATTAGGACTAACCCCTTTTATTTCTACACCATTATTTTTCTTTTTTTTTACCACCTACCCAAAAATCCCCCTAGTTAACCCCTTTGAGCCTAAACCTTTTCATTTCTAAACCCAAACCAAACACCCTTTACCCAACTAAACCCTTTTTCATTTTAAACCCTTTATTTTAGTAACAAAGCTCGGTTTTTAGTATGACTTGAAAAAAAAAAAGAAAAAGAAAAAAAAAGAGAGATGAAGTCAAAGAAATAAACAAACAAGTTTATCAAAAATAACTTTGTTTGAAGGAAATACTTCATCAAAAAAAAAAAAGTTTTGAAAAATATCAAGTCTTACGAAAATTGACGTTTTTTTACGATTTTCGCCCTTTTACTAACCACTAACCCAACCACCTACCTTTAGCCCAAGCCTAACCCTTCACCCCAAAAGTCCTCTTGATATTTACAAAGGTTTATAGTTAAAAAGGAGGAGGATTGATTGCTTGGCAAGCATATGGTAGAAGTAAGTTCCATGCCGGTCTCGAGTGTTTCACAAAAATACATCTTCGGCCGAGTGTTGAGTGATCTCCCGTGAGGTATGTGAACTTGTATATAAATGAAATTTTAAAAAGGCATGTTATGCCCATATAAGTAATTTATATTATAAAACGTTCTAAATAAATCATAACGAATAGGATTGTAAATAGTATAAAAATAAAACCCAATAAAGATCTTGGATTCCCGACACTCAAGACAAGCCCAAAATCTTCTCTTCTACCCATTCCATTTGGGAGTGTAAGTCACAATTTAAAGAGTTTTGCTTGAGGACAATAAAAAATTCAAGTGTGGGGATATTTGATGTGTGTAAAATGCAACATATAAATTACATCCAAATGAGCCATAAAACTAACCCTTTTTAAGTACTAATGTTGGAAAAAGTGTATTTTTGTCTTCCTTTTGTATTTTCAGGATTAAATGAGCTCAAATTAGCAAAAGAAGCAAAAAGACAGCTAAATCTAACATAAATACAAGAAAGGGAACATAAGTGGACTGCCCGACCCTCGACAGCATCCTCCCAAGCAAAACAGAGAAGACAGAAGACTGAACACGCCCTGTGCTCAGCGAGCACGGGGCCGTGCCCAAGAAGCAGCAGAAAAGAAAAACCTGTAGAAGCTTCTATTGCTCACCACGGGGCCGTGCCCAGTGAACATGGGGGCGTGCCCAAAGTACTGCAGGCGCATTAATTGTAATTGCGAATTACAATTAATGAGGAGAGATAGTGTCAGACGGGCACGGGGCCGTGCCCAGCGGACACAGGGCCGTGCCCAGGCTTCTGTTCAGCCTATAAATAGGAGTGCTTGGATCCATTACAACTCATCCCTTGGCACACCACCTCTCTCACACTTCATCCACCACCCACCACCATCACAACACCATCATCCACTGTCCATCATAGAGTGTGTGAGTCGTCTCGGGATCCAAGATTGATCGTAAGAGTTCTTGACAATCAAGGCCATGTTTGCCCAAGTCTCTTACAACACTTGGTGAAGACAAGTGTTTAGTATAATACTTTTTATTTTCAATCTTTTGCACTTCTTAATTGGTTTTGTATTAATGACTTTAATAACTAGTTTCTTATGTTGAAGGTGATTCTTCCTTATCGTTTGTCCGTGGTGTCTTGGCATTATTTTACTGTCTATATAAAATAAAAGATTTTCACCATTGATATCTCCACGGTCTATATGGAGGTATATTGGCTACCTGGTCGGGGGTTAAGGGAACGGTTTGGTAAGGGTCTTGCCCTTGTTCAGTGTTTAGAGGTCCTGCAAGGGACCTGGGTCAAATTTAGTAGGACCTCCTTCGATACCCAAAGGTATTGGATGGCGGGGGTCCAAACTCTTTGATCCCCTCATAAGTTAACTACTATTAATACTATAACCCGACTATTTAGGACTGTATCCCTGCTGACTCAGACTACTTAGTCGAGGGTAACGTCACCTCCAAAAGAGGGGCCTACCATAATTTGCATTAATAACTTAATTAATTATCTTTCAATAATCCGACCCTTTAGGATTGTATCCTTGCTGACTCAAACTACTGGGTTGAGGGTAACGTCGCCTTCAAAAGAGGGGCCTACTACAATAACTAAGATAATCTCTTAAGCAAGTGCAAAAGTGCGAAAATAATCAAAGGTTATACTAACACACGAGTCGGATCCAAGTGATTCATCTTGTCTATCTGTTTTTATTTTTATTTTATTTTTCAGCATTTAGTTAGTTTTATTTTTCTTAGTTTAAAAAAAATCTTTTTCTAACATTTTGATTTGATTAGACGTTGAGGATAAACCAGTACTAAAAGCTCTTGTGTCCTTGGACGACCTCGGTATCTTACCAACACTATACTACGTCCACGATGGGTGTACTTGCCCATATGTGTGTTTAGTGTTAGTAAATATCGTGTTTTATAAATTTTAAACTTGGCTAAAGTGTAAAAAGAGCTTAAAATATATATCTAAAACATATACACACTTACACGCATCAACAACACAAGAACATCATGCAGAATCACATATTGCTGGAAGAGTTCATGAAGATGCTGGAGATCATTATGAAGAAGCTCAATTTGATGGCACTGAAATTGAAGCAACTGAAGTAATACTCATGATGAATCCCATATCGCTGGTACTTCTCTCTCAAGAACTGTTTTAGTTGATACTCACTCAAAACAAACTAACTCAGAAAGTTTAGTAAATGTTTCTTACAACCTAGAACATGAAAAAACTAATGTTAATAAAGAGGTTACTAGTGCTTTTAATCTCAACTCTGAATCAGAAAATGAGGAGGAGTATGAGGTCTCAACAGATAGAGATCAGGAAACTGATCAAGGAAATTTGGAAAAAGGTAATATGTTTACCTTAAAAACTTATGGAGAATCACATATTGATGTGATTCAAGGATATAAGGAAATCCAGGATGAGAGTATGTCACTCACCACTAGTGGAGATGATACTGGTAAACTTAAGGATGCACCAAATTCTGGTAAAGCCAAAAGTGACCCTATCATTTCCAAAACAGCAGCAAATATGTTTACAGCTGGAATGTTACCAGGAACATCTGTTGTTCCAAATATCCCTGAAAAACTCATGAATCAAGAAAATTTGGAAACTATGTTGGAAAATGTTTACAAAGTATGCAAAAATCCAATGGAAGAAAAACTTGATATGTTGCTGTCAGAAATACAAGGTCAAAGGGCTGAGATGAAGACTTTGTCAGAATCAGTGGAAGCAATAAAGAAACAAACTGATGATAACACTGAAGCACTAAAGTCTCTTCAGAAGATGAAAGAAAAAGCACCAGAACTCAACATTTCTGCATCAAAAATCCAAATGATTCTCACAGAAATAGAAAAGATCAAAGCACAAGTTGTAAATGTGACGGAGTCAAGGCAGTCAAGCAGTGGAAACAGAGTTTTGGAAGAAGTTACCATTCTAAGGGCAAGTAATAACAGTATCACAGATGCCCTTGAGAAGCTGTCAAAAGAATGGGCTGAAAACCAGATGAAAGCTCAAGCTGAATTCAACCAAGTTCAGAAAAACATGGCTAGCAACTCAAAACTGGTAAGAGAAACACAACAACTAATGGAGAAGATGCAATTCAATATTGCAAGTTTAGCCAAAGTGGATCCTCAAGAACTCATGAAGGAAATTCCTGCTGCAAGCTCACATCAGAAAGCTCCAAAGTCAACTCCTCAACAATCATCAACCACACCAATCACCAAAACTGATACCACAATGATGGGTCCACCTCCAAATATCCCAAAAGATGAAATGCTGAAAAGGTTAGCAGCTGCAAAACCTCAAGTCATTACAAATTTGAAACTGCTAGCTGCTGTTCCAAATCCAACAGTATCTGATGACTCAGCAATAAGCAAATATATGAATATACAAACGATGAAGGAATGGGAACAAGAAGGTGAGTCAGAGGCAAAGTCAAAGATTGTTAAGAGAAAAATCTCTGAAACCAAGTCTGTCATGGTTAAAGAAATTGCCAGGGATGTTATGACATTTCCTGAATACAATCTGGTGAGTTACTATTTGACAAAAGAAGATGAAATGCCAAGATCACTATCTCCTACCAGGCTGGGGTTAAGAGAAGAAAGAATGAAAAGATGGTCATATAGCATTCACAAGCACAATGAGAATCCGATAAGGAGAATTTTAAAGGTGGATGAAGTGGAAGTTACAACTGATGATATAGGAGGAACTTATGTACAAAACAGATACACACTTCAAAGAGAAAATGGGGATGAACAGAAGGTGACTGATGAAGAATTAGCTGACCAGTTGCATCCTTTGGACATTTTGTTCATGAAGGATCACTATGAAAAGGAAAAGAAAAATAACCAAGAGGTCAGAAGGGCATTGGATGGCATATCAAAGGCCGGAATATTGCTATTTGAAAGAATGGCTTTTTCAGACTTTGATCTATGCATCAATTATGAACATGTGCACAACAAAAAGGTGTACTTTAGATCACCAAAGACAAAAGTTCCCTCAGAGATATTGGAAGATGCAAGATCTGGAGACAAGACAAGCAAAGATGGAAAACAAGAATATGGTGTAATCTTCAGAGACTATGATAATAACAAAGCTCTATTCAGAAGTGTTGACATCTGTAAGTACTCAAATCAAACTCTGAGGTATATCTTGAAAACCATGAACAAAAGACAAGAACATCTTCAGAAGATAGAAAAGAACTTGGAGGGAAGCAGAAAAGAAATTGAGCAAATGATTGAAGAATGGATCCAAGCAAGAGAATGGTACAAAGACATGTATGTTAGCTGCAACAAGTATATCTCCTACAAAAAGACGATAAAAAAAGGAGATATGCATAAGAGAGTGAAGCTGAACTAAAACTTGTTTATTTTTTTCTTCATCTTTTATGTAATTTGTTTTTCAAAACTTTAGCAACTGGTTTAAATTTGCAAGTATTAAGTTTCCACTGTTTGGAAATTTTATATTCATGAGATAGTTCATTTTCTTACAATACTTAGGGGGAAACTGTTAGGAAACTTTATTTGTAAGTATTGAAGAAAATCTTAATCAACTGGATCTCTGAAGAAGATAACAGTCCTGAAGATCACAGCAAGAAGAAGAAAATCAGATAGGACAACTGAATAGCAAAGTATCTACTTCAAAGAATCACAAGTTGATCAAGAGTTGATTTGGATTATCAGAGAAGGTCATTTCTGATGGATCTGATGATATTTCTGATGTAATATCATCAGTTTCTGACGATTCTAATCATCAGACTTTTCTGATGATTTGTTCACCAGAATTTCTGATGAAGTGGTTTATCAGAAATTCTGATGAAAGACCCACTTGTCTAAAAATCACAACTCTATCCTGCCACCAATGACGAAGCATGACATTATTGGTTATCATGATTACAAATGCAACTTGAATGATGGATTCAATGAATATGTCAAATTGCTACTTTACGCATGACTTATTGCATGAATAAACAATTGTTTATTCATGTCCACAGCCGTCTATAAATAGAAGGCTCGAGAGGCAGAAGATACTTGAGTTTGAAGCTTAGCATTCATATACAAACACCCAAACTCCACTGCTCTTCTCACACACAGAAATCAAGATTCATTTGTATTAGATAATAATCTTACAATCACCTTGTTAAACTAATTTGTTTCAAAGTGATATAAACTTGATAATTCTGTAAGTCTTGTTTCTTGAAAGTCTGATTTCCATTTCCGCACATCTTTTTCACATATACTGAAATCACTTGCCATATTACATAAAAAGAAGTAGTTAAGGCCATACTGGGTCCAACAGGTGCGTTGGTCAATCTTTGCTTAAGAATTTGAAAGGCTTCTTCTTTGGTCCCCATTCAAACTTAACAGATTTACAGGTTAGCTTAGTTAAGGGAATGGTTATTATAGAAAAATCTCGGATAAATCGTCCATAATAACCAGCCAATCCTAGAAAACTTCTAACCTCGATTGGTGATTCAGGGGTTTTCCATTTAGTAATTGCTTCAATCTTTGTGGGATCCACATGAATTCCTTCATGATTGACTAAATGTCCAAAAAACTGTACTTTTTCTAACCAAAATTCACATTTAGAAAATTTTGCGTAAAGCTTTTCTTTTCTCAGCAAATTTAGGAGTGCATGCAGATGCGCTGCATGTTCCTCTTTATTCTTAGAGTAAATGAGAATATCATCTATAAAGACAATTATGAATTTATCCAAATATGGCTTACATATTCGGTTCATCATGTCCATAAATGCGGCTGGGGCATTGGTTAAACCAAATGGCATGACAGTAAATTCATCATGGCCATACCTTGTTCTGAAGGCGGTCTTAGGAATGTCCTCTTCCTGTACCTTTAGTTGATGATATCCTGAGCGTAAATTGATCTTAGAAAAGAATCGTGCTCCTTGCAATTGATCAAGCAAATCATCGATTCTCGATAATGGGTACCGATTTTTAATCGTGACTTTATTTAATTCACGGTAATCAATGCACATACACGTTGACCCTTCGTTCTTTTTAACAAATAAGATCGGTGTTCCCCATGGCGATGAACTTGGTTGTATGAATCCTTTTTCCAACAGTTCGTCTAACTGTTTCTTCAATTCTTGCATCTCTGCGGGTGCCAAACGGTAAGGTGCTTTGGCAATTGGTGTGGTTCCTGGTAGAAGATGAATTCTGAATTCGACTTCCCTTTCTGGCGGTAGTCCTGGTAGTTCTTCTAGGAATACATCTGAGAATTGAGATACTACGGGAATATCTTTCAATTCCTTTCCTTAAGTGTTAATGATTATGGAAATCACATACACTAATGATCCTTTTCTTGCATAACTGGCCGTTTTCATCACAGAGATGAATTTTGTGGATCTAGACGCCTTATCTCCTTTAATTGTGATTTTTTCACCCGTTGGTGAATTTACTTGAATTGACTTTTGATCACATAGAATGCTGGATTTATTGGTTATTAACCAATCCATTCCTAACACAATATCAAATCCTGCAGATTCATTGGATAAAGATTTGCAATAAACTTTTGATTTAAAAATTCTGTTCTTGCTCCCTGCAAGATTTCGGTAATCTTAATGGTTTCCCCATTTGCTGTCTCTACTAGACATTCTTGTTGAAGCTTAGTTAGTGGTTGATTGAGAAGTTTGAAAAATGAAGTATTAATAAAACTTTGGTTCGCACCAGAGTCAAATAATACTTTGGCAAAGACATCATTAACTAAAAACGTATCGGCAATCACATCCGGAATCATCTTCGCTTCTTCTGCAGTCAGAACAAATGCTCAAACATTTTTAGTAGTCTTGCTGCTCATGGCTGGAGCTAGTTTCGGACAGTTCGGCTTGATATGCCCTTTTTCCCTACAGTTGAAGCACACTCCATTACTGGGTTTCTTCCTACAATCTTCTTCCTTGTGTTCTAGTATCTTGCACAAGTTACAGTAGGTGGAGCATCTTCCTGAATGATTCTTCTTACAAGCTTTACAGTAAGGCGCGGAGGTAGAACCTATATTTTTCCCACGGTTGGAATTTCCATAGCGAAATTCTTGGGTAAGCTTTTGAGCTAGGTTCCTCCTCTGGTTCTCTTCTTGTGTACGTACTAATTCATCAGTCAAGGTATTTGCTAGTTCTACAACTTCTTCTATAGTTTGTGGTCTAGCTGCCTTGACTACATGCCTAATCTCACTGATTAATCCCTAGATGTAACGAGAGATTAATACTGGTTCTGGTGATGCTAGGGTTGGCAGTATTCTAGCATATTCAAAGAATAGCGTAGTGTAACCCTTACTGTCTACTCTAGTCATTCTAAGGTTTAAGAACTTATTTGCTATATGTTCCTTTTCATTGGGAGAACATAATTTCCTTTCCACCATATTCTTAAACTCGTTCCATTCCATATTATAGGTTCTGTCACTTCCCCTAGATTGGAGGATAGTGTTCCACCATTCTAAAGTTGAGTTCTTAAACAGATTCGAAGCAAACATTATCTTATCCTCTTCTACGCACTTGCTTATTTTTAAGACTACCTCGGTCTTTTCTATCCAGCGTAGAGCTGCAAGGGCTCTTTCATTGCCCGAGAATTCTATTGGTTTACAAGACCAGAATTCTTTGTAAGAACAACCATGAGACATGGTTCTTCTTCTTTTAGGAATTGGCACTTGAAGTATTGGTCCATTGTTTACACTGTAATCAGGTTCAGTAGGTGGTCGTTTACTTCAACTATTACTTTTATTATTATCTGCTTCCTTAACCGTTTTGATAATATATGACATTGCGTCTATAATCCCTTGTGCCACTATGTGTTGGATGGCACTGTTATCTACTTGGTTCCCGTTATTATCATTATTCGGGTTTCCTTGATTCACTTCGTTGTACATCTAAATTTTAAACATTTACCACATTTTAATATCACAAAACAATATTTAATGCGAATAATCACACAACAACACATTGATCCAAAATCGTCATCATTGCGACCTTTACTCTATTTTATATATATGCATCTATATCTATTACAAATACAACTGGAATTAAAAATACAATACTAGCATGAATCAGTAGCTATAGGATTATTTATTTTAGTTGATTATATATATATATAATATTTTTTTTTCAAACTTACACACACACACATATATATTTATATTATTATTATTATTATTACTATTTAGTAAGGGTCCATCCAATACTGCATGTTACGCTCGTCATATTTCCAGATGAGCCTTTCCCCTATCTGTCTGATCCTCTCACTTCCTTCTAATATCTCCTCACCAAAGGTGCGGAGTTCTTGCACATTCTTAGTGCTCATGGGTGGTGCGGGTGCTGGTATCGGGTCGGGGTATTGTGGCATTGGGTCTTTGTAAGGGTACGGGTTTTCTAGAATTTCCCTGATGTATTGGTCATTATCCTAGTAGGGATCTAGAGGGTCAAGGTCTGGGTAGGGTGCTAGGTTTTGCATGGTTTCGTCTTGTGGGTGAAGTTCTGGGTAGCTCCTATGGTCGTCAAACCATGGGTCATAGTCTGGGGGATGGGGTGCTGGTATTCTAGGGATTTCAGCTGGGTCAAAAGCATGTGCTGGGATTTGGTTTCCAGGGTTTGGCTCAATTTCCATAGGTTGTGTGGGAAATAGTGGTAATGGCTGGGGTGCGATGAGTTGTTTTAGATTTGGGTCTGCAAGTGTGGTAGCGAGTATGTGGAAATTGGCTAGTCTCCTATTGATTATATCCTGAGTTTGAGCGTTCATTTCTCTATTCGCGGCTGCTAAAGCTCGCTGCTGCTGTAGTTTTCTCAACCTTTTTCTATGCTCGTGAGCTCCTCTGCTGAACCATCCTCTCTTCTTGGGAGGGAATGGCTCGTCAGATTGTGCTTTGAATACGAAAATCCCTTCTTCGGTGTAAGCCAAATACCCCGAGGGGGTAGGCTGGGAAGAAGTTCCTTCGTCCCTAGGTGAGCTGGACAACTGACGGTAAGCTTCCGAATGTCCTTGGTCACTCATACTGTAAACTAACAAATTGTCAAATAACACAAAACAATAATATGCAGATATGCACGTAATCACGTAGATTATTTCCTAACATAATGAGTAAGATTTTAGTGTCAGCAGAACACTTCTGTGGCTGAATCAGTGGCTGTAGCTCTGATACCACCTTTTGTCGCAACCCCCGACCCCTGCCTCGAGAGGCGGGCGGCCGCGGCCTACTCAGAGATGGTGGTATCGGTGTTTATCACTATTTGGCAGAGGAATTTACATCAGGACCGTAGTTAGGTAATATTTTATCAGAGTAAAACACCACATTTTATAATAATAAATATATTGGGATAAAAACCAAGTTTTCGTTACAAACAGGTTTATAGGAATGAATCCTATTTTATTGAAATAAAAATCGTCTTTATTTAGGTAACTTTTATAGCCAATTTTCCCAGCCTTCAGTGCTTTCCAGCTGGCTTCTATTTGGCTTTAACATTTTGTTACCTGAAACGCGTTTTAAAAACATTTGTCAGTGGGAAATACTGGTGAGTGAATCCCAATTTAATCAAAATAGGTTTTATCAGTTTACAGTTATTGAGGGTGACCTCGCAATTACATTTGTTTATTTTTCTACTTTAATTACCACCCACGGTGCTGTTAACCCTACTTGTCGTCATGTTACTACTCACAGTGTAGTAACTAATTTTGTATACAAAACCCCAACATACCAACGATAATTGTAGAATACAAATACTCAATCACTGTTTAATATAATGTAAAACAATTGAGGTTTTATAAAAACATTTTGCAAAAAGGTTCACAAAAAGGAGATTACTCACATTGCAACTTTAGGGTTTTCCTTTGTGATTTCCTGGTGATTATCTATTAATTATACAATGCACACGCGTTAGTATATTAACCCAATATTTACATTAGTTATACCCTCCCCGAGACAGAACTCCAACGACTACGTCGGAAATATTTTAGGAGGGTTGTTATAGTTCTCATCATGTTCTTTCTTATCATTCCCACAAATTTCATCTTTTTTTCAAGATCCTCAACATATATATATATAGGGTAAGGATAGTGTAAAAAGGGCCTAAAGTGTGAGAAGTTTATTATAACACTATATATAATACTATATAACACCATATAAACACCGTATAACAATATGTAATACCATATAACGCTATGTAACACTATATAACATTATATAACAAATATAACACTATACATCCATCATAAACATGCTATCAGACAACCTATAGTGTTATATTTGTTAGAAAATGATATATAGTGTTACATAGTGTTATATGGTATTATATGGTGTTACATATTGTTATACGGTGTTTATATGGTGTTATATAGTATTATATATAATGTTATAATACACTTCTCACACTTTGAACACTTTTTACAGGATCCTCTACCTATATATATATATATATATATATATATATAGATAACCGCTAAAATAAAAACCACCTCCAGTTATAAGAACCGAGAGAACCACTTTCTAGCCATTAGATCAACAAGATGGATGGATGAGATTAAAAGTTACTAAAATTAATATTAAATATTCTTTATCTTATTATGTCTTTAATATTTTAATACAAAAGGGTAGTTTGGTAAAATTACTCTATTTTGTCTTTTTGTCTTTATTGTTTTTATTACTTTTGTGTACTATTATATTAGTTTTATTTCTTTAAACATAATTTTTTTTTATTAAAATCATTTTTAAATTCAATTTTTTTTAAATGATTTTTTATACTTTTTACATTTTACGTTTTACGTTAAACCTTTCACGTTTTACGTTTTACGTTTTTACGTTTTACGTTTTTACGTTTATCTTTCTGCGTTTTACGTTTTTACGTTAAAACTTTTTACGTTTTACGTTAAAAACTTTATGTTTTACGTTAAACTTTCTACGTTTTACATTTTACGTTAAACTTTTTACGTTTTACGTTTTTACGTTAACGTTTTTGTGTTTTTCGTTTTACATTTTACGTTTTTACGTTTTACGTTATACGTTAAAAACTTTACGTTTTACGTTTTATGTAAACTTTTTACGTTTTACATTTTACGTTAAACTTTTTACGTTTTACGTTTTTACGTTAACCTTTTTGCGTTTTACGTTTTACTTTTTACGTTTTACGTTTTTACGTTTTTACGTTTTGCGTTTTACGTTTTACGTTAAACTTTTTTACGTTTTACGTTTTACGTTTTACGTTTTATGTTAAACTATTTACGTTTTACGGAAAACGGACAGAGTTTCTTCTGTTTTTGGAATAAGCCGACGACTCACGTTGGGTTATCTTTTAAAAACTCAACAATTTTCAACAATATAAACACAATATATAAAAACGCCGAGCCCAGTCAACGTTTTGACCCGATAAAATCGGCCCGTGACCCGAAATGACCCTACTTGGGCCCTACATGTATCGTGACAACCTGTCGTTGACCAGCTTTGACCGAACCAAACCCGAAGTCTGACTCGAAACTAACCGGAACCAAAATCACTATTGACACGAAACGAACACTTGAAACACGTACATTAATCCGATCAACATATGAACCAATCTTGAACCAAACCTGAACCCAAACATGAACATCATCTTCAACTTAACATCACCATCATCATCATCATCGAACCGCCGGGACTCCGACCGCCGGGAAAAGCAAGACCGAGACTCCGGCCGCCGGGAAAAGCAAGACCGAGACTTTGAACATCATCTTCAATTTAAATCTGAAAAAACTTAAAAAAAACAACTTAAATCTGAAATGCAAGACCGAGACTTTGAACATCATCACCATCATCATCATCGGACTTCAAAAAAAGGGAACTCACACGGGCTGCCGGAGCTTCGACCCACCTCTGCCGCTGCTCCGATCGGCGCAACGCCGCCGTCCATCGATGTATCCCCCCTCTGACGCGTTTCTCTCTCTCTCTCTCTCTCTCTCTATCTCTCTCGAATCGGGTGGGTGTGCTTGTCTCCGTCATCACTATCACCGGCCCACCACGACAGGGTGGCCGGCTGTCTCGTCTCTTGGGTTGTGACCGGCAGTCTTCAGGTGTCGCAGGAGGAACCCGGTCGCCGGCTGTCCCGTATCTTGGGTTGTCTCCGGCTCTCTTCCGGTGGGGTTTGTACCCACCACTGATCAATGATCTTTTTTGTTGCTTGATTTGGGTATGAGACAGAGAGTTAAGGGAAGATGATAATAGAGAGTTGATGAGAGATGATGTTTTATTTTCAAAGAAAGAGAAGTCTGCAACTTTAATCGAAAGACAGAGGAGAGAGAAGAAGGATTTGACACTTGGGGGTAAATGACCAATATACCCTTTAAGTTGGCATAGCCTGATTGGTTAAGAGGGGTTCTCGCGGTTCTTACAACTGGAGGTGGTTTTCATTTTAGCGACTCCCTATATATATATATATATA
This sequence comes from Helianthus annuus, assembly GCF_002127325.2. Lineage (NCBI taxonomy): Eukaryota > Viridiplantae > Streptophyta > Magnoliopsida > Asterales > Asteraceae > Helianthus > Helianthus annuus. The sequence continues at coordinate 156,128,213 of NC_035445.2, forward strand.
TATATATATATATATATATATATATATATATATATATATATATATATATATATATATATATATATATATATATATACCACCCTTTATTACGAGAACCAATGTGAACACAACCAAAAATGCCTAAAAATAGCTAAAAAGCACACAATTTTTTTTTATATTTTTTATAAAAAAATCGCTACTTTTAGTAGCAAAAAAAATTAAAAAAAATTCGCTACTAAAAGTAGCGATTTTAACATAAAAAATAGATTTTTTTTTTGATTATTTTAGATTTTTAAGGTTTTTTGGGGGTTTAGTTTTAGCATTTTAGCTTGGGGGTGGGGGGTTTAGGTTTTTTTTGGGGGGGTTTTAGTTAGTTTTTAGCATTTAGCTTGGGGGGGGGGGGGAGAGGGGGGGTTAGGTTTTTGGGGGTGGGGGTTAGGTTTTTTTAGCTATTTGAGGTTGTGTTCACATTGGTTCTCACGGTTCTCGCAATAAAGGTGGTTCTCGCATGAACATTACCCTGTATATATATATATATAGGGGACCGCTAGAATGAGAACCACCCCGAGTTGTAAGAACCGCGAGAACCACACCATCCGGGTCGCCGTTTACCACGATTTTTTTTTACAACTAGATGTGTGTATTATAAACACAGCCGTAAAAAAAAAAATTTTAAACGCCCCCCCCCCCCCCCGAGGGGGTAGTTTTTTACACCACAAGTTTGGTGTTTTTATTTTTTTCTTTTTTCTTTTTTTTTACACCAAACTTGTGGTGTAAAAAACTACCCCCTCGGGGGGGGGGGGGGGGCGTTTAAATATTTTTCTTACGGCTGTGTTTATAATACACACATCTAGTTGTAAAAAAAAAATCATGGTAAACGGCGACCCGGATGGTGTGGTTCTCGCGGTTCTTACAACTCGGGGTGGTTCTCATTTTAGCGCAATTCTATATATATATATATATATATATATATACATAGGACAAAGATCCGTTAGGAACCACCCTTTATTGCGAGAACCGCGAGAACCAGTGTGAACACAAACAGTACTACCTAAAAAAAATCTAAAAAACACCCAAATTTTTTTTTTACCACGTGTAATACACTACTTTTTACGTTAACAATATTAGAAATGCACATGTGCATCTATATGTATCAACATGAAATAAGGTGTTTTGGTACAGTAATTTATCTTTCGTCTATCATTCTATCCATAATACACAAACATGCACATGTGCATTTTTGTCATTTCTTTGAGAAATTCCGTAATTCATTACAACTATTAGACAATTGCACTTTCATTTACACTACCATGTGTAATACAATACTTTTTACATTACCAATATTAGAAATGCACATGTGCATCTATATGTGTTAACATAAAATAAGGTGTTTTGGTACACTACTTTGAATTCACTCTCCCTTTCATCTATCATACCATCCATAATACACTACCATTACCTCCTACCATCCATAATACAATACCATTACCTCCTACCATCCATAATACAATACCATTACCAATATTTTCACTTTATTACATGTATGTAAACACCATTTATACCATCCAATCAACATATTACATCATAAATTGACAACTATAACCAAACTATCAACCACTAGATATAACTAACCAAAAAACATGTACATGGGCCTATTTCTCCATTCAAAATCACAAACTTTTGTACCAAAACACACGTTATATCATGGTTATATCTAATGATGCACATGTGCATTTTGAATATTGGTAATGTAAAAAGTAGTATATTACGAATGGTGTTGTAAATTAAAGTGCAATTGTCTATTCCTGATAACATATTAATGAATTTGTCGAAGTAATGATACATATGCACATGTGCATTGATAACTGTTACTCGAAAAAAAAAGTTTTTTTTTATGGTAACGAAATATAGCGATTTTTTGAAGAAAAATATTAAAAAAAAAATAAAAAAAAATTTGAGTGCTTTTTTGATTTTTTTTAGATTTTATTTTGTGTTCACATTGATTCTCGCGGTTCTCGCAATAAGGGTGGTTCTCGCATGAACCTTACCCTATATACATATATATATATAGATAATCCAATACCTACTGATGCATAACTAGTATTGTATGTTAGATTCCAGTTGTAGCTTGTAATGTATGAATATATGAAATAGAGTAAATGTCGCAATGCACGACGATTTTGATCGACATGTTTGTTTGTGTTAAATCTTGTTTTGTAATATTAATACTTGGTAAATATTTATAATCCAGATGGACAACGAAGTGAATCAGGAAAACCCGAATAACGATAATAACAGGAATCAATTAGACAACAGTGCCATCCAACACATAGTAGCACAAGGGATTATAGACGCTATGCCATATATTATCTGTAACAACCCGCACCTTCGTGCGTTGTTACTACTCGATACACTCGTTACGCCTAGCACCGGAGATTCGGATCATAATGTAACTATATCAATTATATCGCTAAATCGAAGTATAATCGAATGATTACGCATATTCTATCGCTATTACAAACCTATTTTGCATAACACTCACGATGATGTCGAGTAAAGGCCTAATCTACCCTTCTCGATAAGCGTGAGGTGTCAAAACGTAAGTAATCAAAGCTAACAAGGACTATCGGGTGAGTGCTATGACTCCAGCCGTCATGACGATGATGGCAATACGAGTAAATAGTGCCCCGGTAATCATTGTGGCACATCACATCGAAGAACGCACTCGAAGGCACGCGTGACTCGATCACAGACTATGAATGATAGGAAGTAACAATGCAATAAAGCTAGTCAATCAATAATCAAGCTAATCAAATCAATCATCAAACTCAAGTGTGGGGATTTTAGTACTTTTTATACGTGTGTATGAGCCTTACGTGTTACTTGTGCATGCTTACTTTATGTTAAAGTGTGTGGTGAATCAATCGAAATCGATCAAGAATCGAAGGTGAATCAAACTCAATCGAAATCGAATCCAAATCAGGGTGTATGGATGCTTGTATGTTAGATATAGTAGTTGGGACTAAAAGTAATTTGATTAGGAAATTCTACCATCCTCAAATCATCGTTCTAAGTCGGAATAACGAAAATCGTCGCGAAACACTCAAAACCAGGCAAGCCGATCGAACAGGGCAACCTGATCGAACAGGCTAGCCGATCGAACAGGGCAACCTGATCGAACAGGCTAGCCGATCGAACAGGGCAACCTGATCGAACAGGATAGCCGATCGAACAGGGCAACCTGATCGAACAGGCTAGCCGATCGAACAGTCTGTTCGATCGGGCAGCTGCTCGATCAGGGATGTTGTTCGATCAGCTGACCCTTTCCCCTTTTTGGAAGCCTATAAATAGGGCTGTCCTTGGCAAGCTTTCCACTTTTGGAAAAGCTCTGACCGACCAGCCTCTTCTTCTCACTAAATCTCAGATTTCTCTCAAACCGGTAAGTATTTCGCTCTAATCCTTGTACGTTTTTGTTCATTAATCGATTCTACATCTTTCTATCTTTCAAAACTTGGATTTCATCCATGAAATCACCAAGATCTAGGTGTTCTTGGGTGATGTCATCAAGTGTTCTTCAAGAACACTAAGTTTTGGCATCATTCCACCATGAATAACTTAGATCTAACCGATTTCCACATGAATAACCTAAAATCTTCCAAAGATCTTAACACTTCACGGTGGAAAAGGATTGGAAGATAGGTTTTCATCTATCTTTCAACTCTTTTACACTCAAAAAGGTGAAAACGAGACTTGAACCGATTTACAAATCAACCTAAACAAACACATGGTTCAAGATTCGGGTTCTACCGAGAGATATACCGATTTCGGGTTAAACGTTAAACTTAAGTTCCAAACCGCCTCTGGCCGAGCTTGGGTGATTCCTGCTCGAGTCAGTAGACTAAGTAGGGACTTCAGCTTTGTGGTTCAACTCGTAGTCAAAATATCCCTAAAACATCAACAATCAACGGGAATAACCAAGTGTTAAGTGAAAGGTTAACCTAATCGAGAAGCTGGCCGAACGGCTAGGCTGTTCGATCGAACAGCCCAACCGAACGACTATGCCAGCCGATCGACTAGGCTAACCGATCGACTAGCACTTAGTCCCCCAAACTCACAAGGTGTAATATTGACGAGGTACTGTTCGATCGACTACGCTACTCGATTGTAATCATTACTACTCGAATCATGAGATACTACACTTCAACACTTAGACTATTCGAAACATTGGAATGTCACCCGATCGAACATGCCAACCGATCGAGTGACATACTTGAAAACAATGAAGTGCTAACCGAACGGTTGGGCTAACCGATCGAACAGCTGTTCGATCGGCCAACTTGAAAGGCAGTACAAACCATCATACACAAACACATCCTTCGCATCAAAGGAAGAAACAATCCACTTGAAGGAACCAGCCGATCGAGCCAACCGGCCGATCGAATGGATGTTCGAACGGACTTTCAAGCCAATCGAACAGCCCACTCGATCGAACTGCTGTCCGATCGAATGGCCTACTCGATCCAAGTACATTGTTTACTTTTTCCGCGTTACTCATCGTTGTGTTATCGAACTATTCAGGCTAACTTATTCTCAGTGCTCCTTTCAATCCACGACCAACCACTGTGAGTATACTTGACCCCTTTTATCGAATTTTGGGTGTAACATACGTTCCATAAAAACCAAACTTATCAAACGAATGATTTAATTGGACTATTTATCACTTGCGAATAACTGTTTGCATAGATATACGTGATGCTAGTACATGTATGCTAGGACTTATACTCGTGACGTCCCACCAAGACTAGTATAGTACTATTTCGCCCGACGGGGTCTAGTTATGCCATCAAGAGTCGAGCATCGAGGACTTAGCTGGTAGTATCAGTTTTGTGAGTATATATGTTGTGTATTACGTTTATGCATGTGGAAATTCGCAGCACTTTCAATCTATCACACTATCACATATCAAACCTGTATACTCGCCAATACTTTTGTATTGACAAAGTTTTAACGTATGTTGCAGGTTTAACCGAAGTTTACATCAAATCAAGCTAGGAAGTCTAGAAACTCATCTAAATTATAGGTTGTCGGATTTGAATTGTTCGAGAGGACAAGAAATCTGTGATAACTTATGTGATTGTATTGTTTGTTAGTATGGGATGACAAATGTAATAAATATTATCGCAATATAGTTGTTATGGATTCTCTTGAGCAATCTGATTCGCCTAGTGCCGCGCCCCGATGATTCCGCCATCGGTTGGGGTGTGACAGATTGGTATCAGAGCCATAACTATAGGGAATTAGGCAAAGTTTGAGACTCGACCTAGTCCGGGTCGATGTCTTAGAAAAATTGACCTAGTCTATAGTCTAAGTACCTACAGGCCGACTCTTACGAACTCGTTAGGGTTTGTTTGGGCCAACTTGCTACTCTCGATCGAATTTGTTGAAAAGTTACAACTGTTGTGTGAACACCGCATACTACAGCTTCACACAAAGAGCCTTTCCTAAGGCTAGAAGGTTACTTAGCCTTTCCTAAGGCTGACACAATACACATGTTTTCAAAACTACTCGCATAACAAAACGGAGTGATCTAGTCGAGACCAGGTGTGAAAACCAATAACTCTCGATAGGATCACTCACTCAGCGTATTTTTCTAGCACGAGAACTCTTTGTTGAGCTAGGAGTGACATCCACATCTCGACAAAAGGTCTCCATTTCGAAATTCTGGTGGAACTCTCGGATTCATTCGATGAGCACAACCACAAATGGGAACGAAGTTGTTAAGCCAGGGGTGAAACCCATACCATAATCAACTGTTCCACCCTATAAAATGGTTTACAAAAGCTCTCACCAAGGACACGACCATAACAACGACTCAGGCTGCGCGAAGACTAGAGAGACGAATGCTAGGAGCTGCATCCCAGTGGAAGCGTGAGTCCTCTAGGTCAACGCGTATGCCCGAACCTGTTGGTTATAGTCGGGTTACTTGGGTAGCCAACGCCTAAAACACCCAAGGCATTCCATCTAAATTTTACGTGTATGGTTTACGTCTATGAGTTTTCAAATTTAAGCTTTACGACTTACCGATTTCTCGATTTATCGAATTTACGAACCTCGATTTACAAAGCGCACAACCTGCACAGCCATCGCAATCTAAAACAAAGACCGAATGATCGCAACAAAACCAACGTCTAAGTACTCGAATTCGCTTACGCCCTTTCTCTCATCGCGTCCTCGCGAATTCTGGATCAATGTCTAAGTGTAACCTACAACTATATCTATATGTATTAAATACAAAACGGATCAATTATGTGAGAGTTTAGGAATCTAGAATTTTCCTATATGGCTCCTATGTGTTTAATTAAATTCTATACCCAGTTTTGATCGAATCGAATCGCATCAAAAGTTCAAAAATCATTATGATCGAATCTCATTCCGAATCCTTCTGTCTAGATGCCTTCCAACAACTCTATTCCGAGACGAAAGGCTAGGAGAAGAGCCAGGCGAAGCGCCGATAAGAGGATTGCCTCGCTTGTAACCAGGGAAGTGGTCAAGCTCATTCCTCGAATTGTCGCTCAAGTGCACTCTCAAAGCCACTCTCGAGCCCCGGAAGACGTCAAGACGGAATCTGCATTCCTCTACAAACACTTCAAAGCCTGTGATCCGATGCCTTTCACGGGCGAAGGAGATGTTTCTCAATTACTCCAGTGGTTCGATGCCATCGAGGTTACCCTTCGTCAGAGTGGGTGCCCCGAGGACCTTCAAACTACTTGCGCCACCGGAGTATTCCAATCCCGAGCACTCGATTGGTGGACCGCCGAACGCAACAAACGTGGGATCTCCGCAGCTTACGCCCTCTCATGGGGTGAGCTGAAGGAACTCATGAAGGAAGAATATTGTCCCCCTCACGAAGTCCAGAAGCTAGAGAACGAATTTTGGGAAATCAAGCAAACCGAAGGTGACAATGCGAGCTATACAGCAAGGTTCAAACAGCTTAGCATGATCTGCCCAAGTCAAGTCGACACTCCAAAGAAAGCTATCGCGAAGTATATTCGTGGCTTACCAGAGTGTGTGGGTGATTTTGTCGAAGCTGCAAAACCTACTACCATCGAAGAAGCCTACCGTCTAGCCGCAGAGCTCAACAGCAAACGAGTCGTGGACGGATTCTTCTCCAAGAAGCCTGTCAAACGAGCTCATCAAGCAATCATCATCAACTCGTCCGACGATTCCTCTGGAGAATCGGTCGATGGATCATCTGACAGCTCCTCGGAGGATTCTTCTAAGAATTACTCCGACAATGCCTCCGCTAAATCGTCAGGCGAATCCGAAGACGACGCCGCATCAACTCAGGAAGCCCAACCGAGCCGCAAACGAAGGACCGTGAGCCCAGACTCTTCAACAACTGGACTACCGCAACCCGAACCTCTCCGATCAGTTCCAGTTCAGTCACAACGCGCTTACGATGGATCTCATCCCCTGTGTTTCACATGCACGTATCATCACCCGCTAGAAGCAAAATGTCGCTATTGCGCAAATTGCAACTGGTATGGGCATTATACGTCGCAGTGCCGTACAAGACCGTAACCTGGAAGGAAGTACCAGCAACCGCCGTCTCCGCAAGTATCCACAACAACGTTATTTTGATCCTAATGTTGTTGTAATAATCCGACTTATCGCTATCATTTCTGGAACTTATTTCATACATCATCGTGTGTGGATTCTATTTCTCTTACAATCGAGCACTATCTAGACGCTAGCACTATGTACTATATTATGTATTTTATCCCTATAACACTCTTAGAACGAGGTACGGTATACGTGCAAGGGACAACTAATCACGGGTGCACACGGGATTATCTTGGTCAGTGCACGGAGATCGTAGTGAAGTTCTAATGGTGCCATGACGTTTAAAAGCACGGTCAAGGGTCTTGGTCGTGTCAACAACGTGTGACACCAAAGCACGGGGCATAAGTAGTAGGGGTGACGCGGGGGTACGCTTTACCATACTACCGAAACTTCGTGAAGAAAGTGCCATAACGTTTAAGAGCACGGTCAAGGGTCTTGGTCGTATCAACAAAGTGTGACACCAAAGCACGGGGCATAAGTAGTAGGGGTGACGCGGGGGTACGCTTTACCATACTACCGAAACTTCGTGAAGAAAGTGCCATGTGGAGTTGGACGTTATTAGACCTATTATACTATTATGGTTAATTTGACACTCTACCATCAATCACAAGGCGTAACAAAACTAAACCGCATCACTGCGAGGCTTCTCGTAAGTCCGCGTACACAAATTGCCACATCGATGAACTTAGGTAAGTTCACCCCGAAGAGCAATTGGAGCAACGCGAGACTGGTCGTAAAGTCTAGAACGCAACTTAATCGCAGTTTTGCCGGATCAATCTCGCAATCAAATCATTCGATAAGTGGCTCGAAATCGCAATCGCATCATGTGTTTGTCTAGAAATCTCTAACGCTGGTTATTGTCAATTGTGTGAACCTCCATCAGCTGGTGTGGATCGCCTATTGTGGATTCGCTAGACGAGTATCGAGAATCACTCGCCGCCTTCCACTCTTAACGCGCCTCGCACCTAATCCACCAACTCGATACTCTTATCATGGTTCGCTATTACTTATCAATGCACGCATTCTACGTGTCATGTTAGCGCACAAGACCTCGCTTCACGAGACGAAACTAACAAGGTTGAAACATGGTGATGTTTTGACCATATTAGTTGACTTTGTGGAAAAAGGCCGTGTGGGCTAGCCTTAGTACTAATGGTGGTGTAAACAGTTCAATCAATCGTCTATCACTCGCAACGCAACAATCGTCGCTTATCAATCTGTTGAAATCTATTGTCTATCGATGTTCGAAAGTTACTTGGAAGTCATCGCAGGTGGTGTAATGTTAGGGTGCATGACATTGCTTCACAAGATAAAACTAATATGGAAACATGGTGTTTGTCATATTAGCAAGTCTTGTGGAAACGTGCCATGCGAACTTCGTGTGGAATCAAATCGAAATCTCATTTACTCGAATCAAAATCGTGTCATTCGTTGTCCAACCAAGCATACCATATCAGCGTTTGTATGACCAAACTACTCGCACTCGCTGCCCATGCTTGGTTTGCATCCAACTCACTCCTATCTTAAGGCTCGATCTAGCACCCTATCGCTTGGACCAAGGAAATCGAAATTCTATCTGTGTCGTATCGGCACACGTGACACCGCCGCACGAAACAGAGATAATATGGGTAAAACATGGTGGATACGCCGCTGGTACTTCCTATATATAAGTGTTTTAGTCATATTAACAAACTTTCGTGGGAAAGTGCCACGTGGGGCCCGATGTAATTGTTTTCTGTATTAATAAAGAAAAACCCAATTTATAAATTTTGTTAAAAAAAACCATTGGACAGGTGAAATTTCCTCATAACATGGAGCAGACATCAAAGCAGGTTAGCTCCATGCCCAATGGAAGATTCATAAGTCCCGATCCTTTTCTTAAAAACTTTTGCAATAACAGAAAGGAACCTTCCCGGGAACGAGGGTTTGACAACCGAGTTCAGCTCAAACCCACGTTGTAGGAAAACTTTCTTAAAACTTATTTTGCCGCCGAATTCTTTTAAAACGTATAACTCACAACCTATTATCAATTAACAAAACCCTCCCCATAGCGCTGGCGTGGACATCGAAAACGGTCAACACCGCGCCGTGAGGAGATTTTTCTTAGTTTACTTCGGAGATTAATTGAGTATTGGTAAGTTTAAAACGCTATGGAATTGCTTTTTGTGTGTGTTATCACTTTTAACTAATCGAATCGTATCTTCTCCCCGTTCTCACTCGTCAAATCTTAATCGATCGCTCGTTATCTAGACGCTATTAATCTCTACTCTCATCGCATCAACTCTTGCTACCCTACTATTGGATTAATTTCGGGACGAAATTTCCTAAAGGAGGGGATACTGTAACAACCCGCACCTTCGTGCGTTGTTACTACTCGATACACTCGTTACGCCTAGCACCGGAGATTCGGATCATAATGTAACTATATCAATTATATCGCTAAATCGAAGTATAATCGAATGATTACGCATATTCTATCGCTATTACAAACCTATTTTGCATAACACTCACGATGATGTCGAGTAAAGGCCTAATCTACCCTTCTCGATAAGCGTGAGGTGTCAAAACGTAAGTAATCAAAGCTAACAAGGACTATCGGGTGAGTGCTATGACTCCAGCCGTCATGACGATGATGGCAATACGAGTAAATAGTGCCCCGGTAATCATTGTGGCACATCACATCGAAGAACGCACTCGAAGGCACGCGTGACTCGATCACAGACTATGAATGATAGGAAGTAACAATGCAATAAAGCTAGTCAATCAATAATCAAGCTAATCAAATCAATCATCAAACTCAAGTGTGGGGATTTTAGTACTTTTTATACGTGTGTATGAGCCTTACGTGTTACTTGTGCATGCTTACTTTATGTTAAAGTGTGTGGTGAATCAATCGAAATCGATCAAGAATCGAAGGTGAATCAAACTCAATCGAAATCGAATCCAAATCAGGGTGTATGGATGCTTGTATGTTAGATATAGTAGTTGGGACTAAAAGTAATTTGATTAGGAAATTCTACCATCCTCAAATCATCGTTCTAAGTCGGAATAACGAAAATCGTCGCGAAACACTCAAAACCAGGCAAGCCGATCGAACAGGGCAACCTGATCGAACAGGCTAGCCGATCGAACAGGGCAACCTGATCGAACAGGCTAGCCGATCGAACAGGGCAACCTGATCGAACAGGATAGCCGATCGAACAGGGCAACCTGATCGAACAGGCTAGCCGATCGAACAGTCTGTTCGATCGGGCAGCTGCTCGATCAGGGATGTTGTTCGATCAGCTGACCCTTTCCCCTTTTTGGAAGCCTATAAATAGGGCTGTCCTTGGCAAGCTTTCCACTTTTGGAAAAGCTCTGACCGACCAGCCTCTTCTTCTCACTAAATCTCAGATTTCTCTCAAACCGGTAAGTATTTCGCTCTAATCCTTGTACGTTTTTGTTCATTAATCGATTCTACATCTTTCTATCTTTCAAAACTTGGATTTCATCCATGAAATCACCAAGATCTAGGTGTTCTTGGGTGATGTCATCAAGTGTTCTTCAAGAACACTAAGTTTTGGCATCATTCCACCATGAATAACTTAGATCTAACCGATTTCCACATGAATAACCTAAAATCTTCCAAAGATCTTAACACTTCACGGTGGAAAAGGATTGGAAGATAGGTTTTCATCTATCTTTCAACTCTTTTACACTCAAAAAGGTGAAAACGAGACTTGAACCGATTTACAAATCAACCTAAACAAACACATGGTTCAAGATTCGGGTTCTACCGAGAGATATACCGATTTCGGGTTAAACGTTAAACTTAAGTTCCAAACCGCCTCTGGCCGAGCTTGGGTGATTCCTGCTCGAGTCAGTAGACTAAGTAGGGACTTCAGCTTTGTGGTTCAACTCGTAGTCAAAATATCCCTAAAACATCAACAATCAACGGGAATAACCAAGTGTTAAGTGAAAGGTTAACCTAATCGAGAAGCTGGCCGAACGGCTAGGCTGTTCGATCGAACAGCCCAACCGAACGACTATGCCAGCCGATCGACTAGGCTAACCGATCGACTAGCACTTAGTCCCCCAAACTCACAAGGTGTAATATTGACGAGGTACTGTTCGATCGACTACGCTACTCGATTGTAATCATTACTACTCGAATCATGAGATACTACACTTCAACACTTAGACTATTCGAAACATTGGAATGTCACCCGATCGAACATGCCAACCGATCGAGTGACATACTTGAAAACAATGAAGTGCTAACCGAACGGTTGGGCTAACCGATCGAACAGCTGTTCGATCGGCCAACTTGAAAGGCAGTACAAACCATCATACACAAACACATCCTTCGCATCAAAGGAAGAAACAATCCACTTGAAGGAACCAGCCGATCGAGCCAACCGGCCGATCGAATGGATGTTCGAACGGACTTTCAAGCCAATCGAACAGCCCACTCGATCGAACTGCTGTCCGATCGAATGGCCTACTCGATCCAAGTACATTGTTTACTTTTTCCGCGTTACTCATCGTTGTGTTATCGAACTATTCAGGCTAACTTATTCTCAGTGCTCCTTTCAATCCACGACCAACCACTGTGAGTATACTTGACCCCTTTTATCGAATTTTGGGTGTAACATACGTTCCATAAAAACCAAACTTATCAAACGAATGATTTAATTGGACTATTTATCACTTGCGAATAACTGTTTGCATAGATATACGTGATGCTAGTACATGTATGCTAGGACTTATACTCGTGACGTCCCACCAAGACTAGTATAGTACTATTTCGCCCGACGGGGTCTAGTTATGCCATCAAGAGTCGAGCATCGAGGACTTAGCTGGTAGTATCAGTTTTGTGAGTATATATGTTGTGTATTACGTTTATGCATGTGGAAATTCGCAGCACTTTCAATCTATCACACTATCACATATCAAACCTGTATACTCGCCAATACTTTTGTATTGATAAAGTTTTAACGTATGTTGCAGGTTTAACCGAAGTTTACATCAAATCAAGCTAGGAAGTCTAGAAACTCATCTAAATTATAGGTTGTCGGATTTGAATTGTTCGAGAGGACAAGAAATCTGTGATAACTTATGTGATTGTATTGTTTGTTAGTATGGGATGACAAATGTAATAAATATTATCGCAATATAGTTGTTATGGATTCTCTTGAGCAATCTGATTCGCCTAGTGCCGCGCCCCGATGATTCCGCCATCGGTTGGGGTGTGACATTATCAAAATGGTTAAGGAAGCGAAAAATAATAAAACTAACAGTGGAAGTAAACGACCACCTACTGAACCCAGTCACAGCGTAAACAATGGACCATTACTTTAATTGCCTATTCCAAAAAGAAGAAGAACCATGCCTTATGGTTGTTCTTACAAAGAATTCTGGTCTTGTAAACCAATGGAATTCTCAGGCAATGAAGGAGCCATTGCAACTCTACGTTGGATAGAAAAGAGTGAGGTAGTCTTAAAAATAAGCAAATGTGCAGAGGAAGATAAAATTATGTTTGCTTCTAATCTTTTTAAGAATGCAGCTTTAGAATGGTGGAACACTATTCTCCAGTCTAGGGGAAGTGACAGAGCGTATAATATGGAATGGATTGAGTTTAAAAATATGGTTGAAAGGAAATTCTGTCCTCCCAATGAAAAAGAACAAATAACTAATAAGTTCTTAAACCTTAGAATGACTGGAGTAGACTGTAAGGGTTACACTACCATATTCTTCGAATATGCTAGAATAGTGCCAACCCTAGCCTCACCAGAACCAGTATTAATCTCTCGTTACATCTGGGGATTAATCAGTGAGATTAGACATGTAGTCAAGGCAGCTAGACCACAAACCTGTTAGTGCATGTTTTGTGTCAATAGCTTAATAGTTTGTTTGTTTAGTCTTTGGATATTTTGTATTGGGCTTGGCAGTATTGGTTAGGGAGTTATTTAGTGTTATGGGCTTGGAGAATGGCCTAGCCCATACCAAAGCTCATATGCAAAGCTTGTCCTATAAATACAAGGCTTGGCATTAGGGTTTAGGCTACACATCTAGAGGAATAGAGAGAGAGAGTTAGAGAAATCTACAGAGAGTGGCTGAGAGATTTCTTGTGGGTCTTGAATTGATTGTAAACGTTCGAGTTGGATAATCAATAGAAGACCGGATTGAAAGTGTATCGTGTTCTTGATTCTTGTTCTACTCGTTTTCTGTGAAATCTAATCTAGGGGATTCCGCGCTCTAGGTTAGATCGACGATTCTGTTACGATCCGCACGCGTTAGGGGACTTAACAATTAAATAGAAAAACAAAAATGAGTTCATGGTGTGAAAAAGAAGAAATGATAGTACATCAGCAAGTTAGACTGTCACAATGAAACAGAATTAAATTGCTTAAGTGTGATAGCAGCTTCATCATATGATGTACCAGTAGGCAAAAGCATGAAATAATCAACTTACCAAAGTGATATAAACCTAAATGCACTGAGTATGAGTGGGGAACACATCAGTGGTGTATGGTTTAATGACCTTAATTCTTGTGTTGATAGATTGCCAAAATCTGAAGTTTTGGGTCTTTATACTGTTATTTCATCCGGGGATATCATGGGTGTCCTTCTGCTGCATCCAGATACATGCTGACCTAGACACACCCAGGATATCTTAAAAGAGCTAAAAATGCCAAAACCCTGAAAATGAAAAAGCTCTCAAAGAGAGTCATTCAATAAGTGCAAAATGCACAATTCGTACCAAAAATGGTATCTGTCTTAGCCCTCGATAAGATATTTTGGTCTCTCTGCTGTACGGAAGTACTGACCTGTTCACCAATTACCTATCGTTGAAAAACAAAACGGATGAATTCAGTATACTCACCTACTACGATGAATCTTTATGCATACCTTGATCGCGGGGGTACATCCTGAAGTGGGACATGCTCGTATTTCGGTATAATAAAATTACCTTAACGTATCATACGGTAATGGTACTTGAAATGTTCATGCATTTTGTTTAAATGGACAAACATACTGGTAATCATCTTGAACTGCTTTTCACGAAAAATTAAATATAGAATTATCTAAATGTGTGAAACAGTTTGATTTTGCTGATATGATCTTCTTGCACATGATTCTCACAAAAAGAAATTTTGTAAATATTTTTTTTAGTTTAGTTTTGTTAGTTTAGTTTGTGTTGAAAAATATCAAAAATACCAAAAAGATTTCTTTTTAAAAGGATCTCCCATTTTGAACCGACAAGTAGTTGTTTTTGCAAACAAAGATAAAATATTGGTTTATCTTTAAACTGTGAAAAAGGCTAATGGTTTTTCGAGATACTTGCTTGTGTTGCTAAACAGATTGATGCAGTTATCAACATGAAGTGCAGAATACAAGTAAAGTGCATATTGAGAGTGAAGTGAAGAACGTGTGAAGATGCATGGTAGGATCCTTCTACTACATTGCAGAAAGAGAAAGAGAAAGAGAAAGAGAAAGATTTGAAGATACTTGCTTAACCAAAGATTGCTAGTTCGCTGATCTACAACGAATGAAAGTTTTGGAGATTGGAAGCATCAGCTAAGGGGGAATTTGTTGATGTCAGAAGCTGTGTAGCTGACGCTATCCAAAGACCAAAAGACTGCAAGATGTTTGAAGACAAAGTTACACTATGAAGCTATTGTCAAGGGGGAGTTTGTTAGTGCATGTTTTGTGTCAATAGCTTAATAGTTTGTTTGTTCAGTCTTTGGATATTTTGTATTGGGCTTGGCAGTATTGGTTAGGGAGTTATTTAGTGTTATGGGCTTGGAGAATGGCCTAGCCCATACCCAAGCCCATGTGCAAAGCTTGTCCTATAAATACAAGGCTTGGCATTAGGGTTTAGGCTACACATCTAGAGGAATAGAGAGAGAGTTAGAGAAATCTACAGAGAGTGGCTGAGAGATTTCTTGTGGGTCTTGAATTGATTATAAACGTTCGAGTTGGATAATCAATAGAAGACCGGATTGAAAGTGTATCGTGTTCTTGATTCTTGTTCTACTCGTTTTCTGTGAAATCTAATCTAGGGGATTCCGCACTCAGGTTAGATCGACGATTCTGTTACGATCCGCACGCGTTAGGGGACTTACAAAACCATAGAAGAAGAAGAAGTAGAACTAGCAAATACCTTGACTGATGAACTAGTACGCACGCAAGAAGAAAACCAGAGGAAAAACCTAGTCCAAAAGCTTATTCCAACCGTGGGAAAAACATAGGTTCTACTTCTGCACCTTACTGTAAGTCCTGCAAGAAAAAGCATTCAGGGAGATGTTCTACATACTGCAACTTCTGTAAAATACAGGGACATAAGGAAGAAGACTGTAGGAAGAAACCCATCAATGGAGTATGCTTCAATTGTGGGGAAAATGCCCAAAATCCTCATGGTATGCACACCATTTGGACTTATCCTTAAAGGAGTTCGACTTTGTGACAACTCGAATTTCCAAGATTTCTATTTCGCATTTATTGCACGTTCTTGTGTTATTAATTGATTATTTGCACAATTATTTGCTATGGAATGATATACGTTTTGATACAACGAATTGTATTGTGTGATTATGCATGGTTATGTGTTACTTGTGAAAGATTTGTCAAATAATGGAATGTGGTGTTGAAACTGTAATAAATATTACTTAAGGGTGCTTAGGGTTGATAGTGAAACTTTAACAACTAATAACCCTAATTCCCTTCCCTAATCATTCTCTAATCATTCCCAAGAAACCAAAACACGTACTTGCAATCCTCTAATCCTCTGGCAATCATCATCACCAAGATACTCATCACTTTTGATTTCTCTATTCTCTGGAATCATCCAAGGTAATTGTGTTATCATTCGTTATTAATCGTTTGATTGTTAGCAATGCTTAATTCTTGTAATGCGTGTAAACCCTAGTCTTCGCATGATGCTTCTGTGTTTTTGATTGATGTTGATTGTTGTGTGATGAAGATGATTAGTCAGATAATCAATTGCTTGATGATTGTGATGTGTGAGATGTAGACATAGTGGTCATTGCTTTGATCTGTGTATTGCAAACGTATGAATTTAGGGTTTCATGTTCGTATGTTAGCAAAAACGTAACTGTTTTGATTATTTGGAGTCTGTGCAATGTATGGAATTCCACATGATAGTCTGAGTTTAATATGATATCACATGCCTGAGTTTAATATGATGTATCATATCCGAGTTTAATGGATCACACATGGTCCGAGTTTAATGCTCACATGGTCCGAATATAATGCTTTACATATGGACCGAGTTTAATATGTTTGATGTTGGTCCGAGTATATTAGTGAATTGTGGTCCGAGTATATTAATGAATTGTGGTCCGAGTTTCTCACCCCACACCCTAGTCCGACTTTGATAGGGGGAGATAAGGTCCGACTTTAATGAATGCATATAGGTCCGAGTTTAACCCCCATCATGTTGTCCGAGTTTAATTCACTTCCCATGTCCGAGTTTAATGAATTTGATATTGGTCCGAGTTTAATGATTTATCAATTGGACCGAGTTTAATGGATTGCCTATTGTCCGAGATTAATGGGTTATCACTTGGTCCGAGTTTATTGATTTGTGATGACCGAGTTTACTTAATGATGTTTGGACCGAGTTTAAATGACTATCTAGTGGACCGAGTTTAAAACATGATCATCCATGTCCGAATTTGTATGTTGATTATATGTCCTCGGATGTGAAGGATACTTATACTGATCACTGTCCTCGGTTGTGAAGGATACTTATACTGATCACTATCCTCGGTTGTGAAGGATACTTATACTGATCACTATCCTCGGTTGTGAAGGATACTTATACTGATCACTATCCTCGGATGTGCAGAATACTTATACTGATCACTATCCTCGGTTGTGAAGGATACTTATAGTTACGAATAGTCTAGTGGTTATACAACATGGGAAGCCCCCACCAATAGAACGTACTAACGGCCCAGTGGAGCCACCTGTTACATATGAACTTACTATTACGCATTTACTTTCTGTGAACTCGCTCAACTAGTTGTTGACCCTCTGTTACATGCCTTGCAGGTCGTTAGGTATATGGAGCTTGCACATGGAGGAGCGGGTCGTTGTGGGCTTGGATCGTGATTACCTTATTAAACACTTATGACATTTCGTACTTAATTATGTTGGGTTTTGATTATACGCTTCCGCTAAGCAATGATAACTTACTTATGTTTTGGAAACACCTTTCATATGGATTTGGTTTGGAATATATTGCAATTACTTTTACTTTATACAATGTTCTATATGATTGGTGGCTTGATCCTGGTCAGTCACGCTCCCAAGCGGTGATACTCCGCGCGTGGATTTTTTGGGGGTGTGACAGATTGGTATCAAAGAACTATCGACGCAGCTACCAGGAATCTTGGATAAGGGATTTAACCGACCTATCTCTTCGCCTTGGGGAGCTACAAGAACTATTAGATACCAATTATCGGTGAAAAAGAAGGATGGCACCTTCAGGATGTGAAATTGATTACCGTGAACTGAACAAGGTCAAAGTGAAGAACCGTTATCCTCTTTCACGCATTGACGACTTATTCGACCAGTTGCAAAGGTCGAGTTACTACTCCAAGGTTGATCTAAGGTCTGGTTATCATCAGCTGAGAGTCCAGGATGAGGACGTCTCCAAGACAGCATTCAGAGCTCGTTGCGGCCATTACGAGTTTCTTGCCATACCATTCGGGCTTACGAAAGCACCTACAGTTTTCATGGATTTTATGAACAGGGTGTGCAAACCCTATCTAGACAAGTTCGATCAGGAACTGGCCTGCACCGCGTACACCAACGGAAATACGCCAATTCTTGGGTTTGGCGGGTTACTACAGGCGGTTTATCAAAGACTTCTCTAAGACCGCGCAGCCGCTTATTATGCTGACACAGAAAGGTGTCGTTTACAGATGGGGTAGTACGCAGGAAACTGCTTTTCAGTACCTGAAGGATAGACTATGCAGCGCACCTATCTTCTCACTGCCCGAGGGCACGGATGACTTCGTGGTTTATTGTGACGCATCGATACAGGGGCTTGGTGGTGTATTGATGCAGCGGGATAAAGTTATTGCCTACGCCTCTCGTCAACTCAAGGTTCATGAACGGAACTACACGACGCACGATTTAGAGCTGGGAGCTGTTGTTTTGCGCTTAAGATATGGCGACACTACCTGTACGGTACCGAGTGCACTATTTACACCGATCACAGGAGTCTCGAGCATATCTTCAAGCAGAAGGAATTGAACATGCGTCAACGACGATGGGTCGAGCTACTCAATGATTATGAATGCGCTATCAAGTATCATCCAGGCAAGGCCAATGTTGTGGCTGACGCCCTCAGTCGAAAGGACACTTTACCGAAGCGCGTGCGAGCGCTCCAGCTTACGATTCAGTCTAGCCTTCCTGCTCAAATACGAACTGCTCAGATAGAAGCTTTAAAACCCTGAAAATGTCATGGCTGAAGCCTTACGCGGTTCAAGGCAACGAATGGAACAAAAGGAAGACGGCGCCTACTATGTAACGGGGCGTATCTGAGTCCCAATTTATGGCGGTTTACGAGAGCTTGTGATGGACGAAGCACACAAGTCTCGCTACTCGGTACATCCAGGGTCAGATAAAATGTACCACGACATCAGAACTACTTATTGGTGGCCTGGCATGAAGGCCCACATTGCCACCTATGTTGGCAAGTGCTTGACTTGTGCGAGAGTCAAGGTTGAATATCAGAAACCCGCAGGTCTACTTCAGCAACCCAGGATACCACAGTGGAAATGGGAAGAAATTTCCATGGATTTTGTTACGGGCTTACCTAGATACCAGCGTGGGAATGATACAATATGGGGAAATCGTGGATCGGCTCACCAAGTCTGCACACTTACTGGCTATAAAGGAAACGGATAAGTTCTCCACTCTCGCAGACATCTATCTTAAAGAAGTTGTTTCGAGGCACGGGGTGCCCACCTCCATCATTTCGGATCGGGATGCACGATTCACGTCAGAATTATGGCAAGCGATGCACAAATCTTTCGGCTCACGATTAGACATGAGCACAGCGTACCATCCTCAGACCTATGGGCAATCTGAGCGAACAATCCAAACTCTCGAAGACATGCTTCGGGCATGTGTTATCGATCTCGGCAACAGCTGGGAAAAGCACCTTCCTTTAGTGGAGTTTTCGTACAATAACAGTTACCACGCCAGCATTCAAGCCGCTTCATTTGAGGCATTGTACGGACGTAAATGCCGGTCACCTCTCGGTTGAGCAGAGGTGGGGGATAGTTAGATTACAGGCCCAGAAATGGTAGTTGACGCTACTGAACGAATTGCACAGATACGACAACGCATGGCGGCAGCTCGCGATCGCCAGAAAAGCTACGCGGATAAGCGTAGGAAGCCATTGGAATTTTAGGTCGGGGACCGGGTTTTATTAAAAGTCTCACCCTAGAAGGGTGTGGTTAGTTTTGGTAAAAGAGGCAAACGCAATCCACGGTATGTTGGACCGTTCGAAATCACTGAAAGAATAGGCCAAGTAGCCTACGGACTAAACCTGCCAGCTGAACTCGGTGCAGTTCACAACGCATTTCACGTGTCGAATCTGAAGAAGTGTCTGTCAGATGAGACCCTCATAATTCCTTTTAAGGAACTCACTATCGACGAGCGGTTGCAGTTCGTCGAGGAACCAGTTGAAATCACGGACCGGGATGTTAAGGTCCTCAAACACAAGAGAATCCCTCTCGTCCGAGTTCGTTGGAACTCCAAACGTGGCCCAGAGTACACCTGGGAACGCGAAAACCAGATGACAGAAAAGTACCCCTAATTATTCGAAGCCAATGCAATCACTACTGAGGCTGAAGCTACTACTACTGAATTTCGGGACGAAATTCCAAATCAACGGGGGGATGATGTGACACCCCAGGAAAACCAGTGAACGATATAACTTACCTAGCTTCCTCAGTGAGTGCGTACCAAATTTCGGGACGAAATTTCTTTTAAGTTAGGGATTATGTGACAACTCGAATTTCCAAGATTTCTATTTCGCATTTATTGCACGTTCTTGTGTTATTAGTTGATTATTTGCACAATTATTTGCTATGGAATGACATACGTTTTGATACAACGAATTGTATTGTGTGATTATGCATGGTTATGTGTTACTTGTGAAAGATTTGTCAAATAATGGAATGTGGTGTTGAAACTGTAATAAATATTACTTAAGGGTGCTTAGGGTTGATAGTGAAACTTTAACAACTAATAACCCTAATTCCCTTCCCTAATCATTCTCTAATCATTCCCAAGAAACCAAAACACGTACTTGCAATCCTCTAATCCTCTGGCAATCATCATCACCAAGATACTCATCACTTTTGATTTCTCTATTCTCTGGAATCATCCAAGGTAATTGTGTTATCATTCGTTATTAATCGTTTGATTGTTAGCAATGCTTAATTCTTGTAATGCGTGTAAACCCTAGTCTTCGCATGATGCTTCTGTGTTTTTGATTGATGTTGATTGTTGTGTGATGAAGATGATTAGTCAGATAATCAATTGCTTGATGATTTTGATGTGTGAGATGTAGACATAGTGGTCATTGCTTTGATCTGTGTATTGCAAACGTATGAATTTAGGGTTTCATGTTCGTATGTTAGCAAAAACGTAACTGTTTTGATTATTTGGAGTCTGTGCAATGTATGGAATTCCACATGATAGTCTGAGTTTAATATGATATCACATGCCTGAGTTTAATATGATGTATCATATCCGAGTTTAATGGATCACACATGGTCCGAGTTTAATGCTCACATGGTCTGAATATAATGCTTTACATATGGACCGAGTTTAATATGTTTGATGTTGGTCCGAGTATATTAGTGAATTGTGGTCCGAGTATATTAATGAATTGTGGTCCGAGTTTCTCACCCCACACCCTAGTCCGACTTTGATAGGGGGAGATAAGGTCCGACTTTAATGAATGCATATAGGTCCGAGTTTAACCCCCATCATGTTGTCCGAGTTTAATTCACTTCCCATGTCCGAGTTTAATGAATTTGATATTGGTCCGAGTTTAATGATTTATCAATTGGACCGAGTTTAATGGATTGCCTATTGTCCGAGATTAATGGGTTATCACTTGGTCCGAGTTTATTGATTTGTGATGACCGAGTTTACTTAATGATGTTTGGACCGAGTTTAAATGACTATCTAGTGGACCGAGTTTAAAACATGATCATCCATGTCCGAATTTGTATGTTGATTATATGTCCTCGGATGTGAAGGATACTTATACTGATCACTGTCCTCGGTTGTGAAGGATACTTATACTGATCACTATCCTCGGTTGTGAAGGATACTTATACTGATCACTATCCTCGGTTGTGAAGGATACTTATACTGATCACTATCCTCGGATGTGCAGAATACTTATACTGATCACTATCCTCGGTTGTGAAGGATACTTATAGTTACGAATAGTCTAGTGGTTATACAACATGGGAAGCCCCCACCAATAGAACGTACTAACGGCCCAGTGGAGCCACCTGTTACATATGAACTTACTATTACGCATTTACTTTCTGTGAACTCGCTCAACTAGTTGTTGACCCTCTGTTACATGCCTTGCAGGTCGTTAGGTATATGGAGCTTGCACATGGAGGAGCGGGTCGTTGTGGGCTTGGATCGTGATTACCTTATTAAACACTTATGACATTTCGTACTTAATTATGTTGGGTTTTGATTATACGCTTCCGCTAAGCAATGATAACTTACTTATGTTTTGGAAACACCTTTCATATGGATTTGGTTTGGAATATATTGCAATTACTTTTACTTTATACAATGTTCTATATGATTGGTGGCTTGATCCTGGTCAGTCACGCTCCCAAGCGGTGATACTCCGCGCGTGGATTTTTTGGGGGTGTGACAGACTTCTTGCGGTGTTTTTATTTTTTTCTTTTTTCTTTTTTTTTACACCAAACTTGTGGTGTAAAAAACTACCCCCTCGGGGGGGGGGGGGGGGGCGTTTAAATATTTTTCTTACGGCTGTGTTTATAATACACACATCTAGTTGTAAAAAAAAATCATGGTAAACGGCGACCCGGATGGTGTGGTTCTCGCGGTTCTTACAACTCGGGGTGGTTCTCATTTTAGCGCAATTCTATATATATATATATATATATACATAGGACAAAGATCCGTTAGGAACCACCCTTTATTGCGAGAACCGCGAGAACCAGTGTGAACACAAACAGTACTACCTAAAAAAAATCTAAAAAACACCCAAAAATTTTTTTTTACCACGTGTAATACACTACTTTTTACGTTAACAATATCAGAAATGCACATGTGCATCTATATGTATCAACATGAAATAAGGTGTTTTGGTACAGTAATTTATCTTTCGTCTATCATTCTATCCATAATACACAAACATGCACATGTGCATTTTTGTCATTTCTTTGAGAAATTCCGTAATTCATTACAACTATTAGACAATTGCACTTTCATTTACACTACCATGTGTAATACAATACTTTTTACATTACCAATATTAGAAATGCACATGTGCATCTATATGTGTTAACATAAAATAAGGTGTTTTGGTACACTACTTTGAATTCACTCTCCCTTTCATCTATCATACCATCCATAATACACTACCATTACCTCCTACCATCCATAATACAATACCATTACCTCCTACCATCCATAATACAATACAATTACCAATATTTTCACTTTATTACATGTATGTAAACACCATTTATACCATCCAATCAACATATTACATCATAAATTGACAACTATAACCAAACTATCAACCACTAGATATAACTAACCAAAAAACATGTACATGGGCCTATTTCTCCATTCAAAATCACAAACTTTTGTACCAAAACACACGTTATATCATGGTTATATCTAATGATGCACATGTGCATTTTGAATATTGGTAATGTAAAAAGTAGTGTATTACGAATGGTGTTGTAAATTAAAGTGCAATTGTCTATTCCTGATAACATATTAATGAATTTGTCGAAGTAATGATACATATGCACATGTGCATGGATAACTGTTACTCGAAAAAAAAAAAGTTTTTTTTTTATGGTAACGAAATATAGCGATTTTTTGAAGAAAAATATTAAAAAAAATAAAAAAAAAATTGAGTGCTTTTTTGATTTTTTTTAGATTTTATTTTGTGTTCACATTGATTCTCGCGGTTCTCGCAATAAGGGTGGTTCTCGCATGAACCTTACCCTATATACATATATATATATATATATATGTATGTATATATGTGTGTGTGTGTAGTTTGAAATATATATATATATATATAGATAATCCAATACCTACTGATGCATAACTAGTATTGTATGTTAGATTCCAGTTGTAGCTTGTAATGTATGAATATATGAAATAGAGTAAATGTCGCAATGCACGACGATTTTGATCGACATGTTTGTTTGTGTTAAATCTTGTTTTGTAATATTAATACTTGGTAAATATTTATAATCCAGATGGACAACGAAGTGAATCAGGAAAACCCGAATAACGATAATAACAGGAATCAATTAGACAACAGTGCCATCCAACACATAGTAGCACAAGGGATTATAGACGCTATGCCATATATTATCAAAATGGTTAAGGAAGCGAAAAATAATAAAACTAACAGTGGAAGTAAACGACCACCTACTGAACCCAGTCACAGCGTAAACAATGGACCATTACTTTAATTGCCTATTCCAAAAAGAAGAAGAACCATGCCTTATGGTTGTTCTTACAAAGAATTCTGGTCTTGTAAACCAATGGAATTCTCAGGCAATGAAGGAGCCATTGCAACTCTACGTTGGATAGAAAAGAGTGAGGTAGTCTTAAAAATAAGCAAATGTGCAGAGGAAGATAAAATTATGTTTGCTTCTAATCTTTTTAAGAATGCAGCTTTAGAATGGTGGAACACTATTCTCCAGTCTAGGGGAAGTGACAGAGCGTATAATATGGAATGGATTGAGTTTAAAAATATGGTTGAAAGGAAATTCTGTCCTCCCAATGAAAAAGAACAAATAACTAATAAGTTCTTAAACCTTAGAATGACTGGAGTAGACTGTAAGGGTTACACTACCATATTCTTCGAATATGCTAGAATAGTGCCAACCCTAGCCTCACCAGAACCAGTATTAATCTCTCGTTACATCTGGGGATTAATCAGTGAGATTAGACATGTAGTCAAGGCAGCTAGACCACAAACCTGTTAGTGCATGTTTTGTGTCAATAGCTTAATAGTTTGTTTGTTTAGTCTTTGGATATTTTGTATTGGGCTTGGCAGTATTGGTTAGGGAGTTATTTAGTGTTATGGGCTTGGAGAATGGCCTAGCCCATACCAAAGCTCATATGCAAAGCTTGTCCTATAAATACAAGGCTTGGCATTAGGGTTTAGGCTACACATCTAGAGGAATAGAGAGAGAGAGTTAGAGAAATCTACAGAGAGTGGCTGAGAGATTTCTTGTGGGTCTTGAATTGATTGTAAACGTTCGAGTTGGATAATCAATAGAAGACCGGATTGAAAGTGTATCGTGTTCTTGATTCTTGTTCTACTCGTTTTCTGTGAAATCTAATCTAGGGGATTCCGCGCTCTAGGTTAGATCGACGATTCTGTTACGATCCGCACGCGTTAGGGGACTTAACAATTAAATAGAAAAACAAAAATGAGTTCATGGTGTGAAAAAGAAGAAATGATAGTACATCAGCAAGTTAGACTGTCACACTGAAACAGAATTAAATTGCTTAAGTGTGATAGCAGCTTCATCATATGATGTACCAGTAGGCAAAAGCATGAAATAATCAACTTACCAAAGTGATATAAACCTAAATGCACTGAGTATGAGTGGGGAACACATCAGTGGTGTATGGTTTAATGACCTTAATTCTTGTGTTGATAGATTGCCAAAATATGAAGTTTTGGGTCTTTATACTGTTATTTCATCCGGGGATATCATGAGTGTCCTTCTGCTGCATCCAGATACATGCTGACCTAGACACACCCAGGATATCTTAAAAGAGCTAAAAATGCCAAAACCCTGAAAATGAAAAAGCTCTCAAAGAGAGTCATTCAATAAGTGCAAAATGCACAATTCGTACCAAAAATGGTATCTGTCTTAGCCCTCGATAAGATATTTTGGTCTCTCTGCTGTACGGAAGTACTGACCTGTTCACCAATTACCTATCGTTGAAAAACAAAACGGATGAATTCAGTATACTCACCTACTACGATGAATCTTTATGCATACCTTGATCGCGGGGGTACATCCTGAAGTGGGACATGCTCGTATTTCGGTATAATAAAATTACCTTAACGTATCATACGGTAATGGTACTTGAAATGTTCATGCATTTTGTTTAAATGGACAAACATACTGGTAATCATCTTGAACTGCTTTTCACGAAAAATTAAATATAGAATTATCTAAATGTGTGAAACAGTTTGATTTTGCTGATATGATCTTCTTGCACATGATTCTCACAAAAAGAAATTTTGTAAATATTTTTTTTAGTTTAGTTTTGTTAGTTTAGTTTGTGTTGAAAAATATCAAAAATACCAAAAAGATTTCTTTTTAAAAGGATCTCCCATTTTGAACCGACAAGTAGTTGTTTTTGCAAACAAAGATAAAATATTGGTTTATCTTTAAACTGTGAAAAAGGCTAATGGTTTTTCGAGATACTTGCTTGTGTTGCTAAACAGATTGATGCAGTTATCAACATGAAGTGCAGAATACAAGTAAAGTGCATATTGAGAGTGAAGTGAAGAACGTGTGAAGATGCATGGTAGGATCCTTCTACTACATTGCAGAAAGAGAAAGAGAAAGAGAAAGATTTGAAGATACTTGCTTAACCAAAGATTGCTAGTTCGCTGATCTACAACGAATGAAAGTTTTGGAGATTGGAAGCATCAGCTAAGGGGGAATTTGTTGATGTCAGAAGCTGTGTAGCTGACGCTATCCAAAGACCAAAAGACTGCAAGATGTTTGAAGACAAAGTTACACTATGAAGCTATTGTCAAGGGGGAGTTTGTTAGTGCATGTTTTGTGTCAATAGCTTAATAGTTTGTTTGTTCAGTCTTTGGATATTTTGTATTGGGCTTGGCAGTATTGGTTAGGGAGTTATTTAGTGTTATGGGCTTGGAGAATGGCCTAGCCCATACCCAAGCCCATGTGCAAAGCTTGTCCTATAAATACAAGGATTGGCATTAGGGTTTAGGCTACACATCTAGAGGAATAGAGAGAGAGTTAGAGAAATCTACAGAGAGTGGCTGAGAGATTTCTTGTGGGTCTTGAATTGATTATAAACGTTCGAGTTGGATAATCAATAGAAGACCGGATTGAAAGTGTATCGTGTTCTTGATTCTTGTTCTACTCGTTTTCTGTGAAATCTAATCTAGGGGATTCCGCACTCAGGTTAGATCGACGATTCTGTTACGATCCGCACGCGTTAGGGGACTTACAAAACCATAGAAGAAGAAGAAGTAGAACTAGCAAATACCTTGACTGATGAACTAGTACGCACGCAAGAAGAAAACCAGAGGAAAAACCTAGTCCAAAAGCTTATTCCAACCGTGGGAAAAACATAGGTTCTACTTCTGCACCTTACTGTAAGTCCTGCAAGAAAAAGCATTCAGGGAGATGTTCTACATACTGCAACTTCTGTAAAATACCGGGACATAAGGAAGAAGACTGTAGGAAGAAACCCATCAATGGAGTATGCTTCAATTGTGGGGAAAATGCCCAAAATCCTCATGGTATGCACACCATTTGGACTTATCCTTAAAGGAGTTCGACTTCTTGTTTTTTTCCTTGGCTACCTTGCCTTCTCACCTAAATTATGCAAAGCAAGCATTAGTTCACTATTATCAACAGAGAAACAATACTCTAGGATATTCTTCCTCATCTTCATCTTGTTCCACCACATAGATGTTTTGGTTATCAGGTTTCGAGTAGGGCTTTGATCTATTATTCTAATAGAAAGATCTTTGTTTCTTGTCATAATGTTCTTGCTTGGTAGAACCACCGAGCCTGTCTAGAATTCTTTTGTCATCCTCTAGTCTGATGAATCTTAATGCCTCGTTTCAGACTTCATCTAAATTCCTGCATGGAGTCATCACAAGATCATCATAAAAAGGAGAATCCTTTTGAAATCCCATCTTAAATGCTTCAACAACAGTTGCAATATCAGGATTTGGGATTTCTAAGGATTCTCTCCCAAACTTAGTAACATAATCCCTAAGGGATTCATCATGAGCTTGGGTAATTCTATACAAGTCACTAGTTAACCCCTCAAATGTACTACTACAGGAAAATTGGTTATTAAACAGGTTAATTCAATGTGAAAATGAAGTTATAGAATAAGGAGAAAGACTTAGCAGCCATTTTAACGCTGATCCAGTGAGTGTGGATCCAAAGCCTTTGCACAGGCAAGCCTCTTTCAGCCTTTCAGGAATGAGGTTTATCTCCATTCTTTCCCTGTATTGTGTCACATGCTCATCTGGATCGGTTGTAACGTTATACAATTTCATGTTGGGGGTTTAGAAGAGCTTGGGTATCTCCGCATTGCATATTGGTTGTGTAAAATGAGATATCTTAGGACTTCGGTCTCGAATCTCAGGAATAGGCTTTACTACTCATGGGACGCTGGATATCATATCCTTGAGCTTTTGCAACTCCCTGGCCATGGCCTGATTGATCCCTGCATTCTGCATAAAACCATAATTAGTATCCAAAGATGTTTTATGGAAATTTTTACGTCCTGGTTGAGTTAAAGGTGGTATTCCAGAAGGGTATCTGGCATAAGACATGTCTGTTGTTATAGTAGGGCCTGAGGAAGCAATAGTCTGCATGAGGAGGAAATCCCCATCATGGATTTCAGAGCTTCTCAATGATTGTCTCCCTGAGGATCTTCAATCCTGAAAGACATTAGATCCAGGAAAGGTCTAAGTCGAAGGTCTTGATGGGTAATCCATGGATCCTTGAACTCGAGCTGAGGATCCTTATTGATTGAAATAGGATCCTTGAGGTTGGAACATCTCCATGTATCCTTCTGAACGGGGGAAGGATCCTTGAGGCTGAGTCATCACCAGTGATCCTTGCTGGTGGATAGAGGATCCTTGAGGGTGAGTCATCACCAATGATCATTGCTAGTGGATGGAGGATCCTTGAGGCTGAATGACAGATCCTCTTGATTGCTGAACTTTTGATGCTGGAGTGACAAAATCCAACACCCTAGGCATCAATGGAGACTGATCCTCTGCAGGCGTCTTTTGTTTCTTGATATCTTCAATCTCACGCAGGATCTTTTGGTTGGTCTTGTTCTGCTGCTCCATGTAGCTTTTCATCTGCGAATACGAAACAGAAAGTTCATTGTTAGTATTAGTAGAGGAGGAAGTAGTAGAAATTTTGGATCCTTGGAAGACAAATGATGTATTCTTCTAAGCATTATCAATATTCTTCTAAAATGGTGGAGGAATAGGAGGCAACGGCATAGAACTCTGAGATGAGGTAACCGTTGGCATGGCAGTTGAAGTGGATTTCCCCTGAGAGGCCATGGTACTATGGAATTGATGAGAATGAACATAAACATGTGAAAATCTTTAGAATTAAAGCACCATTGCCCCATAGTGGGCAGCAAATTATTTTGGTCAAAAATCTGATTAAAGATTAAGGTAACCAAATCTGAAATTTGAGGTAGAGTGCTTGATGATTAACAACGATGGAAATGAATATCAGGCTGTAAATGCAATTGAACACGGAGATTTATACGAGGAAAAGCCCTTGATCACTAGTAGATCGCCGGCATAAAAACCTCGGATAGTGAAAACTATCACTATCAACTATATTGAACTATTAAAGGAGATTACAACTTCGGATGTTGATCAAGTGTGGTACAACGATTGTATGTTTGCTAAGAGTGTTTGTAAGCTTTTTGTTCGTAGTGTGTGTATGCGAAAGTAGGAATGTATGTCTCTCATAACACTTGATCAACCCCTTTAAAATTAAAGATAACAAGAAATGTGAAAATCTTGCTAGTCCACATTCACTCCCCATGACCGTTGTGGAATAAGCACGTGCAACCTTCCATAACGAATTCTTATCGAGATTCCAGCTTAAACTTAGTCCACCACGTCGCTATCCTGCATATGAACATAAGAAAATATCGAGAACATTTGTTAGAAACTATAAGAAATAATAAGGATGCTTGATCCTCCAAGACCCTGCATTATCCGCTAAGGATAATTGATCCAAGAAACAACTCAGAATATAGGATCCATAGTTACAAAAATCTATGCCCTAACAATTATCACATAAAGAAAAATCAGATTGTTTTCAGTTTAAAGTAACAAAAATCTTGTGTGCATTGTTGCGGTTATATGTTTTGTGCTACTTACTCCTTATATTATCACATAAAAAAACAATGGATTGTTATCTGTTTGAAGTAACTAAAATCTTCTGTACAATGTTGTGGCTACATGTTTTCTTCTACTTGCACCCTGCTATGAATTTTGCCAAACCTCTATAAGGGTGTAAGGGGTGCTCACCTAATAGGTGAGTCCCCCCTCTTACACGTAACCAACCAGAATAAGCCACGTCAACTCCCCTCTAACACTCCCCTAATACCCCTTTTTGATGGCGGCACTCCCCTATTAGGGGAGTTGGTTTCGAAAGTTGTGCCATCTTCGAAAGATGGTTTCGAAAGTTGTGCCAACTTCGAAAGATGGTTTCGAAAGATGGCAGGGGACGGCGGAGGACGGCTGAGCAACGGTCTCCCTCGAAAGTTGTGCCATCTTCACGCGGTGAACCCACACCCAAAACCCACCCCGATTCGGGACCCCGCGGTGATGGCGGCGGTGTTCCCGATCGGGGAAAGGCCTCACCGAAACCCCTTAACGAGTACGCCCCGGACACCCTAAGAATTCTTCCCATCATGGTCAGTTATTCATAGATCAACGTTTAGTATACCAAAAAAAGCTAAAAGAACATAATATTTTTTTTCATAACGTGATAGCAGTTGTGAGTCATGCATTGGGAAATATGACATGTATAAAATTCATACATTGTCAAATATAAATGTGATTCATATGAACTCAAGAAACAGATGTGGTGCAAACTAAAATGGACCCTATACTAACTCAATCTAATGTCGATACAAGGCGTGAACATGTGAGTATGGATGGAGTTCTTACATTACAAGGCCGACGATACATGTTCCTTTATAGTGCCACTTCCGAGTTTGAGGCTTTGCATAATTCGTCTCTTGCTCGGAATCTCAACCTCTCTTTTGAGATCAATCATGTCTAGAAATAAAGTAAATATAAGAAGAAAATCCAAACAAATCTCACAATCCAAGTTGAAGAAAGTAATTTTATAATTAGACTATTAGATGAATGCATACATTGAAAGCTTATGTAAAAGCAAAGCAGAGCAGTCAAATTCGGTTCTTGATCTGCACATAAAAAATGCATTCTAAGTAAAACATATTTTCAAGAAATTACTTGTTTGTTACAGTGAGTAGACTATTGTTTGGTCCCCTATTTGAAAGAATAACAAGTTAAGAATTTTGTACTAAGATCCTCAATTTCCTAATACAGGCATTTAGTTTTGTTATGCTCAACTCCTCTTTAAAGAGCTGATACCTCATGAAAGTAAATCTTATAAATTTAAACCTAAAAAGATGTAAAAGGTTTATTTCCCAACAATTTTACAAGTGTATAAATCATGATTTAGGACATGTGAGTATGGAATCACTTCTTACATTACAAGGCAGATGTTACATTTTCCTTTACGGTGCCACCTCCGAGTTTAGTCTTTGCATAATTTTTCTCTTGCTAAAAACCACAACCTCTCTTTCTCTTCTGAGATCAACCATGTCTAGAAATAAAGTAAATATAAGAAGAAAATCCAGATAAATCTAACAATTTAACTTAAAGAAAGTAATATTATAACTTGACTATTAGATGAATACCTACATTGAAAGCTTACGTACAAGCAAAAAATAGCAGAAAAATTTAGTTCCTGATCTGCACATAAAAAATGCTTTCTTAAAACAATATATATTCAAGAAACTTGTTTGTAAGAGCGAGTAGACGATTGTTCGGGCCCATTTTTTCAAGGGTAACAAGTGAGGCTTTATGTGCTAAAATCCCAAATTTCATAATATGTACATCTAATTTTGTTATATTCAACTCCTCTATAAAGAGATGTATATTTAATTTTGTTTATATATTCAACTCCTCTATAAAGAGCTGGATACTTCATGAAAGTAAATCTAAAAAAAATTAAACTTATAAAGATGGACAAGATTTATTTCCCAACAACTTTACAAGTGTATAAATCATGATTTAGAACTGACCCATCATTTGAAATGAATTCTACTTAACCCATTTGAGTTTAAATAGGTTGTAATGTGTTTAAAACTTGAAGTATTATTCATCAGACAGCCCAAAATATTAATTGCATTTTCATATTTGTACAACCCATAGCGTGTTTGAAAGGAAACAAAATAATTAGTAATTTGATATAAAGTCATTAAAGGGAGAGAGAGATACCTTCATACTAACTTCATGATTCAGAGCCTATGCTGATATAGGGGATATGGGAGATGCGACGCCAGTAACTGCCTCTGCCTCTGCCTCTTTTACTGCATCTTTTTTCCAGTTTTGGGCAATCCAACACTTTTAAACTCAAGAGTGAATGCAACAACGCTTTTGGTAGATCCATCAGGTTTGGGCATTTGAAACAGGTGAGATGTTGGAGGGAGTCGAGGCGTTCGAGTCCCATTGAAAATGATTCCAATTTCTCAAATGCAATTACTTCAAGATGAGTAATAGATGAAGGAAGAAAATTAGCAAATTGAGAAGAACTAACCACTCCATCGTCACCATGTAAGTACAGTTCAACAACTGAATTTGGAAGATCCTGTGTGCCCCACTGTGAGATGGGCTTCTTCAGCTTCCCTATTGTTAAGGAGTGCAAGTTGGGAGGCCAAACCCCATTAGGAAAAGAAGCATCCATACTTGGACAATCTGTTATATGAAGATACTTCAACAAGGTTAAATTGGACAACTCATTGTCGGGAAATGACTCCAGACTTCCACAATTTATTAATTTCAATGTGGTGAGGTGAACCAAGACCTTCAGTTCAGTTACTGATTTCAGATCTGGCCAATCATATATATCTATAACTTCAAGCATTGGCATGCGTCTTGTGTTGTTCATGATCTCGTGTCCTCCCCATTCCCTTTCCGAGAGTTTCTTACAACCACTAATGTAAAGTGACTTCAGTTTCTGCCCTCCTGATGGTAAGGAGATAACTGTCAATGAAGTACATTCATATACAATCAAGTTATCAATGCTACCCGGACAACTGCAACGCTCCATATTCTTACAACGACATACATCCAACATTGTGAGAGATGATAGGAAGTTGCTACTACAATTCTTCACCTCTTTCTCTCCGAATCTCACCATATTATCACAATTATCTACTTTCAATTTTCTTAACTTCACAAAAAACTTACTCGCAACTGCTTCTGATTCCCACAAGTATCGTATTGCGTTACAATCCGTGATGGTTAATTCTTCAACTGCCCTCAGATTCTTAATAACATCTCTCCACTCCACATCAATAAGCCTTGAAATATGACATATATCCAACTTGGTGACTGATGAAGCTACTTGAACCAACTTTTTCAACACAACACTATCACATCTAACTATTTCTAGAACTTTCAATAAAGGTAGCGCTTCAAGTAAAACTTCAACCAAATTAGGACAATCTCTTATATGAAGTTGTCGAAGGTTTGGAAACACAACGCCACTATTGGTTGACCATTTTCCCCACTGTCGAAGGTATGGAAACACAACCCTATTATTGGTTGACCATTTCCCCCACCCTGGCATATCTACAAAACTTAAAATTTCAAGTGAAGGGAATCTAAGACTAGTCCCAAGAAACTCCATACCAACAACCGTCACCCTCTCAAAGCCTTCAAGAAACAACTCCTTAATTGATGGTAGTTGCCCAAGTGGCGGTAGAGATGTACAATTTTTACAGCCACGTATAGACACATGCTTCAATCCACCAAACGAGGAATCTCCTACCCAAATTGGAAACTCTAATCCAATGTATGATCCAATTTTGAGTTGTTGTAAATAATCTTTATGAGGCTTTAGCTCATTTAGGACCTCCTTTTCTAGCTCTTTGTCTCGAGGACCATCTAACACGTCACTCCATTCAACCTGTAAGTCACTAATCCTCTTTACTGACAAGTTTGCCTCGCGTGCACGAGTTGCATCTTTCACTTTGTCCAAACCCACCATGGAAATTTTCCCACATATATTTTCTAAATCTTTAAGTTTGGTTATTTCAAAGCCGCCTTCACCTCCAATAATGATGTTGGAAAGAGTTTGTAGGTTTTTAAACTCACCAATCTCTAAGGGAATGTGATTAAAAATGCGAGTGTCTCTAATGTCAAGATGGCGTAGGTTTTTTAGCTTAACAAAGCTCTTTGGCAACTCAATTAATCTACTACATCCAAAAACAATTAATGTTTGTAAATTGCAGAGATTGCACACACTTTCCGGTAAATGTGTTATTCGTGTTTGAGATAGATTTAGATACCTCAAGTGTATCAAAGTACCAATTGACTCTGGTACCTCACTGATATGAAAATTACTCAAACTTAGAACTCTCAGCAACGGTAAATGTGGAAGTAAGTTAGCCAAAACCTTATTCGATAAGAATGAATGTTGGTGACTTTTTTCCAACGCCAAGAATGTTCTCGAACTTTTCGCTTTTTTAAATGTCTCCAACTTCTTGTAATTTACGTATTCCTCACGAACAAATAAATGATATATGACGGTACTTTTCCAACGTATTCTCGCGGTTACGTTTCTCTGTCTCATTGTCAAACCTTAAATAGAACTCACCGGCAACAAATGTTGCCAAGTCATTCATCAAGGCATGCATCACAAACATAGATTTGTTATCCGGTGCATGCTGAAAAAATGATCTTGACAACAACTCGTCAAAGTATTTATGACCTAAGCTTTCTATTTTATCGTTTGAAGTTGACTCGTTCACAAAGCCTTCTGCCATCCATAATGCAACTAATTCATCCTTGTCAAACATGTAACCCTTGGGGAACAAGGAGCAGTATGCAAACAACTGCTTCAAAGGTGTAGAAAGATCATCATAGCTTACTCTTAGGGCTGCACCTTCAGCCGGTAATTGCCAAATCTCACTTTCTAACACTTTCTTCCATGAAGCTTCATCTTCTTTTGTGTTCAGTGATTTCCCAAGTGCGATCAATGCCAAAGGCAATCCATCACATTTTTTCACAATGTCATCAGCATATGGCTTAAGTCACTACTAGAAAAGGGGACAATTTGCTACAGAAATTTCCTACACAATTTTTTTCGTCACAGATTACAACACCTTTATGACGAATTTCCTACAAAAAAAAATTTCATGATTTTGTTACAAATTTTCGATGCATCCATGACGAAAAACAAGAAAACCCTAATTAATTGACACTTGCGTCACAAATCTGTCAGAAATAACCTACAAAAGGTTAATTATTATTCTTTACCGAATAAATATTTACATAAGCCTAATAAATAAGGGAAAATAATATCGTTTCCTACAAATTTGTGACGCAAAATAAGAAAACCCTAATTAATTGACAGTTGCGTTACAAATCTGTCATAAATTATATCGTTTCCTACACATTTATGACGAAATATTTATTTTTTAATTAACTTAAACCATCCGTCGGAATTTCGTCACAACTTGTGACAAGTTTCCTACAAAAAATAAGAAAACCCTTTTTAATTGACAGTTGCGTCACAAATCTGTCACAAATAATCTACAAAAGGATAATTATAATTGTTAACCAAATAAATATTAACATATGCAAAATAAATAAGGGAAAATGATAGCATTTTTTCTACACAATAATGACAAAATATTTATTTATTAATTAAATAAATCATCCGTCGGGATTGCGTCACAACTTGTGACACATTTCTGACAAATATCCTTGTATCAATACAATTTCCTACGCATTTATGACAAAATGCTTAAATCTATTGCAAATTGTCAAAAAGGCGTAGGAAACAATCCATGTATCAATACAATTTCCTACGGATTTATGACAAAATATAGATTCAGAAATACTTAGATTATATTTTAATGTTTAATCAGCACTATTATTAATTATTGTGTAGGAAATGTGTAACAACTTGCTACGTATTTGTGATGGAAAATTTATTGCGTAGGAAATGTGTAGTAACTTGCTACGAGTTTATGACGAAATATTTATTATTATACTTAGATTATATTTTAATGTTTAATCAGCATTGTTATTAATTATTGCATAGGAAATATGTAGCAACTTGCTACGCATTTGTGATGGAAAACTTATTGCGTAGGAAATGTGTAGCAACTTGCTACGCATTTGTGATGGAAAATTTATTACCATATTTAAATATTTAACTAGTGCCCTTACACGTGGCCTAATAACCCATACTTTAACCTTCTAAATTTAAACTTGAATTGAAAAAATATTTAAATGTTTGAAAATGTTGCACGTTATGTCCTTTAGGTGCGGTGACGGCAGTTGATTTGGGTTCGACGGCGCTCGTGATGACGGGTGAAGGTGAAGGTGAAGGGGTGGATGTGGTGGTGGGTTAGTGTGACAACCGGTAATTTACGCTTTTAATTACGCGATTAATAGATGTTTAAAACGATAAGAAATGGTGTTTATGATGCAAACTAACTTAATTAGGCCCTTGGAGTGCTTAGGAACGTCTATTCGACTTTACAGTGCACATATGACGATCTGCGAAAAATCTGCGAAATATTAAACGATAACGAACTGTGAATCGAAATTTCTTACGCCTAATGCATGAAGAGCAAACAAGGACAGAGCATCATCATATGGCAGGCTCCCCAGCTGCTTGATTAGAGGTTTGTAACCCAGATTTTTG
The DNA here is from genome assembly GCF_002127325.2 of Helianthus annuus. Lineage (NCBI taxonomy): Eukaryota > Viridiplantae > Streptophyta > Magnoliopsida > Asterales > Asteraceae > Helianthus > Helianthus annuus. The sequence goes on from NC_035445.2 coordinate 156,164,866, forward strand.
AGCAATTTATCCTTCTCTGTAGTTATGACGATTTTACTTCCTGGGGCACATGTATAAAATGGCCCGACGAGGGTTTCCCAATCCCGATGACTCTCACTCCACACATCATCTAACACCAATAAAAATCTTTTTCCTATTAGTTTATCTTTAAGAACTTCTTGAAGTTTATTAAAATTTCTAGGTGCCTTGGTTGCCTCACCTCCCACGGCCTCAAAGATCTCTTGGCTTATACGAATAATATCAAACTCACCGGAGACCTGAACCCACGCCATATTGGGTGCAAAGTGATTCTGGACTTGTTTTTCGTTATACAAAAAATTAGCAAGATTCGTTTTACCAACCCCGGCCATACCAACTATGGGAACAATGCTAAAGTTTTGATCAGATGGATCATCCACCAATAACTTTTGGACAAATTCAGCTTTCTCTGCTGTCCGTCCAACAGTAGTAGATGGATTGGCAGCACAGGTATGTAAGCCTATATTAGCATTGTTATTTTGTGGCCTAGTTTCCTCTTTCACTCTCAAATCAAGATCATTTCTCTGCCTAACTAGATGTTCTAATCTGGCGTTAATCTGACGTAACTTAACATGCATCTTAGTACATGATGAGAAATTTGTGCAACAAGTAGGGATCAGCTTTTTTCTTACCTTGTTGGTGATGTCTTCTGAGTCGTGAGTGAACTTACGCTGCATGGCTTCGGTCAGCCAACCATCGAAGACGTCATCTATGTCATAGGCCAAATGCTGGAGATGTTTCAGCCATGGCTTCACAGCTGGATTGGTTGTCTTCATCTGAGAAGCCTGAGTAAGCACACCTTGGATTAGTTCCAGCCATTCCTTACATTTCTCGATCTCAGCCTCAAGTCCCTCGTAGCGAGCAAGTTCCTTCAAAGCTGCAGACGCCAGCTTCTCAAAGAGCACAGGGAGCAGGGCAGCGAGCACGAGTTCAGCCATTGATTATGGTGGTGAGATTGTGGATGAAATTGGTGTTGATGAAATGGGTTGTGAAGAAGAAGATCGAGCTGTTTTATATACTGAGTGGTCCCCCCATACATGACACTCTTCTTTTTATTTTCCAACTTCTTGTGTATATTTTTATACCATGTTTTGTTGAATCAAATGTAGCGTAAATTAGAGGTTAAGTTATTGTACAGAGGCTCTTAATTGTAAAAAATATAAAAAGGCTTTATAGAGTCACAAATGTCCAATAAACTAAAATCTAAACTCACTATACCACCACCCAAAACCTAAACCCCCCCGCTCTCTCAGCAAATTTTTTTTTTTTTTTTTTTGTAGGTGATGGGAGGGGTTAAGTTTTTGGAGTGTATTTTTTTTAGAAGCCTTTTTACACTTCTTATTTTAAATAAGCATTTGTATTTGATACTAATCCACCCAAATTAAGATTAACTTTTCATTTGTTTGCTAGCTTCAAATTACAATTTTTTTTCACGCAATTTATGACTTGATTTGGGAAAGACTTGTTGATCAGTTCTGTTTAAACATAATGGAAAACATGAATAACATACCTGTTACAGCAGACAGGCCAGCAGAGAACCCAGTCAGAGATGCAGCCATTGAGTTTGACATACTTGTCAGGATGATCTGGTTCCTCCTTAGGGTGTAAGATTAAGATGGTGATGAAACCGAAACAAGGGAAGGATTCGGTCATGGAGAGAGAGACGAAAATTGATGTTATGTGTTGTTAGGGTTTTTGTAATTGTCTAACCCTTAAACTCTCTAATAAACTCCTTATATATACACACAAGAGGAAACCTAATTAGTTAATAAGGGTAATATGATCCATCAACAATTACCAACTAATTATTAATAGGTTATTAATATATTTTGATCTATATAATATAAATGATTATAAAGGCTACAAGATTAAATATTATAACAATTATATATTTAATCTCACATTCTCCCACTTAGGCGAGTAATCATTTATCATGAGTATTAAATGAGCCTGGCCAGGAGTTAACACTCATTTTAGCCTTAAACGAAGAACTATAGCAGAGAAATACAGCCGCTGAATCATCATTCGACTCAGGACCCCCATTAGTCATACCATAGCTTCAATTTAAAACCTAATAGTTATGATCAAAATACGCATAAGCCCTTTAGCGTCTGATTTGTATTTATATTTGTCTATATGTCATTACACCGGCAGAACATATGTTAGAGACATACAAAATCAAACTAAGGAAATTTTATTAATTAAAACATAAGCTAGTACATTATGCCATTAAATAAGGTCTTTAGTAAGTCCCATATTCGATACATGTTCTTCGAAAACTTTAGGTGGGAGACCTTTAGTCATCGGATCCGCAAGCATATCTTTAGTACTAATATACTCAATACAAATATTATTTTCCTCAACTCATTCACGTACGAACAAATATTTTGTATCGAGATATAAATCAGCTGCAGTCGAACTGTTACTGTTTGAGAAACTAACGGCAGCTGAGTTATCACAGTAAAGCTTCAATGGTCTAGAAATGGAATTAAGGATTCTGAGTCCAGTGATCAGCTTTCTAAGCAACAGTCCATGATAGGTTGCGTTGTAAACAACAATGTATTCTGCCATCATTGTGAAAGTTGTGGTTAACTGTTGTTTATAACTCTTCCATGAAATAGGTCCGCCTGCTAACATAAAGATGTAGCCCGAAGTGGAATTCTTGTCATCTTTGAATTTGGAAAAGTCAGAATCAGAATAACCTACCACTTCTAAGTGATCACTTCTTCTATAAGTCAGTTTATAGTCTTTCGTCCCTTGCAGATATCTAAGGACCTTCTTAGCTGTTTTCCAGTGCTCTAGGCCAGGATTAGTCTGATAACGGCCTAGCATTCCAGCAATATAAGTTATATCTGGGCGAGTACAGACTTGAGCATACATCAGGCTCCCGACTACTGACGCGTCAGGTATCTGGCACATTTGCTCCTTTTCAACCTCTATTGTCGGACACTGGAATGAACCGAAAACAACTCCCTTAACTACTGGAGAGACTGAGGGTTTGCACTGTTGCATGTTGTAACGTGTAAGGACACGATCTATGTAAGTCTTCTGAGACAATCCTAAGATCCCTTTATGTCTATCTCGGTGAATTTTGATGCCAATGACGTAAGAAGCATCTCGGAGATCCTTCATGTCGAAGTTATGCGAGAGTAACCGCTTCGACTCATGCAACATGTCTAAACTATTACTTGCCAATAGAATATCATCTACGTAAAGGATAAGTATAGTAAAGTTACTCCCACTCATATTGAGGTAGGTGCATTGATCCACTTGATTCTTCGTAAAACCTTATCTCTTCATGACTTCATCAAACTTGAGGTACCATTGACCTGATGCTTGTTTTAATCTGTAAATGGATTTCTTCAACTTACAGACTAGATGCTCCTTACCTTCAGGTTTAAAGCCTTCAGGTTGTTTCATGTAAACATCTTCCTCTAAGTCTCCGTTAAGGAAAGCAGTTTTAACATCCATCTGATGCAGCTCCAAATCAAAATGAGCTCCTAGGGCCATAATGATCTTTAATGAATCTTTACGAGAGACAGGTGAAAACGTCTCTTGATAATCAATTCCCTCTTTCTGAGTGTAGCCCTTTGCAACCAATCTCGCTTTATAGCGTTCAACGTTCCCATTTAGATCCAGTTTTGTTTTGAACACCCATTTACATCCTACAGGTTTAACACCGTTGGGTAATTCTACCAAATCCAAAACGTCATTTTCCTTCATGGATTCAAGCTCATCAATCATCGCTTTGTTCCATTCAGAAGACTGGTCACTGCTAATGGCTTCATTATAAGAGGTAGGATCATTGAGCTTTCCAGCATCCATTTCAGTCAGGTAGGTAACATAATCATCCCAATTAGTAGGCCTAGATGACCTCCTGGGTTGATTATCAAGTTCAGCGTTGTCTTGGTTTTGAGCGTTTGATGTGGCTTCGTTATGAGGTATAATAGGTTCTGATTGTGGGGATGAAATTTGTGCAGTAGCTTCAAGTGCAGTTGTTGCATGGGTACAAGAGGAGTAAACGGAGTAATGGTAAGCGACGAGTCTCCCCCCCCCCCTGCGTCTTGTACTTCTTGCAATTCTTCGTAAGGATTGGTACTGCTCCCACTGATCTTGAAATCCTCCAGGAACGCAACACGCTTGGTTTCAACAATACAGGTGACATGGGAAGGACAATAATGGTAAATTAGTGTTGGCTAACATATTGTGCACCAAGTTCATAAGGGTACGATTTCTTCGTTCAACGACACCGTTCTGCTGAGGTGTACCAGGCATGGTGTATTGGTTTACAATCCCCTGGCCCTTACAAAACTCATAAAATGGACCAGGAGCTTAACCCACATCAGTATGTCTTCCATAATATTCACTGCCTCTATCTGATTTCACAACTTTAATCTGACAACCTAATTGCTTTTCAACTTTAGCTTTATAATCTTTAAAGTTGTAAGAGATTCAGACTTTTCCTTAATGAGATACAAGTACATGTAACGAGAATAATCATCAATGAAAGTGATAAATGAAGGATGTCCTGTTATGCCAGCGATTTGGTAGGGACCACTAATGTCAGTATGAACGAGTTCTAATATATTAGAGCTCCTAGTGGCACCTTTCTTATTCGCTAATGTTATTTTGCCATTAAGACATTTGACACATGTTCCAAAATCAGTGAAATCGAGAGGAGGTAAGACTTCATCCTTTACGAAACGATTTAATCATTCTCTTGAGATGTGGCCTAAATGTTGATGCCACAACAGAGATGAAGTCTCTAAGTCTCGATTATGTTTCATCTTTGTGAGTGATTCACTAATATTATATGACAACAAAGATTTGGAAAAATTATCATCTAGTTCTAATGTATAGAGACCACCATCCAGAATGCCAGTACCATAAACAACGGAATCATAGAGAATAGAGAGTTTGCGATGACCATGGGAAACAACAAAACCTTCCATGTCCAACTTTGGTCCTGATACAAGGTTCCGAGTTACCTTAGGAACATATAAGGTATTGATGAATGCAAAATGCAACATATAAATTACATCAATTGTGACATAAAACAAACTTTTTTTTAGTACTAATGTTGGAAAAAGTGTGCTTTTGTCTTCCTTTTGTATTTTCAGGATTAAATGAGCTCAAATAAACAAAAGAAGCAAAAAGGCAGCTAAATCTAACATAAATACAAGAAAAGGAATAAGCGTGGCATGCCCAAACCCTCAACAGCATCATCCCAAGCAAAAACAAGAAACAGAAGGCTGAACACGCCCCGTGCTCAATGAGCACGAGGGCGTGCCCAAGTGTTTGCAGAAAAGAAAAAGTTGTAGAAGCTTCTATCACCCACCACGAGGGCGTGCCCAGCGGACACGTGGCCGTGGTCAATTCTAAGATTCGCATAATCTAGGGAAATCTTGATAGTACAGATATGCTTCTGCACACGGAGCCGTGCCCAGAGGACACGGGGGCGTGGTCAACTAATGCAAACAAACTGCAATTAATGAAGAAAGAGAAGATGGATGGACACGGGGCCGTGCCCAATGGAAACAGGGCCGTGTCCGGGCTTCTATGCAGGCTATAAATAGGGATGCTTGGCTCACTTGCAAATCATCCCTTGGCAAACCACCTCTCTCACACTTCACCCACACTCCACCACCACTACAACACCATCATCCACCACCATCATCCATCATCCATCATAGAGTGTGTGTAGTAGTCTCAGGATCCAAGATTGATCGTCAGAGTTCTTGACAATCAAAGGCCATGTTTGCCTAAGTCTCTTACACCACTTGGTGAAGACAAGCATTTAATGTAATACTTTTTATTTTTAATCTTTTCGCACTTTTTATTTGGTTATGTATTAATGACTTTAATAACAAGTTTCTTATGTTGAAGGTGAGTCTTCCTTATCATTTGTCTGTGGTGTCGTGGCGTTATTTTACTGTCTATATAAAATAAAAGATTTACACCATTCATATCTTTACGTATATATGGAGATATGTTGGCTACCTAGTCGGGGGTTAAGAGAATGGTTTGGTAAGACTCTTGCCTTGTTCAGTGTATAGATCCTGCAAGGACCTGGGTCAAGCTTAGTAGGATCTCCTTCAATACCCACTGGTATTGGATGGCGGGGGTCCGAATTTCTTGATCCCCTCATATGTAAACTACTATTAATATATTAACCCGGCTACTTAGGACTGTATCCTTGCTGACTCAGACTACTTAGCCGAGGGTAACGTCACCTTCAAAAGAGGGACCTACCACATTACGCATTAATAACTTAATTAATTATCTTTCAATAATCCGAACTTTAGGATTGTATCCTTGCTGACTCAAACTACTGGGTTGAGGGTAACGTCACCTTCAAAAGAGGGGCCTACTACAATAACTAAGATAATCTTTTAAAAAGTGCAAAAGTGCGAAAATAATCAAAGGTTAGTCGGATCCAAGTGATTCATCTTGTCTATCTGTTTTTGTTTTATTTTATTTTTATTTTTAGCATTTTAGTTTTTATTTTCTACTTTAAAACCTTTTTCTAAATTTTTGATTTGATTAGACGTTGAGGACAGGATAAACCGGTATTAAAAGCTCTTGTGTCCTTGGACGACCTCGGTATCTTACCAACACTATACTACGCTCACGATGGGTGCACTTGCCCATATGTGTGTTTGGTGCTAGTAAATATCATGTTTTATATATTTAAAACTTGACTAAAGTGGTTAAAAAGGGCTAAAAATATACATAAAAATATATAACACCACATACGCATCAAGTTTTTGGCGCCATTTCCGGGGACACAAGGATTTTAAGAAAGCTTAAAATCAACGGCCTAATCGTTTTTTCTTATCTTTCTATTTTTTAGGATTTTTCTTAATTTTTCAGTTTCTGCAGAGCTCAGCATGGGTCGTGCCTGGTCGGACACAGGCCGTGCCCAGCATTGTTACTGGCAGTATTTTTATTTTCCGAGTTACAGAGAGCTGAGCACGGGGTCGTGTCGGTGCAACACGGGGCCGTGTCGAACTCCCCAGTAACAGGGATCCGGAAAACAATTACTGTATCTCCGACCACGGGTCGTGTTCATTTGAGCACGGGGCCGTGGTGAACCTTCTGACCAACTTTCTTTTTTGTTTTGATTGCAGGACTTGGAACCCAGGCGCCACACCTGAACCCTCTACGTAGTGTATGAGCTCCAGTTCTAGCAGAGACATAAAAGAGCCTCTAGACGAACCCGAACGCTTTCTAAGAAAAAATCGTAAAGCTAAAAACCAAGAGAAAGTTTCGGGGGGCCTACTTCCGATGGCGGACCAACATACCCTCATGGATTACCTACGGCCCACCGTAGGTAATCTTAGCGTTGCTATCAATGCACCGAATGTCGATGCCAACAACTTCGAACTTCGGCCGCATTTGATCCAAATGCTCCAAAATTCCGCAACCTTCCACGGGCTTGCGGATGAAGATCCCCATTTGCATATTACAAACTTTTTGGAAACATGTGATACCTTTCGGATCAACTGAGCCTCAAATGACGCCGTCCACCTTCGAATGTTTCCATTTTCGTTAAAAGACCGGGCTAAGGCTTGGCTTAATGCCCTCCCAGTTGGCTCGGTAAACAGCTGGGATGAACTAGCCCAAAAGTTTTTATATAAGTATTTCCCTCCTGCTAAAACGGCTAAATTAATGACTGAAATTAATACATACTCACAAGAAGATGGGGAATCCTTATATGAAACTTGGGAAAGGTTCAAGGAGCTACTAAGAAAGTGTCCTCATCATGGTCTTGCGGTTTGGCAACAAGTATCCACTTTCTACAATGGATTGTTGCCACACACAAGACAAACACTTGATTCTAGCTCCGGGGGACTTTTAGGTAATCGTCGCCCAAATGAAATTTATAATCAAATTGAGGAAATTGCTCAAACCAATTTTCAGTGGCACACTCCACGAGGCAATAAATCTATTGCCCTGGGCGCCCATAAGGTTGACGAAAGCACTTCTTTACAAGCCCAAATCGAGGCCCTTTCTTAAAAAATCAAAAAGTTAGAAATGGCAAAAACGGCCTCGGTTATGGCTTGTGAAGGGTGTGGTGGGCCACATGAAAATTGGAGTTGTATGAAAGAATTGGATGATCAAATAGAAACGGTAAACTACTTTGATAATGGAACTAGGCCGCCGGATCCTCCAACGGGGACCTACAACCAAGGATGGCGTAACCACCCTAACCTTGGTTGGAGAGAACCCAGCAATAGTAGTAACCAACAAAATTTAAACCAACGAACAAACTTTCAGCAACCAAGAAACAAGTCTCAAAATTTCTCTCAACAACAAGGGGGACGAGAGAGGCTTGAAGATACCGTATCTCGCCTCATCTCCGACACCGAAAAGAAAAACCCGGATCGATTTCAACAATTGGAATCGAATTTTAGAAATCAACAAGCTAGTATTCAAAACATTGAAAAATAGTTAAGTCAAATAGCTCAAAATTTCTCTGAGAGACCACAAGGCGCGTTACCAAGTAATACCGAAACCAACCCAAAGGCACAAGTACATCTCATCACACTGAGAAACCGTACCGTGGGTCCCGAAGACGCCCCATTGCCTTCAACTGAAACGAGCCGGTCTAGCCAGTCCACAACTTCGCCAACGCTCCAACAAGAGACGGCTCCTACACCAAATTAAGAGCCAACCAAGAATCCTCTAATTCCATACCCCGGTCGGCTAATCCGTCAAAAGACCGATGAGCAATTCACAAAGTTCGAAAAATTGCTAAAACAATTGCACGTTAATATTCCATTTATTGAAGTCCTAACCTAAATGCCTAAATATTCAAAATTTATGAGGGACTTCCTCACTAACAAAAGGAAAATTGAATCATTGCACTTAGTTAATTTAAGCGAAGAATGCTCCGCCTTGCTACTCAACAAACTCCCGCAAAAGAAGATCGATCCTGGAAGCTTCACAATCTTTTGTTCGATTGGGGAATCCCCCATTCGCAATGCACTAGCCGACCTCGGGGCTAGCATAAACCTCATGCCCGCATCAATGTTCAACCGACTAGGCCTAGGAAAAACAAGCCCTACAAAAATGAGCATACAACTCGCCAATAGGTCCGTAAAATATCCACAAGGTACCGCTGAAAATCTATTAGTCAAAGTCGGCGAATTCGTTTTCCTAGCCGAGTTAGTCATACTAGATATGGAGGAAGATACCGAAGTACCACTCATCTTGGGAAGACCCTTCCTAGCTACGGCCAACGCAGTAGTAGACATGAATGGTGGAACACTAACATTGAGGATTGGAAACAAGGAAATGAAGCTCGGAGTTGGAAAGAGGGTAGAAGACGACGACCCGGTCAATTACATGAAGGTCATAGACTCAAGTTTGGATGATGCTCTCTGACAGTGCAACATGGGATGCAACACATCCCACTTGGGTAATATATGACTGGCTTTGGGTCAAGCCAAGGACCCTTATAAACGTGGCGCACCATGGAGGCATTCTGTGGAACTATCCTTAGTTTAGCTTAGATTAATTTTTATGTTTTCTAGTCTAGTTTTAATTTTCAGGAATAAAACACACTCAGGATGGTGGAGGATACCAAGGGAAACTTGAACCAGCACCCCATGCACAAAAACAGAGCCTCCCGACAGTTTTTCTTCGTTACAGCAAGTTCAGCACGGGTCGTGCCCACCCAACACGGCCCCGTGCTGCACAATCTGCAGGAAATCGCCCAGTTCAGGTAACTGGACACGGGGCGTTTTCGCTGAACACGCCCCCGTGCCCAGGCTCTGTTTCTTTTTAAAAGATTTCTATTACTGGCAATCTGAACACGGGGCCGTGCCCGGTCACCACGGGCCCGTGTCCAGACGCCCAGTGTAATTTAAGTGTGGGGGGATGCTAAACCTTGAATTTTTGCAAGTCCTAACCACAAGCCTTACACAAAACTCTATTGGAACCGCTAATCACCCCAATTTTTTTCAAAAAAAAAAATCATTTTTTTTACTTGTCTTGGTTTAATTTGGAATTACAAGTTTTAAAAGGGTTATATTTTTACAAATTTACAACCGATAGCGCCGTGATAAAAAGAACCAACATAAGAAAATTATGAAACGGCATGACAAATCTAGTTAAAATTTGATTATATATACTTGATCACTTAAAAACTTATTCCCACAAAAAGTGAGTTTTGAGCCTTTATTGAGCATACAAATACACATCTTTAAACTAAATGCTCATTTTTCATTTCTTGTGTGAATAACCGCTTGGTTTCTTACAACTCTAGAACTTGCCACGACGATACATTCCCGGTCCTTACCAACTTAAACCCGAGTAAGTAAATGATGGAGACATTAGGACTAACCCTTTTTATTTCTACACCATTATTTTTCTTTTTTTTTTTGTTTTACCACCTACCCAAAATCCCCCTAGTTTACCTATTTGAGCCTAAACCTTTTCATTTTTTAACCCACAAAACAAACACCCTTTTTACCCACCAAAACCTTTTTCTATTTTAATCCCTTTTATTTTAGTAACAAAGCTCGGTTTTTCATAAGACGTTCGTTATTAAAAAAATGATGATGAAGCCAAGGAATAAACATCCAAGTTCATCAAAAAGAACTTTGTTTAAAGAATTGCTTCATTAAAATAAAAAGAAAAGAGTTAATTACTGTTTTTGTCCCTGTGGTTTGTCAAAAATCACGATTTCAGTCCATTAGCTTAAAAATTCCAATTTCAGTCCCTGTGGTTTCACTTTCGTAACATTTCAGTCCCTGTGGTTTCACTTTCATAACCATTTCAATCCATTTATCTGTTAAGTACAGGGACTGAAATGGTTACGAGGTGGACTGAAATGGTTACGAAAGTGAAACCACAAGGACTGAAATCGCAATTTTTAAACTAATGGACTGAAATAGTGATTTTTGACAAACCACATGGACGAAAATAGTAATTAACTCAAAAGAAAAAAAATAAAAGTCTTGTGAAAACCGATGCTTTTTACGCCTTTCGCCGTTTTTCTACTAACCACCTACCTTTAACCCAAGCCTAACCCTTCCCCAAAGTCCCCTTGATATTTACAAAGGTTTATAGTTAAAAAGGAGGAGGATTGATTACTTGGCAAGCATATGGTAGAAGTAAGTTCCATGTCGCTCTCGAGTGTTTTCACAAAAATATATATTCGGCCGAGTGTTGAGTGATCTCCCGTGAGGTATGTGAACTTGTATATAAATGGAATTTTAAAGAGGCATGTTATGCCCAAATAAGTAATTTATCTTATGTGATGTTTTAAATAAATCATGACGAATAGGATTGTAAATAAAATAAAAATAAAACCTAATAAAAATCTTGGAATCCCGACACTCTATGACAAGCCCAAAAACCTTCTCTTCTACCCATTCCATTTGGGAATGTAAAGCCACATTATAAAGAGTTTTGCTTGAGGACAAGCAAAGATTCAAGTGTGGGGGGTATTTGATGTGTGCAAAATGCAACATATAAATTACATCAATTGTGGCATAAAACTAACGTTTTTTTAGTACTAATGTTGGAAAAAGTGTGCTTTTGTCTTCCTTTTGTATTTTCAGGATTAAATGAGCTCAAATAGACAAAAGAAGCAAAAAGGCAGCTAAATCTAACATAAATACAAGAAAAGGAATAAACGTGGCATGCCCGAACCCTCAACATCATCCTCCCAAGCAAAAACAAGAAATAGAAGGCTGAACACGCCCCGTGCTCAATGAGCACGGGGGCGTGCCCAAGTGTCTACAGAAAAGTCAAAGCTGTAGAAGCTTCTATCACCCACCACGGGGGCGTGCCCAGCGGACACGGGGCCGTGGTCAACTCTAAGATTCGTAGAATCTAGGGAAATCTTGATAGTACAGATACGCTTCTGCACACGGGGCCGTGCCCAGCGGACACGGGGGCGTGGTCAACTAATGCAGACAAACTGCAATTAATGAAGAAAGAGAGGATGGATAGACACGGGGCCGTGCCCAATGAACATGGTGTCGTGTCTGGGCTTCTATGCAGGCTATTAATAGGGGTGCTTGGCTCACTTGCAAATCATCCGTTGGCAAACCACCTCTCTCACACTTCACCCATACTCCACCACCACCACAACACCATCATCCACCACCACCATCATCCATCATAGAGTGTGTGTAGTAGTCTCGGGATCCAAGAATGATCGTAAGAGTTCTTGACAATCAAAGGCCATGTTTGCCTAAGTCTCTTACATTACTTGGTGAAGACAAGCATTTAGTGTAATACTTTTTATTTTTAATCTTTTCACACTTTTTATATGGTTATGTATTAATGACTTTAATAACTAGTTTCTTATGTTGAAGGTGAGTCTTCCTTATCATTTGTCCATGGTGTCTTGGCGTTATTTTACTGTCTATATAAAATAAAAGATTTATACCATTCATATCTCCACGGTCAATATGGAGATATGTTGGCTACCTGGTCGGGGGTTAAGGGAATGGTTTGGTAAGAGTCTTGCCTTGTTCAGTGTATAGATCCTGCAAGGACCTGGGTCAAGCTTAGTAGGATCTCCTTCAATACCCACTGGTATTGGATGGCGGGGGTCCGAATTTCTTGATCCCCTCATATGTAAACTACTATTAATATATTAACCCGGCTACTTAGGACTGTATCCCTGATGACTCAGACTACTTAGCCGAGGGTAACGTCACCTTCAAAAGAGGGGCCTACCACATTACGCATTAATAACTTAAGTAATTATCTTTCAATAATTCGACCCTTTAGGATTGTATCCATGCTGACTCAAACTACTGGGTTGAGGGTAATGTCACCTTCAAAAGAGGGGCCTACTACAATAACTAAGATAATCTTTTAAAAAGTGCAAAAGTGCAGAAATAATCAAAGGTTACACAAAAGGCAAGTCGGATCCAAGTGATTCATCTTGTCTATCTGTTTTTATTTTAATTTATTTTATTTTCAGCATTTTAGTTTTTATTTTCTAGTTTAAAACCTTTTTCTAGATTTTTGATTTGATTAGACGCTGAGGATAAACCGGTATTAAAAGCTCTTGTGTCCTTGGACGACCTCGGTATCTTACCAACACTATACTATGCTCACGATGGGTGCACTTGCCCATATGTGTGTTTCGTGTTAGTAAATATCATGTTTTATAAATTTAAAACTTGACTAAAGTGGTTAAAAAGGGCTAAAAATATACATAAAAATATATAACACCACATACGCATCAGTATAATAAAGTTTAATACATAAACCAGTTTTCAAAAATAATTGTAATGTTTCTATGGCCTTCACTTCTAATTCCCGATCATCCCCAACTTTAACTGTTCTTTGGTTTCTTCCCAGCTTTCGGATTGAAAGGAATCCCTGAGTAGAGTTGGTTACATGAACCATAGAACCAGAATCAAACCACCAAGAATTAGCAGGAACATTTAAATTAAAGGACCTAAGTATCATGAAAAAATCATTACCTTTCTTAGCCAGCCACTCCTTGAAGTCAGGAAATTCCTTTTGCTTATGTCCTGTTTTCTTACAGAACTTGAAGTAAGGTTTGCCTAAGGAGCTCTTAGAGCTGGAAGGTGTACTTGTATTAAGATTTGGCTTTTGGACTTTGGAAGCATCCTTTCTTTGATAATTGTTCTTCCTCTTCTTCGAGTTGGAGGTGGTGAAGTTAGCAACATCAGTAGTGCGATCCATCTTCATACGCTCTTCCTCCTGTACGCACATAGCGACCAGCTCACTCATCGTCCATTTATCTTTCTGAGTGTTGTAATTGATCTTGAATGCTTCATAGGACGAAGGAAGCGAAGTGATGATGAAGTGAACAAGAAAATCATCACTGATTTCCATCTCTAGCCCCTTCAGCGTATTGGCCATGTCATGCATCATCATGATTTGTTCGAGAATGCCGCTCCTCCCATCATACTTAGTTGTCACCAGCTAGAGGATAAGAGTGCTAGCGTGTGCTTTTGATGTTCCTTTGAATTGTGCCTCCACACCAGCCAGATAGGTTTTAGCATCCTCAGAATCAGGAATAGCTCCTCTAATTGCATTGTGTATGGATTGCTTCAGGAACATGAGAGACATGCGGTTACACCTAGTCCATTTTTCTATGAACTATCTGCTCAGCAGCAGTACTTTGAGGAGTAAGGTCCACTGGCTTATTCTCTCTTAAAGCATAATCGAAGTCTAGCAATCCAAGTGTAAGCATGAGGGCATCCTTCCATTCAGCAAAGTTATCACCAGTCAAAGGTGGAATCCCGCAATTGGGTGCTAATAGGGGAAATAAGATGAGCAAGTTATGATATTAAGAAAGAAGTCCTAATGTGATCTAAGGGCATGTTATACTAAGGCAGGCATAAATAATGACCATTTTAATTATGAAGATGTGATATTGTCTATTACTAACATCAAAATAATAGACTTAGTTAAAATTGTACTTAAACGAAGACAAATCAGCTTTGGCCAGAAGTGTAATCATTTAAGTATGTGTGCAAAGCAATCGTGACAAATCAGCTTTGGCCAGAAATAAGACAATCACTTTAGTTATGCACTTGTCAAGTATGCTAGACATAAATGAATTAAATCAGCTTTGGCCAGAAACTAAGACATTTCACGTTTGTAATGCATACTCAACATAGCCTTTTATAATACTTGAACAATAAAGAGATGTATTAAATCCGCTTTTGGGCCAGAAATGATACATCAGAAGCACATTTAAGTAAAGTTATTTTGGTTTTGTAAAAAGTTATATCATACTGATTAGTTAATTAAGTGATTAGTTAAGAGTTCGCTGGGGGTGCAGGGGGACAGCGTGCCCCTACACGGGGTTCAGGGCGGAGCCCTGAGCTAAATTTTAGTTCAAATTAAACAACCTAAAATAATGAGGTTTCGAGTGAGATCTCGACTCATTTATGAGGTCTCGAGTGAGATCTCGAGTCAAGTCTCGACTCATCTTGTAACATTATGAGGTCTCGACTCATTAAGGTCTCGATTCGCAGCTTCGTTGTTTCGAGTCGGAACCATGGTCTCGACTACTGTATTTTATGAGATCTCGACTCATAATGAGGTCTCGAGTCGCAACCATGGTCTCGAGTTGTGAAGATTGAAGCCCTTAGTTGAAACCTTAGTGGTCTCGAATTGAAACTTTATGGTCTCGAGTCGAGACCTTTGTCGTCGAGACCTTGTGGTCTCGAGTCGAGATCTGATGGTCTCGAGTTGCAATCTGATGGTCTCGAGTCCACTGTTAACAGCTGTTATTGTGATAATAACTGAAAACTCGAAATTTTAGGGATTGTGGGATAATGTTTCCGGTTTTATTGTTGATCTAAACTTATCAAAGATTTTGAAAATTATAACTGGTTATCTTTTAACAGTTTTCGAAAATTTAATAGATAAAATTCAGATCAAAACAGTAAAAACACCCACTAATCCAAATTATATTCCAAAACTTAAGGAATTTTCGAGTTTTCTTAGAACAAATGATGAACCCTAGAAAATTAAAACATAATTCTGGAAACCCGAAACCTGAATTTTAATGGTTTTGTATTGGATTTCGTAACAACAAATTTTACCCTTTATGATTTCGAGTCAATTGTTAAAAATTCTTTTCCGAACAGTGATTCGGGAGATTATAAAAGGAACTCGAAACCGGCTGTTTTAAGATTTACAAAATTCTGTTTTCCAGATTTCAATCCCAGAATAATGGATACGAAAACGGAACTGATTTATCAACATATGCTCTGATACCACATGTTGATCAGTTCTGTTTAAACATAATGGAAAACATGAATAACATACCTGTTACAGCAGACAGGCCAGCAGAGAATCCAGTCAAAGATGCAACCATTAAGTTTGACATACTTGTGAGGATGATTTGGTTCCTTCATAGGGTGTAAGATTATGATGGTGCTAAAACCGAAACAAGGGAAGGATTCGGTTATGGAGAGAGAGATGAAAATTGATGTTATGTGTTGTTAGGGTTTTTGTAATTGTCTAACCCTTAAACTCTCGAATAATCTCCTTATATATACACCCAAGAGGAAACCTAATTAGTTAATAAGGGTAATATGGTCCATCAACAATTACCAACTAATTATTAATAGATTATTAATATATTTGATCTATATAATATAAATGATTATAAAGGCTACAAGATTAAATATTATAACAATTATATATTTAATCTCACAAGACTTTGCCTCGTTTACTTTTGTGTTTTCTTTTTTTATATCGTCCTGTCACCACCAGCCTATAAATCATACAACAAACAGTTTATATACAAATTTATAAAACAAATATATTTTTTACGTTTTTTTTAATCTTTCGAACATATACTTATCATTGATTTATTATGTATAAGAGCATTCACAATAGATTTGTTAAATTATGTGAGTGAGTGAGTTAGTTATATTATAAGGAATGATTGTAAATGAAAGAGAGAAACAAATGTTACTGTTAATCTGTAAATATACAAGAACACTCTTCCCCTCTTATAAAATTTATAAAATTTTAAAAGTGTTTGTGAGTTGAAGAGAGAGAAAATGTAATTATAAAGGTATAAAAAATAGTGATTTTTAGTATAACTATATATAGGGTCTGGATTTAAGGAAAACGGTGAAAAGTGTGAGAACAATGAGAACGCTTATGGATGGTCTAATCAAAACAATCTATGGACTAGATTGGCGCGGTGGCATTTTCGTAAATAACATAAATTTTATTACGTGGATGTGCTTCATTAAGGGTAAAAAAGGTAAAACATCCCTTCTTACATAAAACGCCATTGAAAATATAAAACGCCTTTATTACTGCGTAAATTTTTCTGAGTTTTAGTTAAGATCATAGCCTACACAAACGCCATAAAACGTAAAATGCCATAATATATAAACGCCAAGCCTTACATCCGGATAATTGTTAATTGCATTTATTGTTATACTAATATTCCGCCTAAACTACGCGCCAAAAAATCCTATAAATAGAAACTTCCCACCACCTTCCGTTGATCACACCAAAAAAAACACACAAAACACAATGGTTCCTAAATACCACTCACTGTAAAACGCAAAAAGTTGAGAGAAATCAACGATGGCAAACATCTTTTCTTTGATTCTCAGTAATGTTCTGCATGAAATTTCGCTGAATGGTTTGTTAGGTGAGGGGAGTAAGATTTTACTACATGAGATGGACAAATTCCAAGAAAGAGGGATTGATGACACCCATATGTCATTTTGTCTTCTTTGTTCTTAAAGAAGGTTTGGATGAGGAGAAGAGACCGATCCCAGTGTAAATGCTACTTTGGCCTCGATGATGATAATGAAGATGACGGGCAAATAGCATCCACCCACATGGAGTCGATCTATGTCTCCAACATCCACAAACCCACTTCAACACATGAACAAGAAAAAAAACCACGCCAAACCCAAAAAGTCATTTATTTGTGACAGTTCTTGTAGCTTCAAAAGAAGAAAGAGACTGATGACAATGAAGATTTTGATCATAAATTGCTTCTATTTGTTTGTTTTTTTTTTTAATTTTCTTTTTCTGTTGTTTGTTATGTAATTTTCAGCTAAGAAAAACAATATATTAATTCTCTAATAAAAAATATAATAAAACGCCAAATGGGCAAATGCTTGTGAAACGTCATCATGCCATAAAACGCCCCAAAACTACCAAACTATAATAAAATTACTTTGGACAAGTACTCTTATAATAAATCTAAAAAAAGGTTAAAACAATGTGCAAGAGCATAAAACAAAAGTGTAATTTTTATCTAAACGCCATTGGAAAACAAAACGCCATAATTACAGCCATAAAATGGGACGTGTTACAGCGATAAACAAATGAATCTGAAACAAAACACAGTAACTGCAAACAGTAAAATGAAGCGGCGGAAACATAATTACTAACATTTATTATATTTAAAACCAAATACTTGGGGAGTTGAATTTATTTATCTTTTCAAAACGTCATAATTACATGTCACTACATGGGGAAAAAAGTCATTATAAAAGTAGAATATGAGAACACAACTTAACAGGCCAAACATTGTCTAAAACGCCACATATTGTCGAAAACGCCAATAACTTAAAAAAATGGCTAAGGTTATTGCAAGGAGGTTTGAAAGGTCGGAGAAACGATGCTTCCTAAAGTTCTCTGACAGGAGAAGGGTGAAGGTCGGGACAATCAAAACCATACTTAGTATGGCTGAAGGGGTTCAAAGGGATATTCTGGCCCTTGGGGTTCCAATGCCCAATGATTGTGAAAGAACTCGAACGGTAACTGTCACACCCCGATATTTCCACGTATTACCGTTGGGGAGTATCGTGACGTAGTTGATATCATCATAGACAATTTATCACAGTTTAATACACAGCGGAAGCTAAAGATAATAACATTACAAACCGATGAAAAGTAATATCAAGTATTACAAAAACGGTAAAAAGGATCCACAGGCGGATCAAAGATAAAAGCAACATTGTTCAACAGATTCTTAAACATCTAAGCTTGCAAGACTCTTTATTGATGCTAGGAGTAGCCAGCCTATTTCGCCTAGTACCTGCACTTTAACCTTTTTGAAAAAAATACGTTAGTTTACACTGGTAAATACAATTAACCGACTCATTTTGAAAATGTTTAAAAAAATTGATTTGAATGCACAAGGCACAAAATATCTTTTATAACTTGGGATAATTATTTAAAAAGAATCTTGTAAAAGAATTATATGTTTGTTATACGTTCAGTAACCCGGGCTGAATACCGGGATAAAGATTAATAGACACAAAACATAATATATCCCGCGGCGAGTTATTCTTGAACAGGCGAGTATATTATTTTTACATATGCACTGGCAGGTGTATGCCTACACCTCGTGCTTAAGTCGTGGCCATTTCAATGAATGAGCCAAGGATATGCAGGACATGGTCATTAACCCCTCAAAGGCTTAAAACAAACAAAACAGATTAAACTGGTTATCTCAGTGATTTAACCTTCATATGATTAAAAATTCAATACCCGACCAAGCGCTATTTTATATATTGTACCCCAAGACCGTATAAGGGAAAATAAGTTAAAAATATTTACCTGAGCAAATTATACAAATTTCTCCCAGCTGTACAAATCAGCAAGTGCAAGTATCTTTTACTGGTCTCCTAAATCTGGAACAAAGGTTTTAATTAACCTATTAGATTCCTAACGGGTCTTACATAAGCTTAAACTTAGACCGGTTAGTTTTAAAGAAAGGTATACAGTTCAAAACGCAAGATTAAGCGAAGACCGGATTAGAATGTGGTTTAGACCCGACAGTGAAGACTTGTATAATATGGGTAAACTAAACACATTATGGATTTTGAGATAAAAATAATAAGGTTTGACCCGTTTCGGTTAATTTATGCAAACTAGTTACATAAACCGAACCGAACGCGAAAAATGCATAACGGGTAAACAAATGAGTCATGAACAGGTTTGCTAAGTTAATATGCCTTAAATATGTTGTGATATTAGTAGGATAACTTCCATTATTCCCAAAACGAATTTAAACTCAAATTAAGCCCTGTAGGGGTATTTTGGTCATTTTAAAGGTTATAAAAGAGATTAAATATTAATCTGAGATTCAGGTCTAAAATGATCAGTAAAAATATTTAATTTAATAAGTTATATCAGTAGGGTATTGCATATATGTGAAATTTATCCTTTATAACCAAACTATGCACCATAGGGGCATTTTGCTAATTTTACACAAGCTTTAAAGGTCAAATTTGGAAATCTGAGTTCAAAAATTTTGCTTACTGTTAAAGTATAAAAATTTAATTAAAACATCAGTAGGTATTAAGTCTTATATGCCAAAGATAGTTTTAACCCGTACTATGCGTTTAAAACGCGTAAAAGTCGGTTTTAAGCGATTTTCGGGTTATAATAGGAAATCTGAGTTTTTGATCAGTTTATAAAGTTCAAAATATTTTATTTATCATATAAAATCAGTAGCAAAATGTTTGGTATCAAAATATTATGTAAAACTCATTTTATTGGCAAAAAGGGTATAACCGACAATTACCAAATTGAAGCAAGAACCCTATGTTATGCTTAGCTTAAAAATAAATAAAAATCTTCAAAAATACCAAAATATTATATTACATTAGTGGGTAAAAAGTTTGGTGTCGAAATTTGGGTTTAAATAGGCTTTATGCTAAAATACCGTTTAAATCAATAAAAAGCTTTCAATTTACGCTATTGAGCATAACTCCTAATTTAGAGCTCAAACTGATGTCAAATTTTTAGGACATGTTTATAAATCAGTAACAAAGGTTTTTATCCTCTCATATTTTCAACAATCTCGTTTTAAGGTCAAAAAGGCATAATGATCAACATTTAAGCAATTAACGGAAACATGCAAATGAATTGGATTAATTAGGAACCAAGTTGTATAACCTTAGAGGGTTATACTTAACCTATAACCTGGTCCTAATGGAACTCTAAGGCATGTCTAAACTAAGCTAAATCGGGTCAGAACTGAAAGTCAAAGCAAAAGTCTACTTTTGCGACGTTCGGTTCCGAACCGAGCCTAAACTCAAAATTGACGGGTTGAACATGCTTAGACATGTTCTTACATTAATTACAAAGTTATATAAGTGTTAAAACAGGTTTCATAACTTCTACATTGCTAATTATGAATTTATTTGCAAAATAGCTTTCTGTTGACTTTTTTTATAATTAAGTTTGACCCGACAATTGACCTAGTTAGTGATAATCAGTGGGTGCCCTTTTAAGGGTATATTACCCACATAATTACCAACTCATAGTCACTTTCAATTCCAAAAATGACTGGACCATTAGTGATTAATCACTAAGTCAAAGCTTAATTACGACGGCTTTGACTTTTGGTCATTAAGCTAATGAAACTTGAACTAGGAAGGCTTAGAACACTCACAATGGTCCTTAGCACGAATTAGGAGCTGATGGAAGCTTGCTTGAAGTCCAGAGAGCTCCAGAGAATAAGTTTAGAATGATTTTGTGAATGAGCAAGTTCATGGTTGCAACATAAGGTCCTTATATAGTGATTTAGATGCAACAAGATTACTCCACACAAGTCTACAAGTGTTTCTTGATCATCCCAGGTGTCCCCTATACATGAAAAACCATTGGGTCAGCTCCTGGAATCGAAAACCATGCATCTAAGGCGGTGGAACAGCTTTAACCTGCAGTTGTCCATTTTTACTGCCAGCGATAAGGCTTACGGACCGTAAGCAAAAACCCTTGCGGTCCGCATCCACCGCTTACGGACCGTAAGTCCAAATTGATGCGGTCCGTAACCAACCCTGAACTGAAACACCTAGTTACAGTCCTTGCGGACCGTAAGCTTAAGACCATATGGTCCGCATCCGATGATTAGAAGACAAAAATTTGAGATTTTTTATATATTGACCATATAATCTTTATAACTTCGAATCTCATGTCCTTTTCCAGTAGAGGGGACCATATAATCAGACCTTGCATGCCCTTGCAAGTGATGCCATGCACTACAAGTTCTTGGACTTATTAAAGAAGGATTTTGAATGAAGTTTTGTTGTAAAAACACATAGGATCCATTCTTTGCAATTTGAATTATTTACCACCAGAAATAACCGGATTTGAATATATATATATCAGATGTTTATAAAACATATTAAGGTTTGGAATTAATAAAGAGGCCACTCAGAGGTATTAATTAACATGTTGGCACTTTTAATCCTACCATATATCTTTCAACTTGGTCCGGGTTTATAACACGTTTACCTTCCATGACACATGTCTTTATAATATTGGTCGTGATTTTACGAGGTGTTACATCCTCACCCCCTTAAAAAAAATCTCAACCTCGAGATTTACAGAAATAAATAAGGGTACTTCTGTTTCATTGTGGACTCATCCTCCCACGTGTATTCTGGACCTCTACGGGCATCCCATTTAACCTTCACAATTGGTACATGCTTTCTTCGAAGCTTCTTAACCTGTCGATCCTCAATCGACAAAGGTTTTTCAACAAACTTTAAGCTCTCATCTATACGCACGTCCTTATGCGACACTGCTAGCGATTCATCAGCTAGGCATGTCTTCAAGTTGCAAATGTGGAATACATTACGGATTCCACTGAGTTCTTCAGGCAGGTTTAACTTATAAGCAACTGATCCAACACATTCGATGATCTCGAATGGTCCTATGTACCTTGGGCTTAATTTTCCTTTCTTGCTACAACGCATTACCCCTTTCCAGTGTGATACCTTAAGTAACACTTTGTCACCTACCTCGAATTTTAGAGGTTTACGCCTTTTATCTGCGTAGCTTTTCTGCCTATCCCTGTCATCTTTGAGACGATCACATATCTGCACAATCTTATATGTCGTCTCCAAGACTATATCAGGTCCAGTTAGTTGAACATTTCCAACTTCTGCCCAACAAACGGGCGTCCTGCACTTTCTTCCATACAAAGCTTCAAAATCTGCAGCTTGAATACTGGAGTGATAGCTATTATTATATGAAAATTCTATCAATGGAAGGTGATCATCCCAACTTCCACCTAGATCAATAACACAAGCTCTTAACATATCCTCCATCGTCTGAATTGTACGCTCGCTTTGACCATCCGTCTGAGGATGATATGCAGTGCTGAAGTTTAATCGAGTGCCTAGGGATTGCGGAAAGTTTTCCAAAAATGCGATGTATACCTTGTATCCCTATCAGAGATAATAAACACTGGTACTCTGTGAAGAGATACAATCTCGTCCACGTATAGCTGAGCTAACTTATCTGAGCTGTGTGTTTCCTTAATAGGTAAGAAGTGAGCTGACTTAGTCAACCTGTCAACTATAACCAAAATAGTATCATTTCCTCGCTTTGTCTTCGGTAACTTGGTGATAAAATCCATAGTTACCATTTCCCACTTCCAGGTGGGAAGTTCAGGCTGTTGCAACAAACCTGACGGCTTCTGGTGTTCTGCTTTAACTTGGGCACACGTCAAACATTTAGCCACATAAGTGGTTATAGATTTCTTCAAACCTATCCACCAGTAATTTGCCTTTAAATCCTGGTACATCTTGTCACTTCCAAGATGAACAGAGTATTTGGAGCTATGGGCTTCTTGAAGAATCACATCTTGCAGTCCCCCATAAATTGGAACCCATATTCGTCCATTAAGTCTTAGAATTCCATCCTTGTCACAAGACAGTTGATCGGCAGTGACACCCAACTTTTCATTTGGGAAGTTAGCTTCTAATACAGCTTCCTTCTGAGCGGCTAACAACCTTTCATTCAAGTTGTTTCTCAATTCAATGCTCTTGGCATTGATCCTAATGGGCTTAATTTTTCCTTCCTGCTTAAAGCATCAGCTACAACATTCGCTTTGCCTGGATGGTAGCGAATTTCACAATCATAATCATTTAGCGTCTCCATCCATCGACGCTGTCTCATATTAAGATCCTTTTGATTGAATAGATACTGAAGGCTCTTGTGATCAGAATAGATCACACACTTAGTCCCATATAGGTAATGCCTCCAAAGCTTCAGTGCAAATACAACGGCACCCAACTCTAAATCGTGGGTGGTGTAATTCTTCTTGTGCACTTTTAATTGACGTGAAGCATAAGCGATAAATTTTCCCTTCTGCATAAGTACACATCCCATGCCTGTGTGCGATGCGTCGCAATAAACCACAAATTCTTCAATACCCTCTAGCAATGTCAACACGGGTGCATTGCTTAACCTTTGTTTAAGGATACCAAAGGATTCTTGTTGCTTAGGACCCCAGACAAACTTGATATTCTTACGGGTTAATGAAGTCAGGGGTGCAACAATTCTTGAAAAGTTTTCAATAAAACGCCTGTAATATCCTGCCAGACCCAAGAAGCTACGAATCTCTGTGGGCGGCTTCGGCTCTTGCCATCAATCTTAGCGGGATCCACCTGGATACCGAGCTCACTAACCACATGTCCAAGAGATTGGACTTCACAAAGCCAAAACTCACATTTTGAAAACTTCTCGTAGAGCTTCTCTTGCTGAAGAAGTTTCAGAATGCATCGAAGGTGCTTTTCATGATCAGCCTGGTTCTTTGAATAAATGAGGATGTCATCAATGAAGACGATGACAAACCTGTCCAAGTAGGGTTTACCAACGCGATTCATGAGATCCATGAACGCTGCTGGTGCATTAGTGAGCCTGAAAGGCATCACTAAGAACTCGTAGTGACCATAACGAGTTCTGAATGCAGTCTTATGCACATCTTCATATCTAACCTTCAATTGATGGTAGCCTGACCTTAAATCAATCTTGGAGAAGTAACTTACTCCTTGAAGCTGATCGAATAGATCGTCGAACCTGGGCAATGGATATCTGTTCTTGATTGTGGCCTTGTTAAGCTCGCGATAATCGATGCATAGACGCATCGATCCATCATTTTTCTTCACAAACAGGATCGGTGCTCCCCAAGGAGATGAGCTAGGTCGAATAAATCCTTTTGCCATTAAATCATCCAGTTGAGTCCTTAACTCTTTCATCTCAGTTGGTGCTAACCGATAAGGTGCTCTCGCAATCGGTGCTGCTCCAGGAAAAATGTCGATTCTGAACTCCACTTGCCTATCTGGGGGCAAACCAGGTAGTTCTTCAGGAAATACTTCTGGATATTCAGAAATAACAGGGATGTCTTCAACCTTGGGCTTTCGTTCATCAATAGTTACCTGTGCCATGTAAATGACACAACCCTTCTTCAAACACCTTGACGCCTTAAGCATAGACACTTGCTTAGGCAACCCATACTGAGTATCTCCTTGTATCGTGAGTGCCTCACCATACAGAGTCTTGATAACCACTTGTTTCTTGTCACAAACAATCTGGGCTTGGTTAGATAACCAATCCATGCCAATCACTATGTCGAAACCAGCTAATTTCAAAGGAAGCAAAGACAACGGAAAAGAGTGGTTCCTAATGGATATGAAACATCCATCTAACACGGTTGAAGCAGTTTCTATGGTACCATCGGCCAATTCTACTTCATATTTTATGCTTAGGGTTCTAACAGGCAAATTTAATAACTTACAAAACTTATCATCAACAAATGACTTATCTGCACCCGAATCAAATAATACCGTTGCATAAACATCATTTATAAGAAAGGTACTTGTTATCACTTTGTCATTCTGAATTGCTTCTTGTGCATTCATCTAAACGACCCTAGCATTGATCTTCTTGCCTTCCTCAGCTTTCTTGGCATACTTTGGGCAATTAGACTTGATATGCCCCTTCTCGTTACAGTTGTAACAAGTCGCATCCTTTATCTTCTAACAGTCCAATGTCTTAGCTCAGAAGACTTACAGATCCCACAAGCCCTAGGCTGCGATTGGGATTTCGATTCATACCTGCACTTGCTCAGATGACGCTTCTTGCAAATCTTGCATTTGGGCTTCTCACCCGACTGTTGGTTATCCTTTTTGAACCCTGAACTCTTCTTGTTTTCAGAATTCCATTTATGCTTCTTATCAGAACGGTGTGAGCTCCCATCCTCATGTTTCCTTTTCCCTTCATCAGAATTCCTAATCGATCTTTGCCTGACCGCATCAAGGGTAATGGATAATGACAAATCAGCTACAGACCTGAAGGTAGTCGGTCGAGAGGCTTTCACACTAGCTTTGATCTCCGGGGCTAAACCCCCAATGAAACGGGCTATACATTTTGATTCTGGTGTCACCAAGTATGGAACCAATCGAGACATGGTATTGAAACTCGTGAGATAAGCCTGACAGTCTAAGTTCTTCATAACCAATGTCAGAAAGTCGGTCTCAATCTTCTCAACTTCATGTTGAGGACAAAAATTCTCCTTGATCAACGTAACAAACTGATCCCAAGACAGATTATACAACGGGATCTTCCCAATAGCCTGAATCAATGATCTCCACCACGCTAGAGCTTCCACCTTAAATGATTGTGACACAAACTTCACAATATCTTGCTCTGCACAACCACTAATATCTACCACAGTGTCCATTTCATCGAGCCAAGTCATACAATCGATGGCTCCTTTCTCCCCTGCGAAGTCTCTAGGCTTGCAGGAGACGAAGTACTTATAAGAACAGGACTTAACACGTGGTTCTTGTTTGAGCTCAATCTTCTTAGACGGGATACTCCTTTGGTTCGATGAATGATGAGATTCACTCTTGCGAGTATGAGTCTTTGAGGGTGGTTTTGAGTGTGGTACAGACTGAGTTCTGACACGGGTACCACTAGATTCATTGAACTGTCTGTCAAGAGCTCGTGTAACAGCATTATCTATTAGTGCCTGTAATTCCGCACCCGCTACATTAACTCCGGTAGTGTCGTTATTCTCCCTCGGGTGACTGTTGACTTCATCAGACCCAGCCATGTAGCTTGATTGCTACATAAAATATTGACAACGATTTATTCAGGAGTCTATTAAGGAATTCTCTTTTTATGTCAATTCATTAACCATGGTAGTTATAAACTATATTGGTTATTTTAATTCATTTAAGTTTTTATTATATTTTATCCCAGTTATAAACTATTAAGGATAATAGGGTGGCATACTAAAGGCCTAGTCGCAAGGACAAATTTTAAATTTCAAGCCATGATCTTATAGGATCAAGGCATTAAGATTTGAACGTAGTTCATCACCTTTCCTTGACAGGGAGTCGTAGACTACCACTGTCTTTAGTCTCAAAGGACATTAGTTATGGCCCGTAGGCACTTCATCACTAATGGATGATTAAATAAATTAGAGTAAAAGGAATTGGAAGGATCCAATATAAGGATGACTTATGTGATTTTATCGAATCACATTTTCCCAGGAGTGTTAACATGTTTTCAGATGTTAACAGGAATTTAAATCTTAATAAGGAACTACCATCATGTCCCTGTCTTAAATTGACACATGGCTAGGTTTTGCCTTTAAGATTTTGTTTAATATATAATGGCAGATCTTACAAAAGGAATGATATATTTTATTTATATCTTATTTTATATTAATGCATATAATGACAGAAATGAAATTTAATTAAAATATTCCACTAACATTAAAAGGAGTACATGATTGCCCTAAACGGGACTTTAACAGAAATAACTTGCCCATGCAAGGGCTAGAATGAAAAGACAAGTCCTCGTAGGGACTAGGTACATAAATAGATAAATGTCCACACAGGGACTTGATTGAAAATTAAAGAAATACAAAACAAACAATTAAGGAATTTCAATGATCCATTTTGTTCTTCCCCTTGATTAAATTTGCCAAACCCTTAAGAAACCCCCGATGGCTTTTACGCTCCTCTTGAACCTCACGCTCCACCTGGCTCAACCTCTGAAGAATCTCCTGCTGTTGTGGTGGTTGGATCTGCGGTGGCTGCGGCTGCTACGGCTGCAGAGGTTGAGGAGGTGGCGGGTATTGGTACCCATAGGCCGGGTATCCAGTCTGCTAGGGACCTCCATAGGGCCCTTCAGGATGGAGAGCATTGTAGTTTGCTGCTACAAGGTATGGGTCAACTTCGGCGTAGTTGTAGTTAGTATGGGTTGGCTGCTCAAAAGGATTATACGATGCTGGACCAGCGTAGGAAGGAATTGGGTTATCATAACCCATGTGTAATGGTGGTGCGACTGGCGCAGAACCCACCTCGGAAACTGGGTTCGAAGGCCCACCCATCTGCGGTTCTTCGTATAGGGGCAGGTAGTGACTGCCACTGGAGTGTTGAGGGGTGCTGAAATGGAATCCCCCTCACACGGACATCCGTGCTCCTGATCTGCTACGCCTCGGTGGTTCCGGAGGCGGTTGCTGCTTTGACGACGATGGTGGCGGTGGTGGCGGTGGAGTGACCGCTACAAAACGTGAATCCTCCGAGGGATCCTGCTGTTGCTGCTGAGACGGGTTGTAAGAGGGAGTAAACACCCAGTCGTATTGGGCAAACCTTGCCTCATAGCTGTCTGGACCACGATAAGGTGATCCATGAAAAGAAGACCCATCTGAAATCTCGATGGGGTGAGTCGGTGTCCCAGATGGTGGTTCGGCGGGATCTGGGTCATCATCCATCTCCATGTCCTAAGCCTCAGGGAAATGGTCTTCGGGGCCCAATGGGTTATGACCCATTGGTTCCTCAATCTGATTTTCCGGGTTAAACCGGCTCTGAAAAAATGGGGTCGGGTCTTGAAACGCGCGGTGTGACCCCGACCGTTGTAGTGGAAGATAAGAGTGGTGCGAATCGTTGGGCTCATTCTCGGATTGCGGCCCAAATGAATGATGGTAAGAGGGTGAAGAACGTAGCGAGACAGATCACCTCACGGGCTCCAAATATGTCCTCCAATCCTCTTGAGGACTTGTGCTCATTGTTGTAGACGGAATTCGCCGGTGAGAAGCTCCGACCTCATGATCGTGGCTGGTGAATGATGGTGCCTTGCCTCGTCCTCCTCTTCTGAACCTTGGTGGCATTTTGTTGAACCTGTCAAAACAAACAAGAGAAACAACAAAGAAAAACAATAAAGGGCAAAATAAAATAAATTAGGATTAGTCCTAAGTTCTTTGTCTAGACTCGGAAGTCGAGGAATGTGCAAACTGTGTCATTGAGATTAAACACAAAAGGCTAGTGTTTAATTCATTCAATGTTGGCTCTGATACCAACCTGTCACACCCTGATATTTCCACGTATTTCCGGTGGGCCCGGTGGGGAGTATCGTGACGTAGTTGATATCATCATAGACAATTTATCACAGTTTAATACATAGCGGAAGCTAAAGATAATAACATTATAAATACAAACGGATTCAGGAGAAAACGGCAAAAAGTGTGAGAACGGTGAGAACGCATCCAGGCCGAACACGTGACGCGAGGCATGATCAGGGTCCGAGGGTTTTTCTTGTCCTTTTAGTATTCTTCTTCTTTCATGATTTTAGCGTTTGACATGCTGCTTTATTTTTTGCGTGCAAGATAATTTGGTGTTATGTAGAATTATCAGTTATTTGGCATTTTACTGTTTTTTCCCACATTTCTTCTCGTTTGAATTAATTCTTTTTGTGTCACATAGTTAATTTTTTGGTGTTATGGCTTTTCCCATGTCATTTTTGGTGTTTTGTATCTTTATGTTAATAATTGATTACCATAGATTAATATTTTATAAAACTACAATAACACGAAAATCAAAATAAACTAATAGTCTTCCGTAGGTGGGATTACATCGGAGATGTACCCATCGCTTTGTTCATCACTTTCTTCAGATTCTTCATCATCAAATTTCATTTTTGCGTATAACGCCATTAGCTTGTCTCTTCTTTGCTGTAGCCTATTCTTGAATATCACTGCATCCTTGGATTTTGGATCGTTTGAAGGTTTTAAATCACAGAGTTGATCAATGATAGATAGCAACTCTGTCTTCAACAATTCTTCCATTGGCCTTGAATATTGCACCCCGTTTTTATAAGTCACTTCAAGTGTTCCTTCTTTCTCATGCAACACCCAACTGCTAAGTTTTGGTATAGGAGTATCGTCAATATCATCATCATCTTCATCATCTTTTGCCGGGAATTTTCTCTTCGGTCTTTTTATTACAGTTCTCGTTCTTTCACAATCGTTGTCTATTGGAACCCCAAGGGCCAGGATATCCTTCTGAACCTTTTCATTCATTCCAAGCATGGCTTTGATTGTCCTTACATTTACCCTTCTCCTATCAGAGAACTTTATGATGAATCGTTTCTCTTTCCTTTCAAACCTCCATGCAATAACCTTAGCCATTTTTAAATTTTTTGGCGTTTTGGACAATATGTGGCGTTTTAGTCAAAATTTTTGGCGTGTTTGAGCTTGGGTTCTCATGGTCTTCTTTTATATTAACTTTTTTTCCCGTGTATGACAGGTAATTATAGCATTTTGAAAAAGATAAATAAATATAATAAATGTTAGTAATTATGTTTTCCATCATTTCATTGTACTGTTTTTTTGCAGTTTACCGTGTTTTGTTTTT
Source organism: Helianthus annuus (assembly GCF_002127325.2). NCBI lineage: Eukaryota > Viridiplantae > Streptophyta > Magnoliopsida > Asterales > Asteraceae > Helianthus > Helianthus annuus. Next base: position 156,194,841 of record NC_035445.2, read on the forward strand.
AGACTCAACTGTTTTTATGGTGTAACACGTCAACTCTTTGACGGCTTTAATTATGGCCTTTTGTTTTTCAATGGAGGTTAGATAACTATTGGACTTCTTTTGTTTTATATTCTTTGCACATTGTTTCACGCCTTTTTTATAATATTAGTGGTTTAAATTAATTTTATTAAAGTTTGGTAGTTTTTTGGGGGCGTTTTTATGGCCTTATGACATTTTACACGCATTTGCTCATTTTGGCGTTTTATTATATTTTTCATTATAGCATTAATATTCTTTTGTTGTTTATTAACTGAAATTACAAAACAAACAATAGATAAAGAAAATAATTAAAAAAAAAAGTAGAAGCAATTTATGATTTTAAATCTTCAGTGTCATCAGTCTCTTTTTTCTTTTGAAACTACAAGAAATGTGGCAAATAAATGGTGTTTTGGGTTTGGCGTTGTTTATTTTCTTTATTCATGTGTTGAAGTGTCTTTGTGGATGTTGGAGACATAGACCGACCCCGTGTGGGTGGATGCTATCTGCCCGTCGTCTTCATTATAATCATCGAGGCCAAAGTAACATTTACACTTGTATAGGTCTCTTCTTATCATCCAAACCTTCTTCAGGAACAAAGATGACAGTATGACATATGGGTGTAATCAGTCCCCTTTTTTTCAATTTTGTCCATCTCATGCAGCAAAATCTTACTACACTCACGTAACAAATCATTCAATGAAGCTTCATGCAGAACATTACTGAGTATCAAAGAAAAGATATTTGTCATCGTTGTATTTTTTGACGTTTTACTTTGAGTTGTAAATTTTTTAGCAACCACTGTGTGTTTTTTTGGTGTGATAAACGGAAGGTGGTGAGACGTTTCTATTTATAGATTTTTTTTGGCGCGTAGTCTAGGCGGGATGTTATTTTTTTAACAAAAAATGTAATTAACATTTATCGGATGTAAGCTTTAGCGTTATATATAATGGCGTTTCATATTTTTTGGCCTTTTTGTATTTATTTGACGTTTTATTTTTCAATGGTGTTTTATGTGAGAAATGGTTTTTTTACTTTTTTTACCCTTAATGAAGCGCGTCCACGTAATAAAATTGGTGTTATTTACTAAAATGCCACCGCGCCAATCTAGTCCATAGATTGTCTTGATCGGACGATCAATAAGCGTTCTCACACTTTCTATCGTTTTCTCTAAATCCTGACCCTATATATATATATATATATATATATATATATATATATATATATATATATATATATAGGGAGCCGCTAGAATGAGAACCACCCCGAGTTGTAAGAACCGCGAGAACCACACCATCCGGGTCGCCATTTACCAAGATTTTTTTTTACAACTAGATGTGTGTATTATAAACACATCCGTAAAAAAAAATTTAAACGCCGCGGCTGAGGGGGTAGTTTTTTACACCACAAGTTTGGTGTAAAAAAAAAAGAAAACAAAAAAAAATAAAAACACCAAACTTGTGGTGTAAAAAACTACCCCCTCGGCCGCGGCGTTTAAAAATTTTTTTACGGATGTGTTTATAATACACACATCTAGTTGTAAAAAAAAATCTTGGTAAACGGCGACCCGGATGGTGTGGTTCTCGCGGTTCTTACAACTCGGGGTGGTTCTCATTCTAGCAGCCCCCTATATATATATATATATATATATATATATATATATATTGAACAGAAAGGGGATCAAATTTATTCAACACAAAACCTCTAGCCAGGAATTTTAAGATAAAGAATTCAATATGAATCTTCGAAAACTAATAGTTTTAGGGTAATAAACTAATAATTAAAAAACACTAAAAAATATATAAGAAGTATAAATTTTAGGGTAATAAACTAAACATTATAAATCATCAAGTAAATAAAAAAAACCTTTAATAACCGAATATACACAAATGAACATGAACAAAGGATACAAACGGACGACATTAATAAACATGAACGGGGACGTAAACAAACTAAAATTACATGAACAAACACATTAATTATCGAACGTCCACAAACACAACTGAACGAACATGACCACTTTTCATATTCGTTCATTTAACAATTGATGCATAGTTTTATTTATTTTTGATGCATAGTTTTATTTATTTTTCTAAGTAATGGACTTTATAAAAAAATTAAAATTTAGCCATGCTTTCAAAACATGTCGGGGAGACCAGATTAACCAGAACCGGATATGTCTGTTTTCACCTAGCTAAACCACTTGTAACTGAATCGGGCTTTTCTAAGGGGTTTGTTTGGCTGAATGGTTAAATGTTGAACCAGTAAGAGGAGTAAGAGGTCTGAACCATTACGGCGTTGTTTGTTTTTTAAGAGATAAAATGTATGTAGTATGCGGACCACATCTGCAGACATCTCTAGAAGAAGAGGTAGAGCAAACCTCAGCAGTTTGCAAGAAGAAAGCTATTTGTTTTTAGCGTATGTAGACTTCTAAAATAAACCGGTGGTGGTGTATGGAAGGTGGTAGTGGGTGGTGGTGTTGGTGGATGGAGGTGGGTGGTGGACGGTGGTGGTGGTGGTGGACAGTGGTGGTGGTGATGGACAGTGGTGGTGGGTGGTGGTAGACGGTGGTGGTGGGTGGTGGACGGTGGTGGTGCGGTGGTGGGTGGTGGGTGGGGGTGGGGGTGGTTTTTAACTCTCTACAGACCTTAGAAGATCTTAGAAGTGGCTGGGTCAAGTCTGCACCAAGAAAAGCTCGCACAAACAATTTTTAATGAAACGTCTTCGGAAAAACAAACAGTCTGCAGATAACAATGTTTGCTCGTGGTCTGCGCAACGCAGAGAGAAGAGCCTGTGCAGATCTTTTTAAAAAACAAACACCACCTAAATGTTGAACCAGTAATAAGTCTAAACCATTAAGGGGGTGTTTGTTTTTTCTTCAAACATCTTCAAGGGAACTGTTGTCTGCAAGCGCGCAGACGTTTCCCTTGAAGACTGTTTGTTTTTTTAAACAGATCTGAAAATAGCTTATTTCATCTTAAAACAAAAGCTATGAACCCTTCCTTCAAACATCTTCACACAACTCCTTCAAACATCCTGCTACCAACATCTCCAGCATCCTCTTCTTCTTCTCAATTCCACACAAAACCATGAAGGCCTCTTTCAGAGGAAGCTACGACGCCGGCCGTCGCCTCCGTCTGCCACCACCACCGCCCCTTCACCCACCATCGTTCCCTCTCCTTCCGCCCCCTCAACCACCACCACCCATTCCTCCGACGAACTCCACCGACTACTCCGACGAACTCCAAACCACCACCGACTCCTCCGACGAACTCCAAACATCACCATCTCTGACCTCACCAGTTGGGTTAAGGTTAGGTCCAGGGGGTATGCTATGCTTGTTGAAGATGTGGTTGTTAATAGGGGTGTTCAAGATCGGATTATCCGCTTTTCGGATTTCCGAAAATCGGATATCCGAAATTTTCAGATAGTGAATATTGTTATCCGAATCCGAATCCGAAATTTCGGATATCTGACGGATATCCGAAATTTTGGATTCGGATTCGGATATCTAAACGGATATCCGAATTTATTTAAAATAAAAAACAAAAATCATTTTTTATGAAAAATCAAATCAAAGCATGTTATTTAGGATATCTGAATTAAAAAAAAAACAAAAATCAGTTTCATGGACAAAATCAAATCAAAGATTCAAACTTTAAAACAACCACACACATTTAAAACAGTTTCAAGTTTCAAAGATTCAAAACAAGTATCTATAATCAATTAGAAGTACAAGTTAGATTTACACATTCATACATAAAAAACGAGCAGGTCTACAATAGATATGGACAAGGTGTTACATAGGATCGAACTTAAGAGCGGTTACATGCCAGATGTAGCCGCTTTGTGACCGGAGAAAAAGAAAGGGGTCACAAACTCACGGTGATGAAGGGTGGGAGAGACGACGGGGTGGCTGAGAATTGAGAAAGTGGCTGAGACTTGAGAAACATAAACCCTAGTTTTTCTTCTTTTGTATTTGTGAATAACTGATGTAAAAAAAAGTGGCGTATTATGTAAGTGTATTAGAGGAAATGGGTTGGGCCTTATTAGACTAGTGGGCAAAATATATTAATAAATATATAGAGTTTTTTAAGTTTTCGGATTCGGATAATCCGATTATCCGAAAAAATTTAAAGTTAATATCCGAATCCGAAAATTCGGATTATCCGATTTTCGGATATCCGAAATTTCGGATATTTCGGATTCGGATTCAGGTTTTTTTGAACACCCCTAGTTGTTAAGGTGTTGAATCTTGAAGAAGATGGGGTTGTTGAAGATGGTTGTTGCTCACGTTGAATAATGTGAAGATGGGGTGGTTGTTTTTTTTAGTTAATATTTTTTTTTCATTTATTAATTGTGAAGATACATTAATTAAAATGTGAGTTGGATACTTGGATCATGGATATGTTAATTGTGAAGATACAAAGTGTATGATGATTGTTTGCGCAGACAGTATCAATTGATAAAAACAAACAGTCTTATATTTTCATCTTGTAGAGCTTCATACCATATCTTCCGTTGCAGACATGAAAATAGATTAAATCAGCTTTCAGACAGTTTATGTCTGCAAAAATAAACAGCACCTAAGAGCCAGTATAATGCGTAACCGTTCAGTGCAAATATTTGATCATTTCATATTAGAGTTGTTAACCATTCAGACTTAGTATAATGCTTGACCATTCAGAGGCAAATGTCTGAACTATTCAAACATATGTTCACGAAACAAACAGTCTGAATCATTAAGTACTAAATTAGTAAGAGGTGTGAGCTATTAAGAGCCTATTAAGAAGTAAACAAATAGCACCTAACTTTGAGTAGTTTTAAGAAAGAAAAGTGTTCGATTCATTTAGTTACTGGTGTAAATTGTAAAATATATTAACGATCAGACAAGCAACTTATATATATTCAGCATATCCATGATCCAGCAAATGTCACGCATCAAAAAATAAAATAAAATCAAAATTTTAAAAGGTGACATGAATTTCTGGGCAACTTTGACATTTAGTATAATGCGTTAGTTTCTCTGATCGTTAATATATAAGATGTTTTTAAAAAAACAAACATCACCAAGTGTTGAATTAGTAATAAGTCTGAACTATTAAGAGCCAGCATAATGCGTAACCGTTCAGTGCAAATATTTGATCATTTCAGATTAGAGTTCTTACTCATTCAGACTTGGTATAACGCTTGATTATTCAGAGGCAAATGTCTGAACCATTCAAACATATGTTCGCGAAACAAACAGTCTGAACCATTAAGCGGTAGATCAATAAGAGGTTTGAACTATTAAGAGCCTATTAAGAGGTAAACAAATAGCAACTAAGTTTGAGCACTTTTCATAGTGAGGAGAGAAATACTACACCAAAACTAAGTTTGTCCTTTATGTATGTCCAAAATTGCAGGCGATGTCCTTTATCTTTAAAATTGATGAGTTTTGTCCTTAATGTTTGCAAATCTTGCACGTTATGTCCTTTAAGGCAAACCCAGTTAATTTTTTTTGTTAAATCTGAGGCACTCAAGGGTATTTTAGTCTTTTTACCTCATTTATTTAATAGTATTTAAAAAATAAAACAAAATAATTTAAAATATTATTATTATTTTAACTATATATATATAACCTCCATCACCACCACCAGCACCCTCCACCGCCACCGCCACCGCCACCGCCACCACCACCACCCTCCACCGCCACTACCACCCTCCACCTCCTCTGCTACTGTTGCTTGCATCAAAAACCCCCATAAATCAAAAACCTAAATACCAAACCAAAACCCCCCAAAAATCCCCAAAACCAAAAATATCAAAAACCCCCAACAACAATTGATGATCAAGAGAAAAAAATGCATAGCAGCGGTTTCACTCGAATGGATTGCCAACAAGAATTGGGCGGTTGCCGACCAGAGGTCATCATCCAGAATCATCTGGTCATCATCCAGGCTAAGAATGACGTCGTTTGGTTTGTTTGAAACGAGGTTCGTGAAATCGGAATCTTCAACCGTTGAAAGAGAATTCAGGTTTGTGTAAACCTTTGGATAGAACAGATTCAGCACCACCACCACCACCTCTGTTCACCACCACCACTACCTCCGTTCACCACAACAATCGGTCAACACTTCACCACCGTCACACCTATTACAACCTCTCTATCACCATCGTTAGACCCACCATCACCACCCACTATCTCCACCATCGCCTGACCCACCATCACCACTCCACCTAGAACCCTAACCCCAACCTGCAACAACCCAAACCAGCAACAAACACCATTAAACCCCCACCCCCACTGGAACCCTAACCCCAAGAACCTGCAAACCGGTGAGGAACCCGTCGTCGGTCAGAGCCACGAGATGGAGAGCAGAGGTGACCCAAGGTGTGGGTGCGTGTGTGTTTGACCGGGAGATGAGGTGAAAGGGAAGTTAGGGGTTTTTGGTGGGTGTGCGACTGTGGAAGACCCGTCGCCGGGATTACGACCGGCACCGGCTCCGACCACCGGTAAGATGAGAGAGACGGTGTGGGTGTGCAGCACTACAGCTGTAATCGAAGAAGAAGGAGAAGAAAGGGGGGTTGGTGTGAAGTAAATATCTTTTCTGTAGTTACACAATAGTCCCTGAAGACAAATTCTTTTACACAATGGTCCCTGATGAGATGAAATGACAACAATCCCCTCATGTGCCTCAAATTTAACAAAAAAAATTAACTGCGTTTGCCTTAAAGGACATAACGTGTAAAATTTGCAAACATTAAGGACAAAACTCATCAATTTTAAAGATAAAGGACAGTGCCTGCAATTTTGGACATACATAAAGGACAAAACTTGTAATTTACTCTTGTAAAATATATTAACGATCAGAGAAGTAAGCAACTTATATATATTCGGCATATCCATGATCCAGCAAATGTCACACATCAAAAAGATAAAATCAAAATTTTAAAAGATGACATGAAGTTCTGGGCAGCTTTGACATTCAAGTACATTAATAATTTTATAAGTGAAATCTTTTTTATAAGGCCATGTGTAGTCATAAAGCCTCTTGTGGGGCGTTATGTGACACGTGTCGTGCCACGTCACACGGGGGCTTTATATCACTAGAGTCCGTAGTCATAAAGCCCCTACCCATCATTACCTAATTATTAATTTTCAATTTTATTAATTAATTATTAAAACCCTTAATAATTTTTGATTGGTCAAACAATTAAATCATTCTCACATCACGCCGCGAAAAGGATAGCGCCGCCCCCCATTTTCACCCCATAGCGCCGCCCGTCGCGGTGTGCGGGGCGCTATGGGGCGCTATAACCCAAAAAAAGCCCTTGTTCGCGCTCCACTACATGTGCTCTTAATTCAATTATTGTTTTGCAGACATCAGATCATCTCCCTAGGCTGTACCTGCCCTGCCGGCCGGCCCACACATGACACTTATTTTTTATTTACAAACTTTCTCCAAATATTTTAATAAAACAGTGCACTCTTATTTATTATTTACAAACTTCCTCCAAATCTAACTTATAATAAAAGAATTCAAATAATAGCACATGGTATTTTCTTCTTCAACCTCAAAATTTTTATTTATATTTATTTAATAAATTTCTTTTAATATTATCTACATATTAATTCATAACATTGGGAGGAATACTGATTTTTATCTTTTTATGATTTTGTCTTTTGTGTGTGTTTGTAATAAAACTTGATTTTTTTATAATTTTACCACAAAATTAAATGAGTTTATTTTTTTGTTTCTTTTGTTTTACGTTTTTCTCAGATTTGATCAAAGTTCGGTTGGTACTTAGCATTGTGTTTGGTGGTCACATTTGGTCCCTTACGTTTTTTTTACCCCGTCGACTTTCTAATACGTATCAGTATAAATTCTATTTTGACTACATTTTATGTCACGTGAGTCACTTGATGCTAGAAACTCGTGTTTTTATTTTATGTTTTTCCCGGTTTTGATAGTCGTTTGGTTGCTACTTAACATGGTTTTAAATCTTCGTGCAACGCTGGTAGTACGGTTTTACGCCCCTCACCGCAACGCGGGGGAGTAAGACTAGTTAATATTAATTAATAACCAATATATGGATATCACTTATTTTTATCCTTATCTTTATCTAAAATTAATAAATAACTTTAATTTTGCAATTTAGACCCTTTGCTTTTTACTTTTAATCCCAACTTTTTTTTTTCAATTTTGGTTCACCATACTTTTCATCTTTTCTAATTTTTTCGTTTCGTTCTAAATTTTGTAAGTTAACGCACCGCAACGTGCGTGTGGTGTTCAACATTTTTTTGTATTTTTTCCCGTTTGATTGGTCCGTCGCGTCACATCTATTTTTCTGTGTTTGACAAGTTCGGCCAACACGCGGGTCCAGGATGGACTTAGTTATTTTTTTTTCTAATGTTTACGTTTCGGTTTAATTTCTCATCAACGAGCGGGCGTGATTCAAAGATTTTTACGTCTGCTTTTCGCTCAGTGTTATTTTTTTCCCGTTTTTATTTATTTTGTTTTTACGAGTTTTTCCGATGTTTGTGGTCGCTGACAATAGTATAGTATTGCTTCTACTTAACACAATTTTATTACAACCGCTGCAACGTAAGGACTTAATACTAGTATTTTAATAAAATAATGGACTGTAGAATAGATGTATAACACAAGCTTCCTTTTATCTCTCTTTATATATACATAAACATATATAAAGGATCAGAGATGTGATAATAAGATTTTAGAGGTATCTAAGTAAGATGACCCTAAACAAATAATTTATATCTATTTAAAATAACAAAATGGTAAAAATTAATTTTACAACTCTTAGCAAGTTAAAAATAGTGACTCAAACTAAACCACTGTATAATTTTATATTTACATTAGACCCAAATTAATGTTCTATTTAACTAACTAATCTGTCCGAAAAAGGAGATCTTGAATACAAATCTGACCGACAAGAGACTAGTTTAGTGTTATTGGTGTAACATGGAGTATGACCATCATTTGCCAATTAAAAAAAAATATCAATAAGGATTGTGTCATGATTCACGGATATGATAAGAAAAATGTTGAAACCATTAATTACCGGTGTTAAAATTATTAATAATCAGAAAAGTTAAGCACCTTATTCAAATGTACCCACATCAAGCAAATATTATTTTATAATTTTATATAGACTTCAATTTTTAATTCAGCTAGTTGGATTAAAATAATATAAAATTTGAAAAAGAAGACGTGAAGTTTTGGGTAACTTTGTTATTTAAGTACCAAAATATACGTTACTGGTAGAAAAAAAAATATGAATTCAAATCAAGCAAATATTGTTTACTAATCCGATATAAACTATTAGGATTCTCTGCAATTTACGATATTGAAGGGGTATGGTCTCAGATCTCGCACAAGCATGGCTGCGAGTGACCATTACCCTTATCAAAAAACCCCCACTAGCAAGAATTTATCTGTGTCCATGCGGGCACGCACAGACACAACGTTCGAATCCAATCGGTCAAGGGATAAGAAGAAGACTTACCTGGTGTATGAAAACGGGTGTTATAGCAATGCGGCCCGGCACCGCATCCTATGAACATTTTCGTCACGACAAAGGATCTGAACAACAGTAACAGTCAACACAGGCGGAAATGCGGCATGGCACCGCATCCCGCATATGTCTTGACCGGAACAAGAACGCGACTACCGCGAACAGCGATGCGGTCCCGCACCGCATCCTGTCCACAAGGCAAGTGGTACTGACACCACAGAGCAAGTGGCACCAGCGACAGTCGCTTGTCAGTCCACACGTAGGCAGCAGACTGACACCGCAGTAGGACGTGGCATCACCACCGTAACCGACAAGCCTGGCCTACCTACGAAAGGCGGTGTGTCGGTCTAGCTACTCAACTACCCTCCTTCACTCCTCGGCTATAAATACCCATCCTAAACCAGGTTTGAGGTATCTCTTCACAACTCTCTCACTACTACTACTATCACACACTTTGCTTCACAAGCAAATTACTGATTCTCACGTCGGAGAGTGGTAACAAGGAGCACCCCCACCCCATCCTCCTTGTTACGAGTCACAGTTTGTTTCCTTGTGCAGGAGATCAACCAGCGGGCGAACCAGCCACCGATCCTCGGAAAGAAAGGATTAACCCTACTTGACGAGACCAGTGAATTAACCTCCCTTGGTTAACCATTGTTTCATCATTGGCGCCCACCGCTACTCTTAGCACTTTTTCCACATCCTTTTCTTTCTTGAGATCATGTCTGATCGTCTAAACAATACTATCAGGGACAGCCTGAACCCCGCAAACCCAGGGCCTGTGGGGACCGCTCCCCCAGCCCCAAATACTGGCCACATTGGCACATCCACACAAGGGGGCATTCCCCCCACATTCGCAGCAGATCTTTCACAGTATGCTTCTGTTATACCCACAGGCATGGACCTTCATGCCTGGTATTACCAACAACAAACTATGTTGGCCGCAACATACAATAAAGCTTGCGCTGAGGCGCATATTCGTGGCGGTCCCACACCCGCACCACATACCCCTGCGGGTCGTATCTTGCAATACGACGGCAGGGCCCTCACTCACCCAGCATCCCGAAGTAGGCATGAGGACCGTGGGTCCTCCTATTGTGACGTCCGCATACTCGGTGGGGACGATTCCACATATGGGTCCCGCCGTAGAGGCCCAATACACAGCCGCCTAGGCCCTCATGGCGATTACAGGTGACAATCTACAGCACACCGTGGCTCCGGCATCCACAACCGTTTAGGACCTTAGTCCCATAACGAGGGGTATGTGTGTACCGACCCGGACGACCATACATATTGCGGGGAATCCCACAAAACCAACAGTCGACCGGTAGGGCACAATTATGTTCCTCCCACTGAACCCCGCACTACATACCTCCGCGTTGCTAAGCGCAATCAAAGCCAGCCCTACAGGCCAAGATCCGCAGCCGCAAACTTCAAATTTGTCCCGAAGATTGCCCACACTGACGTCACAACGACCAAACTCCCACTCACAATTGGGAAATACAATGGTTCATCTGACCCAGATGACCACATGAACATTTTTACAGGCGCTGGGTGTAACGGCAAATGGGACGAGGCCACGTGGTGCCATTTTTCCCCCAGAGCTTTACCAGTTTGGAAAGGGCCTGGTTCGATCCTTTGCTAATGGGATCACTGGCTTCATTTGAACAGCTGCAAGAAAAATGTCTTGCACATTTCAGCCAGCAACGACGTTATAAACGCGATTCCAAGGACGTCATAAACATCTGGCGCGGAGACAACGAAAGCCTAGAGTCGTTTGTCATCAGCTACAAAAAAGAATGCCTTGAGATCGGCGGGGTTGCAGATCAAATGGCACGCAACCATTTCACTCGAGCCGTCAAGGACGATGAAATGGTCATGACCATCTCAGGCAAGGAGGGCTTGCCAGAAAGGTAGGACGACGTCATGGCCGTTGTCAAGACGTGCGCCCAAACTCAGCGGTCTCTCAAAACACACACCACAAAGGCACAGCCCCAGGCGGAAGGACAATCCTCCCACCCAGACTCCAAGCGCAATAATAAGCGCAACCGTGATACGTGGAATCGCGGTAGCGATTCCAAACCGTACGTCCCACGCAATCACCAGCCCGATGCAAGGGCAACGATCAATGCCCAACGCGACAACCGGGCATCCAAGAAGGAATCTCGGGACTGTAATTGGACCGAGATCAACCGGTCGCCAAGTGACGTCCTTCTCACAGACGCACAATTCTTGCGACCGGCCCAACCAATGAAGTCTAAAAAGAACCAAGAACTCGCGCTTTACTGTGAGTATCACAAGGACTCAAGCCACACAACCAACAACTGCATTAGTCTCCGACTGGAGATTGAGCGAGCCCTGAAGGAGGGGAAGTTGCAACACTTGTTGCTAGGTGCGCAAAAACAAACCAAGCGCATCACCCCCCACAACGAGGGCACCTCCACAGGTAAAAGGACCATGTATGTGGCCTCAACCCACATGATCAATGGAGGATGTGGAAAGCCGCCCAAGGCGGCAAGAAGATCAGACAACGTATGTGTGTAAAATGCAACATATAAATTACATCAAATGAGGCATAAAACTAACCCTTTTTAAGTACTAATGTTGGAAAAAGTGTACTTTTGTCTTCCTTTTGTATTTTCAGGATTAAATGAGCTCAAATTAACAAAGGAAGCAAAAAGACAGCAAAATCTGACATAAATACAAGAAAAGGAACAAAAGTGGATTGCCCGACCCCTCGACAGCATCCTCCCAAGCAAAACAGAGAAGACAGGAGACTGAACATGCCCCGTGCTCAGCGAGCACGGGGCCGTGCCCAAGAAGCAGCAGAAAAGACAACCCTGTAGAAGATTCCATTGCCCACCACGGGGCCGTGCCCAGTGAACACGGGGGCGTGGCCAAAGTACTGCAAGCGCATTTATTGTAATTGCGAATTACAATTAATGAAGAGAGAGAGAGTGTCAGACGGGCACGAGGCCGTGCCCAGGCTTCTGTTCAGCCTATAAATAGGAGTGCTTGGAGCCATTGCAACTCATCCCTTGGCACATCACCTCTCTCACGCTTCATCCACCACCCACCACCATCACAACACCATCATCCATTGTCCATCATAGAGTGTGTGAGTCGTCTCGGGATCCAAGATTGATCGTAAGAGTTCTTGACAATCAAGGCCATGTTTGCCTAAGTCTCTTACATCACTTGGTGAAGACAAGTGTTTAGTATAATACTTTTTATTTTTAATCTTTTGCACTTCTTAATTGGTTTTGTATTAATGACTTTAATAACTAGTTTCTTATGTTGAAGGTGATTCTTCCTTATCGTTTGTCTGTGGTGTCTTGGCATTATTTTACTGTCTATATAAAATAAAAGATTTTCACCATTCATATCTCCACGGTCTATATGGAGGTATGTTGGCTACCTGGTGGGGGGTTAAGGGAACGGTTTGGTAAGAGTCTTGCCCTTGTTCAGCGTTTAGAGGTCCTGCAAGGGACCTGGGTCAAATTTAGTAGGACCTCCTTCAATACCCAAAGGTATTGGATGGCGGGGGTCCAAACTCTTTGATCCCCTCATAAGTTAACTACTATTAATACTATAACCCGGCTATTTAGGACTGTATCCCTGCTGACTCAGACTACTTAGTCGAGGGTAATGTCACCTCCAAAAGAGGGGCCTACCATAATTTGAATTAATAACTTAATTAATTATCTTTCAATAATCCGACCCTTTAGGATTGTATCCTTGCTGACTCAAACTACTGGGTTGAGGGTAACGTCGCCTTCAAAAGAGGGGCCTACTACAATAACTAAGATAATCTCTTAAACAAGTGCAAAAGTGCGAAAATAATCAAAGGTTATACTAACACACGAGTCGGATCCAAGTGATTCATCTTGTCTATCTGTTTTTATTTTATTTTATTTTTCATCATTTAGTTAGTTTTATTTTCTTAGTTAAAAATCTTTTTCTAACATTTTGATTTGATTAGACGTTGAGGATAAACCGGTACTAAAAGCTCTTGTGTCCTTGGACGACCTCGGTATCTTACCAACACTATACTACGTCCACGATGGGTGCACTTGCCCATATGTGTGTTTAGTGTTAGTAAATATCGTGTTTTATAAATTTAAAACTTGGCTAAAGTGTAAAAAAGGGCTTAAAATATATACTTAAATCATATACACACTTACGCACATCACAACGACTAGAAAGACGAACAAGTCATCTTTCCAAAAGTCCGAGGCGGATCGCGCGATAGGCGCGCCGTCGTTATTACAGGCTACCTGGCTCACTACTGCACGGAGCGATTATTCATCGACCCGGGCAGTACTTCTGACGTCATATATGAGCAATGCATCAACCAGTTTGATCAGGAAGACAAGGATCAGTTGCAGCCGGTAGATTACCCTTTGGCCGGATTCGCGGGGAGACCGTATTCCCCCTGGGCCAAATTACTTTCCCCGTGCGCCTTACCAACGGAAGGCACACGCGAACGGAGGAGGTAAACTTCATGGTTTTACCTCACACCTCCCGATACGACGTACTCCTCGAGCGCGAGTCCCAAGGCGATTTCAACATGATTACCTCCGTCCCCCACTCTGCCATCGATTTCCCAACCGAAACAGGGGTCGCGATAATCTATGCTCGCAGGGAGGTTATGTCCACGGACGAGCCACGTCTGAAAAAGGCGGCAAGGCTCACCCCCAGCACCCAACCGGAGAAATGAGTTCTTAACGCAAGACACCCAGAACAAACGGTCACGTTGGGTCATGCCTTGTCCAACAACACCAGAGCGCGCCTGAAGCAACTCCTCTTCAGGAACCAAGATATTTTCGCATGGACACCCGCAGACATGAAAGGGGTACCACGTGAGGTGGCGCAACATTTCTTGAATACCCTGCCAGTTATCAAGCCGGTGATCCAAGGCCAACGCCACCTTGGGTCCGCAAAGAACGAGGCGATGTACGAGCAGGTCAAAGAACTGCTCTCCGCAGGCATCCTGCGGAAAGTGAAGTACCAGACTTGGTTATCCAACCCAGTCATGGTAGAAAAACCAAACGAAGGCTGGCACATGTGCGTCGACTATAAAGATCTTAACAAGTCCTGCCCCAAGGATTGTTACGCGCTTCCAGAGATCGACGAGAGAGTCGACAACCTCACCCCGTTTCGATGGAAGTACTTCCTCGATTGTTACAAAGGCTATCACCAAGTGCAGATGGCAATCAAGGACGAAGATAAAACGGCATTCCGCACGCCATCAGGAATTACTGTTACACAAAAATGTCGTTTGGTTCGCGCAACGCGGGCGCAACCTATCAAAAATTGATGAACGACACTTTTGGTGATTAAATCAGCAAAAGTGTCGAAATTTACATGGACGACCTAGTCGTCATGAGCATGGAGGAGGATATTATGCTCAACCATATCGACAGAACATTCCAAACTCTGCCCGGCACCGCATCCTATGAACATTTTCGTCACGACAAAGGATCTGAACAACAGTAACAGTCAACACAGGCAGAAATGTGGCATGGCACCGCATCCCGCATATGTCTTGACCAGAACAAGAACGCGACTACCGCGAACAGCGATGTGGCCCCGCACCGCATCTTGTCCACAAGGCAAGTGGGACTGACACCACAGAGCAAGTGGCACCAGCGACAGTCGCTTGTCAGTCCACACGTAGGCAACAGACTGACACTATAGTAGGACGTGGCATCACCACCGTAACCAACAAGCCTGACATACCTACGAAAGGCGGTGTGTGTCGGTCTAGCTACTCAACTACCCTCCTTCACTCCTCGGCTATAAATACCCATCCTAAACCAGGTTTAAGGTATC
Source organism: Helianthus annuus (assembly GCF_002127325.2). Classification (NCBI taxonomy): domain Eukaryota; kingdom Viridiplantae; phylum Streptophyta; class Magnoliopsida; order Asterales; family Asteraceae; genus Helianthus; species Helianthus annuus. The sequence goes on from NC_035445.2 coordinate 156,210,210, forward strand.
TCTTCACAACTCTCTCACTACTACTACTATCACACACTTTGCTTCACAAGCAAATTATTGATTCTCACGCCGGAGAGTGGTAACAAGGAGCACCCCCACCCCATCCTCCTTGTTACGAGTCACGGTTTGTTTCCTTGTGCAGGAGATCAACCAGCGGGCGATCCAGCCACCGATCCTCAGAAAGAAGGGATTAAAACTACTTGACGAGACCAGTGAATTAACCTCCCTTGGTTAACCACTGTTTCATCATATATCAATCATGTACGTTATGATATTGGTTTTGTTTGTACTAGTGTTATACTGGAACTTGGCATATAGCAAGGGAAGTAGATATGTCAAAGGGGTTACTGACACGTATTTTACATCGCGGTTGAAAAACCATGAATAGCGGTACCGGTACTCATATTGTTTGGGCGGTATCTGTTTGATTTCTTACGATAGTATTATCGTACCAATGTTGTTTGGCATGTCGAGAAACCAATTAAAAATGAAGGCGGTACTGATACCGATGTTGTTTAAATGATACCAAATTAGTTTTCATGGGAAGGAAAAAAATCAACTCTACATATTTGATTTTTCGAATAAAACTTTTATGAAGTCATATACAAAATAAGCATGTAACGTAACGTATATTCGAAATTTAGAAAAAAAAATTATGCTATACGGCTAAAATAACAAAAAAAAGGGTAAGCATATCACTGTACATTAAAAAAAAACTAAACCGCGGCGTAACTTTAATGAGATGTATCCTTATGCTTTGATCATTTGTGCATTGTTTTGGAATAAACCTCATATAGAGATGTTGACAAAAAGAAGCATGTCACAAAGACATACTTGGAATTTAATAAAATATCATATCGTAAAATTATAAATGAAAAACAGAATATGTTTACAAGTAATTAAAATAATAAATTCAAAAGATATTAAAAAAGCTATGTCACCGACATAGCTTTTTAATATTTTTATGAATAACTTAATACTTAACAGTGTATTCAAATGTACCCTCCTTCAAGCAAACACGCAAATTTTAAACGTGCGTTGGGCAGGAATTTGATTGGTATCGGTTTGGTTATTATATGGTATCGGAAAGGTACCGACACTCGATAGCAGTTAAAATATAAAAGCCAAAAAATAAAGTCATAATATGTCCAAAAGGATATCGACACATATCTTATGTCAAACGAACATTATAATAATGAATATCAGTAATGATTTTGATAGTACCGATACCGATGACCATGTTGTTTGGTCAGAAAGGATGTGGTAACGATATTGTTGGGATGATATCCCTTCGGTCCGTAACATGTCGGTTCGGAATGTCATGGTAAAGATAAAAAAAATAAATTATATTTCACCAGTTCAATTTTGAACAAAACTTTTACGGATAAGCACGTCGCAACAATATATTCAGAATTTTATAAAGCTTACACTATATTATTAGAATAACTAAATAGGTAAACAACGTCAATTATAGAAAAAAAATTAAACGTGTGTTAGTTTTAATAACACTTCGATTACTTTTACATTACCACTAACAACTCTTTCAAAAAAAATTTACATCGAACGTATTTTCACTTTAATTCGTTTAATTTTTATATTTAATATTAGTGTAAGGGTATGTTGGCAAAGTTAGATAGATCATTAATTGGTAGTGTTTCTTTTTAATAGCTAACTACATCAAATTTCTAACTTATTTTCAAAAAATGTTTTTTCAAAGAAGAAAAAAATTAAATAAAAGTGTAGTATAAATTACAAGGTGTGTAGGATGAATTACGAGCTGTGGAAGATAAATTTTAAAACGTGTAGGATAAATTTTGATGTGTGTAGGCAAAAAGTTTAGTGTGAAGGATGATAGTCTTTATCACTATTTAACTAGTAAAAGATAATAATAAATGAGATGCGAGAAAAACTATTTAATGTTTTATAATTTTACCCTTGTTTATTTTTATTCTCAATTTAACTTTTTCTCAAATGAACATCCCCATGTATATATATAGGCAAAATGTAGGATACAAATCCCCTAATCGTACATTACGTACGCGATCCCCACAGCCATACATTGAATTTAATTAGATAAGGGTATATCGGACATTCTGTTCGATCATCTGAGGGCTAATTAGGGAATTCCGTCAACAAGGAAGCAGACTACGAGTTCGTTTCAAAACCGTCTATCTAATTATTGTTCGTATCCATTCGATTTGTAAGTTTTTTAATTGATTCCTATACCGAACACACATTGACGATACCGAAAATGCTGGATTCGTAATTTAGGATGTTTATTTTGGGTTTTTCATCATAGGTCACTGTTGAGGTATGGGTTGTATTTGATTTGAAGGTGTTTTCATGTTATTAGATTGTAAAGAGGTTGAAGATAAGATGGTTCTGGGTTTTTTGGTGAGTTTAACATATCCCATGTGTTGTTATTAAATATCGCATGTGTTGTTTTTACCATATCCCAGGTATTAAAGATTTGATCATATGAATAATTTCGCATGTTTAACTTTGGTCATCTCGCACACAATAAAGTTTTAACATGTAATTTCGCATGGTTAAGTTGGTCATTTCGCAGACTGAAAAGTATTTAACATATTTAGCTGAATATTTCGCATGCTTTAAAGGTAATTATATGTAATTTCGCACAGTGTATTTTATAATTCAGTTCAATAATTCAAATCAAGTAATTCAGTTCAATAATTGATATCAATAATTCATATCAATAATTTTACAGTGCGTTTTTCTTTTACTATAAAGTTTATCTTTTTATCACCATTTCAAACCACTTATATCTTATCCTATTAAAAAATGGCAGACCTCCCAACATCCTCTTCTGAATCAAGTATCAAACAGTCTTTGAGAAAAAGGATTCAGGAATAAATTCAAGAGGATCGATCATGTCAACAGATGCTGGAAACCAACATTTCTCGTGTAACAGAAAACATGAAGAGAAGACAAGAAATTGTGAACTTGCTTTCTCAGATGCAAGTGAGTAGTCTTCAAGAAATTGCTGTAATGTTCATGGTTGATCTGGGTGAGAGGGATGAGAAGCAGTTGAAAGAGTTGGCAGATGCAATAACTATCTTAAGATGCTCGATGGAGATGAAAATGAAGTTCCTTTCATCTTTTGAATGAACTTGTTTATTTTAGTGCTTTAATTAATAATTCGCATGTTGTGTTATGGGATGGGATTGATTTCGCATGTTTATATTCCCCATTTTGCATATTTTAAGCAATCCAGTGTCAAACATGTGATTTTATACATAATATATGCGAAATTAAAAACATTAATGTAATCTAACAAGTCTAAATATGCAACAGAAATTCAACATCAAACAAGTCTACTAGTCATTTCCAATAAATGCTTTCAACCTATCTGGGATTATTTTGTCCAAATCTTTCATATACTGTTCTCTGCCCGGCCTTTTATCGAAAGCATTTGAAAGTTTCATTATTTTTTGACGCTCCACGATGTGTTCGGATAGAATGATTTTACTTAGATATATGTGCCTCAGGAGATGAAGTTGTGAATTCTGTCTGTTGTTTACTTCATTTTCTTTCACAAACCCAGTCACCCATGGTGTTTTCTCTCCTTTGTATGTTTCCATGTGACGCATCCTAAACACTCCACAGTCTATATCGTTATTCTCCGTCCTCCATTCCATCACTTTTCTTTCTATCACTGATGTTTCAAGTGCTTTTATAGCCGGTGTTGGTTTTAAGGCCTTTTCTAGGTATAAAACCAATACCCTTCTCTGTAACATAGCGACATTGTGTTAGTAGCTTTTACATAAAAAATAACATGTATATGAATAATTTTTTATGTTACCAGTGTGTCTGGAAGCCCCTTGTATCTTTCCCCAAACTCTTGTTCAGCTGCTGAATTGTCAATCAGCTCAATTTTGCCGGTTTTCAAGTGGAAGCACAAGACATAGAAGTGGTCACCTTGAAGTACCGGAAGAAACACCAAGTCAACCGAATCAAGTTTTTTTACCTCATATTTCAGTATTATGTCTTCTAAATTTGAAGCAAATACGTTTAGACGTTGGTTGTCTATGTATTTCTCCTCGTTTTACATCATATCTGGCTGTATGTTATGTAATTAGAATCAAGGTTAAGTAATGTATTACAAGAGATTTGTACATGCGAATTTAGTACATGCAAATAATGTGTGATAATTTTTCACATGCGATTTGTATATATACTGTATGCGAAATTACAATAGTATGCCAAATGTTCTTTTGTTTTTACAGGAAAACTATCCACTATTCTACATGCGATTTAACTATAATTAGCATGCGAAATCATTGAATATGCATTTTTTGTTTTAATTTCAAATGCCAAAATGTTTAGAAAAACATACCATCATTGTGCTAAACAAGAAGAGTCTGTATGGTGATGATTTTCTATCCCTCTTCTCCTCTTCAAGGTTGAGAACATCCACAAATGCATCTATTCCGTTTGATGCTACGTACTGAACCCTATAGAAACTTTCAAAGATACCTTTGTATGTGGAAACCCCTGTTTTTGATCGGTAAAATACATCCCTACTAGGCAAAAATTAAATAATAAATATTTTGTGTGTATATATTTAGATGTTTGTTAGTTGATATAATTGTTTTACTTACTCTATGTTTGCAAATGTAGCAAATGTGTATCGGATCACACTCAGTTCTTAATTCAAGAGTGCTTCGTGCATGCTTACCACTCTGTTGCAGAAAAGGGAACAAAATGCTTCACCAAGTTCTGTACATCTTTTCTCATTTCGAATTTTGGCGGCTTCTATTGTCTTATAAAGGAGTTTATTTAACCCCTTTGGTATAACTTGTTTTGGAACTTGATTTGGTTTTGAGTTTTTTCTCCCCCTCCCTGGTTTTTTTTCCTTTTTTTCTTCCATGCTCGGTCCCATGCTCAAAAGCAACTCAACTGATTGTAATTCCCCAGCCGTCACCTGAGGGCATTCCACTTCTGGTTCCTTCTGAACTTCGATACCTGAATCGGTTTGTTGAGGGTCTTTCTGTGTAGTTTCTCCTAAAGAAACTGCTTCCACTTCTGGCTCCTTTTCTTGAACTTTTTCTTGAATTTGTTGTGTAGATTCGGCTAAATTCACTGTTTCTTCCATACTAGTTTCGTTTTCACCACTTTCTGCAGGCCAGAGTAAGTTAAGAAATATAATATTTTGTTCTTTTTAATTTTTTTTTCTAATATATAGTGTTTTTTTACCTTTGACAGGTGGTTTGTAAGCGTATACACCAGTTTCGACAATTTGAATGTTTGCAATAAGGGTGTCTGTCACTCCTCCATCTTCTTTATTTCTCAATCCTTCATCATCTGGCTGCGGTACCCCTATAGATACAAATTATTGAATTTTAATACATCAGAATCAAAATCACATGGTATACATGACATTGCATGCGAAATCAAATGTGAAGTGTATGCACGAAATCGCATGTGTATTTTTAAGGTATCACATGTGTATAGGAAATAGTGATTTTTTACATAAGTTTGCATGTGTTAATTTGAAATCGCATGTTTTACCTTCTGATGTCATTTGTACCAAAACATTGGATATTACTTGTTGAGCTTCTTCATTCTGTCTACTTTCTTCGTTTGTAGTATCTTCATGATGAACTTCAGAAGCTGCATTTTCAGGCTGTTGATGAACATCAGAGGGTGCAGTTTCAGGCTTTTGAACCGAATCAGGCGTCACACAAATGGGATTATTCCGAAGTGTCTCATCCCACTGCTTACCGGCCTCCATAATCTCCGGATCCCAAAAACACTTGGTTTTGCTTCTGAAACTAAGTTCATCCCTTCAACATCTTGAACCATTTTAATGTATTTTTTGACATTGGCTTTCATTTTTTTCAACAGGTTCTTTAATATTTTTCGAGTTAAGATACTATCAATCCAGATGTTAAAAAAATGGATTAAGTGAAATTAATATTTTTTGTGCTTACCTTTTTGTTGACGTTCGAAGCCTCTCGTTCTCGTTGTTGAGCTGAATCATAGAATATCGATGGTGAAAGTGGAACAGGAGTGTTGCAATAGTCCATCATTTTCTGTATCTGTGTCCCAACTCCCATCATAAGGTTCAACTGAGACATGCCATGGAGTTCAAAACTGAAATCCATCATATCATCAATGTTCTCGTTATCGTTAGGGTCTTCCTCGGGTTCTACGTTTTCTACTACACGTGCAGTCCTTCTTTTGTAGCTTATTGTGGTGTCAACGGGTAGTAGTGTATACTCCTTAGTTGAACAACCCTCTTCTTTTTCATTTTCACTCTCATTTTCTGTCCACACAGGTCCGTTATCCGAAATATGCTCCTCGACTTTATCAATCTCCGTAGATGTGATATAACGAATAATCGGTATTTCCACGACTTTCTCAAACACTTTAAGCCTCTTGTTGTATTCATGTGTGTATAGAAGCTGTATAAATAAAAAAAAGGAGTTGATATTTACTTAAAATGTGTATTTATTTTACATTCAAAGTCATCATCATACTCTATTTCTACCAAATCGCATGCTGTCAGACAAAAAGCTAATGAAATCGCATGTATTCTTTATCCATTTACCAAAATCACTAATTTGATAAAATTGCATGAAATAGTTATGATTTCGCATGTATCAGTTAATCATCACTAAAATTATCTAACCTTATAAATTGCATGCTCAATCAAAATTATTTTTAAAATCGCATGTGTCAGTTAATTATATAACAAAACAAACTAGTCTTGTAAATATGTTATCAAATCTAGTAAGACATACCATAAGAAAGGCAACAGGTCCCACGAACTGTATTTTAAATTTCTTCCAGCCCGCTCGTGTACGACGCAAGGTGTCCAGTAGATATGAGCACCAATCTAGATTCTGTATGTCCTCAACAGCCTCTACACCAAGCAAACACCTATCATTTGCAGTTGTGGCCTTTGTAATCTCCGCAAAAAACGTCATCCAGTACACCAGGGAATTTAATCTAAACAGGCTCCCCCCATCTCTTTGATTATCCATTCCAGTTGCAATTAAGTCATGGGTAATTCTCGCGTTTTCTCCCCATTGGCTGATGAATGTAACCCTGACAGTATTTCCCGGTTCTTTACTCTTTTCAATTTTGTCCACCTTTTTAACTTTTCTTTTATCCACCATTATTTCAACTGGATTTGGCCCCTTTGGTATTCCAAATACCTCATAAATTGTGTCCGGTGTAATTTTTATTTTGTGTTTACCTACGTTTAGCGTATCGAACTTCTCGTCAAAGTTTCTGGCTAGCCAATATGCCCAACGTGTCGAAATATGGTTGATATTCATATCTAGAATAGCTCCAAATCCCATATTCTTAACCTCATCAACCTGTTTTTTTTTTTTTTTTTGAAAAAAATTTCACAGTATACATATACGAGTTAGGTTGGCATCTCAACAGTATTGCTTCGTTGCTGTATTCGAAGAAATCCCTATGTTCTGTTTTAGGTGGTTCCACCTTTTTTGAAGGTTTTTTAGTTTGTATCTTAGATTTCTTGTCATCTATCTTTTTTTCGGCAGTGGCTTAACAAAGTCATCCTCCTCAGAACTTTCTTTCACAACCCTTCTTTTCCTATTTTTGTTCACTTTTTTTAATGTTGATATTGGGTCTTCAAAGTCATCATCAGAATCTATTTCTACAAAATCGCATGTTATCAGTCAAAAACCTTGTAAAATCGTATGTATCAGTTAATCATGTACCAAAACTCATTAAGTTGATAAAATCGCATGAATGAGTTATCAATTCGCATGTATTAGTTAAGCATTACCAAAACTAGCCAATCTTATAAATCGCATGCTTTAGATTAAAAAAAACATTTATAAAATCGCATGTATAATTTAATCATATACCAAATCTAACTAATCATATAAAATCTCATGGAGTTTTTATAAATTCGCATGCTCAAGTTAACATAAGATAAAAATACTCAACAAACAAAACTTAACATATAAAATCGCATTTTTCATACAAAACCCTCATAAAACCCTCTATAATATCGCACATATATCAGCTAACCATTAACAAACCTGCATAATCATACAAAACCTAATAAAAAACCATACCAGACATAAACCCTAACCAAATAGTAGTTATGAACAACACGTAATCTTATAAAACTATAGGTTTCAGACAAAAACCTTACTAAACAAACAAAATCGCATATGTCATTCAAAGATCCTGTAAATACCATTATAAAATCGCAAATGTCAATCGATACCTGGATTCATCTTCTTCGCCCGTGGTCTGTCGTTGTTGGCCTTGCTCCGTTTCTCAAAACTCATCAGTATTCGTTGAATCGCGACGGTAAATAGTAGGGAACTTGGGGGAAGAAGAATGGAATGTTGAATTTGGGTTTACGGTATGATTGTGAGTTTTTGTTTGCTGATTATCAGGGGTTTTGATTTCGCAATGGACGATTTTAACCTTGGCGGTTTCATTTATTTATTTTAATTTAATTAATTTAATAGTTAAACACGCGGTTTAAATGAGATGATCTGACGGTTGTGGTTATAGCGTACATAATGTACAATTAGGGGATTTGTATGATAACCGGCTGTGACACCTGTGCGTGTAATCATTGTAAACAGTTAATGAAATAATGTTATTTGACCCCAATGTTTGTTTGTTTATGTTTGATATTTTTCATGTTTTGATTTTTGTTCAATTTCAAACTCTATATCGCTTTCTCGAGAGTTATACGCAAAATGATGCGTAAACGTAATCAGTTTAACGCGAAAAACACTCCGAAACATCATCTTATGCTTAACATACCTTAAATAACTTTTACATAACTTAGAAATAAGTTTTGAAAGCTTTGGTATGGCAAAATCAAGTTTATTCGTTTACAGGGACTAAATTCGACAAACTACGAAAGTATGCCGATTCGTACTGTAACGGACATTCCGGAACTTGATCATAAGTTAAATATACCCTAAATATCCTTCACATGGCTTAGAAATAGGCTTTGAGGGGTTCGGTGTGCTAAAACAAACTTTTTGGTCATTCAGGGACTAAAAGCGTCAAAAAGTGCATAAGTTTGCATTTTCGCGCATAATTTACGTTCTGAATACATCCGGACATCCAAAAATTAATGCAATCATTAAAATATTTTATTTTAGTGATTGGCATGGGAAAATCCATCCATCGCGTAATTTGGATCGTTTTTCGCGTTCATGCGTATTTCGTCGTAATTAAGCAAATAATGCGTCTGTACGACCAAACGAACCGACATCCGACATATGTTTGAGCATTTTTCATGTCCACTATGTTTAGGCATCATTTTAGTGCCTTAAAGTTGGCTTAACGGGCCTTATATGTGTCGAAATTGAGCCTAAAACACTGCAGGGACTAAAACTGTAATATTGCAAACTATTTGCTGATCTGTGCAGACCAGGCGGGCCACGTAGCCCTTGTCTATGTCTTATGAGGGGCGCGTAGGTGTAGCAAATCTGCACAGAATCATTTTCCAGCCTGTTTTCAGCTGTTCCAGCTGTTCAAGGCACTTGCAAATGGTATTTTATCATTCTATGGGCCATTTTTAGGTGCCCATGGTTTTGCAAAACCATGGGTACATGTGTACAGTTGAGATCGAAACACGGTTTTCGATGAACGATCTTAACGACTCTCCAAACTCTATATAAACCCCACCCCCATTTTCTTGAAACTCACACTTTGATCTGATTTGGCTCTCTAAGTTGAAGTATACACTTCATACCTGAGAGTAATCGGATCAAAACTTCCGTTCTTGGGCCTTTTGTAAGTATCCCTTCGTTCTTTTACGCGTATTAGCGTGAAAGTCAAACTTTGTTTGAATTTCTGCATTGACCGGTTTATGGTGAACACGAAGTTCGTTTGAACTTCATAACGTGAGTGTAATCACGATGGTTTTAGTCTCCTGTGACTATACCTACTGATTACCACGTTATCTAGGCATAGTGACGAGTCGTAGTTTCGGCCAGAATGCGTATTCTTGCGTATTCTGTAACCAAACTACTTTTGGGTATCAAAACCCTTTTTTTATACCAAACCTGTTTTCAAACCTCGTTAAACATGTTTAGCTCGTCACTTTAGGTTTAGTGCTTATATAGGGTCGTAAGGTAAGCGGTCTAAACAACCACTTATACTTTCGAACCCGACCCGTTTGGTCGATCATTAGGATCCGACCAAACACATTAGGTGACCATAGTTTCATAGGGAATTACCTTTCAAGGTTATACCTTATGGTCACTTCGTTTAAATAGTTGTATGATAGGTAGTTTATATGCCTTAGGTAAATTACCAAAATGCCCTTTTTACGCCAAAATTCATTTTAAGCATATGTAACCTAAATTTTGACATCTAAACCGATTAGGCCACAATATTAGACATGTTAAGGCATATATTACTTATCATTGGACTAGTTAGGTGGCCCGAACGCGTTTTACGCGAACGACGCGTTAAAGTAGCGTAAGCTACCTAAACGAGTCGTAATGGGTCGTAAGCACTTAGGATAGGTTTCATTTTAGAATGTGGGCTTTGTTAAACCATAGTTCCTGTACTCGTTTGGTTTTCGAAACCTCATTCTACCCGATCCTCCGATTTAGGTCCGTTTAGAAACATAGATACCTATATTACGTGTCGTTTGATTCGGTGATCTTTCTAGCATTGCTTGGTGGTTATCTAAAGACTATTGAGTAACCTCAAGTGAGTACATAGTCCCCTATTTTACTGTTTTTCAAACGTTTTGGGGTGAAACATATGTGCCTACTTGTTACTTTCGTGCTTTCCATGTTTTTATATCATACTTGCTATGTTCATTAGTACACTTATAGTACATGATTTCATTATGTTTTGCTATGTATGTTTACTTAGCATGCTATCACATTGTTTTACATTGCATTTCTTTTGCTATGTATGTTTACTTAGCATGCTAGCACATTGTTTTACATTGCATTTCTTTTGCTATGTATGTTTTCTTAGCATGCTAGCACATTGCATTTCTTTTGCTATGTATGTTTACTTAGCATGCTAGCACATTGTTTTACATTCATTTCTGTTGCATATGTTCACTCAGCATATGGACACTTTGTTTTACATTTTTGCCTTGTATGTTCACTTAGCATACTAGGTACATTGTTTTTCATAAAACATGCTCACATTTGGTATGACATTTGGTTTGTATAACGAACTAAAATACGTTCATTAACATTAGCTACGTCGCTCGGTAGTAAGTAATGGTACCATATGTCACACCCCGACCACGTAAAACAACAAAACATGGCGGAAACGTCAGTGGGTGTTGTAACAGAATCATTGTTTCACAACCATGGATCAAACAGTTTCGTTTTATTGAATTAAATGTATTACATTACATTGGAATTAGAAACAAAACATGAACAAATAGACTTTCATTGTTATTAAGTCACTAAGACCTTGTCCATTCCTATGTGAGCATACACCAATATCATCATCAAATATCATCAACTATTGTACCTGAAACACATGTGAAAGTACGTCAGCATAAAAATGCCAGCGAGTACATAGGTTATATATGAGTATCAGATTCATGGCTCGTTTTACATGTTTTAGAAAAAAAAAATATAACTTAAACATCTTTGTAAAATGATAATTAGAAAACCAAGTATTGTAAAATGTTTGTAATATAAATTGAAATAATCATGTCAAAATAGATTTGTTTTATAAAACCTCGATACCATGAATCTTAACTCCAAAACATTTGTTTATATAAACCCAAATTGTAAATTGTTTTTGAAATAAAACTCGGATGGTATACATATATCGATAGAAAAACCTTGTAATATAACTTTGTTTAGATAATCTTGCCCAAGTGATCTAGATAACGCAACGATATATAATGTATTAAAAGCACTTATATATAGGAAGTACCAGCGGCGTATCCACCATGCTTTTAACACATTACACTCACCCCATTATCTAATCACTTCCCTAACCCAACAGTTCAAACAGTATCAAACGGTTCACATAATCAAACGGTTACAAACGATTCATACAATCAAATGGTTACAAACGGTTCACATGATCGAATGGTTACAAACTGTTCACATAATCAAATGGTTACAAACGGTTCACATAATCAAACGGTTACAAACGGTTCACATAATAAAACAGTTACAAACGGTTCAAAATGTAAAACAATGTGTCCATATGCTGGATGAGCATATGCAACAAAATGTAATGTAAAACAATGTGCTAGCATGCTAAGAGAACATACATAGCAAAACATAATGAAATCATGTAATAATAGTGTACTAATGAACATAGCAAGTATATGATATGAAAACATAGAAAACACGAAAGTAACAAGTAGGCACATGTGTTTCACCCCAAAATAGTTAGAAAATAGTAAAAGAGGGGGACTATGTACTCACTTGAGGGTGCTTAGAAGTCTTGAACAACAACCAAGCAGAGCTAGAGGGATCACGGAAATCAAACGACACCTAATATAGGTAACTATATAAATAAACGGACCTAAATCGGAAGGTCAGATAGTATGAGGTTTCGTAAACCAAATGAGTATTGGAACTCATATGACATGGTCTAACAAAGCCTACATACTAAAATGCAACCTAACCTGAGTGCTTACGACCCTTTACGACCCGTTTAGGTAGCTTACGCTACTTTAACGCGTCGTTTGTGTAAAACGCGTTCGGACCGCCTAACTAGTCCTATGATAGGTAAAATATGCCTTAATATTTCTAATTATGTTGCCTAATCAGTTTAGATGTCAAAAATTATGTTACATATGCTTAAAATGAATTTTGGCGCAAAAGGGCATTTTGGTAATTTTTCTAAGGCATATAAACTACCTATCATATAACTACTTGAACGATATGACCATAAGGTATAACCTCGGAAGGTTATTCTCTATGCAACTACGGTCACCTAAAGTGTTTGGTCGGATCCTAATGATCGACCAAACGGATCGGGTTCGAAAGTATAAGCGATTGATTAGATCGCTTACCTTACGACCCTATATAAGCACTAAAACCTAAAGTGACGAGCTAAACATGTTAAAACATGTTTAACGAATTAGAAAATAGGTTTGGTATCAAAACAAACAGTTTTGATACCTAAAAGTAGTTTGGTTACAAAATACGCAAGAATACGCATTTTGGCTGAAACTACGACTCGCCACTATGCCTAGATAACGTGGTAATCAGTAGGTATAGTCATAAGAATCTAAAACCATCATGATTACGCTCACGTTATGAAGTTCAAACAAACTTCATGTTGACCATAAACTGGTCAATGCAGAAAGTCAAAAAAAGTTTGACTTTCACGACAAAACACGTAAAAGAATGAAAGAATACTTACAACGGGTCCAAGAATGGAAGCTTTGATCCCAATATTCTCAGGTATGAAGTGATAAACACATCAACTTAGAGAACCAATTCAGATTCAAAGGTGTGAGTTTAAGAGTGAAGATGGTGGGGGTATTTATAGAAACCCAAGAACCGTTAAGATCGTTCCTCGATAAACGAGCATCAATCTGGATCGTCCAAGTGGGTACAAGGTTTTGGAATACTAGGGGTGCCCCAAAACCATCAAATGGTATTGCAAATGTTACAAAATAGCCCCTAAACTTCAAGATAAATGCTGAAAATGGACCTGCAATGGTTGAAATTGAATTTCTGCCCAGATGAGGCCGTGGCGTCGCGCCACGGCAAAGCCTCATGGTGGTGGCGTAGCGCCACCATGTGCCAGCTCCAGAAACTTTGCCAAAATGGCAGAAATGGTCCCTACAACACTTTAAAGCCGTTTTCGATGCGTTTAAACCCCGTTAACCCCATTTCAAGGCTCTAAAATGAAGATAAGTATATGTAACATGAAATACGCTCAAAAATGTCTCTGATGTCGGTTCGTTTGGTCGTACGGCTGCGTTATTTGCTTAATTACGACGAAATGCGCATGAACGCGAAAAACGATCCAAATTACGCGACGAATGGATTTTTATCAAGCCAATCACTAAAACATAATATTTTAATGATTACATAAATTTTTGGATTTCCGGATGTATTCAGAACGTAAGTTATGCGCGAAAATGCAAACTTGTGCACTTTTTGACGCTTTTAGTCCCTGAATGACCAAAAAGTTTATTTTAGCACACCGAACTCCTCAAAGCCTATTTCTAAGCTATGTAAAGGATATTTAGGGTGTGTTTAACTTATGATCATGTTCCGGAATGTCCGTTACAGTACAAATCGGCATACTTTCGCAGTTTGTCGAATTTAGTCCCTGTAAGCGAATAAACTTGATTTCGGCACACCAAACCTTCCAAAACTTATTTCTAAGTTATTTAAAGGTTATTTAAGGTATGTTATGCCCATGTCACTGTTTCAGAGTGTTTGTTACATTAAACTGGTTATATTTACGCATCAGATCGCGTATAACCTTCTAGAAAGCGATTTAAAGCCCGAAATCGAACAAGAATTGATATGTGTAAACGATACACATCTTTTTACAAATCCCAAGTATGAAACACAATATTTTTATTGATTTGGTATTTGTTTGATGGTCGCAGTGACACAGGTGTCACACCATAGGACTTGACGAATCCCGTTCCTGATATCCTAGGTTTGTTTGGATGTAAGGAATGATTGAATCCGAAAACATTTTGATAACCTTTACTCTAAGGTTATCCTACAGTCTCAAGGCTTGAATGTATACGTTTAACATACCGCATAAGTGTTTGTATCAGTAAAGCATGCATTTATTTTACAAAACATAACTTTGATTTATTCAAATACTTTGTTTTGTGCACTTTTACATGTGGTTTAAGTAGTTACTTTTTACTTACCATACATGACATTTGTTTACACATTACATGATTTACATTTGAAAATAGACTTGGCTTACACATAAACATTTGACTATTGGTTTGAAAATTACATTTTGGTGGTTTGTTTGGGTAAGTGATTTACATAACGAGGCGGTATGTAATATGATAAAAGCATGGTGGATATGCCGCTGGTACTTCCTATATAAGTGCTTTTATGGTATTACGTATCGTAGCATTATTTAAACCATTTCAGTTTATACATAATACATTTACAACATATTTTCACTTAAACATTGTTTTACAAATAACTTAATTTATACAAACTCATTTTTACTTGGTTATTCATTTAACCATACATTATTCTTTTATATATATATCATCTGATTTTATTATCGCTTTTCAAACGTTTTATGAAAGAAAACACTTTAAACAAGATTCATGACCACCTTTTATTAAACATTTTTCTTTAAACATATAAGTCATGAATCCTATTTTAATAAAACCTATGTATCTCACAGGCATTTTTATGCTGACGTACCTATTTTCACATGTGTTTCAGGAGCTAATGCGTAGGTTTGTTCAAGACATACTTAGGCGGACATGTGCCTTAGTGACTTAAAACGAAGCTAGAACTAGTTTAAATATGTGATGTACTCTTGTTTCTCTCTGTTTAAGACAATGAAATCCTTTTTGTTTATAAATAAAACATAACTTTAATTACCATGGTTATGAAATAATAATTCTGTTACAATACTCCCCGACGTTTCCGTCACGTTTGTTGTTTTACGTGGTCGGGGTGTGACACCGGCCTATATATATATATATATATATATATATATATATATATATATATGGCAATTATTGGAAGAAAATCTATATTAGTTAAGAAAACTAAGAAACACAAATGAATGAACCTTCTTTTGCCACGTGTTACACCTTTTTGCAGATATGTTACGTGTAACAACCAGAGGCTTTAAGCAATAACTTTTCTTTTTTAGAAAAAGTTAAAAGTCTGCAAAAGTTGTTACACGTAACACATGACAGCCTCCGGTTGTTACACGTAACACGTGACAAACTCTGGTTGTTACATGTAACACAGTCTAGAAAAAAGGTGTAACACGTGACAAAATGAGGTTCATTCATTTGGGGTTCTTAGTTTTTTTAACTAATATGAGTTTTCTTTCTTTCTATATATATACACTATATATATATATATATATATATATATATATATATATATATATATAGAAACGGGATTAGGAGAAAACGGTTGGAAGTGTAAAAACGGTGAGAACGGATCCTGGTCGAACACGTGGCAGGGGGCGCTAAATGATATGCAGGGGCACGATTTTCATTCTCCACCTTCCCCTTAACAATGGTGTTATGATTCCGTTTCAAACAAAATTTCAATTTCTTTATCCTTGTTTCAATGGCATTTTTTTTAAATGGCGTTTATGTTTCAATGGCGTTCTACCTATATTCAACAAATATGGCGTTTTGTTCTTTTTTTACTTGTTTCAATGGCGTTTTCTTTCACCGTTTTTTAAATGTCGTTTATGTTTCAACGACGTTCTTTCTATATATATACACTATATATATATATATATATATATATATATAGAAAGGGGATTAGGAGAAAACGGTTGGAAGTGTAAAAACGGTGAGAACGGATCCTGGTCGAACACGTGGCAGGGGGCGCTAAATGATATGCAGGGGCACGGTTTTCATTCTCCACGTTCCCCTTAACAATGGTGTTATGATTCCGTTTCAAACAAAATTTCAATTTCTTTATGCTTATTTCAATGGCGTTTTTTTAAATGGCGTTTATGTTTCAATGGCGTTCTACCTATATTCAACAGATATGGCGTTTTGTTCTTTGTTTACTTGTTTCAATGGCGTTTTCTTTCACCGTTTTTTTAAATGTCGTTTATGTTTCAACGACGTTCTTCCAATATTCAATATTTGGCGTTTTATATATTAATGTTAATAGTCATTGGGGTTCTAATATATGCTTATTGTTTATGATCAATGGCGTTTTACACATGGTTACCATTTGCTAATTATTTAAATCATGGCGTTTTCATTAACATTTTTTATGAAAACAGTAACATCAGTTCTTATTATTTTTTATTCAGCTAATGGTGTTTTCATTATGGATTACTCATTATGACGTTTTCATGGATTTCTCACATATAGGCACAAATATTATTGAAAATCCTATAACGAAAGAAGTAGATGCAATAGTCTAAAAAGCAAAATACAATAGTCAACATTAAAATTATAAAATATAAGCAATTCATGGCATTTAAACTAATCTACATATAGCTCCATCTTTTCTTCTATTCTCTTATGTCTTATTTTATACAATTCGTTTATTCTTTTTCCCCTTAAATCGAAGAATTTTCTTACAGATTTGACCACTTTTCTTCTGTTTTCATTTTCACTATGTAGCAGGATTTTTGCAATGTATTTCCTCCTTAGGTCATTTAGTTGTCTTTGCGATAGTTGATTTGGGGCATCTTCTTTTTGCCAGACCACATGCCCAACCAGCCATCTGCCCCATATACGTTCCCATATGCCTCATTGCAAAAATCAAACAGTCGATCCCATTAGACATTGTGCTCCAATCCATTGGTTGTCTGATAACGGGCGCCGACTTCATGATCCTAGCCATTGGGTGTTTTTTAATACGCAAGTAGTTTGCAAAAGCATCATGCTGCAGTTTCACATTTTTGCATATATTAGTGTGGCGTTTTGTCAACATAGTTTCTACATACAAAGTTTTTAAGATACTTAACGACTTTCCCACCCATCCACGATACTTGTCTTCGATGTTGAGTTTATCCTCTTTAGCGTTTTAATCCAATACATCAACTCTACTGTGTTTTAGATTGAAGCAGACAACATAGAAATGTCTTTCCCATATTATTGGCACGAAGACCAGTTCATATTCATTTATGGTTCTATCTTTCCGGTCTACTTTGAAATGGGTGTTTGTCAAAACCCTTGCCATGTTGGTGTTGAATTCTTAGTGTCGATAACTTTTTTTGTTCGTTTCATACGAGGGAGTATTCTGTAATTTTGAGGAACACATTTTTAACAACAAAACAAAGTCATAATATAATTTCATCAATTAAATATAGCAAAAGAGTTACCAGCAATATTTATGTGCAAAATAATCTTAAGGGAGATTCTGGAGCCTTGTATCTTTCTTCATAGTTCAGGATATTCGCCCAACATTGAAAAATGGCGATGTGTGCATAAAATCCTAGTCTCATGCTCTCATAAATCACCCTTGAGAGTTGTAACACTCCTTCCATCTTGAACACGATAGTCATGAAAAAACAGCATATGGCGTTTTATCCAAACTCATTCTAATATAAGACATGACGTTTTGGGTGTTTACATGCATATGCATGTATATTTTTAACGTAATAAATGCAAAGTTTGGGGTTTTTAGGTGAGAGAAGTGTACATACAGTAATTCACCACATCCATTGAATATGTATGTGCCAACGTTGGTTTCTTGGGTCGCCCTTGGTGCATTTATAACCACTTGCCACCTGACATAAGGTGACAACATGCCAAAATCTTTTTTTTTTCTCTCTTCTCCTTTTCTTCCACAGACTTTTCCTTTTTTTTCATCATCTTCTTCATCTTGATCAGCTTGTTCATCATTGTAACGCTTCGCTTTTGAAACTTAACTTAACTAGAAAGATCGTTTACATTCCTATTTTTGGAAACTTATATCCGTATCGTATTCATATTTCACTCCTGGTTTCGTAATTCGCAACTTCGATCGTATTAAAACTTGATCATTTATTTAAATTATACTTCGATTAATCATACTTGCTTTAAATTCAAATCTCATACATACTTGATACTCATTCGTTATTCTCGTCAACATGCGTTGATCTTACAAACAACTATCATAATTACGTATTTTATTACGTGTTATACGTGCAAATACTTAATGTTAGATTCACAATACTTGAACTTTACTTTTATTCTTAGTTTAAACCTAATTACATGTTAAATACATAAACTATTCACTATAACTATAACAAACCTCAGGGACCAGTCTTTTCAAATACAAAATTCGGCCCGGAGAACAAGTGTCGCGCGTCGCGGCATACCTGGCTTCCCTTTTCGCGACCTGCGGGCGGACCCAATCCGCATCAGTCTTGATCAAAATGTTGGTTTAATTAACATTTATCCAATGAGTCCTTATACTCGGATAGGTATTAACACATTCTAACCGATCTACGATTAATCTAGCGAACCGATCTTATTCTTAAGTAACGGGTCGTGTCTAAGGAACTAGCCTATGACACGTATACATTCTAACAAATAACTGAATCTGTTCACTCCAGACTATAGAATCCCCCAGATATTCGGACTTGAGTTTTAATACATTTACCTTTTTTGCCCTTATTGAAGCGCGCCCACTTTAAAATGTTTATGTTATTTACGAAAATGCCACCGTGCCAATATAATCCATAGATTGTTTTGCTCGGACGGTTCAGAAGCGTTCTCACCGTTTTCACACTTCTCACTGTTTTCTCTAAATCTTGCCCCTATAATATATATTGGGTAGGGTTATTGTAAAAGGGGTGTGTTTTGTGAGAAGTCTAAGAAGAAATCTACATCCTTTGATCTATAATCTAATGGTTGAGATTATACTAGCAAAATTGTAAATAGTGTTTACCATTAAAATAATTAATTTTGTATATTAAAGGTATAAAGGTAAATCTAATATTTTTAAATTCAAAAACCGACATGCAATGCACATGCAAGTTCTCTCCGTCTTTTTTAAACGTCAATAATTTTTTATACGTAACATTTTTTTCAAAAAAAATTACACCATAATAACGAGTGTTTTTTTATCTTTAAAATGAGTACCATATTGCTATACTTATATAGAGAAAAAAAATTACACTTCGATCGTATGTTTTACTCCATGGTGTTTTGTCTATGTTGTTTTAACTGTATATGTTGTTTTAATTGTATAGTGATTCAAGACGTTGTGTTTTACAATAAAACACCATGGACGTAAATAAGACACCATAACACTTCAAATACCATTTACATTCAATCTTGTTTCTATGGTGTATTATTTTACAAGACGCCATAATCTGTTTTGAATTCTTACAGTAAAACACCATAGAAAACAAGACTGAAAGATTGAATGTAAATGGTATTTGCAATGTTATGGTGTCTTATATACATTTATGGTGTTTTACTCTAAAACACAACGCCTTTAATAAATATAGCAACATGGTGCCCAATACTTCACGTATACAATTAAAACAAAATAGAGAAAACACCATAGATTAAAACATCCAATTAAAATGTATTTTTTTCTCTATATAAGTATAGCAACATGGTGCCTATATTAAAGATGAAAAAACAGTCGTTATTATGGTTTAATTTTTTTAAAAAAAAAGTTACGTATAAAAAGTTATTGACGTTTAAAAAAGACGGGGGAACTTGCATGTGCATTGCATGTGAGTTTTTTAATTTTATTATTGACGTTTAAAAAAGCCAGAAGAACTTACATATGCATTGCATGTGAGTTTTTTAATTTTATCTTTAATTAGGTTTATTTATTAAATTACGTAATTGTCCTTATCCTAATAAATTAACTAATGACATGTGTTCTCATCATCTTCTTTCTTATTCTTTCTATAAATTTCATCTTTTTTACAAGATCCTAAATTATATATATATATATATATATATATATATATATATAGGGAGCCGCTAGAATGAGAACCACCCCAAGTTGTAAGAACCGCGAGAACTACACCCCATGGAGCGCCGTTCGCCATGATTTTTTTTTTACAAGTAGATGTGTATATTATAAACACAGCCGTAAAAAATCATGGCGAACGGCGCTCCGTGGGGTGTAGTTTTTTACACCACAAGTTTGGTGAAAAAAAAAGAAAAAAGAAAAAAAAAACATCAAACTTGTGATGTAAAAAACTACACCCCACGGAGCGCCGTTCGCCATGATTTTTTACGGCTGTGTTTATAATATACACATCTACTTGTAAAAAAAAATCATGGCGAACGGCGCTCCGTGGGGTGTAGTTCTCGCGGTTCTTACAACTCGGGGTGGTTCTCATTCTAGCAGCCCCATATATATATATATATATATATATATATATATATGGGATGGTTCAAATGAAAACCACTTTTATTGTGAAAACTCGAAAACTAACTAAAAAAAGCCTAAAAAACACACAAAAATTTTTTTTTTTTTTCAATTTTTTTTTAAAAAAATCGCTAGTTTTTATATATAAAAAAAAACTTATTTTCAAAAAAAAAAAATTGTGTAGTGCACATGTGTAATAATACACATGTGTAGTACACATACATATGTGCAGTATTACACATGTGCACTACACAAAAAAAAAATTTTTTTGAAAATTTTTTTTTTATATTAAAAAACCTGCGAAATTTTGATTGCAAAAAAAAAATTAAAAAAAAAATTTTGTATGTTTTTTTGGCTTTTTTTAATTAGTTTTCGAGTTTTCACAATAACTAGTGGTTTTCATTTGAACCTTCCCCTATATATATATATATATATATATAGGGTAGGGTTCATGCGAGAACCACCTTTATTGCGAGAACCAATGTGAAAAGGGGGCAATTTTGTAAATACCAAACATCTTTGAAAAACACGCTTACCTGCGTTTCCCTTTACCATCGGACTTCAACATAAATTAAATTACATTGAATCAAAACTTTCACGTCCACTATCATCTGAACTGTGATTCAATCAAAATATCTCAACATTTTTCAACCTGATTCTCTCAACAATTCATCGCTTACAATCGTTTTCATAATCGTCCCTGATACATCATCACTTCACCATCATCCGTTCACCATATCGAAGCATCTGGATTCAGATAGTATCTCAGATTTGGGATTTTACCAGCAGATATTTCATATTTCGTCATATAATCGAGGTTAGTTCCCAAAATTCATCCGGTGATTATAAGAATAGTTGATTCAATGAGTATGTCACTACGACGGTATCGTCGGGAATCAATCGTCATCGGAATCGTCATCGCCGACGGAATCGTTGACGGATTTGTAACATAGATATTGTCATATAAATCGAGACACCTTTTGCAAGTTTATACAATTCGTTTATACTGTTATACAATAGATAATTTGTAGTTTGTACTTTTATATGATAGATAATTTGTAAATTCAAACATCGTTTTGTATTGTGTAATATATATAGTTATGCACATGTGCATATTTTGACATCATAGGTTTAATAGAATTGGATATTAAGGTAATTTTTGTGTGATATGTAGTTATGCACAATGCACATGTGCATATTGTGCAATAACATGTGAATAAGGTAGTTAATGTTGATGCACATGCCATTGAATAAGGTATTTAGTTGTATTTTGGTGTGATGTATAGTTATGCACATGTGTATTTAACGTTAGATTATGTTAATAAGGTAGTGTTATGTGATATATATATATATATATATATATATGCACATGTGCATAGATTTACAAAATATGTTAATATGCACATGTGCATAATTTGTCATAATAGGTTAGTAAGGTATTTAATGTTTATCCACATGTTCATTGTATATAATCAATGGAAAAAATCGAAAAAAAGTAACATTTATATTAAAGTCAAGGGATGAAGGGTCATCAAGAATGCCTGGCGCAACACCCGGACGCAACACGGAAGACGAATATGAGAATGTTAAACAAAAAGGTTAGAATCTGTTTATTTAGTATTAGGTTAACAATGTCATCTATGATGGTGTACATATGTATAGTTATGTACACATGCATATTTTACCATAATAGATTTTTTGATTATTAATGTTATATATCGTTAGTGATAATACGAATTTTGATTTGGTATATGATAAGGTTTATTATTGAAGCAAGCCTGTTGATGAGGTCAATAATGTTAATGCAAATGTGCATAGTTATGCACATATGCATGTTTTTGATAGAGTAAGTTAATAAGGGTAGGCATATGGATCACGGATGCAAATGTGCATAGTTATGTATATATGAATACTTTGACAAAATGGGTTAATAAGGTCATTCATGCTGATGCACATGTGCATATTTTGCCATAATATGTTAATAAGGTCGTTTATGTTGATGCATATGTGCATAATGTATATGGTGATGATAAAGTTAGTGTTAATGTTAACGCACATATTAATTGATAATTCATGTTTATTGATCCTATTTTTTTGGTTTGTTTATTATTGTAGATCAACAATGGAAGAACATCGAAGAAAGTAACTTTTTTTTTTGAAACCAAGGGAAGAAAGGTCAAATAAAATGTCGGATGGAATGGAATATGATTACGCGACGGTTAAACAAAAAGGTAAAAAGGTTGATTAATGTTTGATGATACAGTTGGAAGTTTATGCACATGTGCATCCTTGTATTAAATTCATGTTAAATGATATCATTTATGTAAAAATATTAAATATATCGTGCAGGTGCGCAATAAGAAATAAACACAAAAAGGCGGGCAATTAAGCGAACTCGTGGTGAAACATCAAAAAAAGGGAGGTGATGGAGTGCGTGCGATAAAGAACAAAAAAGTTGGCAAGATCATCGATAACGGCGACAGTTGATACTGATGACCATATGTTGTATTCATATTCAACATAGGGTATCCAATATAGCGTGTCGTTAGGTTTAGAATGTAAAATAGTTGTAATTGTTCCTGTAGTGTAGAAAATACAACACTTGAAATTGTTCATATATACATAAAAATTAAAACATATAACATTATAATTAATAAGGTATGTGGCGTGTGTACGCACTTGTTCAACATTTATTCGGTGATGATTACGGGGCGTTGGTAATGTGATGCACATGTGCATAACATTATGTACTGATGGTTAACAGTTTATTTTTGATGGTCGTGGATTGTTAGCAACATAATGCAAATGTGCATGATTATGTGATATATGAAAATAAAAGTAACGACTGTAAAAAAAATAACGGTTATTTGTTTAATGTTTATTAGTGATGAGTACTGGGGGTTAATAATGTGATGCACATTTGCATAATTATGTATTGTTGGTTAACAGTTTATTTTTTTGATGATTACGGATGGTTGGCAACATAATGCACATGTGCAGGATTACGTGATGTATGAAAATATAAGTAAATTATGTAATAAACCAGTTGTTTGTTTAATGTTCAATGATAAAAAAATAAACTGGTTAATAATTAAACATGGATTATGGGGTATTGGCAAAATAATGCACATGTGCATTATTATGGTATGATTGTAAATAAATGTGATTTACTTGATGAGAGAATAATGGAGGATGTAAGAGTAAACTACGAAACACACTTTAAAGGATATAATAACGAATCATGTGAGTGTAAACTACGAAACACATATAAATGTATAATGCCTTCAATCTCAAACCGTATGAATTGCAACAATTGTTAATTTAAATTTGTAGATGTTGCGGTTGATGTTGAGGTGGTATCACAGGAGACCGAGTGTTAAAAAATGATGGCATTGTCTGCTTATATACAAGGGTCAAAAACTCGAACCAACCATCAATGACTGAGACCACCCATAGGGTGAAAATGACCTACATGTCCACAAGTTATTTTTGCATCTTTCAAGAAGATATTCAATACATTCAGGTGATGAACACTTTAATGACATTTCCATGAAATATATATAGGCACATCACAAAGCGATGATTCTTAAACTCAAAAGACATGATCTTCACAGCCGTTGTAAAATTACAAATTAAAGCCTTGACAAGAAACTTGGAAATCTTAACTGAAAAAAAAAATAGAAAAAAAAATGATAGAATGCAAATTAAAGCAATAGGGGATTATGTATCCCTAGATTCATAAATCGCACTTTGATTCTCGACCACAACTAGATCGTCACCCGATTCATTGACATGATTTCTCACCTCACTTGTTTGTTTAACCTAAGTTGTGATGCTGCCCTCTGCATACACTACCATATTTCATTTGCTCTTTTTCATGCCTTCGACGCCTGGTGTTTTTTGATCCGTCTTTGTTGGTAACCTGCCTTTGACGCCTTTCCTTGATAACATACTGGCTTTAGGTATAGCCCAGCCGTTCCAGGTAATTACAAAGCCACTCGACATGTCCCCACTTGTGACACACAAATCCTCTCTGACGGTTTTAACATTAAAAGTCGACTTATTTTCCGAGTGCCAACCCCACCCATATTGACCCGTCTTCATTCTGATGTCTATCAGCAGCGCCAAAAGCTGCATAAAATCCACTCATGCCTCCCCGGTTGTTGGCTTGTTCTTCCATTACCAATCCCACACAGTCACCTCCCCTATTTTGTTGTAGTTGTCTGCCACCCAAGACCATTTGTTTGCTGCCATTCTGTACATAATTGGATAGTTATCCATAAGGCACTTGTTCATAATACATACATAACGACATAGTCTAATTTCCAATATAATGCACATGTGCATATAATTTAATACAATATAATTTGCAATCAACATAATGCACATGTGCATATAATTTAATACAACATCATTTGCAATAAATATAATGATTTACAAAGTATATACATCATTTACAGTCAACATAATACCTTTAGTCACAAATCGAATGAATTGCAACTCTTGATGTTCTGTATTTGTAGGTATCTTGTGACTATAGACTGTATTATCAGTGGATGGACCAACAATGTCAGCATCAGATGATGTATGATGAGGATTATCAGAGATTGATAACGAGGAACATCATATGTGTGAGGATCGTGATGAATCAGATGATGCCATGTATAGGGTGTAAATAGTGGGTTGTTCGTTGTGAATGCCGCCGGAAACGCCGTGCCCGGATGTCGCCGCCGTGAACTCCGGTGAGTTGCGTGGACACCGTCGGTCGTCGTCGTCAATGTATACAACAATCTAATCTGATGAATGAAACCCTAATAGTTAAAAGCTGTAGATCGTGAACAGAGTGGTGAGAAGAGGGGCGCGTGTTTTGTAATGAATATCACATAATTACAATTTTGCCATGTGTTCACACTGGTTCTCGCGGTTCTCGCAATAAAGGGTGGTTCCTAACGGATCTTTATCCTATATATATATATATATATAATTTAATATTTTATTAAGAGTTGGATAATACAAAAATTATATCAAATTTAAAACAGAAGACGTGAAGTATTGGGCAACTAATTTATTATTTAAAAGTACCGATATATACGTTATAGGTGGAAAAAGTTATTAATTCAAATGCATCCTTTTCAAGCAAAATATTGTTTAATGATGATATATAAAACTTAATATTTAATTCAGCAAGTTGGATTTTGAGAGAGAAAAAAAGTGTTTATACCTACACTACTTCGCATGCTTACTCTAGAGAAGAAGTCAACTCATTAATCCAATAACAATCTTACATGTTTACAAATTAGTATATTAACGGAGTGTAGATGAATAAATATATTGCTTGCTAGTGGCAAAGTTTGAGATTTCTAAACGGGGATCAAAAAATATATACAAAAAATTTCTATAGAGCTGGGGATCAAAAAACTATATACCCAAAAGTTTCTATACGAAAACTACATGTTCTCTACTATTGAGCGAAAAGTTCGGAGGGTCGACCACCCACTCCCGGCCCTACAAAGCTACGCCTTTGCAGATTGCATATTACATATTTCAGATCGTATGTACGTAAAGTAAGTATCAACAAAAAGCGCAATCTGTCATGCAAGTCTAAATATTAGTGATTATGCAAAATGATGTAAAAAAACATAACCAAATACATAAACTAATAAGCAAAATGTCAAAATCGTCTATAAGGTTTGGACATATTTGTCTGTTCTATCCAAAATGATTTTTTGTGCATTTCACCTTTGGTTTTTATTTTATCTATTTTCATCTTTGAGGTTTGTTGGTAATTTTAATGTTATCGACATGTTTTGGTGGTAATGGATTAACTTGTCGAACAGGTTTAGTCTTATTAAAAATTAAACCAGTTTGAAGATGCGAGAATGCAGGCTCGTTTTAATTTAAAAAGGTCGGATAGTTTATTGGTTTTATACATATAACTTGCATCTAGTTTTGGGCCTGTTTCATTGATTGATTTTGAGCCTCTTATTTAATTGGGTTTCCATCAATTAAATGAACCGGCCATTTTGACTCTACATCAATTGGGCCTCTAGACTCAATGAGATTAATTTGGTCCTATAAGATGCGATGGTTTATATTAGTGGTGGTATAGTGGGCAAGTTTGAGTGGGTTTAGGTAATGGGTTAAGATGGGTTTGGGTTAGGATGGGTAGATTAAAAAAAGGTCGGATGGGTAATGGGTCAAGATGGGTTTGAGTTAGAATGGGTTTACGTTAGGATAGATTTGAGTAAAGATGAAATGAAAAAATTATTAAAAAATTAAAAAAGATATAAAAGTTAAGAATTTAAAAAAATAATAAAAAATTAAAAAATAGATAAAATATTATAAAAAT
Organism: Helianthus annuus; assembly: GCF_002127325.2. Classification (NCBI taxonomy): domain Eukaryota; kingdom Viridiplantae; phylum Streptophyta; class Magnoliopsida; order Asterales; family Asteraceae; genus Helianthus; species Helianthus annuus. The sequence goes on from NC_035445.2 coordinate 156,237,534, forward strand.
AATAAAATTTAAAAAAAATAATAAAATATTAAAAACCAATAAAAAATTTAAAAAATAATTAAAAAATTGATAACTGTGAAGTGGATACAATGTAAGCATGTAAGTGCATGATAACCATGAACGACCCGTACTAATATTTTTGTCAAGATTCGTTTTTACCCGAACCAAAATGGCCCTTTTTGCAAAGCCACATGTTTGACCCAAACCAAAACGACTCTTTTTAAAGCAACTCATTCTGACCCAAACAAATCCTGACCCGAAACAAATGACCCTTTTTTCAAAGCGACTAATTCTGACCGGAACCCATTCTGACCCGTTACACCACCCGACCTGACCCGCCCGTTTTGCAGGTATAAAATACAGTAAAAGCAATAATAAATGTGTAACGATCTAATGGACCAAAATAGTTGAAAGTTAATTTAGCAAAGAAATACCTAAAGTATGAACAGAATCACAGAATATACAAACATTAATCTGTTTCTGCTATTAATTACTTTCAAAAATCATAAAAAGATATAGAGTCATGAGTTTCTTACTTATAGAGTTAATTACACAAATGGGTCCTGTGGTTTATACATAATTTCGCCTTTGGGTACTAACTTTATTTTTTAACAGATTTAGGTTCTATGGTTTCAATTTTGTAACACCTTTGGGTACTAACACCAAAATTAGTTAATTAATGACTAAAATACCCTTGTATTTTTTAAGTTTATCAATGTAACACATTTGGGTACTAACACCTAATTTTATTTAAGTTTAAATCAATTTTACAAAATCTATTTATTTTTTTTATTTTCATCTTTTTATTATATCTCTTAATTAACATAAAGTCTATTTTTTTTATTTTCATATTTTTATTAAATTTCTTATTTAACATAAAATCTACTTGTTACACCAGTATTTTTTTAAATAGGTTTTTTAAATAAAATCTACTAGCTATATAGTTTTATGTAAATTAAATTTCTTACTAGTTTTAAATAATGTAAACCTTACTCGTTTTCAATTTTGGATATATATGATTGATAATAATAATAATAATAATAATAATAATAATAAATATCTTTCATGTAAAAAAAATAAGCCATTTTTAACTTGTTTTTTTGTTCATTTACATTTTACTATTTTAGAAAGATATTTAATTTACATAAAATCTACTAGTTGCACCAGTAAAATCTACTAGCTATATAGTTTTTTTGTAAATTAAATATCTTTTTTACAAAAAAAAAAAAAAAGAGTTAAAAAAAGGCTTAAATTTTTTTAGTTTTATCTAAAATACCTAGCTATATAGTTTTATCTAAAATACCTAGCTATATAGTTTTATGTAAATTAAATATCTTTCTAAAATAGTAAAATGTAAATGAAAAAAAAAATGAGTTAAAAAAAGGCTTAAATTTTTTTATATGAAAGATATTTATTATTATCAATCATTTCAATCCAAAATTGAAAACGAGTAAGGTTTACATTATTTAAAACGAGTAAGAAATTTAATTTACATAAAACTTTATAGCTAGTAGATTTTATTTAAAATATCTATTTAAAAAAATACTGGTGTAACAAATAGATTTTATGTTAAATAAGAAATTTAATAAAAATATGAAAATAAAAAAAAATAAATAGAGTTTATGTTAATTAAGAGATATAATAAAAAGATGAAAATAAAAAAAATAAATAAATTTGGTAAAATTGATTTAAACTTAAATAAAATTAGGTGTTAATACCCAAATGTGTTACATTGGTAAACTTAAAAAAATGCAAGGGTATTTTAGTCATTAATTAACTAATTTTGGTGTTAGTACCCAAAGGTGTTACAAAATTGAAACCATAGAACCTAAACCTGTTAAAAAATAAAGTTAGTACCCAAAGACGAAATTAGGTATAAACCACAGGACCCATTTGTGTAATTAACTCTTACTTATATGTACCATTTATCCATTTGAATGTAACCATGAACGACCAGTATTGTTGTACAAATACTATTATTTTATAATTTACAGTAAACGAACATCAGCATACTTATATTAACAACCAGTATTGTTATACAAAACCTTTCCACTGGTACAAGTAGCTTCTTATCCCCATTTTCGTCAACCGGTAATTTATCAAAATATTTCCATGCTATAAAATGGTCTCTACTCGAATTGATCGAACTAGCTTCATCCTCAATCCAGATATTTTGGCTCCTACAAACAATAATTAACTAATTTTTAACAATTAACAAAAAAATATATTTATAGATGACAAACTATGATAGAACTATTTAGTAAACAAAAAATAATAAACGAGCTGAGCTCGAGCTTGAAAAACTACCTATGAACCGAGCTCGAGCTTTAGTCTTGATAATGTTTTAAAATCCGGATTTTATATCGTACCGTATTGGGCTCAGAAACGGTTTAACCGGGTATACCGGACGGTTTAACCGGTTCTACTGGACGGTTCAACCGGTACTACCGGCTGGTTTGAACCCGTTTTTTGCCCAAACTTTTACATTAAATACCCATCTTGACCCAAAATTTGTTAATGGGTTTATTTTGCCCGGCCTACATATAATACATCTGAATCCATTCGTCCATTCCAGCAAACAAACAAGAACAAAACCCTAGAACTGAAATCTCCATCACATAGTTCTTAAGGGTAAAGTTCTTGTATAAATAATCTTAACATACTAAACATATAAATTGAAGGAAAACTCAAAAAGACAATGTGACATTTTTGTAATTATCAATAACTATCAAAGTTACTATACAAATATACCTAAAAAAAACCTAACCCCTCCCCCCCCCCCCCCCCCCACAAAAAAAAAAAGAAAAAAAAAACCTAAAAAAAATTGTTAACGAAATGTAGCGAAATGTAGCGATTTTTTAATAAAAATTGTTAAAAAGAAATTTTTTGTGTTTTTTATGTATTTTTGGTTGAGTTCACATTTGTATAGTAACTTTGATAGTTGGTGGTAATTACAAAAATGGCACCTTGTCTTTTTGAGTTTTCCTTCAATTTGTATGTTTAGTATGTTAAGATTATTTGTATTTGACCTTTTGCCTAGTTCTTAAAATGTAATTCAAAATGATAACTTTCATTGAAAACTGTTGAAAATTGCTCCTTCTTCATTGTCAGCATGGTCATAAATTAGGTTGTCATAGCTGTTCGTTGAGGTTTAAATCAATTATGAATGGTTAATGTAGTTCGATTCATCATGTTAACTTTTGATTAAATTACTAATTTACAACTTCTCAAAAAGATTAAACAACAGACCTAATTTACATATCTTTTAGCAATAAAATCCAGTGAGTTTGAAAAATCAGTAACACATATAAACCCTAAATATGCGTCTAGATCGCTAATTATCTCGGAATCATACATCGTCACATCGATCATGATTACCCACCATGTATTTTGAGTTGGCCCATTAACTTTTTCATTTTTCTTTTTATATACCCATTTCAACCCCCCTTAAGTATATATGTCTACCCAAAACAGCCCATGACTTCATTTTTAAAGTCCAAATCAACCCATGTTCAAACATTTGGGTCAAAATTGCCAGGCCTAGTATATATGATCTGATGATCATCATTCATAATATTATTAGCATGTTTAAAAATATAATTTCATGTTTTGGTTTCAATAATAAAAACCCATGTTTATTTGAATGGGTTTGATTATTTGGGCCTAGATGAGATCAGATGGGGGAAGTTATGTGGTGTAAAAGAAATAACCGAGGCCAAGTATCTACGTCAATTGGGCAGCTAGCAACCTTGGCCCATGAAATCATGTTTATTGGAAGAAGCCCATTTTCAAAACTCACTTATATTTTCTTCCATTACATGTTTTCACTCCTCAGTCATGTCTGCCAAAAAGCCCATAATCATCTTCTATTTGATAAACAAATACAACGTTGGTCACATATCACCACCACATTTCATCTCACCAAACTTTCCTCGCCGGAATCTGATACGTACCAATCCAAAATGGATGTCACATACCCATGACATCATGCAATCCATCTAATACATCAATGCAATCCATCATGGGTTAAGTTTACTTGATTTAGTTATTACCATGTTTTCCTTGTTTTGTTCCTTATTGTTAGTTAGTACTAGGTTAGTGGGTTAGTTCTGTTTTGTATTTAAGCAATCATGAATTTATGAAAGGCAAGAAGAAAATTCAAGAACAAGTTGTTTACATTTTTGTTACTTTCAAGCTTAATTTGTTTTATTTATTTAGGAGACTAGCCGATCTCGAATTTGGCTCTATCAGCATCCCTCTATGACACCCTAAATAAGGGTAGTTGCACGGTACCCCTGACCGCGGAAGGGATCTCCCTTCCCAGTTCACCACCCGACAAGGATCCCTGGCGGCAAATATCCATAGCCATCAAAGAGGGGTAAGAAACATGTTTCGAACCCGAGACCTCGAGTGTCCTCGGTCCGGCTTTAAAGTGGGTGTCGGTGGCCACCAAAGTGGCACTAATGGGAATTGAACTTGAGTCTCCATTGGAGAACCCAAGTCATTCCACCACTAGGCCACTTGTGGTGGTTCTAAATAAGGAAATGAATAGAGTAGGAAAGAGTAACTTGTTACCTTTTTCTTCAAGCCACCATATAAAGTGTTCACAAGTAAATTTTACTCTAAGACGTTCGAGACATAACTTGGGTTAAGCTCTCACAAGTAAAAGGAACGAACTTTTAACCATTTTCACCTGAACCGATCTGATCTGTTTTCTAAAGATGCAAGTTTTAACCGAACGAGTTTCAATTTGTTACGCAATCCGGCCAAGCTGCCCGTTTTCCCACTCATACCCCTTAACAAATTTATGACAAATTAATATCCTCCTTTCCCTGATCAAATAGCGTCAATTACCGAGGTTATTCTTACATCCTTGCTACTCATATTGTATGTTCATCGCCCTGGTTGGAATCTCAATGCAAATAGATCGCCGTAGAGCTCTACATTCAAGAATAGGAGATCGGGTTAGTATTGAAGAAGCATCAGTGAAATCCAATGACAAAACTCTATTTTAGGAGATCCATATCATGAATCTTTCCCTAAGATGGATTGAATAAGTGCCGCCCAGAAGAAATCCCAATTAAAATTAATTTTGATAAAGTACACATGTGGATAAATACAATTCGAATAGAACAAATGGAAGTGCATCTAAAACTGTTGAAGAACATAGTAATGTTGTTGATGATGCTTTGGTCATAATCATGGTCTGAGTTACTTCATGAATCAACTTATGAAACTAAAAAAGAAAGCTACAAAAGATCATACTAAAAGTTTTTCATATTGTTATAGTAATAAGACAGACTGACAAGAACTAAATAATACTGTATGGACTGAGCAAAAACGTGCGATGACCAAAAGACGTACTTAGCACGCTGCAATTGTGAGTCACGAGATGGGAAATAAAATCAAACAGAATTCATACACTCAAAAAAATCATTGAACTGTCAAAACAAATGTGTATATATCAACTCAAGAAACATGTGTGGTGCTATCGAAAATGGACTCTATAACAACTCAATTTAATGTAATCACAAGACTAGAACATGTGAATATGGAAAGAGTTCTTACATTACAAGGCAGCTGTTACATGTTCCTTTTGGGTGCCACATCCGAGTTTGAGGCTTTGCATAATTTGTCTCTGGCTAAAAAGTGCAACCTCTCTTTCTCTTTAGGATCAATCATGTCTGAAAATAAGATAGAAAACCCAATTAAATCTCATAATTTCTACACTGTAAAACTTGAAGAAAGTAATGTTGTAATTTGACGATGAGATGACTACATACTTTCAATGATTATGTAAAAACAAAACAGGGGAGTAAATTTCAGTTGTTGATCTGCAGATAAACAATTGCATGCTTATTACAATTTTCAAGAAACTTAGTTGTAAGAGGGAGTAGATATTATGTTACTTTTTTGTGATATTTATATTAATAGACACACACAAAAGATGAACACTCAGTAGGCATGTCATCCACCAGATTTAAATTTGTTTGAAATAAAGAAATATAAATCAGTTTCAGTTATATAATTTACATTCACTAAAGGGGGAGAGAGACACCTTCATATTAACTTCATGATTGAAGAGGGGGAATGGTGATAATACAGGGAATATGGGAGATGAGGGGCCAGTAACAGCCTCTTTCACTGCATCTTTCTTTCAGATTTGGACAATAGTTGATCGCTAAACTCAAAAGCGAAGGCAACAACATTTATGGTAGATCCACCATGTTTGGGCAATTGGAAAAAGATAGATGTTGGAGGGAAGTGAGGCGTTGGAGTCCCATTGAAAATGATTTCAATTTCCCAAATGAAATTATTTCGAGACGAGTAACAGATGAAGGAAGAAAATCAGCAAATTGACAACTACTGCCCACTCCATCATCACCGTGTAAGTATAGCTCAACAACCGATGTTGGAACATTTTGAGTGCCCCACTCAGAGATAGGCTTCTTCAACTTTCCTATTGTTAGGGAATGCAACTTGGGAGGCCAAACCCCACGAGGAAAAGAAGCATCCATACTTGGACAATCTGTTATATGGAGATACTTCAACAAGGTTAAACTGGACAACTCATTGTCGGGAAATGACTCCAGACTTCCACAATTTATTAATTTCAATGTGGTGAGGTGAACCAAGACCTTCAGTTCAGTTATTGATTTCAGATCTGGCCAATCATTTATATCTATAACTTCAAGCATTGGCATGCTTCTTGTGTTGTTCATGATCTCGTGTCCTCCCCATTCCCTTTCCGAGAGTTTCTTACAACCACTAATGTAAAGTGACTTCAGTTTCTGCCCTCCTGATGGTAAGGAGATAACTGTCATTGAAATACATTTGTATACAATTAAGTTATCAATGTTGACCGGACACTTACAGCGCTCCATATTCTTACAAAGACATAGATCCAACATTGTAAGAGATGTGAGGAAGTTGCTCCTACAATTATACTCCTCTTTCTCTCCTAAACTCACCATAGTATCACATCTATCTACTTTCAATTTCCTTAGATTCACAAAAAACTTACTTGCAATTGCTTCTGATTCCCACAAGTATCTTATTTCATTACAATCTGTGATGCATAATTCTTCGACTGCCCCGAGATACTGTATAACACCTCTCCACACCACATCATTAAGCCTTAAAATATGACATATATCCAACTTTGTGACTGATGAAGCTAATTGAACCAGCCTTTTCAACACACCACTGTCACATTCAGTTGTTTCCAAAACATTCAATGAAGGTAGTGTTTCAAGTGAGACTTCAACCAAACTAGGACAATTTCTTATATGAAGTTGTCGAAGGCATGGAAAGACAACCCCGCTATTGGTTGACCATTTCTCCCACCTTGGCATGTCTACAAAACTTAGAATTTCAAGCGAAGGGCATTCTAGACTAGCCCCAAGTAACTCCATACCCACAACTGTCACCCCATCCAAGCCTTCAATAAACAACTCCTTGAGTAATGGTAGCTGCCCAAGTGGTGGTAGAGATGTGCATTTTTTACAGCTACGTATTGACACATGCGTCAATCGAAGAAACGAGGGATCTCCTACCCAAATTGGAAACTCTAATCCCCCGTATGACCCAATTTTGAGTTGTTCTAAATAATCACTATGAGGCTTTAGCTCATTCAAGATCTCTTTTTCAAGCATTTGGTCTTGAGAGCAATCCAACAAATCGCTCCATTCAACCTCTAACTCACTCCTCTTCTCTGAAAAGTTCGCCTCCCGTGCATGAATTGCATTTTGCACTTTGTTCAAACCCGCAATGAATATTTTCCCACATAGATCTTTTAACTCTTTCAGTTCTGTTATTTGAAAGCCACTTTTACCTCCAATAATGATCTTGGAGAGAGTTTGTAGGCTTTTAAACTCACCAATCCCTGACAGAGTGTGATCCATAAGGTGAGTGTCCCTGATGTCAAGATGGCATAGGTTTTTAAGCTTTAAAAAGCTCTTTGGCAACTTAGTTAATCTATTACAACCAAAAACAATTAATGTCTCTAAATTGTATAGATTGCAGAGACTTTTTGGTAAATGTGTGATTTGAGTTTGAGATAGATTTAGATACCTCAAGTGTCTCAAAGTACTATATGAAAACCACTCAAACTTAGAACCCTCAACAACGGTAACTCAGGAAGTAAGCCAATCAGACTCTTGTTCGACAAGAATGAATGTTGGCGACTTTTTTGCAACGCCAAGAATGTTCCTGAACTTTTAGCTCTTTTAAATGTCTCAAACGTCTTATAAGTTACATATTCCTCATGAACAAATGACATGTGACGATAATTTTCCAGCGGCTTCTCTTTGATGTGCTTCCCTGTTTCATTGTCATACCTTAAGAAAAACTCACCTGCAACGGATGTCGCCAAGTCATTCATCAAGTCATGCATCGCAAACAATGATTTGTTTTCTGGTGCATGCTGAAAAAGTGATCTTGACAGCAACTCGTCAAAATATTCATGGCCCGAACTTTCTATTTTATTGTTTGAAGCTGTCTCGTTTAGGAACCCTTCTGCCATCCATAATACAACCAATTCATTCTTGTCAAACATGAAACCCTTTGGGAACAAGGAGCAATATGCAAATAAGTGCTTCAAACGTGCAGAAAGATCATGGTAACTTAGTCGAAGAGCAGGGACAATTCCACCTCCATCTTGCAAGCTCCATATCTCACTATATAACACTTCTTTCCAGTACTCTTCTTCATTCTTTTTTGTCCTTAGTAATCTCCCAAGTGCTATCAAAGCCAAGGGCAAGCCGTCACATTTTTTGACAATACCTTTACCATGTGGTTTGAGTGACAAATGTGAATCAAAGTTACTTACACCTAATGCATGTTGAGCAACTAAAGTCAAAGCCTCGTCCTGTTGCAGGCACTGTAGCCGGTTTAGATTTTCGCAACCCAACTTTTTAAGCAATCGCTCCTTCCGTGTTGTCATGATGATTTTACTTCCGGGAGCACATGCATGAAACGGTCCTACGAACGTTTCCCAGTCCTCATAACTTTCACTCCATACATCATCTAGTACCAATAGAAATCTTTTCTCTCTTAAGTGATCTCTAAGATCTACTTGAAGTAGATTTAAATCTCCAAATTCCTTGTGTACCCCTGCCACAGATTGAAAGATAACTTTGCTTATAGCAAAGCTATCAAAGTCATCCGTAACACAAACCCATGCCTTGAGTTCGAAATGATCCTTGACTTGCTTTTCGTCATACAAAAGTTTAGCTAGAGTAGTTTTACCTACCCCGCCCATACCAACTATGGGAACAATGCTAAAGTTTGAATCACATGGTTCAACTGCCAACAACTTAAGAACCAGTGCATCTTTCTCCGCTTGCCGTCCAATAATACTAGATGCAAGGACAACAGAGGTTTGAAATCTTCTGTTGATATTTTTTGGCCTAGTTTCCTCTTCCACTCTCAAACTGACGACGAGGATCCCCGCTTGGGCTCCTCATCTAGGCTCATCGCCCTAGATTGGTGGCTGGGCTCGAGCCCACTGGTGTCTTTCTCGGTATATTTAGTTGGTTTGAGTTAAGCCCACTCTTGGATCGGCCCATTAGGGCTATGGCCCAAATATCTCATTATATAAGGAAAACTTCCTTCTCCTAGAAGACAGAATATTTTTCCCCACAAAAAAGGTTACTCCTTCCTTCCCTACTCTGATATTACTCCTGCTCCTTCTCTCTAAACTACACTCTTTACTTGCACTTATAACTATCATTGCCATACATGATACTGACTTGAGCGTCGGAGTGCCCACGGGGTGAACCCCCTCGGGCCCTCTAACTAGATCTTCATGTGGTTACAGCCCAAGACCCGACAAATCGCAAGAGGGACCGTCACCATGACGACAAGATGACGAACCTGAGCCGGAGCTCACCGAATCTAAGGTTAGTACCGCCAAACTCTCTGAACCACCTCAGGGATTTGGGGATTCGACATTGGCGCCATCCGTGGGACCGAGTACAAGCGTGTCTCGGTCTCTTCATATGAACGGCCAGATCTGCTCTCCTCGTGTAGTTTACACGATATTTAGGTCTGCCTACACATCTCCGGTTAACACAGGTTCCAAATCTTGCACCCCCTTTTTACATCATAATGTGTTCTACGGATATCAACACACTTTTTAGATCTATACTACTCCTGGTCATATTATGAACTCAAAACACAGATCCATGTCTATGTTACTTATTTGCTAAGTAAATAAAAAGCAACTCTTTTTTACTGATGTGAAAACACATACGGGACTAAAAAGAAAGTAGAAACGATGTTTTACAACAAAATATCTTTCTTAAAAATTGAGGTTTAAAATGCTTATGCATGGGATACAGGCATATCCTACCTATTGAAATGTGATACATAAATCTCGATATAACATCATGGATCTTTGTTTTTGGGGCAGCTTTATGCGTCCTCCAAACTTTATCGTTTCCATGAATAAGGTTATGGATCTAAGAGATAAAGTCTCGCTCATGAAGAATTTAAAAATCAAAGCCTCGCTCATAAAATAATGAAGTAGTGCTCCAGGAGAGTATGAATTTGGTTTTTATTTTATTTCCTCCGAATAGTATATGGTGACTTGACCAATGCACAAAGTCAGAATGCTTTTGCTTTCCTTTGGAACAGGACACAGGCATAACTTTTATGTCATATCCATTACAAAAGGTTAAAAGACATACACTTGTTAGTGCATAAGTTACAACTATGTAAAGCATGGTGAAGTACAAGTCTCTAAGGCATATCCACATAGTAACTAAGGCTTGACCCCTTTTATTTAATTTGTGAGTATGACAGATGGTAAAAAGGTAATTTACCTTTTCAAAGTTTTCAAGTACAACACAGGGGCATAACCCCTTTTCTTCCAAAAGAAAGATAAATTAATAAACATGAAGTATTTTCTGTTAATAAATCTAAATGTGTTAAAGTGACACACATGTATTTCTGGCAAATGCATGTTACTCCCATATTTCATAATCACATATATTCAAAAAGTTTACACATACTTGGGTACGTGGACACCCATATTTGTTTCTAATATATATAAAAAAAAAGGGTGATGGAAAGAGAGTAAAAATTTAGTTCAAATACAACTAGATAAGATGTGGTCCAACTACTATCATTTACCTTTAAAGTACAAGCGCACATCAGCCTTCCTAAACGTGCTTTGGTATGTACATACGTATACACCAACTCACAGTACTTTTGTACTTTCGCACAAGACCTACCTTTTTGTTAAAAAAAAATGATAAAAGATATTGACTATATTTTTATTGTGAAAACAAAAAATATGAACGAATCATTAATCTGAAGCACAAATCCTTATGAGAAAGTTACAAGGATTTGTTACTCATGGCAAAAGGAATAGTACAAACTAGTAATGCACAGGGCACATGTACAAAGTAAGTTTCTCTCTCTGTGAAAAATATACTCTTTTAACATGATGTGACCTTACTTTTTGAAAAAAGAAAAAGAGTAATGATATCTCACTCTTACCAATATGATAAGATATTTTTTATAAAAAGAAAGTTACTTTGACTTTCTTATGAAAAATAATAATATCTTGCTAGTACCAAGGTCCTTCCCCAGGACCTTTCTCAGGCCCTTCGGCCAAGGTCCTTCCCCCGGACCTTCCTCAGGCCCTTCGGCCAAGGTCCTTCCCCAGGACCATTCTCAGGCCCCTCGGCCAAGGTCCTTCCCCAGGACCATTCTCAGGCCCTTCGGCCAAGGTCCTTCCCCCGGACCTTTCTCAGACCCTTCGGCCAAGGTCCTTCCCCAGGACCTTCCTCAGGTCCTTTTGCAGGGTCCTTCCTCAGGCCTTTCCACTTGGCCTTTCCCCAGGACCTTCTACAAGTCTATTCCCCAGGTCCTTCCTCAGGACCTTTCACCAGGCCCCTTGCCTTGGCCATTTATTCAGGTTTTTCCACCAGGTCCTTCCTCAGCCTCTTTTCTAGGCCCTAACACAAAACATTTACGTAAGGCCCTTCTCCGAAGTCTTGCATAATACACCACTTCTAGACGAAGATTTATTATTGCCATTACAACGTTGTTAGGGTACGTAGGCTACCCCCATTAACGATATGATGATCACATGTCTTCACGAAATAAAGCATGAGGCACAAGTGCTTGTACAAACATCACAACATGTTTAACGCATAAAGAAATTGGTCTTTGGTATGACTTACATTTTTGAAAGTGTTTTTGTGACGAGTATCGAAGCATGAACATGAACAACACAAGAAACTATTAGTCACGACCTACGGGATAGGTCGACTGGATGACGTGCACCAGAGAAACAATACATGATCTTTGAAAAGGCATTGAAGAATAGTGATCACCTTAAACATCCTTAAACAAGGATATAACTTCGGGTAGGAGGAAAGTGACACAACATTAGTAAAAGCAAGAAATACCTTTGTGCAACATTGAACTGGGGGACTAGTATGTCTAGGGGGATATTGTGGGATAGAGTTTTTGCTAACCTCGGGATACTCTCATTCAACAAAGAGTCATATGCTAATCTGCCGAATACATCTATCAGCTATATCCTTGCGTACTACCATATCTCGGATAAAGACATCACTCATTAGAAGTGATTAGGATTTAAAAGACTTTCGATACTCATCAAAAGTAACTATATTCCTTATTCACAACCGATGGTCTAAACTGACGGGATCGAGGACATCTTATTTTATAAGTTCAGTATTACCAACTACGCTTGACAACACTGAACTGGGAAGCTAGCATGATATAACACCATGGGATCCTACATTGAAGACTTCTCGAAAGGATCTTTATTTTTGTATTACCTCCTCTGAAAAGGATTAAGCCCCTCCATAAGTTCTCATGTTCAAAGATCTCGGAAAACAAAAAAAAAGGGAGGGAGGGGGAATGGGCATGGACTGCCTTACTAATTCCTCCACTGGAAGAAAAGAAAAGCCTGGGTTGTGTACTTAGCTCCTTCCCTGAAGAAAAAAAAGAATAAGAGGATCACGTTATCAATCCTCCATTTGAAGAAACGAGGAGTCTGGGCTACGTAGCTGACTCCCCTCAAAAAGGGGAAAGAATCGACAGACTGTGTTATTAGTCCTTAAGGAAAATCAAGACGCCCTCCTTGAAGACGGAAGACTCCCTGGACTACGTTGTTAGTCCTTGAGGAAACCCTGGACGGTCCTCCCTTGAAAAAGGAAGAAACCTTGAGCTGCATTAGTAGTCCCTCCCTTGAAGAAGGAAAGAACCTAAGCAGGACAATACGAGAGGTAAGTTCCCAACACTCATATTCCGTACTTTAGATGGAAATAAGCTCCCTCCATCAGCTCCCATCTACAAAGATTCTACAGGGAAAAAGAAAGAGAGGAAAACCTTAACAAGAGCATTTTCGCTTTAAGGAAAGTGAAATCCTCCTATGCTCAAGAAACCCTTATCTGCCGGAACAAAACGATAAAGGCTAAAGCAATCTGGAAGTCCCTTCCATCAACAAAAAAATCCCTTCTCTTGCGGATAAGGTACCTCAGCAGTCGCTTACAAGAACAGGAACGTATACTTTCTGTGGAATTAAGTCCAGGAAAAGTTCCTTCCGAGATTATGAAGAATATCCCATTCCCTGGGATCAGGTGTTTTAGAAGTCCCTTTCATAAACAGGAACACACCCCTTCCTCGGGACTAAGTCTTGAAGAAACTCCTTCCAAGAATAGGAAGGAACATATCCCTCCCTCGGGATTCAGCCTTGAAGAAACTCTTAATCAAAAGATGAATTGCAAGTAATATGAAATGATAAAGTACAAGGGCCGTTCGGTCATTAATCAAAAGTTGAATTGAATGAAAATACAAGAGGAATGTGGGAGGTAATTAAAGTGGGAGTAAATGAGTTGGGGATCCAATGTGTCATTATTTAAAACATAAATGTGGGAGGTAATTAAAGTGGGAGTTTCACGATGGGGATTAGTATCTCTGAGGATTAAGTCTTGGAGGAGCCGCCTCCGAAAAAATAAGGATGTCCCCCCTATGTGATTAGGGGTCTCGTAAGTCTCTTCAACGAACAGGAACAAGTTTCTCCTAAGGAAAAGGAGGGTATCCCCTCCCATGGGATTAAGTATTGCAGAAGTCTATTCAACAAACAGAAGTGCACCCAGCTACGGGATCAAGTATTGGTAAAGTTCCTTCTAAGGACGGGAAAGTACTCCCGTCCCTGGGATTTGATATCTGAGAAAAATCATTCTTGAGATCTCGCACTCGAACAACTTATTTCAAAAAAAAAAAAGGAGAGGGGAGAGCCCCCTTGACAAGGGACTTCGAATCTGAAGAATCCCTTCCTTAAAAAGAAAAGATCTCCGCCACAGGTCTGTGTTTTAGAAAGTATATCTCCAAAGAAGAGGAGCCTCATCTCGAGGTCACACACGTTTGAAGAAGTCTCTCTAAGAGGAGAGGGTTGCACATTCCGTGGGCACCCATTTTTAGAGAATTACAACATCCCTCAGGGGAGGAAAGAGCCCTTAATAAGGACTCACATAGGAAGTTTCCTTCGACATAACAAGTGTTTTTAAAGGCCTCATAAAATCTCTCCAAAAGGAGAAGATGCCACCCCTTCTCGAAGAACAAAAACCTGAACGGTTTGAGGACCTTGCTAACAGGTCAAACAGGATCATCCAGGCAGACGTGTGGAACGATCTTACAATAAAATGAACATGTACATAGGCATACAGACATGCCGCCTTAATCAAAACAAGGCAAAGCCCGGCCGTGGGGCTAGGACTAAGTCGACTACGTCCAAAAAAGCCGAAGCAGGCATATGAAAGTCCAAGTGGCCCAAACGCCATTGGACAACAGGCCCAACAGAAGCTTTAACAACTTAAAACAAGTTACAAAGCGGGCCTAGGCAAAGCTTTAACAACCCAAGCAGGTTACGAAGCAAACTTGTACAAAGCTTTAACAACCCAAGCAGGTTACGAAGCAAACTTGTACAAAGCTTTAACAACCCAAGCAGGTTACGAAGCAAATTTGTACAAAGCTTTAACAACTCAAGCAAGTTACGAAGCAAACTTATATAGAGCTCTAACAACTTAAACGAGTGACAAAGCAAACTATAGAAAGCTTTAACAACCCAAGCAGGTTACGAAGCAAACTTGTACAAAGCTTTAACAACCCAAACACGTTACAAGGCAAACTCATAGGAAAGTTTTAACAACTCAAACTTATACAAAGTTTCAAACGAATCACAAAACGGGTCTATACAAAGCTTTAACAACTTAAAAAGTTACAAAGCGACCCATGGAAAGTCTTAACGGCTTAAACAGGGTACAAAGAAAATTCATGAGAAAGTTTTAACAGTTCAAGCAATACAGAAACCCTCATTAGAGGAACACAATACAAAGGGTACAACACGGTAAATAAGGCATCGCGGTCGATGCCCTTTGAGAAATCACTCTCGAACGAGTACTTTGATTGAAATGCATCTAAGAAGTATATGCAAAGATGGTCTAAATAGCATAAACGCTATAAAAAAGCACTATCGAACAAATGTATTGGGAAAAATGCCTTCAAGGAGGCATAGATTGGAGTAAGGTATTGTGCTACCCTACTCGAAGGGTCACCTTGCTATCTTGAGTACTAAATGCAAGGTTGCCCCAGGGACAACTAAACAGGTAACTTTGGCAAAACGTGCTTTAGACTACATATGCCAGATGGATAGGAGGAACGGTTGAAGGGCGGATAACGACCCGCCTAGATTGTCAGGGACTGGAACAAGTCTTGCGCCCATTCATGAGTGAATAGACTGGGACTAAGGATGACTTGACGACGAGGATCCCCGCTTGGGCTCCTCATCTAGGCTCATCGCCCTAGATTGGTGGCTGGGCTCGAGCCCACTGGTGTCTTTCTCGGTATATTTAGTTGGTTTGAGTTGGCCATGTCCTGATAAGCCCACTCTTGGATCGGCCCATTAGGGCTATGGCCCAAATATCTCATTATATAAGGAAAACTTCCTTCTCCTAGAAGACAGAATATTTTTCCCCACAAAAAAGGTTACTCCTTCCTTCCCTACTCTGATATTACTCCTGCTCCTTCTCTCTAAACTACACTCTTTACTTGCACTTATAACTATCATTGCCATACATGATACTGACTTGAGCGTCGGAGTGCCTACGGGGTGAACCCCCTCGGGCCCTCTAACTAGATCTTCATGTGGTTACAGCCCAAGACCCGACACATCGCAAGAGGGACCGTCACCATGACGACAAGATGACGAACCTGAGCCGGAGCTCACCGAATCTAAGGTTAGTACCGCCAAACTCTCTGAACCACCTCAGGGATTTGGGGATTCGACATCAAGAGCATCTCTCTCCTCAACTAGATCTTTTAATTTGGTGGTAATACTATCGAACTTGTTATGCTTGCTACCCCCTAGGAAATTTGGGATTAGCTTTCTTACCTTGTTGGTGATGGCTTTTGACTCGCGGATGAACTCACGATGCATAGCTTCAGTTGCCAAATCATCGAGCACGTCATCTATGTCATAAGCCAAATGTTGTAGATCATTGAGCCACCTTTTCACAGATTGATTAGTTATCTCCTTGTGAGAAGCATAAGTAAGCACACCTTGGATTTGGATTAATGATCTCTGCCATTTCTTGATCTTAGCATCGATTCCCTTGTTGCGAGCAATGCTTTTCAAAGTTGCGGAGGCCAGCTTCTCAAAGAGCACAGGGAGGAGTGCAGAAAGCACGAGTTCAGCCATTGATTACAGTGAGATTGTAGAGGTGTAGATGAAATGGTGATGTTGTGAAGAGTTGTTTATAGTTTAAAGTGGTTTAAATCATTAATTTTACTGTTAAACTCTTCAAAATATTGTTGTTCACACTGTTCACAGTCAGGTTAGCACTGCATGCCTAAATATTTTAATAAAATTACTTTTGGATTTTTCTGTTTAGTTTATTTTTCATTTGGTTTGCTTCATATTAAAACCGAGTTTGATTCAGTTTATTATTTGATTTGTGAGAATCAAGAGTTCGTTATAGATGGTTTCAGACTTTCAGCCAATCACCATCCAGATCAGTACCTGCCCTGCCGGCCTGGCCCCTATAAATTTTAATAAATATATTTTGGTTTGATTCCAGTTTTTTTTAACGGCAAGGAATGACGTGCCAACCACTGTGACACCCGGCGCTGTGGCTAAGGTCGACTACTCTACCGTCGCCAGCCCGTTGGCTCTCCCAGATGCGTGAAACTCAACTTCCACCCGCCCGAAGGCAGGACAGTGGAATAATCGGTAGAACCTCGCCTCCCATCCAAGACGAACCGGCGCCACCCGTATTCTCGCCCTTCACTTGCATGCCACAGAAAATAACGGGGAGAGTGGGAGTCGAACTTGGGTCACAAAGAACACGAAGTCTTTCCCCAACCACTCCACCACTACCTTATTGGCTGGTTTGATTCAAGTTATTATTTGATTTGGAAAAGGAAAAGAAAACTGTTTTATTATTTAATAGCTTATCCAGTAAAATGGATTAAAGAAGAATCAGGTATGTTGTGTCTTCGAGTGAGTATTCACATGCTTCGACAGTAGACAAGGGTTTCCCTGGTTCAGAGACGAGTGTATCCCAATATTATAAAATTTTGTCAGTAGACAATTTGAATGATTCCTTAACCGTTAAAAAAATAGGTGACATGAAGTCAAAAGATTCTGGGCAGCTTCGATATTATAAGTCCAAAATTACACGTGGCAAAAATATATGAATTTAAACGTACCCCATTCAAAACTTTTTGTTGCTTCAACAACCTGCTGAAGTTCAGTTGCTATTGGAAAAGAAATAAAGATTTGGATTTAAGGCAATAAGTCTTAACTTCAAGTCCATTCCAACTAAGTTTTAATGTAGTTGGGATTTTTTTAAAAATTATAGATGGTGGGATTTTTTTAAAAATTATAGATGGTGGGCTGGTCTATCCCGGATAGTCATGTGATCACAGACATATGTGGTCGTATTATATTATTGGGTTGCCCCGGATAGGATAGTCGTGCTTTTATTTTGTTAGTCGTTCAAAACAAAATATTAAAATAACAATAATAAATCACAAGATTTTGGAGTGTTAATAATATGTGATGTATATATGAATTTGTTAAGCTTGGATAAAAAAAACTAGAGTAAACTGTAATTTTACCCCTTGGGGTTTAAGCCAATTGGCACTCTGACCCCCTCTATCGAAATAATTGCAATTTTACCCCCTAACGTTGTTGTTTTGTCACACTCTTACCCCCTGGCATCCAACTCTGTCAAGTCAACGTTTGTTTGACTGTTAATAACGTGTGAAAAGTCGTTTTTGCCCCTGTCACCACCTCCTTCTCCTCTTCTGACCACCACCACCTCCTTCTCCTCTTCTGACCACCGCCACCATCAACTCAGCCACCACCTCCGCCAACGTCGTTCACCCACTCAGCGCAACACACGCGAGTCTTATCCCCTTCTCCATCTAAACCAATTTCATCACATTTTTATATTATTATTATTTTTCTTCTTATTATTCTTCTCAACCTTTGACTTCACAACATGCCAAGATTCCACCCCTTTTTCATCGACAGATTTCATCTTCTAACACAAACCCTAAAAGGGTATCATCAAAATCGCAAATTTATAACAAAAAGATCGAAAATCAGATGAAATAATCCAGACCCAATTGAAGAACAGATGGGAGATAGTGACACACACTCTTTGATTAACTCTCACCTCACATGGCTCAAGAAAAGAAACAATCAACTTTGACTTGCATACAACAAAAAGAGACTCAAACAAAACCCAACAAAGATTGGAGTTTTAGTGACAATTTTAATGGAATGAATCTAATAAGAGAGATCGGAATGTTTTGATATCGTTCTTGATTGAATTGGTGAACGTAAATGATACATGTTCGGTTCCATATATACATCAGAGGATGTTTAATAACTGCCCTAACTTAGGATATAATAATAATAATAATAATAATAACATAACCTATATTATATCGAATATGAACTTATAATAATATGATCTAGCTTAATATGAATATCCGTCTAATACCCTCCCGTAAGCTAGATCAACGCTGTTGCTGATCCTTCAGATATGTTCGCCGCTGAACTGTAATAAATTCTTTAGACGTGAAAACACTTTGAACTGCAGCGCCTTAGTGAGTACATCTGCAATTTGACTTCCTGTGGAACAGAAACGAACTTCAATATTGTTGTTCTTGATCAAGTCTCGGATGAAATGATACTTGATCCTTATATGTTTGCTTTTGCCATGAAACATAGGATCTTTGGCTAAGCATATTGTGGATTTGTTGTCACAATAAATAATCACAGGACCATTAACTCCTTCATGCAGCTCGTCTAAAATCCCTTTGAGCCAGAGTGCTTGACAACCAGCCAAGGAGAGAGCTATATACTCTGCTTCTGTTGATGATAACGCCACTACCTTTTGTTTCTTTGATTGCCATGCTATCGTTCCTGTTCCCAATTGAAATACATACCCTGATGTGCTCTTGCTGTCATCAACATTCCCTGCATAATCACTATCGCTGTAACCGATTAGCGTTCCTTTGCCTCCTTTCGAATATACTAATCCTTGATTTAGTGTTCCCTTTATATATCTAAGTATCCTTTTCCCAGCTTCCCAGTGACTCCGCTTTGGTTGTTCCATGAATTGACTTATTTTGTTTACTGCAAACATTATGTCCGGCCTGGTATTGGTTAAGTACATAAGACTCCCAACCAATCTCCTGTATAAATTAGGATCCACTTCATCATCTGGATCTTGTTTAGTCAAATGTAAACCATATTCCATGGGAGTTGAAATCCCTGAGCAGTTCATCATGTTGAACTTACTTAATAAGCTCTTTGCATATTGTTGTTGGGATAGAATGATATTCCCATTGTCGAATGAAACTTCCATGCCCAGAAAGTAGTGTAGGATTCCCATATCAGTCATTTCAAACTCGTTTTTCATTAATTCCTTAAAGGATTCAATACTAGATAATGAATCACTTGCAATAATAAGATCGTCTACATATAGGCAAATGATTATCTTCTCCTCTTTTGACATTTTGATGAATAGAGTATGTTCATAAGTGCACCTTTTGAATCCATGAGTGGCAAAATATCCTTCTATCCTACTATACCATGCTCTCGGAGCTTGTTTTAGGCCATATAAAGCCTTTTTTAGCTTACACACCTTTCTTTCCTTTCCCTTTACCACATATCCTTCCGGCTGTTCGATAAAAACCTGTTCTTTTAAATATCCATTTAAAAAAGCTGTTTTTATGTCCATTTGATGTAAATGCCAACCGTGGTGTGCTGCTAATGCTAATACAAGTCGAACTGTGTCAAACCTGATGACTGGTGCAAAAACGTCTTGATAGTCTATTCCATACTTCTGATTGTAACCTTTCACGACCAACCTTGCTTTGTGTTTACTAATCCGCCCATGTTCATCATACTTAGTTTTATATATCCATTTGACACCAATTGGTGTTTGGTTCGAAGGTGGATCTACTAATTCCCATGTATCATTCTTTATAATTGATTCCATTTCTTTGTCCATGGCATCTTGCCATATCGCTTCTTTGCTTGCTTCAACATAGGTTGTTGGATCAGCATCTGCATACAACACAAAATTCACCACCCCGCTCGTGTTTCCTTGACTTTTCCTATAAAGTTCTTTTACTTGTGCTTCAGTTAACTCTGCTGTATCTTGATATACTTGAGTTATCGATTTAGTTCTAATAACTTCATTCTCAGAGTCTGATGAAGAACCATTGCCTTCATTGTTTCCTACTTCTTCGCTATCTCCAGTACCTTCGTTGTAATTTCCCGGTATTTCAGCTTATATGTTAGTATGCTGCACATTATCTTCATCATTCGTTGTTGGTAGATTGATCTGATCGTCCACTGCTACGTCTTTGTCATCTTCACTTGTGTTACTTATTTCTATCCTAAGTCCACCATCATTTTCTTTATTGGTTGCCCAATGTTGATTTTCGCTGAAAATCACATCTCTACTTATAATCATCTTGTTTGTTATTGGGTTGAATAATTTGTATGCCTTGCTATTTTCACTATACCCAACAAAGATAGCCCGCTCAGTCTTACCATCTAACTTGGAGCGATTTTGCTTGGGGACATGTACATATGCAATGCAGCCGAACACCCGGAGATGATCTACATTTGGCTTTCTTCCACTCCATGCTTCTTGTGGTGTTAACTTTGGCACACTCTTGGTAGTTGCACGGTTCAACAGGTAGGTGGCACAGGCCACTGCTTCAGCCCAATAAGCATTCGGTAGTTCTTTCATTTTCAACATACTCCTGCTTAATTCCATTAAAGTTCTATTTTTCCTTTCGGCCACTCCATTTTGTTGAGGCGTGTAACTTGTCGTAAGTTGATGATGTATTCCATTATTCTTAAGAAAGTTTTGAAATTCATGTCCATAGTATTCTCCTCCTCTATCTGTCCTTATGCCTTTTATCTTGCGTTCTATCTGATTTTCTGCTAGTCGTTTGAAATTCTTAAAATAGCACAATGCATCAGATTTGAGTTTCAGGAAGTATACCCAAGTCTTTCTTGAGAAGTCATCTATAAACGTAATAAAATACTTGCAGCCTCCAATCGATGGTGTGTTCATAGTCCACATATATCGGAATGAACCAATTGTAGCGGTTCACTTGCTCGCCATTTAGCCTTCTTGGAGAATGGTTTTCTGGCATGTTTGCCGAAAACACATCCCTCACATACATGCTCCGATTTATTAATCTTTGGCAGCCCATTAACTATTCCATTTGTCCCCATATCGTGTAAAGTTTCAAAATTTAAGTGGCCATATCTTCTATGCCATAATGTCGAATTGTCTTGTGTAGTCATATTGTATACTCTTGGAACTACATCATGATTTAGATTCAGCGGATACATTTTGTTTCCTGTCATCTTCACAACACCGATGCAACATCCAGACGAATCATTAATCATACATCCTTTGTCGTTGAAACGTACATCATAGCCTTTTTGTACTAGTTGTCCAACACTTAAAAGGTTGTGTTTCAGACCTGCTACATAAAATACATTTGGAATTCGCTTCTCATGACCTTTAATTTTAACATTAACATCGCCACATCCGAGGACTTCCAATCTTTTGTCATCGCCGGTCCGAACCTCCCGTCTTTCTGAATCATTTAGGTTTATAAATAAACTTTTGTTGCCCGTCATATGGTTACTACATCCACTGTCAAGATACCAACAGTCGTTCTTAACTACTTCTTCCGTATTAAAAATCATAAACATTGTGTCTTCGGTTTCATCTTCTGTGTCATCTTTGTGCAACAGCACATTATTTGACCGTTCACCCTCTTCACGTTTATTACAAAACCTTGCCGTGTGCCCTAACCTTTGGCAATTATAACATCGGATCATTCTATTGAACTTACCCTTACCTTTCCCTCGTCCCCTTTCGGAATTATCGAATCTAGAAGATCTAGATTTATCATATCCATTCCCTTGGACTTGGAAAGCCTGTTCCACCGATGTATCATCATCATATTGTCTTAACCTTAATTCATGCGATTGAAGGATGCCTAACAATTCTTCGGTGGAAATTGTATTTAAATCCTTCGATTCTTCAATCGCCACTACAACCGATTCATATTTCCTAGTCAAGCTTCTGAGAATCTTTTCAACAACGCGTTGTTCTTCTAATCGTTCATCATTCATACGTAATTGATTGACTATTATTGTAATTCGGTTAACATAATCTTCTATGGTTTCAGTTTCCTTCATTCTTAAACTGTCAAATTCACATCTTAGGGTTTGAAGCCTTACCGTTTTAACCCGATTTTCGCCCCTGTAGGCTTTATGTAAAACTTCCCACGCGTCTTTTGATGTTCTACATGTTGCTATGCGTTCAAACACCTACTCGCTCACTGCCTGAAATATGATATGCAGCGCTTTCTTGTCCCTTTTTACTTTTTCTTTGTAAACATTCTGTTCACTCTCTGGTGCCCCTGTCGCAATTTCTGTATATCCTTCCTCCACAATCGTCCATAAGTCTTGCGATTCCAGTAAAACTTTCATCTGTATATGCCAGTGATAGTAATTTTGTCCCAGTAATTTTGGAGTCTGGGTTTGAATTCCACCATTAGATGCCATGTTTGTCGACATTTGATGTGATTGTGTGGACTATGAATCGTTGAAATTGATATTTGATTTCGGATCGGTGGCTCTGATACCACTATAATGGAATGAATCTAATAAGAGAGATCGGAATGTTTTGATATCGTTCTTGATTGAATTGGTGAACGTAAATGATACATGTTCGGTTCCATATATACATCAGAGGATGTTTAATAACTGCCCTAACTTAGGATATAATAATAATAATAATAATAACATAACCTATATTATATCGAATATGAACTTATAATAATATGATCTAGCTTAATATGAATATCCGTCTAATAAATTTGTAGTCTTTATTCCCAATCTTGAATTTTTACAACAAAAAAATGACAAAAAATTGGAAATTTGATGGGTTTTTTTTTTTTTTTTTTAACAGTGAAACTGAAGAGGAGATTTAGATCACACCCAAAAAGAATTGAAAGAAACACAGAGAAAGAGGGTAGTGTTACAGAGAGAGATAATCTCAGTTCAAAAGTGAACACCACTTGTTCTTGGTTCTTCTCTTTCATCATCATCGTCACCCAAAGAGTGAAAAGCTACAAGTAGAGAATGGTGGGGGCCACCGGAGTCCATGGCGGCGGTGAGTGGGTGGAGGAGAGCGGTGGATAAAGATAGGTTTTTTATATGGGTCATGATCAATAAATAGGTAGTGTTGTAGATGAGTGGGTGTTAATGGAGGGATTGGGGGTGGGGTGGCAGTGGCAGGTTGGTGGTGAGGGTGTTGAGAGGTGGGAGGTGGGAGATTTGTGTGTGAGAGAGAGACTGGCACATAGAGAGAGAAAGAAAGAGAGTTAATAATAATAATAATAATAATAATAATAATAATAATAATAAATATGGGTAAGATTACCAAAATACCCTTACCTATAAGGGTCAAACTCCCGTTGACTGACGCCAGGGGGTAATTATGCGACAGAACAACAACGTTGGAGTGGTAAAATTGCAATTATTTCGTTAGAGAGGTCAGAGTGCCAATTGGCTTAAACCCTAGAAGGTAAAATTACAGTTTACAAAAAGATATAATTTAACTTTTAAAGAGTTAGCAACATCGTAACTTATGGCCCGCTTTCTGTTGGGACTTAATTTTTATAATTAATTGGTACCATTTATCAAGTACCATTGAACATATAAATTGATCACTTTTAAATAAATGGTCGGGGCTGACACTAGTTAAAAAACAACAATTTAAGTGGTCAAAATTTTTAACTAAAACGGTTCAATATAAAACCGGTAAAAAGATAAAAATAAAAATTAAAAACAATTTAGATGTGGCGGCGCAACTTGTTGCCCGTCTATCTTTTGTTTTGATGTAACTTGGCAAGTATTGAAAATTGAATGATAGTATAAATGTATTGAATAAAAAAAATTAGAGCGAATAACATGAGATGTAAAACTGGGATTTTAAAAATAAAAATTGTTAAAATAAATGGGCTTATATTTCTTGTAATTCATACTTCAAATATACTGTTATTGGGCTGATTGTTATTGGGCTCTGGATATTATGATGACATGTTGTTGGGCTTGTCAAGTTGTTACAGTTGTTGTGAGTTCGTTATAGGCTCAGGGTGTTAAGTGTAACTTCAAGGGGTTTTGTGTGTTGTTCTTAAAAGTTCAGGGTCTTCCTTGTATCTTGTGATGGCAGCTGATATATAATGGATAAGAGAGAATGAAGCTTCTCAGTTGTTCCGGATATTTTCTAGGGTTTCATTCACTTCTCTCTGTGTTCGTTCTTGTGGTGTTCATCTGGATTGTTCACCTTGGTTCATCTGGTGTTGAAGATCTTCATCATCTAGAGTTGTAGATCTCAGTGTTGAGATCGTGATTGTATTAGAGATCTTGTTGATCTCAGTTTTTGTTTTTACTTTGTTTGTATTTCTGTTATGTTCAACAGATTTTACTAATCTGTTGAACTTGTATTGTATTTCATATAGATCTCATAAGTTTGAGATCTAGGGTTACTAGTTGGGTGTTTTTCTGGTTTGGGTAAATCAATAAAAGTTTTGTCACCGTTTTGTCACTAGATCTGGTGTGTTCTTTATATCTTTGTTAGATCTATACCATTTTACATGGTATCAGAGCATCTCAGGCTCTGAACTTCAGATCTAAGTCTTCCGCTGTTAGGGTTGTTTGATCTTTTGTACTGATTTGTTTGTTGTTATTGTAGATCTGTTGTTATCTGTGGATCTTGGGAAATGTGACGGTATAGATCTTGATGTTGTGAAGGTTGTGTTGGTCTCTGAAACCCTAGAAGGCTTCAGAGCAAACTAACCAGTTGTTTGTTGTTTTTGGAAGCAAGCTGTAACCCAAGAAGGTTACAGTATTATATTGCTTGAAGGTGTTGCACCCACTGTGAGAGTATTCTTTCCCTTGTCTTTCTTTTGATTGGATTAGTTGAAGTCGGGGTAGTGAGGACCGGCACCTTTATTTGATTGTTTGGTTTCTTCTTTGTGTATTGTCTTTGTGTTCTTTATTGGTTGTGTTGTTTTTTAGGGTTTGGCTCCTGTATTAAGACCTGTCCAGGCACTATAAGTGATGAACCTGGAATCTGGACACTGATACAGCTTCGCCTTAGGGTTGTTGTCACACCCCCGATTTCCACGTGTCACCGGTGGGCCCGGTGTGGGGACAGTGACGTAGTTGGCATCGTCATAGACAATCAACACAATATAATAATGCACAGCGGAAGCAGAATAGATACATTTCAACTTTAATTAAAATGACATAATAACATCATAAGTAGTTGAAACGGATCCACAGGCGGATCAAGTAAAAATAAGATAAAATAGTTCAACAGATATTTGTCGTCCGAGCTTGCGAGACTATAGTGGACGCTCATAGGAAACAGCCAGCCTATTTCGTATAGTACCTGCACTTAACCTTTTGGGAAAAATACGTCAGTTTACACTGGTAAATACAAATCGACTGACTCATTTTGAAAATGATTGAAAATTGATTTAAATGCACAAGGCATAAATATTTTTATTAACTTGGGACAATTATATAATATAAACTTGTGAACGATTTACATGCACTCGTATCTTTGGTGGCCCGGGATCTGCTGTCCGGGCTAAGAATTAAATGACACACCACATTAAAGAGTTATACACGACGAGTGTACGCCTACACCCCGTGCTCTGGTCGTGGCCATCTCGTAAGATAATGCCAAGGATATCCGGGACACGGTCAATAACCCCCCAAAGCCTAAAGTAAGACAAGACTGTTTAAACGAGTCGCACAAGCTATTCAAGACTGTACACCCATAAGGTGCAGGACTTGTGCGCCCGATCAAGCGGTATTTTAAATACCGTACCCCAAGCCCGTATAGGGAAAATAAGTCAAAATGTATTTACCTGAGCAAGTATGTAACACAAACGGTAAGAGTGGTAGCTTTTACTGGGCCTCCTAATCTGGAACAAAGGTTTATAATTAACCTATTAGATTCCTAACGGGTCCTTTATTTAAGCTTAAGCTTTGACCGGTTAGTTTAAGGATGATTCAGTTCACGCACGATTAAGCGAAAGACCGGATAGAATGTGATTTAGACCCGACAAGTTTGAATACTTGTATAATATGGGTATACTAAATACATTCTGGATTTTGAGATAAAAATGATGACGTCTGACCCGTTTCGGTCAATTTACGCAAACTAGTTACGTAAACCGAACCGAACGCAATAAGGGCGTTACGGGTAGCCAAAAGAGTCAAATGCAAGTTCCCTGAGATAATATGCTTAAAATATGATATTATATCAGTAAGTTATGTTCTATATTGCCCGGAATAATTTTAAACCCAATTTATGCCTTAGAAGGGCATTTTGGTCATTTAAAAGATAATAAAAGAGTAAAATTAGAAATCTGAGTTTCGGGTCTGGTTCATACAGTAAATATACTTAATATAACATATTATATCAGTAGGGTATGGCCCATATATCAAATTTATCATTTAAAACCAAACTATGCACCGTAGGGGTATTTTAGTAATTTCACAAGGGCTAAAAATGCCAAAACTGGAAATCTGAGTTCATATACTTATACTTACTGTTATTTATGAAAATATGCAAATTACATCAGTAGGTATAAGTCTTATATGTTTAAAACGAGTATAACGCTTACTATGCGCTTTAAAATGCTAAAAATGCGATTTAAGGGCGTTTTCGGGTTTTCACAATAAATCTGAGATTTTTATATTTCCAGAATACTTAAAATAATTTATTTAACTTATAAAATCAGTAGAAAAAGGTTTTGGGTCAAAAGAATGTGTAAAACTCATTTTATGGCCTAAACGGTCTAAACCGACATAACCCGAAATAACTAGGCGATCTAGGATCCGTTCAGCCAAAAATTAATTAAAAATCATCAAAATTCCCAGAATATTATAATACATCAGTTGGTAAAAAGTTTTGCATCAAAACGTGGCCAGAAATAGGTTATACGCGAAAAGGGCCGTTTATGTAAATTAAGAACATAGTTTTACGCTAATGGCCATAACTCAAAATCTGGACCACCAACTGATCCGAAATTTTCGGTGCAGGTTTATATATTAGAAATAAAGATTTCTACTCTTTCACTTTTCCAAAAATCACGTTTTATATCAAAAAGGGCAAAATAGTCAACTTTATGCATAAATCGGAAACATGCATTCGAATCGGCTAAGCATAGACTTAATCAACGAAAATTCCAGAAAGTTTAACTAAAATAAAAATAGTCAAAAATACTCTCCAATACAGATCTCAAACATGCATGTACGAATCCGAATCGATAGTCTACGAATTAGTCGTTTTATAGGACTTTCGGCTCCGATTCGTATTTATACTATAGATTGTCGAGTTGATGATGATAAAACACATTCTTATATGTATTACAAGTTATTTATGATGATCAATCAGATTGCATGTCTAATATATTAACATTCAAGCTTATTTTTGCAAAAATCACTTCTGTTGACTTTTTAGAAATACGTTTGACTCGACAATTAGCATGCATATAGTGGGAATCAGATAATACCCTTTAGAAGGTTTGTTTCCCACATAAATACCAACATAAATCTGGTTTCAATTCGAGAAATGAGTGATTGAAACTTGTTTAATCAGAAAGTCAAAGTGTATGATCAAACAGTTTGACTTTTAGCAATAATCAAAGCAAGAACGGATTAGAGACCGAATTAGAAGCTTACCAATGTCCTATTGATGTTAAGCTAACACTAGAAATCGGCCTTGATGTCCAGAAATGCTTCAGAGATGCTTGAGAGCTTTTGCAAGTTTGGAAGTTCTTGTTCACAACACAAGTGTTTAGTAAAATGAGCTTTGGATCAGATTTAAAGCTGAATTGTTGATGTTTGCAAGGGGTTACTGTGGCCTAGGCATGCATGCAATGTTATTGGAGCTTTTGGGAGGTGAAAACAGCTGTTACCCACTTAAATTCGGACCCAAATCGCTGCTGTTCGCGGATTCTGCACCTGGGTTTATTGGCAGCTCCAAAGTTTGCCCATTTGTTGCAGTTTTGGTCCCTGTACTTTGGTTGCGATGATTTGGCCATGAATCTTGACTCGTAAACCCTCGAATCTGGTTTTTAAGAACCCTTGGACATTTACCAACATGGTAATGTCCTTGTTTGATTTTGCGCTCGCCCGAAAAGCCATAAAATTTGACGTTGACGCTTTTAACCCCTCAAGTACGGTTTTGGCCATAACTTTCTCATATGATAACGAAACTTCATGAAATTTTTACCACATATTCTAGTGAGTATATTTTAGCTTTACAAAGCTTCGGGTCTGCCAAAAGATCACTCAGAGGTATAAATTCAACATGTTGACACTTTTAGCCCCTATAGTTACGGTTTTGGCCATAACTTTCTCCTACTATAACGAAACTTCATGAAATTTTTACCACATATTCTAGTGAGTATATTTTAGCTTTACAAAGCTTCGGGTCTGCCAAAAGTTCACTCAGAGGTATAAATTAAACATGTTGACACTTTTGGCCCCTATAGTTTGCAATACTTCACTTTTGTGCAATTTCCGCGTCGTATGATCCATGAACCATCCGTTTAAGGTTATAAACATTATGTAGGGTTATCATAGAGCCTATTTATCCATTATTGACACTTTGGACCCTTACGTTCCATAGTTTTCACTGTTTGTCACTTTTAGTCCTCCTAAAGTATGTTTTCACATACCGGAACCTTATGACACGTGTCAAGACATTATTGGACGAAATTTTTCGAGGTGTTACATCCTCACCCCCTTAAAAGAAATCTCGACCCCGAGATTTATTCAAACAAATGGGGATATTTTTCTTTCATCGTGGATTCCACTTCCCACGTGTATTCGGGACCTCTACGGGCATCCCACTTGACCTTAACAATAGGCACGTGCTTCCTTCGAAGCTTCTTTACCTGTCGATCCTCAATCGACAAAGGTTTTTCCACAAATTTTAGACTCTCGTCTATGTGTATATCTATATGCGGTATAACCAGTGATTCGTCAACGAAACACTTCTTCAAGTTACAGATGTGGAACACATTATGAATGGCGCTAAGTTCCTCAGGCAAGTTTAACTTATAAGCGACTGCCCCGACACGTTCGATTATCTCGAAAGGTCCTATGTATCTCGGGCTTAGCTTGCCTTTCTTTCCAAATCGCATTACACCCTTCCAGGGCGATACTTTGAGCAACACTTTATCACCTACATTGAAGTGAAAATCCTTGTGCTTAGGATCCGCATAACTTTTCTGCCTATCCCTGGCAGCTTTCAAACGATCACGGATCTGAACGATCTTGTCTGTCGTCTCAAAGACGATATCTGGTCCAGACAACTGGACATCTCCAACTTCTGCCCAACAAATGGGCGATCTACACTTTCTACCGTATAGGGCCTCAAAAGGCGCAGCCTTGATGCTGGAATGGTAGCTGTTGTTGTAGGAGAATTCAATCAGTGGTAGGTTCTTATCCCAACTACCACCCAAGTCGATCGCACATGCACGAAGCATGTCTTCCAAGGTTTGAATAGTACGCTCACTCTGACCATCAGTCTGAGGATGATAGGCCGTACTAAAATTCAAACGAGTGCCCAACGATTGTTGGAAACTCTTCCAAAAATGCGACGTATACCTCGTATCTCTATCAGAGATAATAGATACAGTTATACCATGCAATGCTACAATTTTATCGACGTATAATTGAGCTAACATATCTGAGCTATACGTCTCTTTGATGGGTAGAAAATGAGCTGACTTAGTCAGTCTGTCAACTATGACCCATATGGTATCATTTCCCTTTTTCGTCTTCGGCAACTTGGTGATAAAATCCATTGTCACCATTTCCCATTTCCACTTGGGAATTTCAGGTTGCTGAAGCAAACCTGACGGCTTCTGATGCTCAGCCTTGACTTGTGCACAAGTCAAACATTTGGCTACATACTCAGCTACTGACTTCTTCAAACCAATCCACCAGTAGTTTGATTTCAAATCCTGGTACATTTTATCAGCTCCAGGATGAACGGAATATTTAGAGCTGTGGGCTTCCTGGAGGATAACATCCCGAAGTCCTCCATAAACTGGAACCCATATTCGTCTGTTTAGTCGCAGCATCCCATCTTTGTCGTGGGATAACTGCTCCTCAGTTACTCCCAACTTTTCTGCAGGATAGTTAGCTTCCAGCACAGCTTCCTTCTGTGCAGCTAACACCCTTTCATTCAAATTATTTCTTATTTCAATGCGCTTGGCATTGATTCTGATCGGTTTAACCCTTTCTTTTCTGCTTAAGGCGTCGGCAACCACATTTGCCTTGCCTGGATGGTATCTTATCTCACAGTCATAATCATTTAGAGTTTCCATCCATCGCCTTTGTCGCATGTTCAATTCCTTCTGATTGAACAGATGCTGAAGACTCTTGTGATCCGAATAAATTATGCACTTGGTGCCATACAAGTAATGTCTCCATAGCTTCAATGCAAATACAACCGCACCCAATTCCAAATCGTGGGTGGTGTAGTTCTTCTCGTGCACCTTGAGCTGTCGAGAAGCGTAGGCAATGACCTTGCCTTTCTGCATGAGTACACAGCCCATGCCAGTATGTGATGCGTCACAGTACACCACAAATTCCTCTATTCCATCGGGCAATGTCAATACTGGCGCATTGCTTAACTTCTTCTTTAGAATGTCGAAGGATTCCTGCTGCTTAGGGCCCCAATCAAACTTAATCTTCTTACGAGTCAACGAAGTTAGGGGCGCAGCAATTCTTGAAAAGTTCTCGATAAATCGCCTATAGTATCCTGCCAATCCGAGGAAACTGCGAATCTCAGTAGGCGTCTTCGGCTCCTGCCAATTCATGACTGCTTCGACTTTAGCGGGATCTACTTGGATACCACGCTCGCTTACTACATGTCCAAGGAACTGGACTTCTCGAAGCCAAAATTCACACTTCGAGAATTTGGCATAAAGCTTCTCTTGATGCAGAAGTTTGAGAATACAACGAAGGTGTTTCTCATGGTCAGTTTGGCTCTTCGAATAGATAAGGATGTCGTCAATAAAGACAATGACGAATTTATCTAGATAAGGCTTGCAGACACGGTTCATGAGATCCATGAATGCGGCTGGTGCGTTAGTGAGCCCAAAAGGCATCACTAGGAACTCGTAATGTCCATAACGAGTCCTAAACGCGGTCTTGTGCACATCTTCATCTTTGACTTTCAACTGATGATAACCTGACCTGAGGTCAATCTTTGAGAAGTAGCTTGCTCCTTGCAGTTGATCGAACAGATCGTCGATTCTGGGTAACGGATACCTATTCTTGATAGTGACCTTATTAAGCTCACGATAATCGATGCACAGACGCATCGAACCATCCTTCTTCTTAACGAACAAGATTGGCGCTCCCCAAGGGGATGAGCTAGGTCTGATAAAACCCTTAGCTAATAAATCATCCAACTGCGTCCTCAACTCCTTCATCTCCGTTGGTGCCAATCTATATGGTGCTCTTGCTACAGGTGCTGCACCTGGAATAATGTCTATCCGGAACTCCACTTGTCTATCCGGTGGCAACCCGGGTAGCTCTTCAGGAAATACCTCAGGATATTCCGAGATAACAGGGATATCTTCAATCTTCGGCTTCGGCTCATCAATGGTAACTTGTGCCATATAAATGACACATCCTTTCTGCATGCATCTGGATGCCTTGAGCATGGACACTTGCTCCGGCAATTCGTGATGGGTATCTCCTTGAATAGTAAGTGACTCACCAGACTGAGTCTTAACTATCACCTGCTTTCTATTGCACAGAATCTGGGCTTGATTACTCGACAACCAATCCATGCCTATTACTATATCGAATCCAGCTAGCTTAAAGGGAAGCAAGGATAACGGGAAGGAATGATTCCTAATGGATATAACACATCCATCTAGAACAGTCGAGTCACACCCCCAAATTACCACCTAGGGCGTGTCCCTGATGGAGGTGTAACGATTCAACAAAGAGCCACCAATCATATCAAACACAAGTTACAATATAATAAAATACCCAATTGAAATTAATGTAACGTCTGAAAAGTTAAATCAAAACCAAGTACTGAGCGGAAGCATAAAAGTATGAATGTATAAATGTATCGAAATCAAATCAAAATAACTATTTATTACGACCACGACCACTCCAGCAGCATCAGACAGCAAGCTCCCCAGTTCCTTCAATAATTACCTACAAGTATGTAAACAAGTGTGTCAGACTACGCTGGTGAGTTCAAGGTTTGTGTTCGTTTACCAAGTTGTGTTACCGATCAAGTGAGTAAAACAGTTTGCAAAATGATATGTTGTTTGTTGTTATGATGTTGTCGTGTTGATGTTGTTATTACTCGAGTACCGAATGGCCAGATGATATGTGATTGCCAACCCCAATGCCTCTATCAAAGCATTGGTCATGTTTTAAGGTAATTAGTTCACGCCCGTTCCCCTTGAACGTCGTGAGGGTGCCAAACCTAATAGCGCTATCAACTAATAACCCCCGTTGCCCTACAAGCAACGTGCCGGTAGATGTAGTGGTCTTACAGTGATAGAAAAACAGAGTACAATAACCAACATCCCGTTACCCTTGCATTCCCCATCGGAACGTTACCCGTTATCCCTACACTGGGATCCATGCTTGAGAAAAGAGCAATGAACTCACCTTCGGTTGCTCGGTAAGACTTAGTTACTTGTTTTCAGTTGTTCAATCAAATCCTATCGTGGATTACCAGAGACAGTCAGTTACACGAATTCACAACCCACATGCCTAGTTACATGTACTACTCAAGCAACAAATAAATAAACATATAATACATCTTGCACATCCTACTAAGCATCCAGATTACATTTTTCGTTACTCAACCCGTGTAATACACGGAGTTGTAAGCTAGTATCATCATTAAATAAAAATTATAATATAACCCACGTAGGATAAAAATTAAAATAAGTTGGGTTTCTCATAAGCAAAAACAACTCAAGAGTTTTACTCTATAAATGACTTTTCGTTTTATTTGCTGTTATTTAGTCCCTCAACATGACTATTGGACCAACCCTATGTCCAATACCCTTCCTTGGCCGTCCACTATAACCAATCAAAAAAAATCATAAGAGCCGCCCCAAATAACTAAGTCCTCAAACATGATAGTGGCCTAAACCCCCCTTGGATCTATTCATACATTATCATCCTTATGACCCATCATGGCCGACAACTACTACCCTATGTAAGTTTTTATTGGACCAAATATATTGATAAAAGAACTAGCAAATTATTGGAGTCAAACAAGGTGTAATCACGTGGTTATCATCATGATGCAATCGGTTAGTGGGCACAAGGTTTGAAACACCAAAATTGTCAATCCTAACCATCATCACCAATAAGCCAAACACATGAAGGTTCTACTCATGCATGCAGACATATAAGATCTATCAAGAAACATGCTGTACGAGAATACATGTGTATCATCATATCAATGTGGCCGACAAACTGATTATATTTCATGTGAATAAAGTGCCTATAATATGTCAATGTGGTGGGTTGCATAGCACTAATTTGACAGCCTTATTATTATGTGAATCCCAACACACTCACTATCATTAATTCTATTCACGTGATCAGTCAATCATTATCACACATTCATGCATACATAAACACGCAAGAATCACATTATCAATCATCAACCGACGCTATTTTTAACTATTATACAATAACAAAATACTTGACACTAACCGAATCAAACGGGAAGATGACGAGAACTTCGAAAGGTATGAGTAGATTGCCGTTGACTTTACTTCGAAGGAGGCTGCTGCCTTTGGATGCGAGAAGGAGGGGGATGGGGTTTCCTGCTGCCGAACGTATGGGAGAGGGTGCCGCACAAAGAAGATGGAGGATGGTAGGAGTTTGTTACGTTTTAAACTGGATAGAATCCTTATTCTACTAAATTTCGTATACATGGTTATCTGTCCATAATAATCGACTTGGGCCAGTTAATTTAGTCAAAAGGAATGTTGGGTTAGTTAATAGATTAACAAGGGAGTTGGGCCGGCTCACTAATTTACAATCGAGTTGGGGCCGGTTGTAAGTTAAAGATGTTGGGCCAGTTATCTAGTTATCTTAGCGGACCGGTTAATAGTTAAAGATGTTGGGTTATGTTTAGCGGACTTCAACCTATCGGGCTTATGTTGTGGGCTTGACCAATACATATACATATAACCTGGACTATACGCAAGACCGGCCCAAGTGTGATATGGCCCACTAACACGCTCGAACATAACCCGACGCGTTTACGTTAAATAACTAGCCGTTGTGAAAGTGAGAGGAGGAATAACGAGGAATTAAAATTTGCGAAGCTAACCTTAGAAGTTCGGGTTGTCACACGGTTTCTATGGTTCCATCGGCTAATTCCACCTCATATTTCACGCTTAAGGTTTTAACAGGAAGGTTCAACAATTTACAAAACTTATCATCTACAAACGACTTATCAGCTCCTGAATCAAAAAAGACTCTAGCAAAAACATCATTTACAAGAAACGTACCGGTAATGACGTTATCGTCAAGGACTGCTTCCTTTGCGTCCATTCTGAAGACTCTCGCATTAGTCTTCTTCCCATCATCAGCCTTCTTCGCATTCTTTGGGCAGTTGGGCCGAATGTGCCCTTTCTCGTTGCAACCAAAACACGTTGCATCCTTCATCTTCTTGCAATCCACAGCTTTAAGGTCTGTGGACTTGCAGATTCCACATCGTTTTTCTGAAGACTGGGATTTCGTCTCCAAACGACATCTCCCAAAGTGGTGCCTCCTGCAGATCTTGCATCTGGGTTTCTCACCCGACTGATGATCACTTTTCCTAGACCCCGACCCTTTCCTGTGGTCGTTGTTCCCTCTATGTCGCTTCTCAGACCTTCGTGAGGTGTCATCCTCACGTTTCCGTTTGTTCTCCTCAGAGCTCTTCATAGCTCTCAATCTTACCACATCCTGAGTGAGGGAGAGGGATAGATCTGCTACGGATCTAAATGTAGTAGGTCTTGAAGCTTTGACGCTTGCCTTTATCTCCGGTGCCAGACCCCCAATAAATCGAGCAATTCTTCGCGGCTCCGGGGTCACCAGATAAGGCACTAACCGAGATAAGGTGTTGAACGTAGTAAGATACGCTTGACAATCGAGGTTCTTCATAACTAAGGATACAAAATCCGATTCAATTCGCTCGACCTCGTGCTGCGGACAAAAGTTCTCTTTGATCAGTGCTACAAACTGATCCCAGTTCATGCTATAAAGGGCGGCCTTACCGGCAGCTTGTAGAAGTGACTTCCACCATGCTAACGCATCTCCCTTAAAAGACTGGGACGCGTATTTCACAACGTCCCTATCAGCACACCCGCTGATATCAACCACAGTATCCATTTCATCAATCCACGTCATACAATCGACGGCTCCCTTCTCCCCAGTGAAATCCCTGGGTTTGCAAGATACGAAATACTTATACGTACAGGACTTGCTGTGCGTATCACGATTTAGCTTGACCTCTTGCCTTGGGATGCTGCTGTGGTTGGAGGAATGATTATCCTCATCATTCTTTGGCCCACTCTTTTTAGATGGCGGCTTACTATGAGCCCCTGAATGAGTCTTAGGCTTGACATGCGTCACTGTGCGGGTTCTACTCTGAGTACCACTAGATTCCTTGAACTGCCTATCCATAGCCTTGGCGACAACATTATCTATCAGTGCTTGCAATTCTTCACCAGTGACGTGAATCCTGGTATTGTCTGGGTGCTCCCCAGAATGACTGTTGGTTTCCTCCGATTTGGCCATTGTAGCTTTAAGCTACAATAAAGGACAAGGTCTATTTAGAACCTAACAGTATTATCGTTCTAGACGATTTATTAACCATGGTATCAAGAACCTTAGCAGTTAATTTAATAAATTTCATTCAGGCTCTTATTAGCAATCAAGGAATGAAAATATATATATCGGCACCATAGGCCTAGTCACAACGGACAATTACTAAATTATAAATTTAGATTTTTATAGGATTATAAATTGTATAATTAAACAAATAACCCTTTACTAGGCAGGGAGTCATAAACTACAACTGCCACTATATAACATAGTTATAACCCGTAGGTATCAAGTCATAAACAGACTTGTGTACAGATATAATCTGTAGATATTTCTTGTCTTGGCAGGGAGTTATAAACCACAACTGCCACTATATGACATAGTCATAACCCGAAGGTATCAAGTCATTAATAGACTTGTATACAGATATAATCTGTAGATAATTTATTAAAAAGGGTGGCTTGTGTGATTCTACAGATCACGCTTAGCCCGGAATGTTAACATGTTTTCAGATGTTAACAGGGAGTTGAATCTTTTCAACCAGGTTTTACCGTCACGGCCAGGCCTGTTAATAAGGCATTCAAGCTAGGTTATACCTTACTAAGATTCTTATAAAATGGCAAATCAAATAAAAATTTATATTTTCCATTATTTAAATATTAAATTCATGTACATAAATAAAATGAGAAATTCAAATTAACCATTTCAAATTTTAAATAAAGTGCTAGTACATCTTTGCCCTAAACGGGACTTTGAAATAACATGAATAACATGAATAACATGCCGGCGCAGGGGCTAAACAAATAACAACAATAACAGAATAAAATAAAGCAAACCCACGCAGGGGTTAACAGAACCACATACCCACGCAGGGGTAGAATAAGATAGATATACCCACGCAGGGGTAGAATACAAGAATAGATGTCCACGCAGGGACATGAGTAAATGAGACAATAGTCAAAGGATTCAATGATCCTTCTTGCTCTTACCCTTGAGCAAGTCAAACACCTTCTTGAACATGCCACTGTTGCGTCGGCGATCAGCTCGCATCTCGTGCTGCAACCCACGTCGCATGCTGTTAATCCCATGCAGGATTTCTTGAACCTGCGGCGGCGACATCATAGGCGCCGGTGGCGGTGGCTGGTACTGCTGCGGCTGCGGTGGCTGTGGCTGCTGGTAACCCGGAGGGTAGCCAAAGGTAGACTGCCCAGCAGTCCAAGTGTCTCCAAATGGACCACTAGGTGGGAGCGAGCTGTAGTTCACAGCTTGCCAATAAGGGTCTCCTGTGTAATCGTAACCCTGAGGGAAAACTTGCTCGAACGGGTTAAACTGAGCTGCGCTGGCATAAGCTGGAATCGGCTCTCCATAATTCTGCGGCGGCAGAGGCGGGATCGGTACTGAAGTGACCTCCGATACGGGATGCGGAGACTCTCCCGTCTCGGACTCCTCGGGAAGAGGCGTGTAGCGGCTGCTACCAACATGTGGAGGGGTGCATATGCGAATCCCTCCGGGCGTAGACATACGCGCATTCCTCCTTGGCCTCTGAGGCGGAGGAGGTAAAACTGGTGGCGGCGGTGGCGACGGAGTGATCACGTCGCGCCAGAGGGCCTCAGATAGGTCCTGCTGCAGAGGCGGCTGCTGCTGAAGCTGCTGCTGCTGAGAGTGGTGCTGCGAGTGCACCGGCGATCCATGGTGAGACTGGAGCATCGGAGAGTTGTGGCGGCTGGGGGTGTAATACCAATCATGTTGCCGAAACCTCTCCTGAAAGCTATCAACACCATTGTAGGGTGATCCCCTAAATGGTGACCCATCCGATATCTCGATGGGATGGTTGGGCGTACCTGACGGTGGCAGAGAAGGGTCCATGTCTTCATCAACTTCCATCTCGTGATCACCAGGGAAGTGGTCCTCCGGTCTTAGTGGGTTATGACCCACTGGCTCATCCACAAAAGCATCAGGGTTATACAGACCCTGGTAAACTGGTGCTGGGTATTGGTGAGGCGACTGATGGAGCGGTATGTAAGATCCATGGGAACCAGGGGCCCATTCTCCGAGTGGGGCCCAAACGATTGGGGTAATGACGGTGAAGTGCTCGCGGATACCGAGTGTCTAGCAGGCTCGGCGAAAGACCTCCAAAGGTCGTTGGCGGCTGTGTTGTGCGTGGCGGATGGAGCTCGCCTATGTGAGGGCCCTGCCTCATGGTCGTGAGATGTAGCAAATCCTCCTCGACCTCTCATACGGGGCGGCATAGTGATCCTGTCAAAAGTCAAACAAGTTGCACAACAAAATATATAAGACAATGCAATAATAAATAAAAAAATAAATTAAACGAATGTTGAACATTTCCTAAGTTCTTTGTCTAGACTCGAAAATCGAGGAATGTGCAATTGTGTAACTGAGATTAAACACAAAAGACTAGTGTTTAATTCACTCAGCGTTGGCTCTGATACCAACCTGTCACACCCCCGATTTCCACGTGTCACCGGTGGGCCCGGTGTGGGGACAGTGACGTAGTTGGCATCGTCATAGACAATCAACACAATATAATAATGCACAGCGGAAGCAGAATAGATACATTTCAACTTTAATTAAAATGACATAATAACATCATAAGTAGTTGAAACGGATCCACAGGCGGATCAAGTAAAAATAAGATAAAATAGTTCAACAGATATTTGTCGTCCGAGCTTGCGAGACTATAGTGGACGCTCATAGGAAACAGCCAGCCTATTTCGTATAGTACCTGCACTTAACCTTTTGGGAAAAATACGTCAGTTTACGCTGGTAAATACAAATCGACTGACTCATTTTGAAAATGATTGAAAATTGATTTAAATGCACAAGGCATAAATATTTTTATTAACTTGGGACAATTATATAATATAAACTTGTGAACGATTTACATGCACTCGTATCTTTGGTGGCCCGGGATCTGCTGTCCGGGCTAAGAATTAAATGACACACCACATTAAAGAGTTATACACGACGAGTGTACGCCTACACCCCGTGCTCTGGTCGTGGCCATCTCGTAAGATAATGCCAAGGATATCCGGGACACGGTCAATAACCCCCCAAAGCCTAAAGTAAGACAAGACTGTTTAAACGAGTCGCACAAGCTATTCAAGACTGTACACCCATAAGGTGCAGGACTTGTGCGCCCGATCAAGCGGTATTTTAAATACCGTACCCCAAGCCCGTATAGGGAAAATAAGTCAAAATGTATTTACCTGAGCAAGTATGTAACACAAACGGTAAGAGTGGTAGCTTTTACTGGGCCTCCTAATCTGGAACAAAGGTTTATAATTAACCTATTAGATTCCTAACGGGTCCTTTATTTAAGCTTAAGCTTTGACCGGTTAGTTTAAGGATGATTCGGTTCACGCACGATTAAGCGAAAGACCGGATAGAATGTGATTTAGACCCGACAAGTTTGAATACTTGTATAATATGGGTATACTAAATACATTCTGGATTTTGAGATAAAAATGATGACGTCTGACCCGTTTCGGTCAATTTACGCAAACTAGTTACGTAAACCGAACCGAACGCAATAAGGGCGTTACGGGTAGCCAAAAGAGTCAAATGCAAGTTCCCTGAGATAATATGCTTAAAATATGATATTATATCAGTAAGTTATGTTCTATATTGCCCGGAATAATTTTAAACCCAATTTATGCCT
Organism: Helianthus annuus; assembly: GCF_002127325.2. Classification (NCBI taxonomy): domain Eukaryota; kingdom Viridiplantae; phylum Streptophyta; class Magnoliopsida; order Asterales; family Asteraceae; genus Helianthus; species Helianthus annuus. Next base: position 156,277,733 of record NC_035445.2, read on the forward strand.
TAGAAGGGCATTTTAGTCATTTAAAAGATAATAAAAGAGTAAAATTAGAAATCTGAGTTTCGGGTCTGGTTCATACAGTAAATATACTTAATATAACATATTATATCAGTAGGGTATGGCCCATATATCAAATTTATCATTTAAAACCAAACTATGCACCGTAGGGGTATTTTAGTAATTTCACAAGGGCTAAAAATGCCAAAACTGGAAATCTGAGTTCATATACTTATACTTACTGTTATTTATGAAAATATGCAAATTACATCAGTAGGTATAAGTCTTATATGTTTAAAACGAGTATAACGCTTACTATGCGCTTTAAAATGCTAAAAATGCGATTTAAGGGCGTTTTCGGGTTTTCACAATAAATCTGAGATTTTTATATTTCCAGAATACTTAAAATAATTTATTTAACTTATAAAATCAGTAGAAAAAGGTTTTGGGTCAAAAGAATGTGTAAAACTCATTTTATGGCCTAAACGGTCTAAACCGACATAACCCGAAATAACTAGGCGATCTAGGATCCGTTCAGCCAAAAATTAATTAAAAATCATCAAAATTCCCAGAATATTATAATACATCAGTTGGTAAAAAGTTTTGCATCAAAACGTGGCCAGAAATAGGTTATACGCGAAAAGGGCCGTTTATGTAAATTAAGAACATAGTTTTACGCTAATGGCCATAACTCAAAATCTGGACCACCAACTGATCCGAAATTTTCGGTGCAGGTTTATATATTAGAAATAAAGATTTCTACTCTTTCACTTTTCCAAAAATCACGTTTTATATCAAAAAGGGCAAAATAGTCAACTTTATGCATAAATCGGAAACATGCATTCGAATCGGCTAAGCATAGACTTAATCAACGAAAATTCCAGAAAGTTTAACTAAAATAAAAATAGTCAAAAATACTCTCCAATACAGATCTCAAACATGCATGTACGAATCCGAATCGATAGTCTACGAATTAGTCGTTTTATAGGACTTTCGGCTCCGATTCGTATTTATACTATAGATTGTCGAGTTGATGATGATAAAACACATTCTTATATGTATTACAAGTTATTTATGATGATCAATCAGATTGCATGTCTAATATATTAACATTCAAGCTTATTTTTGCAAAAATCACTTCTGTTGACTTTTTAGAAATACGTTTGACTCGACAATTAGCATGCATATAGTGGGAATCAGATAATACCCTTTAGAAGGTTTGTTTCCCACATAAATACCAACATAAATCTGGTTTCAATTCGAGAAATGAGTGATTGAAACTTGTTTAATCAGAAAGTCAAAGTGTATGATCAAACAGTTTGACTTTTAGCAATAATCAAAGCAAGAACGGATTAGAGACCGAATTAGAAGCTTACCAAGGTCCTATTGATGTTAAGCTAACACTAGAAATCGGCCTTGATGTCCAGAAATGCTTCAGAGATGCTTGAGAGCTTTTGCAAGTTTGGAAGTTCTTGTTCACAACACAAGTGTTTAGTAAAATGAGCTTTGGATCAGATTTAAAGCTGAATTGTTGATGTTTGCAAGGGGTTACTGTGGCCTAGGCATGCATGCAATGTTATTGGAGCTTTTGGGAGGTGAAAACAGCTGTTACCCACTTAAATTCGGACCCAAATCGCTGCTGTTCGCGGATTCTGCACCTGGGTTTATTGGCAGCTCCAAAGTTTGCCCATTTGTTGCAGTTTTGGTCCCTGTACTTTGGTTGCGATGATTTGGCCATGAATCTTGACTCGTAAACCCTCGAATCTGGTTTTTAAGAACCCTTGGACATTTACCAACATGGTAATGTCCTTGTTTGATTTTGCGCTCGCCCGAAAAGCCATAAAATTTGACGTTGACGCTTTTAACCCCTCAAGTACGGTTTTGGCCATAACTTTCTCATATGATAACGAAACTTCATGAAATTTTTACCACATATTCTAGTGAGTATATTTTAGCTTTACAAAGCTTCGGGTCTGCCAAAAGATCACTCAGAGGTATAAATTCAACATGTTGACACTTTTAGCCCCTATAGTTACGGTTTTGGCCATAACTTTCTCCTACTATAACGAAACTTCATGAAATTTTTACCACATATTCTAGTGAGTATATTTTAGCTTTACAAAGCTTCGGGTCTGCCAAAAGTTCACTCAGAGGTATAAATTAAACATGTTGACACTTTTGGCCCCTATAGTTTGCAATACTTCACTTTTGTGCAATTTCCGCGTCGTATGATCCATGAACCATCCGTTTAAGGTTATAAACATTATGTAGGGTTATCATAGAGCCTATTTATCCATTATTGACACTTTGGACCCTTACGTTCCATAGTTTTCACTGTTTGTCACTTTTAGTCCTCCTAAAGTATGTTTTCACATACCGGAACCTTATGACACGTGTCAAGACATTATTGGACGAAATTTTTCGAGGTGTTACAGTTGTTATTCTCTGTTTGTATATCTGTTCTGTTTGATTCTGTGTTGTGATTGTTAGATCTTGTTATCATGGGTGATGCTGATCTGAATGCTAGTACATCTCAGACCTTAATAAGTAAACTAGATATTGGAGATCCTTTGTATCTTCATCCCAGTGACTCTAGTGCCCTTACTATTGTTAGTGTTAAGTTGAAGGGTACTGAGAATTATTCTGTGTGGTCTACATCTATGAAACTAGCTTTAGAAGCAAAGAATAAGTTTGGCTTTGTAAATGGGAAATGTGAAAGATCCACTGAGGATCATGTGCTTGCTAGTCAGTGGGATAGATGTAATTCTGTGGTGTTAACTTGGCTTTTGAATTCTGTTTCTGAGGAGTTGTTTCTAGGTCAAGTCTTTTCTAGTTTAGCTTCAGAGGTTTGGGAGGATTTAAAAGAAACCTATGACAAGATAGATGGTTCTGTGGTTTATGATTTGTTCAAAAAGATTAATTGTATTTCTCAAAATGGTTCAACTGTGGCTGACTATTATAATAGATTAACAACTATGTGGAAGCAGTTAGCATCAAACTGCCTACATGTTCTTGTAAAGCAGCTAAAGACTATAATGATTTTTCAATGTTAATCAAGTTAATGCAATTTCTTATGGGACTTGATGATGTTTATCAACCAGTAAGAACAAATCTGTTAACCAGAGAAGTTTTTCCATCTGTCAAGGTTGCTTTTTCTGTGGTTTCTAGAGAGGAATCACATAAGATGTCTAGTAATAATGGGTCAAAAGGTCAGAGTGTATCTTTTGTTTCTAAATCTAATCAATCTTTTGAATCAAAAAGGAGAGCATCTAATCAAAGAGGACCTAATCCTGGTTTAAAGTGTACACACTGTAATATGATAGGTCACACTGTTGATAGATGTTTTGAGTTAATTGGCTATCCTCCAAATTTTAAAAAAAGGTCTAACAATCTATCTGGTAAAGCAACTGTTACTGGTAAATCTAATGCTACTGTTGGGTCTTCTGGTAGTGGGTCTACTTCTGGTATGCCTTTTACATCTGAACAGATAGCCAAGTTGTTAAGCTTAGTTGGTGAAAAATCTGCTAGTGTGTCAAATACTGGAGTGGAGTCAACAGGTGTAGGAGGTGAGTCCTGTTTGGTTAATAATTGTGTTAGTTGTTCTAGTTCTTTATTCTTTGGTGGTGCATTTAGTTGGATTGTTGACTCTGGGGCAAGTCAACACATGGTTAATGATGATAAAGATATGTTTAATGTTGTTGATGTTTCTGAATTTGATATTAAAGTTGGTCATCCAAATGGTACTAATGTTAAAGTGTTAAAAATTGGGAATGTCAAGTTAATGAATAATGTGGTTTTAAAAGATGTGTTTTATGTCCCAGGGTATCATGTCAACCTATTATTTGTTCATAGATTAGCTAAGGATAATAGTATTGAGGTTGTGTTCAATGAGGATAATTGTGTGTTACAGGATTCCAAGTCAAGGAAAATCTTGGTGACTGGTAGTCAGGATAGTGGTCTGTATTTTGTTGGTAGAAATGGTAATTCTGTGAATGTATGTTTTAATAGTTTTGTTAAGGCAAGTTTATGGCATAGTAGATTAGGTCATCCTTCTGACCAAGTTCTAGCTGTGTTGAAAGATAACTTTGATGTTAAAAGTGTTGAACATGGGCCTTATGATGTGTGTCATAGAGCCAAACAAGTTAGAGTTCCATTTCCTCTTAGTGAACATAAAACTAAGTCAGTTGGTGAGTTAATACATCTTGATTTGTGGGGGCCATATAAAGTTACTAGTTATGAGGGGTTCAAATATTTTCTAACTATTGTGGATGATTTTTCTAGAACAGTTTGGTGTTACTTGTTAACAAGTAAAACTGAAGTGTTTGACAATTTTTGTAACTTTTATAAGCTGATATTGACACAATTTGAGAAGAGAATAAAAATTATTAGAAGTGATAATGGAACTGAGTTTGTTAATAACCAAATGAACTTATTTTGTAAAAACAAAGGGATTTTGCATCAAACTTCATGTGCTTATACTCCACAACAGAATGGAGTTGTGGAGAGAAAGCATAGGCATCTTTTGAACACAGCTAGAGCTTTGATGTTTCAGGGTAACTTGCCTCTTAAGTATTGGTCTGATTGTGTTTTAACTGCTGTTTACTTGATTAACATGTTGCCCTCATCTATGTTAAATGGTAGGAGTCCATATGAAGTAGTGTTTGGTTTTAAACCCTCATTAGCTCATCTAAGGAACTTTGGATGTCTTTGTTTTAGTACAATCTTTTCTGAATCTGATAAATTTGCTTATCATGCTGATAAGTGTGTTCTCATTGGTTATTCAAATGTAAAAAAGGGATATAAATTGCTGTGTTTAGATAATAGAAAAGTATACTTTTCTAGAGATGTGAAATTTTATGAAAGTGTGTATTCTTTTAAGTCTAACTTAGATAAAAGTCAAGAGCAATTTAATAAAACTGATTTAAATCAGATTAACTTTTTTGATTTTACTGAAACAATAACATCTAAAGTTCCTGCAGTTCCCAATGATGAAGAGGGTACAGCTGGTGCTCAAGATCACTGCAGTGATGATCAGCAGCCAGTGTCACCCTCTACATCTGCCACTGCTCCAAGTGTTGACAATGGTCAACATGATAATGACCAGTTAGGTAGTAGTTTGGGTAACATTGGTGAGGCAGAGGACACTGTAGGATCACATGTTGAGACCAACCTATCTGAGGGACAATCTGTTAGGAAATCATCTAGAAAAGTAGTTTTTCCACAAAGGTTTAATGAATATGTTGTAGAAGGAAAAGTTAAATATGGAATTGAAAAGGTGGTTAACTATGCAAATTTGTCTGCTGAGAATTTATGTTTTGTTTCATCTTTGAATAAAGCTGTTGAGCCTAGTTCATATAATGAAGCTGTAAAAGACCCTAGGTGGATAGAGGCCATGAACAATGAAATGGAGGCTCTGTATAGAAATAACACCTGGGTTATTGTAGATTTGCCTAAGGGAAGAAAACCCATTGGGTGTAAATGGGTGTATAAGATAAAGTATAAGGCAAATGGTGAAGTAGAAAGGTATAAAGCTAGACTTGTTGCTAAAGGATTTAATCAAAGAGAAGGTATTGATTTTGGTGAAACCTTTTCACCTGTTGTTAAAATGGTAACTGTTAAGAGTTATATTGAAGCTTGCTGTTAATAAAGGTTGGCCTTTATATCAACTTGATATAAATAAGGCATTTCTGTATGGTTCTTTATCTGAAGATGTTTATATGTCATTACCTTAGGGTTATTTTGATAATGAGAAAAATAAAGTGTGTAAGCTAGTTAAATCACTTTATGGGCTTAAACAAGCCCCTAGGAAGTGGAATGAAAAGTTAACTTCTGTTTTGCTTGATATGGGCTTTGTTCAAAGTCTGTGTGACCATTCTTTGTTTGTTATGAACAAAGGTGATGTGTTAGTTGTATTACTTGTCTATGTTGATGATATAGTGATTACTGGAAACAGTTTAACAGAAATCACAAGAGTTAAGAGTTGTTTAAGTCAAAGTTTTCAAATTAAAGATTTAGGCATTTTGAAGTACTTCCTTGGTATTGAAGTCTTGTATTCTGGTGGGTCTGTGTGTTTGTCTCAAAGGAAGTACTGTTTGTAGTTGCTCAATGAGTTTGGATACCTAGGGTGTAAACCTGTTGGTACTCCAATTGAGCAGTCTCATATTATTACAAATAAAACTGACAAAGATGAGAAGTTTTTGGAAAATGTCAATGGTTTTCAAAAATTAATTGGCAAATTGATATACTTGTCATTAACACGTCCGGATATAAGTTATACAGTTCAGTTCTTGAGTCAATATATGCACAAACCTTGTCAGTCACATTTAGATATAGCTTTAAGACTGTTAAGGTACTTAAAGCAAAGCCCTGGCAGGGGTGTTATGTTCAGGAAAACAGGTAGCCTTGATTTGTCAGGATATGTGGATTCTGATTGGGCAAAGTGTACTAAGACTAGAAAGTCTGTTACTTGTTTTGGGGTGTTTCTTGGAGGAACACTTGTGTCTTGGAAGAGCAAAAAACAAGGTATTGTTTCTAGATCTACTGCTGAGGCTGAGTACAGGGCTATATGCTCAGCCACTTGTGAGGTAATGTGGATTAAGAACATTTTAACTAAGTTAGATGTGAATTGTGCTTTGCCTGTTACACTATTCTGTGATAGCAAGTCTGCTATTTCTATTTCTTTAAATACTGTGTTCCATGAAAGAACAAAACACTTTGAGTTGGACTTGCATTTTTTGAGAGAAAAAATTCCAAGTGGCATTATTGACCCACAAAAAATTGCATCTGATAATCAGATTGCAGACATTTTCACTAAGGGCCTAAATGTTGGACAACACAGTGTGTTGTGTGAAAAATTAGGTTTGTTTGATATGTTTGTTGTATGAATTATGCGGGGATGTTAAAATAAATGGGCTTATATTTCTTGTAATTCATACTTCAAATATACTGTTATTGGGCTGATTGTTATTGGGCTCTGGATATTATGATGACATGTTGTTGGGCTTGTCAAGTTGTTACAGTTGTTGTGAGTTCGTTATAGGCTCAGGGTGTTAAGTGTAACTTCAAGGGGTTTTGTGTGTTGTTCTTAAAAGTTCAGGGTCTTCCTTGTATCTTGTGATGGCAGCTGATATATAATGGAGGAGAGAGAATGAAGCTTCTCAGTTGTTCCGGATATTTTCTAGGGTTTCATTCACTTCTCTCTGTGTTCGTTCTTGCGGTGTTCATCTGGATTGTTCACCTTGGTTCATCTGGTGTTAAAGATCTTCATCATCTAGAGTTGTAGATCTCAATGTTGAGATCGTGATTGTATTAGAGATCTTGTTGATCTCAGTTTTTGTTTTTACTTTGTTTGTATTTCTGTTATGTTCAACAGATTTTACTAATCTGTTGAACTTGTATTGTATTTCATATAGATCTCATAAGTTTGAGATCTAGGGTTACTGGTTGGGTGTTTTTCTGGTTTGGGTAAATCAATAAAAGTTTTGTCACCGTTTTGTCACTAGATCTGGTGTGTTCTTTATATCTTTGTTAGATCTATACCATTTTACAAAAATCAAGTTAAAAGATATAATTAAAATTTTAGTGGCATTGATTCAGAAAGGGGACGACTTGAATAATTCATTTTAAAAATAGAATAAAATTATACAATGAAAAAGATGACGGTCAAAGAACCGGGTCTGCAGCAATGGACTATCTACCCCGTATCTGACCTGCCCAGATCTTTCTAGTTTGACCTAGCTCGTTTGTTGACCTTGAACAAGTCAATTAGTTTTTTCCTTCACCCATTTGCCAAATTTCCGTCATCCATGATTTCACAAATTTACATGTAATGTATGTCATCTGATCAATGTTTGAAAAACTGGTTCAAACTAGCAGGTAGTGCCGGTTGAACCGTCCGGTAGGACCGATAAAACCGTTCGTTACATCTGATTGAACCGCCCGATACACCTGATTAAACCTTTTCTAAGCCTAATCCGGTACGGTATAAAAACCGGATTTTGAAACATTGCATCTAACATTGATTCAAGAACACAAAAGTCTTGCAACGAGAAGATACCTTTTCAGGAGAAGTGGACGCAAGTGACAAGTCTAGCTTCGTCTTCCAAGTTCAACGATCAATCATGGAGCTCTAAACTCAATCCATCATTGGTAGATACAAAAACCTACGAGGGAGAGGCCATCTAGGCTCAAGTGAAATTAAAAATAATGTTTGAACTTGTGTACAGGTTCAATTTTTTTACCGGTCCATTCTTTTGTACCTAGGGCTCAAATCAGTTTGGGTTGAGAATTAGTTTTAAGGTTGAATATCGCAACCCACTCAAACCGTTTTGGATCGAGTTTAAAACCAATTTAGGACAAAAAAAATAAATAAATAGATTTTTTGCATTTTTCAAATCAGGTCGTGTTATAAACTAGTTTCAGAAAAACAAGACTACAAACCAATATGTCAATATGTGAACTGACATGTTAAGTCGGGTCCACACCAGCTTTTTACAAATGCTTGCATACACTTAAAACACACAAAAAAAAACATAGGGTTCTTAGAGACATATTTTTTTTATTATTTAATATATAAAATTACATTTATTCAGTGGCGTCTCCGAGAATTCACGTACCCTGTTCGAGCTTGAAAAATGGGCCCATATGCTTTAACGATAAACAACATAATTACGAAAATGACAAAAATTGTAATATTTGATAAACAATGCAATTTCGACAATGACAAAATCATAGTATTCTAATGAGTTACATAGTATTCTAAATAGTTGCCGAAAATCGTCTATTATATTGATTAAGTGGACCAAACTCTATAGTAGTATCTCTTTCAGGACCTTTCGCTACCAATACCTTAAGCTCATCCGCATTAAGTCCTCCCACCTTCTTGGATCAAATATGTCCACACGTTCTTGTTGCTTTTCAACATTTTCTTGTTGCTTAGCAACGTCTTCTACTTCCAAAGTTCCTCCTCGTCTTCTACTTCCACACGTTCTTGTTGTTGTTCTTGTTCTTGTTCTACTTCTAATTCTACTTCAACGTCTTCTTGTTGATTTTCAACATTAACTGTAGGTAGATTAGGCGTCAAAAACTTTTGCATAGCACCAGCTTGAGACTTCACCAATTCATCCGCTCGTTTCCTTTTTAGACGTTTTTGCCATCCGGAAGCTTGTTTAGGAGCCATTATTCATTAACGCCTAAAAAAACGATAACACTTAATCAATACAACAATACACGATGCGGGTTTTAATGTTCAACAAAATAATAATCAACATCAACAATTAAACTAGCAGTTCTGTAAATATGAAATTATGATTTATGAATATATGATATTGATGATCAGTTCTATCAAAATTTCAACAATTAAAGTATTAAACTAAGTAATTAAAAGTTATATTATATAAATATGAATATGAAATTATGAATAAATGAATAATAATCATTAATCAACATCAACAATTCCGATGTCACAACCGACACAACTCAATGACTCATCTCAATATGACAATATCTCATAACTTTCACTGTTCAATCAAAGTTTCAACTACAATATTCTATAAACGAACCTGAAACCTAATCTTCTGCCGTGCCGTAGTGCCTTCGTGTCGTTCGATTTCCTGCTGCGATTCGGTATTTCGAAGTTCCGTTCGTCCAGTTTCCAGGCCCTGCGTATTTCTTTTTTTTTTAAATCATTTTAGTATTGGGTTGGGCCCAATAAACCTATTGTTAAGTTGGGTAAATTATAAAAGTTACAAATCTTTTGATAATGGGCCTCTATATTGGATTTGTTATGTGTGTACAACTCTTTTTAAAAAAATAACATATATATATATAAATATATATATATATATATATATAGGGTAGGGTGTAACAACTCTCATTAAAATTAATAATTAGGATGGTAATTAGCTATTAAGGAAACCCTAATTAAGAAACCCAAGTAATTCTGCACTAACCCTAGAATTTCCAGAACAATCAGAATCAGGATCAGGGCCCCTAAAACTCAGGGGGGGGGGCAAAACCCTAATAACGATTATCTTCATAACTAATTATAAAATTCGAAAAATTAAAAACCGTCGACACAGCAAGCCTACATGCACGAAGGGCTACTCTATGAAAATAGGGTGATCACTCGCGTAGCGCGACGCCTAAAGGGGTACCCCCTCGCGCTACGCGACGGTGTCAAATTTTCAGTATAAATAGCAGGGGTTGGGACTTGAAATTTGGCACTTGAACGACGAAAATCGGAGTTACGTAGATCGAGTTATAAGCAAAACAGTCCAACACACACACACAATTATCGAATCGCTGCCGCAGAACAGGGTAATTACTCGATCGCTATTACGGTTCAGTTTCCAGGATCAATATACCCAAAGAATGTCTAAGTGCCGCCCACATTGGGCTATGCTTTGTCGTTGTCGATAATTCGATAATGAGTTGAAGCATTGTACTTTGTCGTTGTCGATAATTCGATACACGAGTTGAAGTACTATACTTTGTCGTTTGTCATTTTGATAAATGAGTTGAAGTATTGCACTTAGTCATTCATTGCGAATATTTGATCTCGGGAAATTATCGTAACTGCTGTATTGATTACTAACTCTGTTTTGTGTGCATTATTATGAAATTAGGATAAACAAGGATAAAATTACATTCTGTCAGTACTAAATCTGCAATGTGAGTTATTCTTCTTTTATAAACTCTTTTCTCACAGTTTGTGAGTTGTTAACTGTTTTACAATACTCCAAATTATTTTCAGAATTATAACTTACAGTGATTAAGTTTATGTAATCACCAAATTACAGCCGGTATGTGGGGTATTGTGCACATTACTTGATAATCTTCACCATTGGGGCAGCCATTGGGTGATATGACCATAATCACAGATACCATTGGACGTATGGGCCAATGGATCGAGTGGTAAAGTACTGTGGGTAGTTGGTTGATATCAGAGACATTGTAAAAGATCTTACCACTGTGAATTATAATAAATGTGTCGTTTTCAGTAACTAGAATAATTCACTCAGTATTTCCCCGCTGACAAAATCTTTTTCAAACATGTTTCAGGTGATCTGCTGTAATTCAGGAAAAATGCAAGGGGAAGCATTTCAAGCTTAAGATAGTGGCTCAATATAAAATAAAGAATTATGTTTTATTAATAAAATCTTGTTATTGTAAATTATCCGGGGTTGTATCCCGAATTGTGAAATAAAATAAATCGGGAAATATTTTAACTTAGCCGATCCTGTGAAATAAATTTTCCGCTGCTAAACTCACAATAAACAGAATACCGCAGACTTTCTGTCCCGCGGGTCCTGAAACGGGTAAAACCGGGTCGGGGGCCGTGACATAGGGATATGGTAAAAAGTGTCTAAAATGTAAGAAGGGTAAGAAGTGTTTTAAACCATTGGATATGTGATCTAATGGTTGAGATCAATAGTGCAATAATGTATTTTTCAATGTTTTAAATATGGTAACCGTATCCTACATAACCAAAAACACCTACATTCACTCATTTTTCCTTAAAAATCGGAATTAATAATCAATATCTAAATCGGAAGCCTCTGTGTTTTATATAAGATTCAAGGCGTGGTGTTTTACGTTTAGAAGAACTATAATCAGATTCATGGCGTGGTGTTTTAAAACATCTGGATAAATTGACTATGATTCAAGTCATGGTGTTTTATCTAGAATCCAAAAAACACCATGACTTGAATCATAGTGTTTTATCTGGAGACATTGTTCAATACAAAACATGACTATGATTCAATACAAAACATTCCCAGATTTTAAAACACCATGACTATGATTCAAGTCATGGTGTTTTATCTGGACAATCAATACAAAACATTCCCAGATTTTAAAACACCATGACTATGATTCAAGTCATGGTGTTTTATCTGGACAATCAATACAAAACATTCCCAGATTTTAAAATACCATGACTATGATTCAAGTCATGGTGTTTTATCTGGAGACATTGTTCATGGCGTGGTGTTTTAAACATCTGGAGACATTGACTATGATTCAAGTCATGGTGTTTTATCTGGAGTTCAAGTCAGATAAAACACCATGACTTGAATCATAGTCAATGTCTCTAGATGTTTAAAACACCACGCCATGAACAATGTCTCCAGATGTTTAAAACACCACGCCATGAACAATGTTTCTAGATAAAACACCATGACTTGAATCATAGTCAATGTCTCCAGATTTTTAAAACACCACGCCATGAACAATGTATCCAGATGTTTAAAACACCACGCCATGAACAATGTATGATTAAAAGATGTTGCGATTAAAAGATGATGAAGAATATAAAACAATCAGATGTATAATGTTTCCTAAAATTTCTCCTAATTCAAAATTCGATTTAAACCCTAAAAAAACTAATCGCCAGTTTTTTTTTTTTTGGCAGTTATTCTTGGAAATCAATTAAATGATAAAAATGTCAAATTACTAATATACCCTTTTGAATTAATTAGGATAAAGGACACTTGTCATTCCCAAATTATTTCTCATACTTCTCACAAAAGTCCCACTTTTTACAGGATCCTCTACCTATATATATATATACTAGTACGGTGCCCGCGCGATGCGGCGGGCGACACTTTGCATTGCGGTACTCGTTTCTGGTAGTTTTCTTATTCATATAATATTTATGATAACACTATTATGGTGGATATATGTCACAAGTGTTACACATATGTAATGTTTTTTTATAAAAATTAATAATCAAAAGACAAAAAATATTGTTTTTTTATAAAAATTAATAATCAAAAGACAAAGAATAAAAGATAAGTTGTTATAATTGTAAATTATGTTTATTTTATTGGTTAAATTATAAAGTATAATTTTATTTTTTAAAGTTCATAACTTTTTTTAAATATCCACATGGTACTTATCCAACAAACTTTAAGTTTAAAATTTTTGTTTTTATAAAAATAAAAAATAGTATTTGACTTGTAAGTACGTTTTAGACCTTTAACTTAAATTGTTAAATTTCATTTTTTACAGATATAAAAAATTTATATTTTTATAAGATTTCAAGAACCGTTTTTATAAAAAAAAATAGGATGTTCAAAGTTTATATCTTTGTTAACTTTATATCATACTAAGTTCAAATTTTTAGTTCCTAACTAATCTTATCTATATGAGTCTACTTTTAACTTATAATCCCTAAAAATATGCAACACAATCTACTATGTATCTAGTCAAGTTAGTAAAGAATTCTTTTGAACTGACTAATATTATCTATAACAATATAGTTGAATTTATTATTCCTAAAAATTTGCAACACAATTTAGTATTTATCTAGTAATGCTTGTAAATTTTTGGAGTATTTTATTTATATTACTTGTTACAAAAATTGTTTATAAATTTTTTTTTATGAAAAACAAAATGTTTTGTTTATAAATAAAGTAAAAAAACTGTTTTACACATGTAAAGTTTCGTTTTTAATAAAAAAATAATAATCAAATGACAAAAAATAAAAGATAAGTTGTTCTAGTTGTAAAGTAAGTTTATTTTGTTGGTTAAATGATAAAGTTTATAATTTTATTCTTTAAAGTTCATAACTTTTTTTAAATATTCACATGGTACTCATCCAATAAACTTAAAGTTTAAAATTTTTGTTTTTATAAAAATAAAAAATAGTAGTTGACTCGTAAGTACGTTTTACACCTCTAACTTTAATTGTTAAATTTTGTTTTTCTATATATAAAAAATTTATATTTTTATAAAATTTTAAAAATAGTTTTTATAAAAAAATAGGATGTTAAGAGTTTATATCTTGATTAACTTTATATCATAGTAAGTTTAGTTTTTTTAGTTTAGCTTTAGAGTTTATTACTTTATTATTTTTTAATTAAGAAATACAAATTATGCAATTAATATCCAAGAATAACTGCAATATTTTATAATTTCAGCTCGACTATATCTATCTGCAACATCTATTTATTGCAACTTTAGGATATTAACTTATATAAGTTATGTTGACTTATAAACTTAGAATACTAACTTTATTTTGAACTTTATTAATATGGTCATGCATTATATTGACACCAAAAATAAAGGTTAAAAATAAAATAAACTTTATTCATACGTCTAGATCAAACATAACAACTCAAATGAAAACAAAAACATATAACACTTGATGAATTTCATATAGACTGCATGAAATCCGTTCCGCTTCTGAATTGACACTCGAGGTAACTTTAATCGGGTTTTATGGTTTGTGCTTGAATCGGCAGTATCTTCTAATTCCTCTTCTTTGTCATTGTCCTCATAATCGTCTAAATTAACTAGTTTAATACCCGTCCGGTGGACGGGTCACGCTAATAGCGTAACAAACAAATTTATTCCCGTACACGGATCAAAAACCTCCCACGTATACTGTTCATTCCACGTTGGTGAAAAACTATCAATAATCGTTCTCGTGCGAACCAATTTATTCCCATGCTTCGCCACACAAAACGCATCCGTTGACCCACGACAGTCTTGTGTCTTCATAGGCGACAACCCCTTCGCACTTATAACCCCGAGCTCCAAAATCCAACTGCTCGGTTTCCATATTTCCTTCGCTGTCGGCCTTAAATCACGACTATAATTCGTATACTCATCCAACACATGTTACCCTCCATCCAAACACACTCATAGATGAATTCGACTCGCGAACTTTGCTTCTTTTTTCTCACCATCAATCACCTTATGTCTCTCAAGGTTGTGCCATTTTGAGTGTACGACTTTATTGTCCCATCTTCGATGAACCGAGTACAATGGCAACAAACATTTTCCTAGAATCTCATCTTTGTTACCTCTCTTCTACGGTTAACATTAAAGCTTCTTTGAACCGGTTCTGCTGCTACAAACAAAGCCACTGCGCGCTGTGACCCATTGAAACCCAATCACCAGGAAGTTGTGCTGCAGTTTGTTCACCACCTAGTGGAGCAAACTGGCCCCAGATGCTTGTACCTTCATCATTCATTTTATAAAAAAAACTTATATCTTACACTTCAATAAAATCATATTTATCAAAAGACACTATAAGGTGTATAAAAACCTGAATGGTTTGAAATGGTGTCGACCAGAATCTCTCTGAATCTAATCAGACCTTCGGGATTCTCTTCACACTCTTTCATCATGTTGAAGCATTTGGCTAGATATTCACCTTGTTGAGCTGCCACCTAAGACAACAACAACAACGACGACGACGACAACATTAGATTTAATAACAGATTATGTTTTTATTGATCAAGGTAGTTGTTATTTGGATTTACATGTGCAGTTGGAGGAAGACTTTTCATTTTGGTATCCACTTCAAAAAGTGCTTTTTTAAATTTCTCAATATCCAGTTGAGTTGCCTTTTTTGCAGCATCGTCTTGATTACTCTGCAGTAACTCGATGAAATTCTTCAACTTTTTACTCTTTAAATGAAGCTCCACTTGAGGATACCGCTCGATGATGTCGTTGATTACTTCAGCAAAGTCTCCTACGTTCAGCTTTCCGCTCTTGTTCTTATCCGCCTTGCTAAATATGGCTGAGATATCTTCCTGCAAACCCATTTTGCATAATAACATTTATTCAATTCATATTTTTATTTTTAATTTTGTGTTTATAATAAGTTAACAACATACCATTACTTTACGTTGATTTATCGTAGCACAATCACCAAGAGCATACACATTCGGCACTCCTTCCACCCTAAGCCATTCATCGGTTGCCATAACTCGTCTGTTTCCCTGTAATTCAACAAACAAATTATTTATGTTTGAAGTTGATAAGAACACTAGAAAGAAAGCATGTATGAATAATGAAATTAACCTGGCCAATTTGCTTCATGAAATCCATTACAACAGGTCGGGTTCCAATTCCAGTTGACCACACAACCATTCCGTATGGTAAATCTTTCATTTCACCGGTTGATCTTTCTTTAAGAGATATTGATTTGTCAGACACTTTCACCACCATTGACCCGGTTTTCACGTTAATACCATCTCTCTTGAACTTTTCTTCAGCAAAATCAGTTATTCTTTTGTCAAACCTACATACCAACAAAAAAGCGAGTATAATGCTTAATCAAACCATCATGTATAATGCTTTCATATTTGAAAACTTAAGGTCCTTACATGCTTAATATGTGATCACCGGCCTCTAGCAGTGTTATCGTCGTATATATTCCTCCAGATCAGGGTACAGTTTAACCAAATCTTCATGAAGAAAGTCGTGAAGCTTGGCTGCAAACTCCACCCCTGTGGACCCACCTCCAACCACCACAAAATGCAAAATTCTTTTCTTTTCGTCTTCACTTACACTCGGAAGACTTGCCCTTTCAAAGCAGTCAATGACACTCCTACGGATTCTAAGTGCATCTTCTACTTCCTGCAAAGAATATCCTTTCAAGTACACGTATAAAACTATAAATACAAATAAACCTTTTTGTGAATGAACATAATAAGAAATCATACCTTCAAGAAATGAGCGTTTTCAACGACACCAGGGGTTTGGTTATGCTTTTTTTTATAAAAACAGATTTTTATGCTTTAGTTGTTATAGTTAGATGCTTATAAACAACTGAATTAACCAAACAAACATCATTAAAACCAACTTTTATAGTTTTTATTTTTTATTAACAATATGCTATATCAGGTTAAGTTATAACTATATTATAGATAAAATAGTCTAACCATCTTGATAGCCACTGCATATGAACAACAGTTTTAAACGGTACCCTTTTCTCATTTGTGTGAGATTTAGCTTTCTTTTTTAAATCACGATCTTCACTTAATAGTTTTAGTGAAGTTCTATTTTCATTTTGCCTTTTGATTTCATTGGGTTACATGAAAAAATATTGAATTTTGACAAAAAAATAAAATAAATAATGAACCTACATACCTTGAACTGGTTGAATGTCCCCCATAAGCAAGTAGAGATAACCCTAAATGGAACCAATAATTTAACAGTATAAACCACTAAGATACAAACGATTATAATCAAATTCGGAATTGAAATTTTATAATCAAATTCGGAATTGAAATAAATGTGATGAAATTATACCTCAAGGATGTTCCGAGTGCAAGAAATGGTAGTTCTTGATGAAACGGTGAAGATGATGATGAATAAACGATGTTGAATAAGATAATGAAAGGGCGATGTCACAAATTGATGTGGGATAAAACCGATACCTGGAATGCAGAGGGAGACATGTCTGTTCAGATATGGAGCTAGGGTTTTTTGTAGTAGAGAAGATTGACAGAGTTGAACCCTGAACTGAACTCAGGATTGCACCATTGATAATACTTGAAGAACGGGAGGAGAGAAGAGGAGCCGAGTAAATAGGGAAGTGGGGCGAAGTTACGCGTGAATCCATAATAATGTGGGAAAACCACCGGTGAGAAACTGCCTTGAACTGGGGAATTGTGGAGATAATGGGGGGGTAACCACCACTGAAGGAACATAACCGCCCTAAACTGCTCTAATAGCAGTTATTTTTGTGAGTTTATGTGGCTAAGATTTAATCTCAGCCAAATCTAATGGTGGAGATTGATTTGAGAGTTGGTTACACTTAATGGGTTCCATATATATATATATATATATATAATAACCTCACTCCATTTCCATTCAGAGAGTCTCTTGAATCTCTTCCTTTGAGTCTCAAAACTTCTGATCCTTAAAAAGGACAAAAATTAAATACAAAATAAAAAAAAAAGATTAAATAAACATTAAAACTACCTCTTCACTAAATTCATGTTGAAGATTAAACTTGTATGTACTAAACATTGCACCATAAGAAATAATATCAACACTTTTATCACAATCATCCTGCAATAAAACACACATATAATAACATAACGAACATATTAATATGAAAGATATATGCAAAATTAATACTTAAAAACCAGCAAAATCAATACCTTAGAAGCTTGTTCAACAACTGGGTTGTTTAAATTGGCATGTTTGTCATGCAACTGAATCTAAAAAATCAAATAAGTTAATATTCACATAAAAGTAAATAAAAGAAAACAATTATTCACTGCTGCGATATAATAGAACTGACCTTAAAATTTTCAATCTCGCATGCTTGGTTTTTCGCAACAATTAAATTCAAAAGTGGATCCATTTTTTAACTTTGTTTAGCAATAGATACAGGGATGTCCTGCTATGTATTTATAGTAGAAACTATAGAAGTGCATTAGGGTTTAATTTTGGATTTGCCACCCCTTTATTTAGGAAGTTTGTTGTGGTTAGTTGTAAGTTTTTATAAGATATATCTAAGTATAGATATTAGGCTATTTTAATAAAATAAAATGTGACACATAATATCTTCATTTTATGTTACAGGACTTTTAATTCTTTTTGTTTTTTGTTTGCATTTGTAGATTAGGCGCATTAGATCACAAGTATTAATTACTTGTACATTAAAGCATTATCGACTTGTACCTTTTAATCCATGCATCGATATCGAACAAGACAACTATCGAAACTTCGACAAAAATGTGTAGGTCGTCATGCTATCTTTGGATTTTTTTAAACAATATAGTTTATAAGACATGTCAAGAATTCGTAAAAAAAAATATAAGTTTGTTGTGGAGGGTGAATTGTAACTAATTATCTAATAATTTTTTTAAAACCTCAGGGATTTAAATGTAAAAAGTTTAGGGGCTAAAAAATAAATAATGTTTAAAAGATCAAACTACCCTCATTTTAAGGGTCTTTCTATAAATAAAGGGGGAAGAAGTTCTTATTTTTTGGGTATCTTAAAATACCCCTCCCTCATGCATTATAATATAGTATAGATATATATATCGATTTTTTTTAAATCTCGTGGCCCTCGAAAAAACGGGCCTTGTGCGGAAGTCCTCCCCGCACACCTAAAGAGCCATCCATGCATTTATTCAACCCGTGTAATAAACAGGTTTTTAAAAATATTTTTTATTTGTTTGGTATATACAATTAAATTTATTCAACCGCTTAATACACGACTTTTAATCTAGTTTACTTTTGGTTGAAGAAGAACACACATGAATTCTGCTTCCCCTCATTCCTAACATTTCTCACCAAATCAAAGTCAGTGTTAGTTTGAAGAAGAATACGCATCAATTCTGTTTCCCTTTTTCTCTCTGTGATGATGATGATGACGACGACTCGCACAATTTCTCATCTTCATGCTTTCATCAAATTCAAAGGTGACTCCTTTCTTCTTCCTTCAAGAAACCCCCTTTCATCTTCCCCGTTAGGTTTAGCTTCTCTTCACTCTAATTCCTTTTTAAATAACGATCGTCCTCTATCTAAGTTTCAAAAAGTTACCAACTTGGATCATGCCTTTAACCTGTTCGATGAAATGACACAGAGACGACCACTGCCATCTGTTGTTCACTTTACTCAGTTGTTAAATGCTGTTGCCAAAATGAACCATTTTTCTTCTTCTCTCCACCTTTTTAAACAGATGTGTCTCATTGGAGTGCCTGTTAACGAGTACTCTATCAGTATCGCAATCAAGTGTTGTTGTCAGATGTCTCGCACCAATGACGGTTTTGCCCTCCTAGCTTCTTGCTTCAGGCGAGCTGTTGTCCCAAATGTCTTCATATTTAATACACTCTTAGATGGACTCGTCATAGAAAATAGGATTGCTGAGGCAGAGAGACTCTTCAAGAAGCTCATTAAGCAGAAAATTTGTGAACCTGATGTTGTTACATATTCCACGATGATCAAAGGGCTTTGCAAGGTTGGAAATAATGATATTGCCATTGGTTTGCTTAGGCTCATGGATGAAAGAGGCTGTAAGCCTGATATTTATGCATATAATACCATCATTGATAGTCTCTGCAAGGACAAAATGATAGAGGATGCTTTCAAGCTTTTCAATGAAATGGTATTTCACAAAGGCATTCCACCAAATGTCATCACATACACCTCTCTGATTCATGGCCTTTGTAACTTATGTCGTTGGGACGAGGTCTCTAAGCTGCTAAAAGAAATGGAGGATCTAAGGATCTCTCCTAATTTTCAAACCTTTAGCATATTAGTTGATGCATTTTGCAAGGAGGGTAAGGTGGATGAAGCCGAAACTATTATAGATATCATGGTTGAGAGAGGTGAGGCGCCTACCATAGTGACATACAACACACTTATAGACGGTTACTGTTTGCGAGGTGAAATGACCAAAGCAAGGACGCTTTTTGATTCACTTACATCTAAAGGTTTAGTCCCTGATTTGTTTACTTATAACAGTTTACTAAATGGGTATTGCAAGAGTTTGAAAATAGAAGACGCCATGCATTTGTTTCATGAAGTAACAAGGAAAGGTTTGAAACCGGATCTAGTCACTTACAGCACCATGATACAAGGTTTATTTAGGGTTGGACGTTGTGGAGATGCACACAAACTCTTTGATGAGATGCCAGCACAAGGCCTAATTCCAAATGAATGCACATATAGAATAATATTGGACGGTCTTTGCAACAACCATAAAGTTGATGAGGCGCTCTCTTTGTTCCACTTGGTAGGTGATAGCAAGCTAAATTCAGATATTGTTGTGCACACAATACTTATTGAAGGTGCAAGCAAATGTGGGAAGCTTGATATCGCAAGAGCTCTTTTCCATGACCTTGTTTTAAAAGGTTTGCAACCTGATGTTCGGACATATACCGTGATGATTAGTGGCTTTTGTGGGGAAGGTCTACTAGAGGAAGCAAAGCACTTGTTTATTAAAATGGATGAGAGTGGCTGCCCACCGAATAATGTTACTTACAACGTTCTTCTACAAGGATATCTGAAGAACCATAATTACAATGATGTTGAGATGCTTTTACATGAGATGGATGGAAGAGGTTACTCACTTGATGCTTCGACCGTATCGATGTTTATAGATCAAATTGCAGCTGGTTCACTGGATAGAAGTATGCTTAAGTTGATAGGTAGCCTTGTGCAAAAGAATTGATAACAACAGTCCCGGATTGAAACTGAAAGAGAGAATGTGTGCTTGATTATTTGTAGGATGACAATACTAATCAAATTTCATATATTGTTAAACCTGAGCAATGTCGACTTTCGTGTCTGTTGTGAGTACTCTTCCAATGTTCATATATACTGTACGGTTAATCAAGTAAGATCTTCCCAGTGTATTATTTGACATGTTTTTCTCTTATGCTACTTGATTGACTAGTTCGTGCTAAAATATAATTACATTACAAAAACCATAATATTGCAAACAAATATTTCTTTTCGTCAAACATAACTACGACATTTAATGCAGATGTCTGAAACTTAAAACATAAAACTGCACTACTACAGCTTCGTTTGACCCATATGTCTAATGAATATGCTGAACGGATTTGACTCATACACATAAGCTGCACTACAACCATGCATTATACCCATATAGTTGTGCATCAAAATGCATTATATTTTACATCAAACGCCTTCAATCGCAGATTGTTCAGCTTCTTTTATAACTTCTCAGCTGCTTCTTTTCCCCTGTTCTGTTATGTTTTTATCTCTGTTATGAGCGTATGGAAGTTCATGCATCAAATTCAGAATTTTGTATCAAATCTTTGCATCACTCATGTTCAAACCTGTTCACACCAAACCCTACTAAAATTGTTTTTTTTTTTTATCTAATAACAATATAACAGGAGCAGGACAAGTTTAAAAAACCTTAAAAATCTGAGTTTTTAGGTAATCTGATTTGATTCTAAAAACAAATCAGTAAGCAGGTTCATGTTAACAAACCTTCATATGTCGACACAGGGGATATGGGAGAGATAACAACCTCTTTTACCGAATCTTTCTTTCAGTTTTTGGCAATAGAAGGTTCTTAAACTCAAAAGTGAAGGCAACAACGCTTCTGGTAGATTCATCATGTTTGGGCATTTGAAAAAAGTGAGATGATGGAGGGAGTTGAGGTGTTGAGGATGGGACAATTTATTGAGAGTAGGACAATTTGTCAAAAGAAAGATGTTGGAGTCCCATTGAAAATGATTCAAATTTCTCAAATTCAACAATGAAAAGATAAATAAGAGAAGAAGGAAGTAGACGTGAAAACTGACTACAACTACTCACATCTTTTGCAGATGACCTTCCGTATAAAGATAGATGGACAAGCGAGGTTGGAAAATTCTGTGTGCCCCATTCCGAGATGTGTTTCTTCAATTTCCCTAATTTTAAGGAATGCATTTTGGGAGGCCAAAGCCCACGAGGAAAAGAAGCATCCATGTTTAGACAATTTATTATTCTAAGTTTCTTTAATGAGGTGGCAACTCATTGTCAGGAAATAAATGACTCCATATTTTCACTTTTATCCTAAAAAAATTATTCTATTCTATTCTATATGTAACAAAAACCAAGGCAGTGACATATGATGTATTGGTGTAGAGTGGCGGATCTAGAAACGGATCGTAGCCGTAACGTTTTATAAATAAGCCGTAACGAAATCGGAAAAACGTCAATTTTTTCCGAAATTTACATTAATTTTTCCAAATTTTTCCGTGCCAAGCCGTAGCGGGCGTTGCCCCCTGGTATAAGCTACATCCGCCACTGTTGGTGTAGCTAGGGTTGTTCATGAGTCGAGCTGAGCCGAGCCAGGCCAAGCTCGGCTCGATTATAAACCGAGCTGGCTCGGCTTGGCTCGGATTTGAAACCGAGCTGAAAATCTAAGCTCAGGCTCGGCTTGGTTTTAAACCGAGCTAGCTCGGCTCGGCTTGGTTTGGCTCGATTTTATAAAAAAAAAAACTAATATATACCTCTTAAAATTTAATAGCCTAAAATATTATTCAATAAAAAGAATATATTCAAAATAAGTTCAACCTAATACAATTCAAACCAAAATCAAGAACAACGCAAAATAAGTTTTAATTTCAATAAAATACAATATTAGTTCATTAGTATGGTAATCAATCTTCAAATATGCCAAAAATATCAAATTACAAACCTATATACATGTAAATCAGTTTTTTTTGTAATATATTATAATATAATGTATATAAAATTAAAACTTATTATAAGTAAATTAATTCGAGCTAAACCGAGCCGAGCTACAAAGCGAGCCGAACCGAGCCGAGCTAGGCTCACTTTCTAACCGAGCCGAGCCGGCTCGGCTCACTTTTAAACCGAGCCAAATTGAGCGAGCTTTTTCCGAGCTAAATCCGAGCGAGCTTTGAGCGAGCTCCGAGCCGCGAGCTTTTTGAACAGCCCTAGGTGTAGCTTTGTGACTAACTTATTATGCATCACCTATCATAGCCAGTCCCATTATTCAATGTGCAACCTCCACCTCCTCTAAACCAAACAACACCACCACCATTTCTGCATTTCATAAAGTAACTAGTTGTTTACCATGCGCGAGCGTTGCGGCGCGCTAAACCAAATCGTTCTATAAGAATGACAAAACATGTCAAATAACAAAAAGTAACTCAAACTAAAACGTCACGTATTTTTGGTACCGGTTCGGCACCGGTATTCACCGATTGTTACCCTCAAATACAACCCCCGCCCAAGGGGCCACGCCGAAACTCAAGCCCACCCGGGGTGGTGACTTGGGCGTTTGTACCCAACCCACCACACAACCCCAGCCCCATACCCCATATTCTAATATTTCCTAGATTTTTTTTAAACACATAGCCGTTGGCAAACGACTAGCACAAACGGCTACTTGTCTTGGCCAATGAGATCCCGCCATGTCATCTTGATAGCCCCGCCCAACGCTCGGGCTGAAACCCTCCGCCTAAGGGGCCACGCCGAAACCCAAGCCCACCTGGGGTGGTGACTTGGGCGTTTGTACCCAACCCACGCCACAACCCCCGCCCCATACCCCATATTCTAATATTTCCTAGATCTTTTTTTTAAACACATAGCCGTTGGCCAACAGCTAGCCTAAACGGCTACTTGTCTTGGCCAATGAGATCCCGCAATGTCATCTTGATAGCCCCGCTCAACGCCCGGGCTGAAACCCCCGCCCAAGGGGCCACGCCGAAACCCAACCCACCCGGGGTGGTGAATTGGGCATTTGTACCCAACCCACGCCACAACCCCCGCCCCATACCCCATACCCCATATTCTAATATTTCCTAAATCTTTTTTTTAAACACATAGCTGTTGGCAAACGGCTAGCCCAAACGGCTACTTGTCTTGGCCAATGAGATCCAACCATGTCATTTTGATAGCCCCGCCCAACGCCCGGGCTGAAACCCCCGCCCAAGGGGCCACGCCGAAACCCAAGCTCACCCGGGTTGGTGACTTGGGCGTTTGTACCCAACCCACGACACAACCCCCGCCCCATACCACATATTCTAATATTTCCTAGATTTTTTTAAACACATAGCCGTTGGCAAACGGCTAGCCCAAACGGCTACTTGTCTTGGCCAATGAGATCACGCCATGTCATCCTGATAGCCCCGCCCAACGCCCGGGCTGAAACCCCCGCCTAAGGGGCCACGCCGAAACCCAAGCCCACCCGAGGTGGTGACTTGGGCGTTTATACCCAACCCACGTCACAACCCCCGCCCCATACCCCATATTCTTATATTTCCTAGATCACTATTGATTTAGTTTGTTTTAATTAATACATTTGTTTTAATTAATATATGTTGAAATCACTATTTATTTAATTAATATATCAAATGGCAATATCGTAAATAAGTAGCACTATTCATTCACTTCTATTTTTATTAGTATATAATATAGTTAATTTTAAGCATTTTTACCTTTTCTTTTATAATTTTTTAAACACGATATGTAATCAAATTATGATAAATATCTACGTCCTAATATAAATGTTACTCAAAATTGAGTTGTAAAAAGTAACGTACAAGTGATCGAAACACAAACATACATATCATTAAGGTCATCTCATGGTTTAAGATTTTTTTTATCGTTTACACTTTTGGTTATTTTAATAAAATAATGCGACATGCTTATTTTTACCTAAGTTTCGTTAAAAGTGAGTTTAATTCAAAAATGAAAAAGTCAAATATACTTGATTTTTTTTTATTTATCGTAACGAGTCGTACCGATACCGTTCGAACAACATCCGTATTGATACCGGCATTCGTTTTACTGTTTTCTTGGTGTTCCTACCGGTGTCGTGACAAACCGGACCGCTTTCGACCACAAAACATCGGTATTGGTGTCGGTATTATCTTAGCCGATACCAGTATACGTTTTAATGGTTTTCTGTCAATGTATCTCTTTCGGTTTCTATACCGAGAGTTGATATCGTACCGGTATTGTAACAAAACGAACCGGAACTGACTGAATAGTCACTGCAACGCGCTAGGAAATCCCACAAGTTATCTATAATACAATTACCAACTTTGATTAAGAGTACTTTGACTTTTTGACTTTATTTTAATCATTTTTTAGTGTTTTTGTATTTTTTATACTTTTACCCCTCAACTTTTAGAATTGACACTTACAACCCCTTAACTTTCTAAGACTTTGTAACTGAGTTTTACGTTTTTATTTTTATGTACGTGTCGGTAAAATTAAAGTTGATTTACGTCTCGACATAAATTTTCCCCGGAAAGTAGTTGAGTCAATTATAATATGTTCTTATGCTTATTATTATGTACGTTTACAGTAGGTCTACGTTTTAATGTAAATTTTATTTTCTTCTCGGAAACAAGTCGGGTCAGCTATAATACGTTTTCATTAGACGATATAAATTCGAGTCACTTTACATTTCAACACCGCCGCAACACGCCGTACCATTCTTTAACTTAAAAAAAAAAACACTATTTTCTCACGTGCTTATTTTTATGCATGTGTCGGAATAAATTCAAGTTAGTTTATGTTTAGACGTAAATTTTCATTAACGTTATATTTAAGGTGACGTTTACGTTTTTATTTACACTTAATTTAAAATCAGTCCTTTCTCGCTATCTAATTTTATTTTATTTTTATGGTTTTCGGTCGATGTAAACATGTGTCAATATTTTTTTGAGCATATTTCTTCCAATTGCTATACTAAACCAAAATATATATCTAGGGCTGTAAACGAACCGAACGAACACGAACAAGCCCTTGTTCATGTTCGTTCGTTAAGGAAATAAACGTGTTCACGAACGGTTCATGAACACTTACCGAATGAGATTTTATGTTCGTGTTCGTTCATTAAGGAAATGAGCGTGTCCGCAAACGGTTCACGAACACAAACGAACACAAATAAATTTGGTGAACGCGGCAAAGGATAAAGATAGATGGCCCAGAGAGTAGCACTCGAACTTGAATCCATTATTGTGGAACGGAGGTCGATAGTATTCGCCGATTTAAATAATGACAAATGAAAGGGAAATGATGCATAAACAAGGTGAAAGTGGGTTTCCTAGTTTCATTGTTAAGGTAATAAAATAAATAAAAATTTAATAATATAAAAAGTATAAATAAAATATAAGAAAGTACAAAGATCTTCAATTAAAACACAAACACACGAACATAAACGAACACAAATCAACGAATGTTCAAGAACACGTTCACGAACACCTTACCAAACGTTCACGAACACAATCGAACGAACGAGACCTATGTTCATGTTCGTTCATTTAACTAATCGAACAAAATTTCTTGTTCATGTTCAACGAACATAAACGAACTTCCCGCCGAACGGTTCACGAACTGTTCGCTGAACGTTCGATTCGTTAATATATCGATCGAAACCCCGCAGCATAGTACGGATAATCTAACTAGTTTTAAACAAAAGTAACTTGAGATTAAGAATTGGGCTTAAGTTGGGCCCAACTTACCATATGTTAACAATTAGCCTATTAGGTCACCATTTCTATACCATTTTGCTTCTGCCGTTATCCTCATCAGAGCAGCCAACGACTCGTTTTACAACGGAATTGAGTCACTGCAACGGTCGTTAATCTTATCCCAGATCCAAAACGTTTCATCCAATCAATCTGTCAAACAGTGGCTGAATCATCTCCGTCATTTGGTTTCTCGACGATTTAGCAACCGAAGCTATGCCCCGACGAATCAGAAACCCGCACCAGCAAGGTAAGAAAGTTTATTCTCAAAGCATTCGTTATAGTGTAAGAGGATGAAGGATAAGATAAATGTTATAACCACTAGGTTACAAGATCTGCTAGAGGATAAAGCTACTCTAGGTTTGATTGTGAAAGAGGAAACTAGGTTGAGAAGTATAAATAGAAGATTACAAGATTTATCTTGTATTGTTGGACAGCAAGCGCAAAGAGAGGTGTTCGCCTGCCGGCGGTTATTGGGGGATGAACCATATGATCGAAACTTTAGCGTTGTTCCCATAGTTGGTATGGGTGGGGTAGGTAAAAAAAACTCTAGCGTGACTTTTTTATGACGAAGAGCAAGTTAGGGATCACTTTGAACTCAAGGCTTGGGTTAGTGTTTCAGATGAGTTTGATAACTTTAATATAACCAAAGTTATATTTCAGTCAGGTAATGGGGATACGCAAGGATGCTACAAATTTGTTTCTGCTCCAAGTAGATCTTAGAAATCACTTAAGGGAGAAAAGATTTCTATTGGTATTAGATGCTGTGTGGAGTGAAAGTTATGAGGATCGAGAAACCTTGGTTTGCCCTTTTCATGTGTGTGCTCCTGTAAGTAAAATCATCATGACAATAAGAAGGAATTAGCTGGTCAAAAAGTTGCTATATATGCATTAGGTGTAAACATGATGAAGATATTGTGAAAAAATGTGACGTCTTGCCTTTGGCTTTGATTGCACTTGGTAGATTATTGAGGACAAAAAAGGTTAGGAGGAATATTGGGAAGAAGTTTTAAATAGTGAGATATGGAGGTTACAAGATTCAGGTAGATTGTCCCATCCCTTAGGCTAAGCTACCATGATCTTTCTGCACGTTTGAAGCAATTGTTTGCATATTGGTCCTTGTTCCCAAAGGACTTCATGTTTGACGGGGACAAATTGGTTTTATTGGGGATTGCAGAAGCTTTTCTACAACAGTTACCTCTAATGGAAAGATGAGTGATTAGTAGAGGCTGCACAGGAATTCTTGTCTGAAGTTCTATTAGAGCAACAACATGTATGTGTAATTAATGTTCATTTTTTATACATGTTTGTGGATTATCAATTGTAGAAAAATTACATACAAGTTCTGGTGTTTTTAATATATATGATTGGTAAAAGGCATGTGATTGAATAGTTGTGAATATGAGAAGTCCTTCAAATATAGTTATTAGATATTAGAGGAGGCAGTTTTGACCCGTTTATTTTTGAATGGATCAACTTGGGTTAGTTTTAATCTCAAACGGGTCAAAAAAGTTAAAAAGGGTTGAAAGTCAAAGGGAAATTTTAATGTATATAGTCTCTTAAATCACAATATTTAAAGATTTAGATTATCAATATAATAGTACTGTTTTTTGGTAATCACATATCAAATGCTTTAATCATTTATTAAAAGATTAGTTATCTGCATTATCTTTTATTCTATCAGTTATTTCGAAAGAATGTCACAGTGTCTTGTGACCGGCCTTCCAAGGGGCCTTTGGTATATAGTTTTTAGATCTTTTCATAAGCTTTGGGGAGTTTGTACTTGCTTCTAACTCCTTATTTTCTCATTGAGGAAAAACATATTATGTTTTGAGTAACAAAACATATGAAAATCGACTTGCTCCCAGCTATGCATTTTTGGAAATCACTAGTAGAATGTCACCAAAGTTATACATTGGATCAAAATAGGTCAATACTACGAAACATGGAAATGAAAATGTCGCCACCTCATCCACTATCGTCACTAGCCACTGTAAAAACAGATATAGCGGATGAACCTGATCTGAACCAATTTGACATCTCTTTTCAAAATGACCCGCTTGCACCCTAACCAATTTGACATTTTTTAAAGTTGACTCCAACCTGTTATGCAATCACAACAAAGTTATGACACAGGAATATTCTCATTTTCACTGCTGATACAATAAAAATAGCCTGGTTGAAATCATAATGCAAATATATAGGTATGAAATTTAGATATATAGGTATGAAATTTTGAAAACATGAGATCTGATTAGGATTGAAATAGCGCCAATGAAATCAAATCGGATGCTGGAACGCTTGTTTTGGGAGATCAAAATTATGGATTATTCCTAAGATACAACGATTCAGAGTTGCACACAAGGTGTGTGATGGAATGCGTAAAAGAAATTCAGATGAAAATAATATTAATCAAATACATGTGGAACTGCATCTGAAACTGAAACGGTTGAAAGGACTGAAAATGATATAGGATATTAATAAGTTGAAATGAAAAGATGTTGAAGAATACGATCAGAAGTCTGACCTGTTACCAACAAAATACAATACGAGTCAACCGATTTTTATACCAGAAGGTTGAAATCACCATAACTACCATCAATGATGCACACATCACTAAGACTAGAGGGTATGGTTCGGCTCATCCCCACGGGGATGAGCCTCCACGTAGGCGCCACGTAGGCGGCTCGTGGGGGATGAGCCAAATGAAGGATGGAGGGGGATGGAGGATGGGGCCCCACCTCATTATTTTATAATTTCTTTTGTTTTAATTTAATAACCCAAGGTAATAAAATCTTTATAAAATTTAAAAAACACAATATAAAACAACATAAAATAATTTCATTTCATAACATAAAAAAATTACATCTCCTAAAAAAAAAGAAACCGAAAATAAAAATAAAAAAAATTACGTTTCCTAAAAAAAATACCGAAACTAAAAAATAAAAAAAGGCTACGAAATCTAAAATTTAAAACAAACACACTACTCGTCTTCGTCTTCGCCTTCGGCTCCGTCATCGTCCACCATGTTAACGTTGTTCCAAATATGTTCTACCAAATCTTGTTGAAGGTTTGCATGCGTGAAGTCGTTTGTTAGCGAGAACGAGTTTAAATCCTGTTGTGGGGGATCAACCGGGACAGTGTTCCCCCAAGGTGCATTCTCATCATACTCGTCCAAAGCGTCGGCCACTGTCCCGTACGCCAGTTGTCGAATGGCCGCAGTACACTTTTGTAACGTTGTAAACCCTTGATAATTTCGAGCATCAGGACGTTGCGTGAAAAACGGGTCTAGCCCCGCCAAATCATTGGCAATCCTTGTGAATAAGCGGCGACTCATTCGGAACCTGCGTCTAAAAATGTCGGCGTTGTAAAGTGGCTCATCCGAAAAATAATCGTTCACCAATTTGTCGTGCGCTCCTGTCGTATACAATATATAAGTACGAGTTAAAAAAAAATAAGGACAATGAAATTTTGTAATGAAAACCTTGGCGGTCTCTGTTAATGCGTATTCGTGTGGTAATAACATTTTCACCAATTTCTTCCTCTTCCTCTTCCTCTTCCTCTTCCTCTTCCTCTTTCCTCTTCGATTAAAATCTGTCCCGCCCGTAGTACAGCGTTTGCGAAAAACATCTCCTCTTCGTCATCCGAAGACGAGGGCCACCAAGGATTAGAAGCCATTGTGGGTAAAAAGATATTTTTTTTTATAAAAGTAGGGAGAAATTGGTATAAAAGTGAGAGGGTTTTGGGTTGAAAGTGGGGAAATAATATTGAAAGTGGGTGATTTTATAGAAAAAAATGAATTTTTTTTTTTTTATTGGAAAGAGCCGTTGCAACGGCTAGTTTTTTTGAAAGGAGGGTCGGCCCACCCGGCGGTGGGTGGCCGTTTGCGCTGAGAGCCGGACCAGGGGGGCGGTGTGGGGGTCCGGCGCCGGGCCAAGCCGGCCCCCATACCTTCTAGTCTAATTGGCATTCACAAAAAGGAATCCAACATCATACTCTTGCAGTCAGTACAATTAACTCATGTATCCTAATCTTCAATAAGTCTTCATTCTTATAGCTTGGTGTTTCATCCACAAAATAATACACCAAAAATCGTAAGAATCGTCTTTTGTACATGCTGATGATAAACACAATTTATAACTAGAAAACTCAAAAGAAACCTCACATTGTTGTGGTTATATGTTTACTTTCTCCTCCTATCTCCTTATACTATCATATAAAGTAAAAAAAAGGGGGTAAATTTTCTGTTTGAGTAACAAAACATATGAATGTAACCAAAAAAAAAACTTCCAATTAACTCTTTTTGCTCCCTGTTGTAAATTTTGGCAAATCTCTAGTAGAATGTTTTCCGCACAATTGATTCTGCACCATCAAATCAACTAACTTCTTAAGTGACGGTAGTTGCCCAAGTGGCGGTAGAAATATACATTTTTTACAGCCACTTATTGACTCATAATTTAACGAACGAACGAAGCATCTCCAACCCAATCTGGAAACTCTAATCCTCCATATGACACAATTTTGAGTTGTTTTAAAATATTCATTACGAGGCTTCAGCTCATTGAGGACCTCCTTTTCAAGCATTTCATTTCGTGAACCATCTAATACATCACTCTCTTCAACGTCTAGTCTAACTCGCTAAACCTCTTTTGTGAAAAGTTTGCCTCATGTGCATGTATGGTATTTTGAACTTTGTCCAACCCCACAACAATCGAAATTTTCCCACATAGATTCTTCAAGTCTTTAAGTTTGCTTATATCAAATCCGCTTTCATCTCCGATAATGATCTTGGAGAGAGTTTGTAGGCTTTTTAACTCACCAATTCCTAACGGCATCTTATTCAAAAGCGGTGTATCCCTAATGTCAAAATGCCTTAGGTTTATAAGCTTTGAGAAGTTGTTGGGCAACTTAGTTAATCTATTGCAGCCAAAAACAATCATTGTTTGTAAATTATAAAGATTACAAACATTTTCCGGTAAATATGTGATTCGAGTTCGAGACAGATTAAGACACCTCAGGTCTTAAAGTACCAATTGACTTGGGTACCTCACTTATTTGAAAATAACTCAAACATAAAACCCTTAGGTAGTGTTTGGTATGAAGGAATGAGAGGTGGAATGGAATGAATAATTACGAGGGAATGAAGAAAAGGATGTTTGGTTGGTCAATGGAATGGAATCACCCATTCCAAAAAGCATTCCATTCCCTCAAAATCATTCCTTCCACCCCCCATGCTTTTTTTCCATTCCATCCCCTCTTGCACCATTCATCAACAACACCACAACCCACCACCTTCGCCACAACCCACCACCACCACCACCACCACCACCACCACCATCACCACCTACCACCGACGCCATCGCCGCCACCCGCCACCACCTCACCCCGACAGCCACCGCCGCCGCCGCCACCCACTCGCCACCGTTATCACCCATAGTTGCGACCAACCGCCAACGCCACTCGCCGCCGCCGCCCACCACCATCGTCGACGCCACCACCGCCACCACCAACCGCCGACGCCACCAACCGCCACCTCTGCTGCCAACCACCACCAATGGCCACCTGCCGCCACCACCACTCGTCGTCGCCGCCGCACCGCCACTCGCCGCCACCACCACCACCCATCCCCGCCACCGACACCCTCCACTGCCACCTATAACCACCCATAGTCACTACCACCGACCATCACCACCACTCACCGCTGATTTTATTACTCCGTTTTCTTGCCTACCGAACAATACACAATAATAATTCATTCCATTCACACATAGTAACCAAACAAGACATGGAATGGTAATGATTCATTGCATTCCCTCGTCCATTCCATTACCTCGTCCATTCCATTCCTTCGTCCATTCCATTACTACATACCAAACAGACCCTTAGGTAGCGTTCGTTTCATGGAATGGAATGGAATGGAATTAGGAAGTTTTTCTTTGTAAAATTGATCTTGGTTGGGGGAGGGAGGAATTTGAAATCCCATGAATTTCTTTAATCAATGAAATTTGTGACTATTTCAACATTCCTTAGAAATCCTTCACTCTAATGAAGGAATGGAATGGAATGTTGAAATAGTCACAAATTTCATTGATTAAAGAAATTCATGGGATTTCAAATTCCTCCCTCCCCCAACCAAGATCAATTTTACAAAGAAAAACTTCCTAATTCCATTCCATTCCATTCCATGAAACGAACGCTACCTTAATGATGGTAACTCAGGAAGTAAGTCGACAAGAATCTTATTTGATAGGTGAAAAGTGAGCCAGATATTTTCCACTCCAACAGACGTTGCTAAGAATGTTCTCAAAGTTTTAGCACTTTTAATTCGATCAAACTTCTCATAAGCTACATAGTCCTCACGAACAAATGACATATGGCATATGACGGTACTTTCCAACGTTTTCTTTGAGATACCCTCCTCCGGCTCATTGTCAAACCTCAAAAAAAAGTCACAAGAAACAGATGTCGCCAAGTCATTTATCATGTCATGCATCACAAACAGGATGCATGCTGAAAAAATGATCTTGATAACAGCTCGTCAGAGTATTCACGACCCAAACATTATGTTTTATCGCATGGAGTTGACTATCTTGAAGTTGATTCATGCAGAGAACCTTCTGCCATCCATAATAAAACTAATTCCTCCTTGTCAAACACAAAGTCCTTGGGGAACAAGGAGCAATATGCAAACAACTAATTCAAATGTGAAGGAAGATCATGGTAGCTAAGACTAAGGGCTGGGACAATGCCAACTTCACCTTGTGATCTCCAAATCTCACTACTTAACACATTTTTCCAATACTCTTCTTTGTATTTTTTTTGTTCTCAACAATCTTCCAATTGCTATCAAAGCCAAAGGCAAGCCTTTACATTTTTTCACAATACCTTCGGCATGTGGCTTGAGTGACAAATGCGAATCAAAGTTGTTTACACCTAATGCATGTAGAGCAAATAAAGACATAGCATTGTCACGTGACAAGCTTTGTAGCTGGTTTAGATGATCGCAACCCAACTTTTTGAGCAACTGGTCTTTCCGTGTTGTTATGACGATTTTACTTCCAGGAGCACATGCATGAAACGGGCCTACCAACGTTTCCCAATCCTCATAACTTTCACACTATACATCATCTAATACCAATAGAAATCTTTTCTCCCTTAGGTGATCTCTAAGAGCTACTTTAAGCAAATTTAAATCTTCAAATTTCTTGTTTTCCTCGGACACATATTGAAAGATAACTTTGCTAATATCAAAGCTATCAAACTCATCAGAACCACAAACCCATGCCTTGAGCTCAAAGTGATCCTTGACTTGCTTTTCATCGTACAAAAGTCTAGCTAGAGTAGTTTTACCGACCCCACCCATACCAACTATGGGAATAATGCTAAAGTTTCGACCACATGATTCCCCTCCCCCCCCCCAACAACAACTTGTGGACCAATGCATTTTTCTCCGCTTGTCGTCCAACAATACTAGATGCATCAACCATAGAGGTTTGTAATCTTATGTTTTTATTTTTTGCTCTAGGTTCCTCTGTCACACTCAAACCAAGAGCAGCTTTCTCCTCAACTAGATCTTGTAGCTTGGTTGTAATATCATCTAATTTGCCATGCATGCTAGTAGTACGTGGGAAGTTTGTGCAGCAAGTTGGGATTAGCTTTCTTACCTTGCTGGTGATTGCTTCTGACTCACGGTTGAACTCACGATGCATAGCTTCGGTTGCCAAACCATCGAGTACGTCATCTATGTCATAAGCCAAATGTTGGAGATCATTCAACCACCTTTTCACAGCTTGATTGGTTATCTCCTTGTGAGAAGCATCAGTAAGCACATTTTGGATCTGGGTTAATGATCTCAGCATCAATGCCCTTGTAGCCAGCAACGGTTTTCATAGCTGCAGAGGCCATCTTCTCAAAGAGCATAGGGAGCAGGGCAGAAAGCACGAGTTTAGCCATTGGTTATGGTGAAATTTGCAGTAGTAGATGAAATGGGTTATAGTTGTTGTGAAACTATAACAGTTTATAAAATAGCTTTTGTGAGCATCAGAATGTGGAAACTAAATGTGAGTATGTTACGTAAGTGCAATGAGTCATACCAGAAATGAAGATGTAGCCGTCGATGAGAACATATGTCGAAGATAGACGGAGGAAAAGTGTGCATCCATTGGGCACTTTTCAAAACCCCAAGGACACCAAACAACACCCAATTTGATCTCCAGTTCTCCACTAAATAGCATTGGAGCTTTTCAGTTTTATGGTTGTATCAAACAACATTTTATTATGGAATAAGGATGAGGATACATCCTGATGTAGCGCGTGATACGGAAACGAAGATCAAACACGTTGATTCAATGAATACCCGTGTGTTCTTCCTCAACCCCCAAGATTCCACCCAAAAAGGCACAGAATTTGAAGTGAAAAAAAACTGATTGTGTCAAAATTCAAGTCTATCCCCAATACAAATTACATGAAAACTTATATAGAGTTTTTATGATCAACTCAATGGACATAAATTAAAACAAAACTTAATGAACACTAAATGTGGATTTATTTCATTACATAATTGAGTCGACACTTGATATTCCCGCATCATTTTTTTTCTCCCAAAAAAAAAAGTCAAACAATTATTTTATAAAACTCAAAACTATTTGTTGGAAAATTACCTTTTAAAATTGTACAAAAGTAAATTTGAGAAGCACCAAAATCTATTGTGTTTCTTAATGCCTTCGACTTCATTGCTTTGCTCATGAATTTTTTTTGCAAGCCCCCTATGCTAACAGGTTGAGTTCCAAATGTAGCCACTGGACCACCCGTTACCATAGTAGGACCATCACCCTTAACGCTATGACTTTTGAAACTTGATTCATCATCACCCATCACCGGCTCCCATGATCGTCGACTCTTTTTTGTGGTCATGTCTAATGGTGAGCACACTACTGGTACCACCCGAATCATCGTCGCATGCCCAAGAATACCATTGCTCATCCTCGTATTCATCAAAACATGGTAGAGTGTGGTACAAGCGATAATCCCTCTCACAAGCCATTTTGAGCCAGGAATTTAGCTCTGATACCAACTGATGTAGCGTGTGTTACGGAAAATGAAGATCAAACACGTTGATTCTACGAATACCCGTGTAGTTCTTCCCCAACCCCAAGATTCCACCCAAAAGGCACGGAATTTGAAGTGAAAAAAAAAACAATTATTTTATAAAACTCAAAAACTATCCCCCAATACAAATTACATGAGAATTTATATTGAGTTTTTATGATCAACTCAATGGACATAAATTAAAACAAAACTTAATGAACACTAAATATGGATTTATTTCATTACATAATTGAGCCGACACTTGATATTCCCGCATCATTCTCTCCCAATTCACTTGTGAGTGTTTTGAGTGTGAAACCCCAATTTTCGGTATTCTACGGGAATCAACGAATTTTGGAAGAATCGTTCCTGGTATTCTGAGTGAATCAACAGGTCCGATTTCGTATCTCATTTTCTAGTCTACATTAGTTGATGCGGGAATATCAGGTGGGGGAGAATGATGCGGGAATATCAAGTGTCGGCTCAATTATGTAATGAAATAAATCCACATTTAGTGTTCATTAAGTTTTGTTTTAATTTATGTCCATTAAGTTGATCATAAAAACTCAATATAAGTTCTCATGTAATTTGTATTGGGGGATAGTTTTTTAGTTTTATAAAATAACTGTTTTTTTTTCACTTCAAATTCTGTGCCTTTTGGATGGAATCTTGGGGGTTGGGGAAGAACTACACGGGTATTCGTAGAATCAACGTGTTTGATCTTCATTTTCCATAACACACTACATCAGTTGGTATCAAAGCTAAATTCCTGGCTCAAAATGGCTTGTGAGAGGGATTATCGCTTGTGCCACACTCTACCATGTTTTGATGAATACGAGGATGAGCAATGGTATTCTTGGGCATGCGACGATGATTCGGGTGGTACCAGTAGTGTGCTCACCATTAGACATGACCACAAAAAAGAGTCGACGATCATGGGAGCCGGTGATGACGAATCAAGTTTCAAAAGTCATAGCGTTAAGGGTGATGGTCCTACTATGGTAACAGGTGGTCCAACGGCTACATTTGGAACTCAACCTGTTAGAATGGGGGGCTTGCAAAAAAATTTCAGGAGCAAAGCAATGAAGTCGAAGGCATTAAGAAACACAATAGATTTTGATGCTTCTCAAATTTACTTTTGTACAATTTTAAAAGGTAATTTTCCAACAAATAGTTTTGAGGAAATTATTTTGGATGATGAAAACCATGGTATACAAAATTCTCATGCTGTAAAAATCTGGTACGAGGTTCTATTTGAAAATTTGGTTGATGGCCAGATTGTGGAGGTTGGAGAAGCTATGTCGTCAAAAGATGCCCCTCATATTGATCAAAATGAAGAAAAAGTTGTTAAACTAGATGGGTATTTTATAAAAAAAATACAATGAGGTCCATGGTTTACGACTATATGGTTATTTAGTTGGAACTATATTAATTGAGAGGGTCAAGACAATAGTGAACAAGAAATGGTCCTATGCTCCGTTCGACCCAGGTGGTACAGGTTCAGAGTCAAATGAGATAACCTGTGAAGTAGAACTACTTGGGCGGGCCTTGATAATAATCGAAAAGAATCAGATTGATGTTCCTTTCGATCTAGGTGGCTTTAGCCTGGGACAAAACTCGAGGTCGAGTTTTTCCAAAGGTGGAGAGAATGATGCGGGAATATCAAGTGTCGACTCAATTATGTAATAAAATAAATCCACATTTAGTGTTCATTAAGTTTTGTTTTAATTTATGTCCATTGAGTTGATCATAAAAACTCTATATAAGTTTTCATGTAATTTGTATTGGGGAATAGTTTTTGAGTTTTATAAAATAATTGATTTTTCACTTCAAATTTCGTGCCTTTTGGGTGGCATCATGAGGGTTAGGGAAGAACACACGGGTATTCATTGAATTAACGTGTTTGATTTTCGTTTCCGTATCACGCGCTACATCACATCCTCCAACTATCATTTAAAGAAACTATTTGATGGAATCACATTACAAATTAAAGTTTTATAGTTCTTGTAATGTAATATTTGGATTTTTCATCAATTGTTTATTAGTTTTATATATTAAAGAATTATTATATATTATATATTATGGAATAATGATAATGATATATCCTCTTCTCTACAATCATTTAAGGAAACTATTTGATGGGTCATGTTATATTTGGATTTTTCATCAATTGTTTATTAGTTTTATATATTAAAGAATTATAATATATTGATGATACCAACTAATCCTGAATTAGGATGGTATAATATTATTTTATCTTCTTCGAGCGAGCGAGAATTACAACCAATGTTACAAAAACTGGATCGGTGATTGAAACTGTTTTTTAGAATATGGGGTATGGAGCTTGGGTTGGGGCGTGGGATGGAGGAAAACGTCCAAACCACCACCCTAGGTGGGCTTGGGTTGGAGCGTGGCCCTTGGGGCTTGGGTTTGAAGTCGGGCGTGGGGTGGGCTTGAGATCCGATGTGGCGGCCTCCTATTCGCTGTCCAACGCCATGTCATAGCGGGTTTGAATTTTAAATTCCAACCGTTTGGCCAAGCCAAGCGGTCACCCCAACCCCCAACATCCCTTGTAAATGTAACCCCAAACCCCACCGGCTACCCCATCCTAAACCGTCGCTTTCAACCGCTACCCCACCGGCTACCCCAACCATAACCCACTTGATCCCACGAACCCGCTACCCCAACCCGAAGAAGATGGCCTCTTGGACCCACGAAGAAGAATTGGCTCTCGTCACAAGCGTCGTTGACGCTATGAAGGGGCGGCAACCCGGCCAAACACGATATTGGCCGGAAGCATTCGCAAGCTACCGACATAACGTCGGACACAACCGGCACAACCTCAACGCGTGCCAACATAAATGGCGCGAGCTACGGCCCAAGCTCGATCTTTTCAAGGCCTACTACGAAGCCGTTCCGAGCAGCGAGTTAAGCCACGAGGACCGGGTGGCGGTGGCGAACATTGAGTTTCGAGGCAAGAAGCGAAAGACGTTCGACAAGCTCGCCCTTTTTGAAATTTACCTAAAGCTCTAGGTTTTTTTATTTTGTAACTAGTATTAAGCCCCTGCGTTGCGGCGGTTGTTGTAAAACTGTGTCAAGTAGTATCAATGCTATACCATTATCAGCGATCACCAACACCGGAAACCTCGTAAAAACAAAATAAATAAAAACGGAAAAAAAATAAAGCCGAGCGAAAAGCAGACGTAAAATCTTTGAATTACGCACGCTCGTTGTAGAGAAATTAAATCGAAACATAAAACATAGAAAAAATAACTAAGTTAATCCAGGACCCGTGCGTTGCGACGAACGTGTCAAACGGAGAAAAATAGATGTGTTTTGACGGGTCAAACGGGAAAAATATACGAAAAATATTGAACCCCACACGCACGTTGCGGTGCGTTAACTCACAAAATTTATAACGAAACGAAAAGCTTGGTAATGATGAAAAGTATGGTGGAAAAAAATTGAAAATTAAAAAGAGTTGGGGTTAAATTGGAAAAGATGAAAAGCTTTAGATTAATAAGTAAAAAAACAAAGGGTCTAAATTGCAAAAGTATAAAAGTTTTGGGTAATATTATTAATAAGTAAAAAACAAAGTAAAACAAAGGATATTAATAATTTATTAGATATTAGATTTAGATATTTATAATATTATTAATTGGATTTATTAATATTAAAATAAAGATAAGGATCTATATATATTAGTTACTAGGTTAAAAAACCCGTGTATTACACGGGGTTTTATCAATAAATTATTAAATAGGTATTAATGAGCCGGAAAAATATACACCGCAGTTTAAAAATAATAATTAACTAAATGAAATATTCATAAATAGTTCAAAAAATAAGCGTTTTTAACATTTGACCCCCTAGAGATCAAACATAACTCAAACAAATCTATTCATAGAAAAATTAGTTTAAGTTATCACATCTACAATACATATATAAACATATGCGAAGAGCAAAATTAAGCCAGGATATAAATCGAATTAGGAATAAAAAAATGTTAATTACTTGAATATTTTCGGCTATAAGGGGGGAAGGAGCATCCTAGGTTAAGGGTGCTCGGCTTCGAAGCCGCATGCGAAACAACCCCGTCACCCCCTCATTCGGGTAGGCGAACGGCTAGGGAAGCTCGGCTACTCTTTATTGAAGGTGAAGTGGGGGGTTTGTGACCTTTTAACAATCATATAACCATTAAATTTATTGAAAAAGTTAATTTATTTATTTTAAATCACTATTCTTTAGTTTAACCCGTTTTGGACAATGATGCCCTTGGTGAGATTATGAATCTACATACGCATTTCCGACTTTGCATTGATCTTGTGACAAATATTGCAATTTAAGATCCACAGTATTTAGAAGATCCAGACGATGAATAGTTTATTTTTATATTGTATTATGTTCAATAATTTATTTATATAGTTGAATTATGTTTATTTGGTATTTATATGTTTAATTTCTTTTATGTTAGAAAAAAGTTCCAGGATACTCTAGAGTATGTGTCTCTAGTGTTTTTAGAATACTTTAAGGTAACAGTGCAAGATTTGGTATTTAATTGTTTAATTTTTTATGATTTTAGTATATTTAAGGTAGAGTATCTCACAGTGCAAGATTAGCTAGTCTTAGACTACTTTAGGCTTATACCTCTTCGCCTAATTATAAGAGAAAAAAAATACAATAGAACACGTTAGAATCATATACTAAAAACTGTTCTATTAATTAACCTAGATACAATAGAACATGTTAAAAATCACATGCTAAAACGATGCTATTGATAAATCTAGACCGATATAAATTAAATATGTGTTATTTTGTTTTTCTAATTAATTTAAATTTAAATTAATGTCACGAATTGTTTTTAGATATTTTATTTTTCAAAATAATTTAAACTAACGCCATAAATTGTTTTTAGATATGTTCTTTTAACTAAAATAATTCAACGTAACCTTAAAATTCTTTTTAAAATATTCATATTGTTGTTGATGATGATCACTTTCGATATCTTTGATATTTTTTTTATTTTAATTTAATTTTAATATCATTATTATTAAACATAGGAGATAAATTTAAAAATTATTATTTAATAGGAAATAAAAAAATTGAAAAATAATTGCAAGTGGTATGAGAAAGTGACATGTGTCCCAAAAAGATTTTTGTTTATTAGTATAGAAAGATTAGTATTAAAAGAAATATTTTAATTAAATAAATATAAAATATAAATAAAATTTATATGGTTGAAGGAGAGAATGTCATGTGGCATTATTTGTAGTCTTTTATTAATATTTAGATTTTTAGGAATTATGTAATTTTTAGGATTATGTAATTTTTAAAAATTTAATAAAATTTTAGGTTTTTTTTACAAATGTTGTGTGAATTTTTTGTAATTTTTTTTTTAATAATCTGCCAACCCAAGTGGTGCACCCACGCCCCGCCATACCCCACGGACATGTCACTAGGCGGTGGGGGGACTCGAACTCCACGTGTCAACTCATGCCCCTAACCCAAGCCCCACCATACCCCACGGTCTTAGGGATGAACATGATACTTGTTCGGTACTAAACCGGTACCGGTACCGAAAGTACTGGTACCGAAAATCACCAAAAGTGGGTACAGGTACCGGTATTTTAGTGTAAAAACTAGTAAATACCGGTACCGAAAATGTCAGTACTGAAACTGTACCCGGTTCAATAAATTTGATACCAGTACCCGGTGCCATTTACTCCCCGATACTATTTACTCATCGCTAAGTTGTTGTAGTAGTTCATTGGTTAAAATAAGATTAAAAGTTGGACCATAATTTAAAAAAAAAAAAAGATTTAAAAGTAAAGGTGTATAGGAAGAGTTAAAAAAATCGTAAAAAGCAATATAAAAGAAAACCACTCTCATCTGATACAATACGACCCACTACCGACACAGAAGATGAGCCGGTCAATAAAACGATCGGATAAGGAGCTGGACCTTTTCAAATTAGTTATTATATTCCCATGTTTTGTATGCACGTAGCTAGGAGAGTGAAACTAGGACTGTAAATGAATCGAACGTTCAACAAACAGTTCGTGCGAGAAATTCATGTATGTTCGTTCGTTTAATAAATAAACATACATGAACAAGAAATTTCGTTCAATTAATTAAATGAACAGATGTTTCGTTCGTTCAATTGTGTTCATGAACGTTCACTAACGTGTTTGTGAACATCTGTTCATGTTTGATTGTTTATATTGTTTAAAAGTTTTTTGTACTTTTATTATTTTATCTAAACTTTTTTATATTTATTTATTTTATTATTCTAAAAATTAAAATAGAAAACCTTATTCTCAGAGTGCTTATGCACCATTCCCCTTTCCTTCCTCAGTATTAACATTGACGAACACTATCAACCTTCGTTCCACTATTATGACTTCAAGTTCCAATGTTGATTCATCTGCCATCCACCTCTAGACTATGTGGCTTTCGCCGATTTTATGTGTGTTCGTGAACCATTCGTGAACACGTTCATTTCCTTAATCGTTCGATAAGTGTTCATGAACGTTCGTGAACACATTTATTTTCTTAACGAGAACACGAACAAGGACTTGTTCGTGTTCATTCGGTTCGTTTACAGCCCTAAATGAAACCGCCACATTTGCATTTTCCCATTATTTTGCATTAGTTTAGGACCCATGTTTAGTAATTTCTTTTACTTTAAAATTTAAATAGTTGTCGATTGCATCAGAAAAGAAAAATACGAGAAGAAAATTGTTCCAAAAGTCTCATGTTCCTCAATTCTATTTCTTGTAGCTTGAGCTCCTCTATCTTTGAAGCTTGATCCACTCAACGGATCCCTATCAATTGGTGCTTTCATTATTGAATTCATCTCTAACATGGCCTCAAAAACCATGTTGTTGCTCGACGAATTGTGGGCTACTATTGAGAAAAACCAACACCGCCTCCTCAAGTTCACCGCTAGCCTTGGTCTACCTCCACCACCACCACCCTCCGCTTGTCCACCACTAAAATCATCGCTGCCACCAATTCCAAAACCCGCAACAACTATATTACAGAATAACCGTCCTACCACCAAACCCAACACCCACACCATTGCTCGAACCCTTTGTTCCCATCCAAAACGGTGGACAGAAGATGGACAACAGACAAATGCCAAAAGCAGGGGCGGACTTACCATATAGGTAGCCCCCGTTACCCCTCAATTTTTCGGTGGTAGGGCAAATTATTTTTTTTCCGACGTTTTTTGTATTCTGTTACCCCTAAAAAATATTATGCTACCCCTCCTGAAAAAAGAGAATGAAAAGAGCTTGACCGGAAAAAAAATCTGGCCAAACGAATGAAGGTGGCAAGCGGCGGTGGGGATATTGTAAAGAGAGAAAGTATAACAAAGAGATGAAAAGAGAGGAATATTGTTTCTACCAATAGCAATAGTCTTGAGGTGTGTGGAAGATGGTGGAGACAATTTGTTGCAGAATTAAGTATAAGATAAAAGAGAGTGTATGAACCTCAAACATTTTTGAAACATTTTTGAATGATAAAGCAAAGGTAATGATTAAATAAGGGTTTTGATTGATGATACAAAAAAGGTCTAAGAAGAAAAAGGAAATAAACAATTTCATCAAATTCATTCTTAAATTAAAGATTGTAATCAGATCAATTACTAAATTTTCCTAATTGAAAAAAAAAATCAATTAGTAAACTGTTTTGTAAATGAAAATTGAATCACGTAAATCATTCATCATTTCCTTTTTAAAATTAAACAATCCTGTTTAAAATCAAAATTTATTATTCTTATTTTTTAATATAAAAAACACGTAAATCGATCAAGTCATATTTAGAAAATACTTTAGGCTCAAATTTAACATTTTTTAATAATTGTTGGATTATTTTATGATAATTAAAATATAAAAATAACATTTCAGATCGTAAAGAAGAGATTTTAGGTTCAAG
Source organism: Helianthus annuus (assembly GCF_002127325.2). Taxonomy (NCBI): domain Eukaryota; kingdom Viridiplantae; phylum Streptophyta; class Magnoliopsida; order Asterales; family Asteraceae; genus Helianthus; species Helianthus annuus. The sequence goes on from NC_035445.2 coordinate 156,321,484, forward strand.
TTTAGTAACTTTTTAACGGTTGGTTTATAGTATGATAATAATTAAAATGCAAAAACAACATCTCAATGTTTTTTTTATTGATTCCTTTTGAGTTGTTATGTTATTCTAATTTCTTAAGTGTTTTGATTGAATAAGAATATGATGTGATGAGCTATAGAAACAAGAATAACAAGCAAAAAAAAAAGTAGAAAACTCTTCACAACAAATCCATTATGCATCTTAATATATTTCTAGGCTGTAATCAAGTCAAGTCGAGTTGAGCCAGGTTGAGCTCGAGCTCGTACTTAAACGAGTCATGGTTAGATTTTAAAAAAATAAAAGCCCGTATATGAAAACTTTAGATATTTTGATTTCCATTGTATATTTGTAATGACGTTTGACGTACTTTTGTTAATTATATAAATTTAAGTTTACTTATATATTTCTCATATGATTCGACCCGAACCCGATTTAGGGCTTATGTGCAATTGGTTTTAGAGTTTATGTGCAAATGATTATGGGTTACTTTATAATTTTCGTTTACATTGTATGAAGTACGGTAAAAAAAATTGAATTCTACCCCTAAAAGTTTATGTGCAAATGATTATGGGTTACTTTGTAATTTTCGTTTACATTGTATGAAGTACGATAAAAAAAATTTAAACGTTACCCCTAAAAGTTTAGTCTAGATCCGCCATTGGCCAAAAGCTATGCGTTTCACGGTCATCAAAAAGAAAAGAACACACGCCAAAGTCGTGAAAGAGAAAATCATATTGCAATTACTTTTTAATCTCATCAAGCCTTTGCTTTTGAATCACGAAACACCGATCAAGCAGGTAGCCAGTATACAGTGGCAGCTTTGATGGTGTGCGGGGAGTAGAGATGAGCATAATAACTGGTTCCAAACCCGACCCGGTAGACCCGATCAGGAACCGGTTCCAGTTCCTACCCGTTGTATAGAAGAACTGTTCCGGGTTCCAAAAACCCGTACTCTGTTCCCGAGTCTCATTTAACAGGGGGAGGTGTTCTCGAGTTTTTTTAAGGATAGAAGGGGAGGGAAAAGGGAAGGAAATTTGTCCATATATTCATCCTCTCAAATTGGAGAGATTAGGAGAGAAAATATTATTAATTACTAAATTGCCCTCATATCTAATTAAAGTGTTTTGTGTTTAAAGGGTATAATGGTAAAATTGTTCCTTTCTTTTCTTTTTCTCCTAACTCGGGAACACATAAAATGCTTGATTTTTTCTCTTTTCCATTACTTTTCATTAAACTTGGGAACACGAAAAAATCACATCTTTTCCTTCCTTTTCTCTCTTAATTTACCTTCCCCTCTCCCTATTAAATGAGACTCGGGAACACAGTGGTAGGTTCTTACCCGGTTCTACATTTTATGAAAAAAAAAATAGGATCGTACCCGGTTCTTACCCGGAACCGGTTCCTCCGTAAACGAAAAGAACCCGGGGCATTAAATTCTTGCCTTTATTGATTTTATTACCGTTGGAATCGATTCCTAGCCGTTGCAAACTGTCCATTTAATGCATCATTACCGTGGAATCGATTCCAGTAAGTATAAATAGTGACCCAATTTCATTTGTTTTTCACACGATCTTCATCTTCTTCTTGATTATTCTTCTACTCAATAATTTCTTTATTCATTTGATACTATGACAACCAAGAATTCCAAAACCACCAACTTTCCATCTGTCAACAAGGGTCCTCAATCCGCTCCATATGTTGTTGGGACACTCACACATAATCGCAATATGGAGGTATGGTGCAATTGGGATTTGGTGGAAATGAGTGACGTCTCGCAAAAGGCTCAATGCAAACATTGTGGAGCTTTGTTAAGCAAGGACTCCAAATCAACGTTGACGAAACATATAAAGAACAAATATTGCAAGGCTTTGAAAGATGTTACACCCGGTCAAGTGCAACTCTCAAAGGGTGGTTCAATATTTCGTTATGATCACATGATAGCTCGGGATAGGACGGCTAAGTTGGTGATTCAACAATCATTGTCGTTTGGACACTTCGACAACCCTCTTTTAACTAAGGTTTTTAGAGAGACTCTTTAACCATGCTACAAACTATGACCGCCGAGGAATATAAAAAGTTTGATCGATTGTACCGAAGTGGCACCACCAAAGCGAGCCGCAAGTCAAATGGACGCATCCACGTCAAGTAAATGGTCAAAGAGATAAACCGGTTACAATACAATGTGTTTGTATTTTCTTAATATATTTGTATGTTTTTTAAAATTGTAGTATTTTATTCAATATAAGGAATTTTTTTAAGAACCGATTCCACAGTAACATTTTAGTGAATTTTAAGAACTTACCCGGTGGAACCGGTTTTTCAGAAAAACTGGTTCCAACCCTACCCGGAACCGGTTACTATCGGTTCCAGTAATAAAGCTCTAAACCTGGTTAGGAATTGGACCCGGTTCCAACAAGAATCGGTTCCCCCACTCTAACAAGAACCGGGTCCGGTTAGGAACCGGTTCCTGGTACAAAAAAAAACCTGATATGCCCATCTCTAGCGGGGAGGACCTCCGCACAAGGCCCATGATTTCGAGGAGCACGCGATTTAAAAAAATCCGATATATATATCTATATATATATATATATATGTTAATTTTTTAGATAGTAAACATATACCAATTCCAATATAAGCTCATTTACAAATAATTGTTATGGTTTAAAATTTAGCCCACTTGGCATTAGGTTTATTGAGTCTAATACTAGTTTAATCTTTTTTTAATAATAATAAAACATTACGGAATGACTCATTTTTTCAAGCTCGAACATGATACGTGAATTCTCAGAGAAGCCTCTGTCATTATATGTGAATGGCGGCCACCGTGGCGCACGGTTGCGACGACACCAAATGTCATTGGCCAAGTCGAATGGCGGCCACCGTAGACACGTATTCCATCCTTGAGGACAAGGACGTTTTTTTAGGGTGGGGTATTGATACAATACGACTCACTACCAACACCGAAGATGACCCGGTCAATAACATGATCGCATAAGGAGTTGTACCTTTTCAAATTAGTTATTTTATTCCCATGTTTTGCTTTCACGTACCTAAAAGAGTGGGACCACCACATCTGCATTTCCCCATTATTTTGCATTAGTTTAGGGGGTGGGGATCAAATAGGAAGTTTATTTTGGCTAGGAAGAATAGGAAGCAATAGGATTATGACATGTGGCAAAATTTAAAATAAAGAGGAAGGGTATTTTAGTCAATCGTATCCTTTCTTCTTCCTTCTTCTCCCCAGTAACTTCAAAACCCACCATTTTCAAACCCATCATCTTCAACCATTTATTCACCTTCTATCTCAAAAATCATTACATTATAGTGCGATTTTCGTCACCAATCAATGATTCAAACACCCGATCAACGTGTTCTTCAGCTTTTTTGAAGAAACCCAGTTTAATTTCATACAATATCTCAATTTATTCCTATGATTTTGAAGCAAATCACTCGATTCGTTCGCTGATAAGTGTTTCTAACATTCAAATTTCGTCAGTCGTTGAAGAAATCTGAAGAAATCGGCTTCGACCTATGTAATAAATTTTTTAATTGCATTTTTACGATCTGGGTTTTTGAATTGAGTCATTCCGTTTTACGATCTTGGCGGGGGTCCGAGGGCAGCGCCCCTGGGAGCAGGGTCCAAGGGGCGGCAGCCCCTGTCGGGGTCCAAGGGGTAGAGCCCCTGGCTGGGAAAATTTAATTTTCCAGAAATTGCTTTATAAAAATGCATCAGAAAATTTAGTTTTCCAGAAATTGCCTCATTTCGAAGATAAAAATTCGTAGACAGTTTTTGATTTGCTACTCTCTAGTTCAGACAATTCACATACAGTTTTATATGTCCACTGCGTTTTAGAAATAAGACAGTTTTATATGTTTTCTGGGCATTGCGTTTAAGAAAAACACATTTTTGAAGTATTTTTAGTCCATTGCGTTTTAGAAAATACACTTTCTTTTGTGTTTTTAGGCCATTGTGTTTTAGAAAAAAGACATTTTTAAGTGTTTTATGGCAATTGTGTTTTATATAAACACATTTTTAAGTGCTTTTAGTCCATTGCGTTTTAGATGAAACACGTTTTTATGTTTTTTCAGTCCATTGCGTTTTAGAAAGTACACTTTCTTTTGTGTTTTTAGACCATTGCGTTTTAGAAATAAGACATTTTTAAGTGTTTTTTGGTCATTGCGTTTTAGAAAAACACATTTTTGAAATGTTTTTAGTCCATTGCGTTTTAGGTAAACACATTTTTATGTGTTTTCAGTCCATTGCGTTTTAGAAAGTACACTTTCTTTTGTGTTTTTAGGCCATTGCGTTTTAGAAATAAGACATTTTTAAGTGTTTTCTGGCCATTGTGTTTTACAAATAAGACATTTCTTTGTGTTTTTTGTGCATTGCGTTTAAAAAAAGTCATTTTTTTACGTTTTTGTCTATTGCGTTTTACGCAACTGTGTTTCTTTACATTGCGTTTTACGCAACTAGGTTTTCGAAAATATAGCAATAGTATACTCGTTTTAAAGATAAAAAAACGCTCGTTTTTTTGGTGCAATTTTTATAAAAAAAATAACGTCGTATGAAAAAGTTATTAACCTTTAAAAAATTGGGGGGAATTGGAGGAGAGAGAAACTATTGTCCTGGATTAACTACAATGCCCTTACACAAACTCGTGCGCCTCTTTTCTTCCCTTCAATTTCCCTCATTTAATCTTAGCCCTTATTAAATCAATTGATGGTCAAGATTACTTTTTAGCCTTTTAGCCAAATAAACTTCTTATTATATCATAACCCTTAGTTTAGGATCCATGTTTAGTAATTTCTTTTACCTTAAATTGTTGTCAGTTGCATTAGAAAAATATGAGAATGTGAATTGTTTCAAAAGTCTTGTGTTTCTCAATTCTATTTTTTTGAGCGTAATCCCCTATAAGACCACTCGTAGTGGGGTGTTTTTGGCGTTTTCCCCAAAAAAGCGCCCAAACATGCCCTTCAACCGCCCGCATCGCATTTTTCTTAAAAAAATGGTTGGGGCGTTCCAAATAAAACGTCGGGTCAAGATATGTGGGGCCAATCAGATCGTTCCAAATTAAATATCATTAGTCTTAAACTTAAAAAAAACAAAAAAAAAATAATAATTGGGTAATCATTGATGGGGCATTATCCCGCTACACCCATTTATGAAAAACGCTCCATAATGCCCTATTGCTGACTGGACTGCCACATGGCGCAAAACGCCCAAGGGTGGGGGCGTTATTTGGGTCTTGCACTACACATGATCTAAGGGTTATCTATCTTTGGAGCTTGATTCACTCAACGGATCCTTATCAACCTCTCATCTTCTCGTCTCTAAAATCTGCAACTGGATTCATTTTATAAGTAGTGGGTTTTTTTGTTATACTCGATTCATCGTTATATTTACTATGATATGTTATAAATCTTTATTGTTTTGAGGATGTAGATCATTTCAATCATGTTCTTCATTTCTTTGCATGCAATATGGTTAAAAAACATATCAATCATGTTCATCATTTAATGCATTATGGTTTAAGATAACATTTTAAACATGTTCATCATTCCATATATTATGATACACTTTTTGAAGGTGGAGAGCATTTTTAACTTAATATGGTGAATGAGGCATAAAATTAGAAGGTGGTGTGATGTACTATAATTAGGGATGGTAATTGTGATATAATCCACCAACCAAGCTCTTTTCCATCAAACTTCTTAATAGCCACTTTCCCATTTTCTGCCATGACAATAACTAAATGTAAAAAACAGACAACATACACCACAACATGCTCGGGCTTAACTTAATGATTGCTTCCACTGAACCATGTTAAACAACCGACCTATTAAACACAATGATAACGAACTGATAGTCATAAACGGAAACGATATAACCTAACAAAAATGATTTAGCACTAGTTCTCGGTCTCGTTAAATGGTTTCTTCTGATTCAACAATTGTTTTTCAACATATAGGATTTAACTCTGTTCTCGGCCTGATTAACAGCGACAAACTAAACAAACTCGGTAATAGATGATCAGAAGGACTGCCAATGGAAGCTAGTGGTGGTTACCTGTCACACCCTAATTTCCCGGTGGACCTGGACTTGGGGTTTATGTGTGACGATTGATAACATTATCACAAATATGACAGCGGAAGATGAAATAAAGTAAAATAATAAACATAAAAGCTTGAATTTAAGAAATAAAGTTATACAAGTTGTTCGTACAAAATATCCACAGACGGAATCAAAATAAAAGCTACTTGAGACTAATATGGGTCTTTTATCGTGGAGTTGCAAATTCCAACATCTAAGACCAAGCCTACCCTTGCCTATTCCATATTTGCTTTTAACATGCTTAGTCTTTTGAAAATACGTCAGTTTTCACTAATAATACAGCTAACCGACTCTTTTAAAATCTTTTCAAAACGTCTTTAATACCATTTGGTATTTCATTTTTAAATAATTGGGGAGAAACTATATCTCTTGTTACCCGTTTTACGTGTTTGTCAATACAGTCGGGGACCGAAAATCAAATTCTGGTACATGATTAATAAACACACCACATTTTCATATATATAGAGGAGGTTAACATACATTACGGCTTTACGTACATCACGTACGACAGATAATTATGCACGTTTATTTTAAAATCACGCACGTTATAACTCAAAAATCCAAAATCACGCATGTTGAAACACAATAATCACGCATATTGAAAACATTAATCACGCATGTTATAGAATAAATCACGCACGTTGTTGTACGTGAAGTACGTTAAGGCGTAATGTATGATATACTTTTTCTATATATATATATATATATATATATATAAGGTTGAGTTCATTTCAGAACTCTAAATAACTACTGAGCTTTCAGAACTCCTAATAAACAATCATTTAATATATAAGTTTTTTGTATTTAGGATCTTTTTATCATCTATTATATGTATTTATTTGATTACATACATGTTAAAAGTAGTTTACATATGTTTAATTGCCAAAATTATATATACGTGTCATAACTAATTACATATATGTAAAAAAACTAGTTTACATATGTGTAATTATAAAATACATTTTAACAAATGATAAAATTACTCTTAACGTGTATGTAATCGTAAAAATACACATAATAAATGATAAAATTATCCTAAACATAAAAATATATAAATAAAAAGATTGTTTATTAGGAGTTCTGCGAGTTCTGTAAATATTTATGGTTCTGAAATGATCCTGGCCATATATATATATATATATATATATATATATATATATATATATAGGCTAATTATAATGAGAAAACTCATTCCAGTTCAGAAAACCCGGAAAACTCTCATATGTGGCTAGGATTGATCCACGTTAGATATTAGATTGAGAGGAGACAAGGGCATAATTGTCATTTTCTTTTAACCTTTTGAGTGTATGAGATGTGTAAGTCTGCACACGCAGACTTTTCTTCTTTTCATCTTTTCATCTTTCTCACATTTAATACCATTGTACTTGTATAATCTCTCACCTCTCTCACATATCTTCTCATTTGTTTCATTACATATCCATATGCTCCTCCATATCTCACATCTCATTTATCCCCACCAGAAATTTGAGTGAAAGAAAGAAACCATACTCACCATTGAAGAGTTTTTGCATTTAACATGGCTGATTTGAACAACCAACAACCTCGGACTGTTGCCGGTGGTACGGGGACACTCAATGATCATCCGGGTTCACCCTTAAATGTTGTCCCACATAATCTTTTACCTGATTTTGCATTTAATGAAAATGAAGATCCATTGGGTGAGAGTAGAGTTGTTGAAGATCCTGAACCCATTTCTTCAGAGTTTCTAGGTGAGTGATACTTTTTTTTTCAGTTTTATTAAATGTACAGTTTTAAATGCATATGAGTAGTTGTGTAAATTAAGGTTTTCTTGTTTAGATTTTTTGTTGGTAGAGGAGGAAAAAAAACAGATGATGTATTGGTTAGTTTGGTTGAAAATGTGGTAAACTTGTAGAAGGTAAAAACAAGTGTAACCATTTCTATTTTTTATTTTTATGAAACAAGATTTTATATTTTGTAAAAGGTAAAAACATGTGGTTACCCTTGTATTAAGTTTTTATATTTTTTGGAAGGGGAAAACATTCGAGATTACATTTTTGGATTACATAAAAAAAATGCACCAGCATCTACACTTTTTGGTGAGATAAAAAAATGTACCACCATGTTTTGTTTGCATTTTAGGAAAACGTGTTAAACTTGTATTGAGAATACTATAAAATGCATCAGTTTGTTAGGTATTATGTTACAAGTAATTTTTTTAACCTATACGTGTTAAAATTTATTAAACAATACCTTTTTTGTAGGTATTCATGCGGACGATGAATTTTATGTTCACCACATACCCAATGGCACTAGAGTGTGGTGTCCTAATGTTACTATTGTTTTAAAGCCTGTTGTTGGTTATGTATATGATATGAAACGTGGAAGGACATTTTCAGTATGTACAAGGACTCTGCTGTGTATTCTGGGTTTTCTATTCGTAAGGGGCAAACCAAGAGATGGAAGGGGTTTTGCAAACTGGCATTTTTTCCCTTTATCATATTATTAAGTTTTGTTTATTTTCTTCGTCGCGCGGGTACGACATGATTTTTGTTCCTTTCACTGGGGTTCATAATCATAAACAATATGTGACATTCGGTGCTGGCTTGCTATTCAATGAAACCACTGAGTCTTACAAGATCACGTGAAGCCATCTACATTTGAGACGCGTTGGCAACTTTTGATGGAGGAATATGGGTTAGAAGATCACGACTGGTTGAATGATATGTACTCAATTAGGGACCAATGGGTACCTGCCTACTTCCGTGATATCCCAATGTGTTGTCTGATGAAGACTACATCAAGATGTGAAAGCTCTAACTCAAGCTTCAAGGTCAACTCTTCTAGCACTAACACACTAGTTAGCATTGTTTGTTGAGGTTTTTGCCATTGTTTATTGAGATTAAGAAATAGGTGGTACTTAGTTGGATTATCCTTGTTAGTACGTTAATGACATTTTCGGTAGTATGTACTTGTTGATGTTTGGTTGAATCTGAGAATTTTCTATGTTATGGATTTTTTGGTTTTATTTTTACCATGTTACATTTTTTCCCTGAGATTTTTATAGACTTTTGCTGAGTTGAATCTGAGAATTTTCTATGTTATAGATTTTTTGGTTTTGTTTTTACCATGTTACATTTTTTTGCCTGAGATTTTGGTACATTTTCCCTGAGATTTTTGTACATTTTTTTCCCTGAGACTTTTGCTGTATCCAGTGATTGTTGATTTTCTCCGGCAATTTTGAATATATTAGGCGATTTTTCTCCGGTGATTTTGGGTATACATGAACAGGTTCGGTGATTTAGGTTAGATGAAGAAGGGTTGATGAAGACTTGGAAAAAAGAGAATGTATATTTTGTTTTTGAAGTTTTGAAAATAATGAAGAGTGGTGTGATTGTTCTTACACCATGCAGACTTTTGTCTCTTTGTAAGAGATTGTATTAATGTTTCTTATATTACCCTTAACGTTCATCAAATGAAATAAAAAATAGAGGAAAAGGGAAACAAAAGCAACTAAATGCTCAAAATCAATCTCAGCCATCTATTAACTATGATCAATGGTTATTAATGGGTTTTCAGGGTTTATTCAACTCAAGTGGGTTTTCAATTTATCCTTGCCCTCTATATATATATATATAGGGAGGGGCTCATGCGAGAAACACCCTTATTGTGAGAACCGCGAGAACCAATGTGAACACAACCTAAAATAGCTAAAAAACCTAAACCCCCCCACCCTAAAAAACCTAAACCTCCCCCCCCCCCCAAGCTAAATGCTAAAAACTAAAACCCCCCAAAAAACCTAAAAAAAACCTAACCCCCCCCCCCCCCCGCCACCCCCAAGCTAAAATGCTAAAAATTAAACCCAAAAAAAACTAAAAAAATCTAAATTTTTTTTTTAATATTTTTTATGCTCAAATCGCTACTTTTAGTGGCCAAAAATTTGTTTTTTTTTTTAATTTTAAAAAAAAATTTTTTTTTGCTTCGAAAAGTAGCGATTTTTATATAAAAAATATTCAAAAAATTGTGTGATTTTTAGCTATTTTTAGGCATTTTTGGTTGTGTTCACATTGGTTCTCGCGGTTCTCGCAATAAGAGGTGGTTCTCGCATGATCTTCTCCCTATATATATATATATAGGGTAGGGTTCCAGCGTGAACAACCTCTCAAGAGTGAACTGCGTGAACTGATATGGACCCTTGATTTCCTTTTTAGTTGTTAAGGATAGGATTGTAATTATATAAAAAATTAGAGTTAAATCATTATTTTAATAATTGAATTAAGTTACATTTTTCCTAATTTAAATTCATTATCCATGTTATGTTTATTTATAAATAAGATAATTATCAAAACAAACAACAAATCACCAGATTTCAATTTTAATTTTTATTTCAGATTTCGTCACCAGAATTCAAATTTTGATTTTTAAGATCCACGTAACCTTCATATTTCAACGGTATACACATGTGTACTTGGATATAAATAGAACAGTACACATGTGTACTCAGCATCATACATATGTGTACCGTAATTCACAGGTGTACATCAACATTCAATACAAAAAAAAAATCCGAGATATCACAAAAACAGACGATATACACATGTGTACATCGCATTAAAAAGAGGGCAAAATCAAAATACACATGTGTACATCGCATTTAAAAAAAATTATTTTAATAATTGAATTAAGTTACATCTTTCCTAATCCTTGATTTGATTTGTGAGAGATTTATGCAATCAATTTAATAGGATAATTGATTACTTGATTTGTGAGAGAGTTATGCAATCAATTTAAGATTGAAATTACACAATACCCTTTTTGTATTTAATTAAATGGAAAAAATTAACCAAATAATTACTATCATGCCACTCACTTTAATCTCAAGATCATAAAAATCAAGGGCCCAGATCAGTTCACGCAGTTCACTCTTGGGATTTTGTTCACGTTTGAACCTAATCCTATATATATATATATATATATATAGTATTTGTGTGGCCATTTGCAATTAAATGAGTCTAGACGCCCAAACACGGTCGTATTAACCCATAAATGTTTAAGTTATCAAGCAACACAGATTAAAACGGGTTATCAAGCAAAACCCTAAACTGGCGAGCGCAACCTTCTTCGACGACAATAGCAACAAAGACTCTAGTGGTGACGACAACAGAAGAAACTGGCAGCTCTCATGTGTTTCGCGAAACAAGTAGACTTTAAGGATCAAGAACCAAATCCTTGATACCACTTGTTAAGGTTAAACACACACAAATTGAACACAATCGAAAGCAAAAAACAAACAGATGGATTTAACATGGTTTGGTTTAAGTTGATCTACGTCAACGAGTGACACCAGGTATCCTTTTATTGTGGTGATACTCAAATTACAAGTACAAGATCTCCTTATATGGAGATTACAATTAAGGTTAATCCAATAATCAACAAGTTAAGTAAATGGGTCGGCTAACCAAGTTAGGACCGGCTGCTCCAACCCATTGCCTTCTCACCTTCTAGCAAGCTCAGACAAATTTGCCCAAAGGCCGACAATCCCAACAAAACTATATATACATGCCACATCATTTTCATATTATAAATTACTAACATCTTGGTGCTTTGTGGACTTGTACTCAAAGTATAGGGAGTTTTTCAAAAAAAATTGACTTTTCACTTCTAGCCAATCGGTTTTCATTTTTTGCATTTAAGCTCTTTGAATTTTTTTTAACTTTCACCCAAACCTTTTCAACTTTGCAAATTAACCCCAACGCTTTTTTTTTATTTTCAATTTTGATCCCCCATACTTTTATCTTTTACAAGTTTTTCGTTTTACATTTCGTTCTAAATTTTACGAGTGAATACGCCGCAACATGCGTGTGGGTTCAATGTTTTTTCGTCTATTTTTTCCCATTTGATAGGTCCGCCGCAATGCGTCTTTATTTCCATGTTTGACTAGTTCGTCGTAACGACCGGGATCCTAGATCGACTTAGGTATTTTTTTCTCTGTTTTAAGTTTTAGTTTAATTTTTTCGCATTAACACGACGCAATGTGAATGATGGTTCAACGATTTTAAACTTGTTATATATAGATTACGATGAACCTGTCAAACGGGAAAAAATAGACGCGGGTTCATCGTAACGTACGAGTCCTAGATCAACTTAGTTATTTTATTCTATGTTTTACGTTTTGGTTTAATTTCTTCGCATTAACACGCCGCAACTTCAGTGTCGGTGGTCGATTGCGGTAGTATGGCATTAGTGCTCGCCCCAAAACGCAACGCAAGGGGTGCTTAATACTAGTTATAATTTATATGGTTTCCAAAGTACAGAACTATAGTCGCATTTAGTACATAAGATACAATACAATATCAAGGTTTTAAAACTAGTTGCATCAATAGACACTTTTTAGGGTGGAGGGTATCATTCAAACACTTTAAGGTGTTTGAGTTTTCTCTACCCAATAATCTCATGCCATGTCAACTCCCCCCTTCACTCCTCATTTTCTACTCAAACACTAGAAATGATTTAAACAGTCATTCAATTAAAAAAAATGATTGGTTTTCTCTCTCTCTCTCTCTCTCTCTCTCTCTCTCTCTCTCTCTCTCTCTCTCTCTCTCTCTCTCTCTCTCCATTGCTTCTTATTCACCTTCGGTGGATACTCACCGCCCACACTCCTTCTCTCATACTCCTCACTCACCGATCCACCACCCGGAATCATCCCCGTGCGGCAACCCCACTCACCGATCCACCTTCGGTGAATCATACCGTCACACAACACACAATTATAGTAGGTGTTAACTTCATATTCTAATAAAGGAAATCCTTTTAAATACCATCAATAATTGATTCCCATCAAACATCAAAGTGGTATGTTTGGTAGACACTTCATAAAATCCGTACACCTAAAAAAATCTACAAATCTAAAAGCCGTTTACACCCACCCTTCCCTTTTTGTTTTTCCAACACCAAAAAAATCACTTCCGTATATTATTATTACAGCCACGCGTACTGTCGTCATGTACAAACCCTTCACATGCGTCCAAATGGTCAACCCTACCGATTAAATGCACAAATTTAACTACATCTTCATCTTCACTCCAATCTGAATCAATTTCCTACATTCAATCCAATAAATCTATTACATGATTGAAATCTGTTGCTGTTTTACTCAAATTCATTAACAATTGAAGTGAACAACTTGATATGGTATGTAATCGTTCAGAATTTAGGTTTTTGGATCGGCACACGGTTTTTACAGGTAATTTTTGTTACTCGAATCGTTTTATTACTTGTTTTGGCATGAGTTTTAGGGTTTTTACATGTACGGGAGGTTTTAGGTTATGATATGTTTGTATGTTTGTTGTTATCCGTTTCTGAGAATGTAGTTTTGAAATTTGTGTGTAATTTTAGTTGAATATGGTTATGTGCTAGAAGTTGTATAGCAATTGGAGTTTGATGAAGTGTGTAGCTGAATTGGCATTGCATTGAACACTAAAACTTGTTAGCGTGAAGGCTAGGGTTTTGACATTTGTAAATTGAAATGTGTGTGTATATATATGTATTGTGGATGTACTTAAGTTAGGGGTGCAAACGAGCCGAGCGGCTCGCGAGCTACTCGAGATCAGCTCGAGAAAAAGCTCGAAACGAGCCGAGCCTTATCGATCCCGAGCCGAGCTTGAGCCTAAAATAAAGCTCGTTTGTTTATCGAGCCCGAGCTTGAGCCTCGCATGTGAAGCTCGCCAGGCTCGTCGAGCCTTATCGTGCCTTAGTGTAAATGAGCCGAGTCGAGCCGAGCTTATTCAAACTTGTTTACAAGCCGACATCGAACCTAAAAATAAGCATATTTAGTAAACGAGCCCGAGCCCGAGCCGGAGCTTCACTTATCGAGCTCGCGAGCCTAAAAAGTCTAATATTTATATAATTTTTATTTAATATATTAATTAATAGATAATAAACGAGCTGAGCTCGAGCTTGAGAAAATACAAACGAGCCAAGCTCGAGCCTTGAAAACAAAGCTCGAATCGAGCCGAGCTCGAGCCTGAGCTCTCATAAGTTAATCGAGCTCGAGCTCGAGCCTGGTCAAGCTTGGGCTCGGCTCGGCTCGTTTGCACCCCTAACTTAAGTATGTATAGACTTGTGAATGGATATGCTTTGTTACACTGATGAAGAACTGGTTATTGTGTTTTGAAGAATGAGCATAAGTGATAAGACAACTAGAAAGTCAGATAGTCAATTGTTTAGAGTTGGGGATAGTTTGAGATTTGTACATCTATCTCAACAATTAATATTCTGATAGTAATTTCTTACAGAATTTCATAAATCCAGTTATTTTGATCATCATTAGAAAGTTTAGAATTCAATTATTGCGATTTATCTTTTTAACAGAGTGGCTAGCTTTTTTTACAAAAAAAACGGTGAAGGATGTTAGATCTTTGGGTGAAAAACAGGTCTTTTTTTAAAAGTTTGTTGTGAAAGTTGTAAGGTCTTTGTTGTGTTTGTTGCTCTAGCATCTTGCTAGTTGCGTTTTTTTCTAATGAGATTTTGGCGTTCCAAAAACAAGTTATTGCGACTATGAATCACAGTAATTAGTTCAAATTCACATCCAAACGCCTCACTACACATGAAATGGCTCATCAAACCAATGGATTTTTCCCTCTTTTAGCAGATTCAGCTATTGAATGTTCATTGAAAATGGAATTTTACTGTGGAAAAAGTTCCTTTTTCTTTGTATGCTAAGCCCTAACGTGTTTATTAGTGTAACTGTGTAAGTTGAGAAGCTGTTGGGTTATATCTGACTTCCATGCAGTGGAGAGGGAGGGTGGTGTTGAACCGGAGAAGATGAAAAACATTTCTTTGGCTTTTAATTTTTAATGAAATAATTGTATTTTGTTTTGGTATCTTAAAATTTTACAATCCTTATTGCTGCTACTCTCTGTATCTAATTTTTTTAAAGAAAATACTGCAGGCTTGAAGCTGGTAAGGTTGAATTGACTACAAACATGGGTGTTTCTGGAAAATGGATTAGAGCGCTCATTGGATTGAAGAAACAAGAAAAATCACAAAGTCCAAGAGAAGATGGACATGTTAGTATTTATATCACTTCGTTTTTTTCCAATGCAACTAAGTTATATCATTTGCATGTTAATGAATGAAATAGAGTGTTACAATATAATGCTTAAGGGTCTGTTCATCCTTTTCATTTATATTCTTTTAGGTTTATGTATATAGTTGGTTGCTTATCTAGTTATCTATATGGTTTAAGGGTCAAATGGTATGGCCCTAGCTAGTTTTTAGCAAAAAGTTAAGTAGCCCATTTAACGAAATAGTTATCTATAATTCTATATGGTTTAAGGGTCAAATGGTATGGCCCTAGCTAGTTTTTAGCAAAAAGTTAAGTAGCCCATTTAACAAATAGTTATAAATATGGTTTAAGGGTCAAATGGTATGTCCCTAGCTAGTTTTTAGCAAAAAGTTAAGTAGCCCATTTAACGAAATAGTTATCTATAATTCTATATGGTTTAAGGGTCAAATGGTATGGCCCTAGCTAGTTTTTAGCAAAAAGTTAAGTAGCCCATTTAACAAATAGTTATAAATATGGTTTAAGGGTCAAATGG
Source organism: Helianthus annuus (assembly GCF_002127325.2). NCBI lineage: Eukaryota > Viridiplantae > Streptophyta > Magnoliopsida > Asterales > Asteraceae > Helianthus > Helianthus annuus. The sequence goes on from NC_035445.2 coordinate 156,337,192, forward strand.
TATGTCCCTAGCTAGTTTTTAGCAAAAAGTTAAGTAGCCCATTTAACAAAATGCTACTGATGGTCTGAAGGATGCTTGTACTAGTGTGTGTGCACCTACGTATCAGCATATGATTATGGAATAAGTAAATGATCGGGTGATGTTTATTATAGTTTATAAAAAGATGCTAGTAAGAACATTTTTATGGCAAATTCTCATCTGATTTTGCTTTAAACCCGTTTTATTTTACTTTTATTAAAGTAATACTTTAAGTCCCTTATAAATCCTGTATTAATTTCTTATTCTACATTTTTACAAAAAGTATTAATGTATAAAGTAGCATTTTACTAGTTCCATATTTCATCGTATTTTTATTAAAATTATGTTATTAAAAAAATATTCAGCTGCTGTTGTTGAAAATCCTGTTTAACACTTATTAGAATTATAGTTTAATATTGTGTATATATTATATAAAAAATCTCATTCTTTCAGCATTCATAATACTGCATGTATCCTAGTTTTTTTTTTCTGAATTCTAAGTACTTGTATAACAATAATTTTTGTAAAATGTGGTGTGCTACATTAGTACACTGGCATTATAGATCTTCTCACTTGCATTTGCATAATCAATTTCAGAGAGGGAATGCGGGAAAGTTTCGTCACCGGAGAAAAAAATCCACAGAGATAAACAATGAGAGTTTTTTGAATAAGCTCAATGTTGAAGATGGCAATAGCAGTGCAGCTCAAGATGTTACAAATTCTTCTTCCAGTACACTTCAAATGCAAGATTCGTCTCATATGGAACAACAAATGAGAGAAAAGTGGGCGGCTACACTCATCCAAACTGCTTTTCGAGGATTTTTGGTATTATATATTTCACTATCATTCATAAGGATGTGTTTGGTTTGAGGGTTTAGGAATCGGGGGAATATGAATGTAAGTATTTGTGGGGAAAAATGCAAATGGATTATAAACGTTTCAAACAAGTTGAAAATCGCTGAAAGTTTTATCTTGTTGCATACAACGTTTAATATCGTTTTTCTTCAAAGATATAGATTTTTATTGTAATAATATTGTTTGCAACCTTAGTTAAAACATAAACAGACAAAAAAATCTGTTTGCGTGTTAACACAACCCTGCCTATCGTGTTTCAACCACTAGAAAACTTGGTTTTAAAAAGCGCGCCCTAGGCGCGCCTAGGCGCAGGGCCTGGGGCTTTTTTGCTTCTCGCCTTGTGTAATTACAAGAAGCGACCAAAAGGCGCATTTTTTTGATGTTTTTTTTGTGGGCTTTTTGGCCTGAGGCGCGCGCCTCATGTAACTTAGGCGTTTTACTGCATAAAAATGTTGTACCTTGGGTTTTTTGACTTGTACATGTAATTAAAATGGTATAAAATCCTTACTTATAGCTATATTTTGGTTAAAGGAAGCTAAAAACCTATGGGATATGTATGGGATATATAAAAAAAATATATAAACATCTTGCGCCTCGGGTACGAAAAGCCCACCGCTTTTGCGCTTTGCGCTTCGCGCCTCAATTTTAGACCTCATCGCTTTTGTGCGCCTCTCGCTTTTTAAAACCAAGCTAGAAAAACGATTCAGTGGAACCTGAACTCGTTTTGTATCATTACCCAATCTGATTGTCTCGCCTGAATATTGTTATTATAAAGTTATGGAACAAAAAAAATCCTTTTGTTAAGTTCTACTAATTGTTCCATTGTGTATCCAACTATTAGTTAAGTTTGATCTTGAACTACTTCTATAATAACAATATTCAGGCGAGACGAGCACTAAGAGCACTTAAAGGACTGGTGAGACTGCAGGCTCTGGTCAGAGGTCATGCTGTGAGAAAGCAAGCTGCGATTACTCTTAGGTGTATGCAAGCCTTAGTTAGGGTTCAGGCACGGGTTCGAGCCAGGCGGGTTCGCATTGCATTGGAAGGTCAGACAGAACAACAAAAACATCAACAGCAACTCCAACACGAGGCTCATGTTCGTGAAATAGAGGTAATCATTGTAGATTAAAAATAAATTGAGTTAGTTGATGTGGGTTCAGTTTTACTTATGGGTTAGTTTTGGTAGATGCCTAAAGATGTAAAATTGGTCTTTTATAGTGTTTGGGATTCTGATAGATAGTCAGTCAGTGAAGTCACTGGCTGCAAACAAACTGAAAATTGAAGTTTTCTTCCAATTCGATTAACGTTGTTAAAATAATAAGTAAGAGGTGATTTGATTTAACTTAAAATATAAAGTTTTTTTTGCCAGAAAAGCGGTTATGTGCCTAAACATTGAATAAGGAGTTATTTATTAAAGTGGCTAAACAAGTTCATACTAGATAAATATCGACATATTTTAATACATAGTTATTCGATTTTAGTTTTTTTGTAATAATAATATACATGTCTTTCCAATCACATGATATGCAAAGAGGTCCAGGAGAGTCAGTGAATCACATGTTTATTGTACTAATACCACCCCTTTTCTTCTTTATATTAATTTACGTTTTTACCCCTCGCTGATATTTTGACAGCAAGGATGGTGTGATAGTGTTGGATCCGTTGAAGAAATTCAAGCGAAATTGATAAAGAGACAGGAAGCAGCTGCTAAACGTGAAAGAGCCATGGCATATGCTCTTGCTCACCAGGTAATATCAAATATCATGTTTTGCAAAAGTTGAAAACACTTGAATAAAAATAATAGTGTTTTTCACTCTTTATAAATACTTAAATTGTGTAGAGAGTACCCCATGCCCCTTTTCTGTACCTTCTCTTTTACTTTTTAGTAAAAAAATGTATGTGGAGGCTACTTGTATATTTAACTATTCTCATCTAAGACCACCCATGTATTGAAACTACTCAAACGTGGCAAAAACACATGCCTAATGTCGAAAATGCCGTTCAGAATTTGGGAAAAAAAACAAGAAGAGTAAAATGCCATTTTTGTCCCTGAGGTTTGGCCAGTTTTGCGACTTTCGTCCAAAGGTTTGTTTTTCCGCATCCGGATCCGAAATGTTTGAAATCTTTCCAATTTCACCTGGTTTCTTAACTCCATCCATTTTTCTCCGTTAAGTCGGGTATTTTCGTCTTTTTTGTTAGCTTTAAATGGCAATTCGGTCTTTTTCACTTTATGTACAAGCATTTAGCATAATGTACAAGTATTTAAAAGACCGAATTGTTGTTTAAGTTAACAAAAAAGACGAAAATACCCCTGACATAACGGAGAAATAGATAGAGTTAACAAGCCGGATGAAAATGGCAAGATTTTAAATCTTTTGGATCTAGGTGCGAAAAAAACCTTTGAACGAAAGTCGCAAAACTAGCCAAACCTCAGGGACGAAAATGGCATTTTACTCAAACAAGAATATCATCGTATTAAACTTTAAATAAGCAAAGGTTCAATGTAAAGAAAGCTAGCGTGTTTTCGGTTTTTTAATGTTTTTAGCCAAATTTGGTATAAACAAAAGTGAATATATATATATATATATATATATATATATATATATATATATATATATATATGGGTGGCCTATAAAGTAGCTTCAGTATATGGGCAATCTTAATAAAAGAAGTTGAATACTTGACGGGATCCGCATACATTATCTCTAAATAAAGATCATACGATCAATTGTTTTAGCAGCTAAAGATTAAGAAGATGATTGTTACACCATTTTTTAATGTGCAAATCATCTAAGTATTGTTTTATACTATATTATTGTGTGCCCGTGCCCGTGCCCCTCTCTTATAGTTGCAAGGAAAAATGCTTATAACCAATTATATGGTGGTGTACAAATAACATCCCGTAAGATTAACTTGTGAAAATGACGTGTGATTGTTTGCTACAGTGGCAAGCAGGATCCAAACAACAGGTAACTCACTCAGGATTTGAACCAGATAAAAGTAACTGGGGTTGGAACTGGCTGGAGAGATGGATGGCTGTCCGTCCATGGGAAAACCGTTTTCTTGACGTTAACACAAAAGACGAAATCAAGATACAAGAAACCAACGGGTCTGCGAAAGAAGAGCAAGAACATGGCATCAAGAATCAGTTAAAATCTACTGGCAAGAAAGTCATTGCTTCAAATCTTCATTCCGATTTAGCAAATGAGAAAGTGGCCCAATCTCAATCTGACGGCTTTGATTCTCCTCCTATCAAGTCAACTACCATTCAAGAAGTTCCTGCTTTGTTGTCTGTCAAGTCAAAGCCCAAGCCAAAACCAGTAAAGGATTCGGTTCAGTCAAGATCTCATAGCAATCCTAAAGAGAGGTCCACAAGTTTGGGTAATCAGGGAAAGAAACGGCTATCACTTCCCAGTAACGGTTAGTTCATCTCTCTCTCTCTCTCTCTCTCGCTGTATGTGTGTGTGTTGCAGTAATACAAGGGTTATATCTGATGACGGTGAATACATTTCACACATCTCTTATGTACTTTCCACCATCATGCCAAAAATCGGTGTTTAGTAGTAGATTTATATATGAGAGCTCGATTAACTTATGAGAGCTCGATTAACTTATGAGAGCTCGAGCTCGGCTTGTTGGTAGTTTCTCAAGCTCGGGCTTGGCTCGTTTATTATCTATTAACAAATATATTATGTAAAAGTAATATAAATAAAAGACTCGTTTAGGCTCGCGAGCTCGATAAGTGAAGCTCGAGCCCGGGCTTGTTTTCTAAAAAGCTTATTTATAGGTTTGGGCTCAGCTCGTAAACAAATTTAAATAAGCTCGGTTCGGCTCGTTTACTAGATAACTTGAAATATGGGGTAAATGTTATTAAATATTAATCATCATCATACTTAGTAAATCCCACCAATAGCAAAGCAAAGGTAGGGTCTGAGGAGGGTAAGATGTAGACAACCTTACCTCTACCCGTAGGAATAGAGAGGCTGTTTCCAGTGAGACCCCCGACTCTATAGTAGTTTTGCATCAAGCCTTGGACATAAGGCACATAACACTCAGTAATCGGGACAAAGACCGATTAGTGCATGTACCCTTTTGTCTTTCAGCTATTAACGCCACCACATGATGCATGATTAACCGTCCTCGGCTTTTAACGTTATTTTCACGAAATTAGTAAAATAACGTTAAAATTAGTGCACTTTCATTTTTGCCCCCCGATGGCCCACACTTACATTAAATCAGAGTTGTCAAAAGCGAGCGCTTTTGGTGCCTAGGCGCTTTTTCTGGGCGACTCGCATTAAATGCGCTTATGGTTCCTAGGTAATTATAGCGCAGACATTTCATCCCATGCGTATTTATTGTTTCATGCTTTTTATTTTTTTTAATTGGTAATTTCCACTTTTTCTGCAGTATTTATAGGGCTGTAAGTTTAAGTTCGTATATCACATTATCACCAAGATTATTCAGTCCTTAATATCAGGACTGTTCAGTTCGTGTTGCCTAAACTCTTCATAGGCAATTATTGTTTTTTTTTTGAACGACCCACATTCTTGTTGAAAGTAAATTAGGAGACACACATAATGTTTTTTTATTAAGTAAATTCTTAATAGGCAAATTTTATTTTATTTTTATTGTTATTTTATTTTTATATTCTTTTTTTTTTGGAGTTACATTCAAGTTTTGCTTAATTTATTTGAAGAAAATATTATTTTTCATTACGAAATATATTTTTAATTTTTTTCTTTTAAGTGCGCTTTTTTTTTCTCGGGCCCACGCTGTTTTTGCGCCTATCGCCTAGGCCCTAATCGGTGCCTATGCGCCTAGAGTGCGCTTCGCGCCTTTGATAACCATGCATTAAATGTTATTAAATATTAATAAAAACTAATATTACACAAAGGCTCGACGAGCCTGACGAGCTTCACATGCAATGCTCGAGCTCGGGCTCGATAAATAAATGAGCTTTATTTTAGGCTCAGGCTCGACTAGGGCTCGATAAGGCTCGACGAGCTTCACATGTAGTAAGCGGAAGGGTGAATATCGTTAACCGAAATTTCGGCAAGAGTATTCCACCTATTAGGCCAAAGCATGATACCCGAACTCAAAAGAAGTTTTGATTACTTTTCTTTAGTCTTAGTTCCGTTCGGGAACAATCCGAGTTTTAAACACACCTCATGCTAGTATCAATTTTTTGCATATTATGATTTAACCTTCCTCCCTTCCAAATTCAAATTATTTTCACATGTCAGGCTCAAGCTCGGGTTCGATAAATAAACGAGCTTTATTTTAGGCTCAAGCTCGGCTCGGACTCGATAAGGCTCGGCTCGTTTGCACCTTTAGTGGGTTGGGTATTGGGTCAAAATAGGCAAACTTTTTTTATGGATCAAATGGGATTGGACCTGGTTAGTGTGTCAAGTAAATGAGTTGAACTTGTCTTCTTATAGTCTATTGGTAGTAAATGAGTTGAACTTGTCTTCTTATAGTCTATTGGTAGGTGTACAATATACTTTATGTTTATTGAGAATGTATAAAATAGCCAAACATGCTACTGTGCTTGTTACAACCAATTATGCATTAAATACTACTTCAAAAGATGGCATATCACCTGGTTTACCATTGTGTTATACTGTTATTTTGTTTCAGTATAGCTACACGAGCACACAATTAATCTTATTAAAAAGATGTTATGTTCAGTTATTCTTTTAAAACGAAACAAGTTGGACTTGATGAAATTATTTGACCAATAGGCGCAAGCCAATCAGAGGCTGAAATAGAAGTGGTCAGATCTATTCAATATGATTGTATTTGTTTCAGTACCTTTATTTTACGCTCAACCCATTTGACATGTTGTCTCTTAAGCTTCTTCTATTTGATCCGTTATAAATAAAACATAATCCGATTCGACTTGCTCTTAAGTTAATGGGTCAAAACATATGGACAGGCAAAACAGGGAAAGGTGTTGGGAGCTCAAATAGCAAGGTTTCACAGCCAACAAAAGCCAATTAAGATATTTTTCAAGTCAAATGGAAGTCAACAAGATCATATAAACAGCTGCTGATGGATGCTTGTATATACATGAGTTATTTAGCGCATCAAGTTGCAACCGAATTGCTGAGATGTTTTCTCAATAATTGTAGTAATGTTGTGTCTGTCGGATGGTGTGTCATTACTTTGTAACTACCAATGTGTATGTTGTATTACCGGACATTTGTTTGGGTACCGGATGAGATGGACATCAAGCACTAAAGTGAGTGCTTGGTGTATGTTGATGAAGTTCATTTGTAGTTTTGAGTTTTTCTTGTTCAAGTATGTATCAGGTGATTTATAGTTTGTTCTTATTTAAGTCAATAATTCATAATTGTGCTGAATGGACAATAAATATGGCCAAGTATATTTGTATTATTTGGGGTATGTTTTTACAGTGATGTTTATGTTGTACATGATTTTACCTGTAGATGCTAGAAAATATTTTGTGTTATCTTGAATTGTTCCAAAAGTCTTCAGAAAAATTTACAAAACCAATCATCTTTTATGTTGGTTTGTAAAACCAATCATCTTGTATTTTGGAGAATTGTTAAGAGAAAGCTCTATGGTGACTGGTGAGTAGATGTTTAATATGAAAATCGTTGAAGATGTTAAATTTTGCATCATATAAGTTTGTATAACTTTTAAGTTTCATTGTTTGTATCAAACCTACCATGTGTTATAAATATAATTTTGCGTTTGCTGCTAAGATTGGTATTCGTTGGTCATGATGATCCCATCTAGGCGTGATCTAACACATTTCTTTGATGACTTGAATCCAGACACCCGCCACAACAATTGCATTTGTTAATGCTGATGAACCTTGTCGGCTATCTCTATTTGCCCAATACCATAGGCAAACACCACCAAGTTGTCGGCCATCTCTATTGCCCGATACCATAGGCGAACACCACCAAGTGACCACTAGTGACCGAGGTGTCTATGTTCCATGCCTCATTGAAGGAGCGATTGTAGCCACCGAAAGATATATAATGGCATAGAGAATTTTGGTGATTGCGACTTGCGAGAAAGTTGGGCGCCGATGAGAGGCCTTCGCTAGAGAAGAACAAAGGGGTTGTGGGTCAGGGTTAAAAATTTTCTCTCGAAAGGTGTAAAACGGACATATAAATTATTTAACACATAAAACAAACAACTATTTTAATGTGTTTCCGTAGCTAAGTAAACAATTATGGGTATATGCATGTAATTTGTTCTAAGTGTAAGTTATTATAGATTTATAACAATACATGTTTTAAAATCTATACCTTATAATAAAACAAAACAAACTTATGCCACATGGCATGTACTTAGGCAACCAGATGCCACGTGGCATCTAATTGTTTCTCCGATTCTCTCTTTGAGCGGCAAATGAATAGACGCTGTTTCTCTTATTCTTTCCCTCATATTCTAGGGTTTCTCTCATTCTCCTCCTTCCCTCTCTGTCGCCTCTTTACGGATATTCAAAGATCTTCAATCCATCAATTCGAATCAAGGTTAGATTAACAATAGTTCCGATTAAAGATAGTGATTTTATCATTCTAATCTGTTGATAAATGTTCTCATTATCATTTGATTTTGATTGTCAAATCTCATTTTTAAATCAGAAACCCTAAATCTATTTCGCGATTCCACTTTGGCGACAAATCTCTCCGACTAATCATTTGATTTTGATTTTATCATTCCGTATATTTTTTTCTACAGATTCTGTGAAGAACTTTTGATTTTAGTTGGAAACTGTTATCGGTTATGGAGTATTTGACGACGAAATCGGTGAATACGAGAGGTTGATTGGAAAGCGATGCCGGAACTAGCGTCGGATTGTAGGTTCAGTGACGGCGATACGACAAGGTTTTATAGATCTGTATCGTTGAGTGGATTTTGGTCGAAGCATCGCGATGACGTTGGCTGCAATTAACTCCAGAAGGTTTGTTGTTAGATTTAATTTTATTGTGTTTAGATGTGCAGCAAGTACTTAGAAGTCGGAATTGTGTGAACTTTTGATTAAGGATGGTGCACATATACATGTTGTTGATAGAGCAGGACACACTCAATTATGGCTACATTGATATGCTATGATAAATATGTACATACTGAACTTATTCAGTGTATTTGTATGCAAGTATAATTTATGCATAAAAATCAGATACCTTTATAATGTTTTGACCCTTTTGTGTTCGTTTGGTGACACTCATACAGGTAGCTCTTCTATAGGTTAAATTAGGGCATTTTGCATAGGTTTATTTGTGATGATTATAAGATTGAAATTATGAAATATGCATTAGTTAGTTTAACTTTCAGGCGTTAACTATGATAAACAAGACTCCCTTTTCATTGTTTGTTTGTAAAACTTTCTATAAAGTATGATCATGTTATAACCAGTTCTTACCTAAATTCATATAACTTTCACGTTTTCCTTTTAACAGCAGGTGATTGATACGTAAGCCGTTTCAGATCGCTTCACGTATTAGGGATTTTCATTCGATTTACTAAGGTATGTTCATTCAGTTGTTTATAATGCTATAATTATTCATGTAATTTTTATTTTTAATAATAGCTTTTAATAACAACTAATAAAAATTGTGTTGATGTCTTCTAGATGGACAATCCCTTATCGCAATGGTACATGTTTTAGATTTAGTGGTAAGAGTCATATTTTGATGGCCAATTCAAAATTAAAATCTGGTATGCAAACATTTTTTGTGTAAAATTCAACTTTGTTTTAAAGTTTTATATATAAGGCTTCTCATTTACTTTATTTAGCCTCTTCACCCTACAGTTTTTTTTGTAGAGATGAAAAACCTATGGGTAACCTGGTGATTTAAAGCGCTTCTCAAACTTTAGTGAGGTAGCACATGAGCTGGTTCATCTTCTTGGGCACATGATATTTTCTTGACGTGTCTAATTTTTTTGGCTATGCTTCTTGCAGTTGAACATGCTCTATTCTATAGAGACGAATCTGGGTGATTTTGGGTGGCGGTTATGATGCAAGGGATGGTACATTGGTTTATATTATTTCCAGTATTGATAAAGATCTACAGTTGCGAACATGGGTGTTGTCCCTCTCTGATCCAAATATTTACTATGGAAAACTAAAAGGTATGGTCATCTTGGATCCAAAATACATGGGTTTCAATAAGTAAGTAGGCTATTTGCAAATGATGTATGAAGTTTTTAAAGTTGTGCTATTGGTTATTAAGAATATAATTGATTTAATGTTTTATGTGTATTTAAAAGTACTATTAATGATGCTACAAGAAGGAATTGAGGTGTACTTACTCGGGTCAACGATAGTGTAAAGAAATTAGAAAGAAGCATATTATTTTAACAATTTCAGTATAAGATGTGGTGTTTGATGTCTCACACTTCAAGTGTTTACTCATTTGGTATAAAGTTTCAAGTCGTGTAGATGGTTAGCTATTAGAAGTTTATACCTATTTTTATATTAACAACTTAGATGAGTGTTTAGTCGTTCTAGATAAATAGTAGATATCACATATTATACATGTGTATGGGTAATGCAAAACTTATTAAATTACTTCAAATGTGTCATAGGATATATAATTTAATAACAAGAAGAGCTATGCGGGAATAATTGTCACACTACGGTTTGAGGACACCCAGGCAAAACAACAACAATTCTAGAAACGAGTTTGCTCTAAATGCCTAATCACTGCATTCTATTCATCTTTTTAAAGTAAAATTCAAAAACTATAAACTTTTTATTTTCCTATTCAGGCATGGGAAGGAAAACCCAGAGAGGGAATTAAAGTGGAGATTGTATCACCAAAATCATCGAAAATTCCCCAAGAAACCATAAAGGAAAAACTAGAAATAATGTGGGCACGGTATTGCTTTTTCAGAGGTTTATCAACTATATCATTTTCATTAGTTGCTGGCATGCTAGACATCATCAGACTTATCATTCACATTGTTGTCCTCTAGCCTTTAGATGTGGGAATGTGATTTCTGATTCAACAATTTATTAATAATTTTTTGTTTTTCTTTAATAGGTGGGCATATAATCTTGCAGTGAAGTACGCGTTGAGGGAGTAGAGACGTTGGACTATTTGGATAATATGTTCAAGAAAAACAGGTACAAGGCAAAAGCCTTTTCTTTTGATGGTGAGGTAAGAGGTAAGAGGTAAGATATGGTTTTATTTTACCTTCAAATGTATTGCATTCAACATAGTTATAACATAATTATTTATAAACAGAAGGGGTTCTTTTTGGACAAAGACACCACAAGGCCTTTTATGATGATGTTGTCAATATACATGTACTCTCCTACACCCTTTATAGAAGTAGAAGCACTTTAACAATTTACGCATTTATGTAACTTCTTTGATTGCTTTTTGTCTCGAATCGGTTTTAACTTGGTTTATTAAAATATTCATCGTAGAAATCAATTGCTAATCGTGTTTTATTTAATGTAATTATTACAAGTTTTCTTCTTAAGTCAACAAATTTTTGTGAAATTTTGAGCTGCATAAATATAGTAGGACCGGTAGATTGTTAAATTAGTGAGCTTGAATAACCCTGTTTATAAGGTATGCTGAATAGTCATCATTGATCAATACTTGACCTTATATTGATTGGATAATGGGTAATAGAAACTTTGTCTCTTTTATTTTTGTATTTTGCTTTCTTAGAGTAAAAAACTTCTTTGGGTTTTGAAGGTATTAATGTCGAATTTCTTTGCTTTTGCTGCGGGTTTATTACAGGTATGCTTTATGTTACTAAGAACTCTTTTTCATATTTACTTTCCACTTAGAGTAGATGTGTATGTTTGAACCTCAACTTTGTTTTACATTTTCAATTGACGTTGAACTGCTATAAGGTCTTAACCATGTCAAGGGGAATTTGACTTAAGACACTATTGCTTTTACACGTTTTCATATAAATTCTTCTTCTACTCTTATTTAACTGCTATATTGGTAGTTGATGTTTTTACTTGATGTAAGCTAAAGCATACTTAAGGGAATAAATGCTCGGTCACAAATTGGTGTATGGATGAAGTTGAAAGTTTGAAGTTTGGTGATTGGAAGATGGGTGCCTTGAAGAACGGCAGCCAGAAGATTAAAGTCTTGAAGATTGAACATTGTTATGTTTTTAGTAATTATTAATAAAAAATGATAAATGCAGTATGGAGAGTGTTAACTGGCAGGATTCCGACGTCAATGGCTTTGCAACTAAAGGAGTAAATTAGGATCACAATGTTATCATTATGAATAATCTCAATGCTTTTCTTTGTTTATTTGATGAAACAAGTTCTCATACCCAACTTTTTTATATTTACTATGAGGGGTAAATGAGAATATATTGGTGTAACTTTTGTTTAGATGAAAGTGGTGGGTTAATTATTATATTAATACAGTGGGTCGCAACATAGTCTCATTCAACATTTGAAAGCAACATGTAAGCGTTTTTTGGTTTAAGTTGTTTAGACAAAGACGACAAACCTACATATAAAATAAGAAATGTTGTCTATAAAGAAATCTTTAAGGACTTGTGATTTTTTCATATTCATTTTTTTGGTTCATTGTACCTTAATATTTACGTAAGTGATGGAACATTTCTTTCATTTCAAATTTTATGTCAACACTATTAAATATTATAAAATTTACTTTGAGTAACCCGTGTAACACACAAGTACTTAAAATATGTAGTTTATAAAGAAGTATTTAGTGATTTATGATTTTCATGTACCATTTTTATCATTTTTATATATTTATATTGAAAAGTTCTTTCATTACAAAGTTCATCTCAACACCATTAGATATTATATATTTGTGTTAAGCCACCCGCGAAACTCGCGGGATCTTAGACTAGTTCTATAATATAACAATTCACGTCGTTCCTTATCTACAGTGTCCTAAGGGCATTTTTGAAATTTCCCACATTCAGATATTTTGGAGTGTGAGGTCAGCAATGTAGTGTCTGTTTGCAGTCAAGAAAGAAAGAGAAGATGTATGTTTTCAAGAAAGAAAGATAGAGGGTTTTCGTCCGGGGGGACACTGTTGCGCATCTACCGTCATTCCCCAGTCTTCATCGGAAGGCTAGCAACCACTTCTGAATGCTACCGCCGCAGCAAACGATCTGAGCGAGCTCAAACGACCATTTTCCTCTTCTCTGGCGGGTTAGCTTCAGTCAAATAGGTTGTTGAAACGATAACGTCAGTGGTGGTGCTATGGTGGCGGCGATTAGGTTGTGGTGGCCGTCAGGTCAGGTGATTGTCATGTGGTGATAACAGCCGAAGGGAGGTTGTGGTGTGGTAGTGGTGCGGGTCGGTGGTTGTGTTTTTTAGGCGGTAGCAATGGGGAGTTTGATGATGGTGGTGTTGTGAATGTCAAAGAAAGAAAAATATGGTAGAGAGAGAAAGTGAATTAGGGTTAGCATAGTGTGTTTGAGACAAAATCTATGGAGATCTTTAACAAATACCCAGAAACAAAGTGTAAAAACACAAATTGGCCAAGAAAAAGAGTTTTTTGTAGCTAACAATACACATTGGTAAGAGTGGGTTCGTAAATTGGGATCAAAACTCTCATAAATTTGCAGGGAAGGTAGTAATGTAGATGATGGTAATGCGACTCATGTATGGCAGTATCGGAGAAATTGTTCTCTTTCTTTGTCACCGAATTTAGCTGTTTTATAAATATTTAAATATAAAGAAATGCAATATAGAAAGTTAACTAATTTAAAGTAACTTGTGAAAAATTGAATTTTTAACCCTTTGCTTTGATGGTTAGTGGTTATGTTAGATGGTCTCCGCCGTAAAAAAACAAGAAAAAAAAAGGGTTAAAGGGAAAGATAAATTGAGTAAATATCTGCAAAGGTTGAACTGGTGGAGAACACGACTGTATATGTCAGAGATTTTCGGATGTTGATTTGGTTCGATTAGCATCCAATTGTTATTCATCCCATCGGAGGATCATTTAGCTTAGTTAGAATGTGACGCGAATCCTTAACACCGACATCCCCATTGGTGGTTGACGACGGTTTGATTGATGGTAGGAAAAGGACCGCCATGCGCCACCGCCCTAAAACCCCACCGTCGTAAACCCTTTGTATCAGATGGTATATTGGCATAATATAGTACCCCTCTACTATTGCTACGAGGTCGTTTAATTGAACGAGTTTATTGCTATGATACCGTAATCGTATTTATCAGATGGTCCTCAGTAATTGTATTTAGTTGTGTTATTAGTTTAATTTGAAACATATTTATATTTCACAAAAGTCATACTTTAGTTAACTTGAAATTGAATAAATATCTTTTATTTACTATTAAAATATTGTTAACTAAACCGAACACTTTTCGCTACTCTTTTGGTCGCTATAGCCAGTGGTGATACCGTAAAAAACAAAACTTCTGACTACCCGTCGCGAAGCGCGAGGTATCCAGTGGCGGATCCAGAAATTTTTTCTAGGGGGTTCACTTTTTAAGTGTTCCGATATCGTATTTCCGAACATAAAAAAATACGGGTCGGTTCGACGTTCGGGTCGGGTAAGGTTCATCACCTAATAAAAATACGATACAATAATAAAAAAAAGCTATTCTCTTGAATCTCCTCTACTATTCTGGTTGCCAAAAAATGCTTCCCGTTAAATAGTTTCTCATTTTGATATAGCCAAATTTTCCATATCGTCAATAAGAAAATCGCATAAATCACTTGTTTCCTCTTAACTACCACGTCCATGCTCAAACGTGTTACAGAATCTGCAACATCGACGAAAAACTACATTCCTAGCTGGGCACTGGAATCATAACCCAAACACATATGCTCCACCTAACCATCTTTGCGAACAAGCATATGACTAGCAAGTGATCTTCACCCTCTTCTATTCCACAAAACGGGCACATGGCGTCTCCAAAAACTACATTCCTAGCTGCCAGGACCGAGGCAGTAAGAATCTTCCAACTTGATGCCCACCACACAAAGTAATTGACTTTCAGCAATTCTACTCCATCTGAACTCAAAAAACTGCTGGGTAACCGGATTCATGTGATTTTCAATTAACATGTTTGGACTTCACAATACGGAAAAAACACACAAAAAAACCGGTTCATACAAGACTCGAACAAGGGATATGATTGTTAAAATGTGCCAATACTTACCACTAGAGCATCTTCAAATTTGTTTATAAGGTTCGCTCACAAAAATTTAAAGGGTTCCTGCAGAAGTCTTTATATAAAGTAACACTACAAAATACGAATTGAACGGGTTCCTGGGAACCCCCGGACTAGCTATAAATCCGCCCCTGGAGGTATCACACTAGTTTCAACAAGCAACAAGAAAGTTTCACATTCTGTAACCAAAATGAACAAAAGACGCCATTACCTAATTATTGGTATCAATTTTGAAAAGTTAAATGAAGAGTTATTTTATTTTATAACATATCTTAAAGCGGTCTGTTTGGTATGTGGTAATGGAATGGACGAAGGAATGGAATGGACGAGGTAATGGAATGGACGAGGGAATGCAATGGATCATTGATGTGCGTTAGGTGTAATATATTTTAGATGTATATTTAAAGCCCTTTTTACACTTTTAGCCAAGTTTTAAATTTATAAAACACGATATTTACTAACACTAAACACACATATGGGCAAGTGCACCCATCGTGGACGTAGTATAGTGTTGGTAAGATACCGAGGTCGTCCAAGGACACAAGAGCTTTTAGTACCGGTTTATCCTTAACGTCTAACCATATCAAAATGTTAGAAAAGATTTTTAAACTAAGAAAATAAAAACTAACTAAATGCTGAAAATAAAATAAAAATAAAAACAGATAGACAAGATGAATCGCTTGGATCCGACTCGTGTATTAGTATAACCTTTGATTATTTTCGCACTTTTGCACTTGTTTAAGAGATTATCTTAGTTATTGTAGTAGGCCCCTCTTTTGAAGGCGACCCTCAACCCAGTAGTTTGAGTCAGCAAGGATACAATCCTAAAGGGTCGGATTATTGAAAGATAATGAATTAAGTTATTAATGCAAATTATGGTAGGCCCCTCTTTTGGAGGTGACGTTACCCTCGACTAAGTAGTCTGAGTCAGCAGGGATACAGTCCTAAATAGCCGGGTTATAGTATTAATAGTAGTTAACTTATGAGGAGGTCAAAGAGTTTGGATCCCCGTCATCCAATACCTATGGGCATTGAAGGAGATCCTACTAAATTTGACCCAAGTCCCTTGCAGGACCTCTAAACGCTGAACAAGGGCAAGACCCTTACCAAACCGTTTCCTTAACCCCCGACCAGGTAGCCAACATACCTCCATATAGACCGTGGAGATATTAATGGTGAAAATCTTTTATTTTATATAGACAGTAAAATAATGCCAAGACACCACGGACAAACGATAAGGAAAGATCACCTTCAACATAAGCAACTAGTTATTAAAGTCATTAATACAAAACCAAATAAAAAGTGCAAAAGATTGAAAATAAAAAGTATTATACTAAACACTTGTCTTCACCAAGTGATGTAAGAGACTTAGGAAAACATGGCCTTGATTGTCAAGAACTCTTGCGATCAATCTTGGATCCCGAGACGACTCACACACTCTATGATGGACAATGGATGATGGTGGTGGATGATGGTGTTGTGATGGTGGTGGGTGGTGGATGAAGTGTGAGAGAGGTGGTGTGCCAAGGGATGAGTTGCAATGAAACCAAGCACTCCTATTTATAGGCTGAACAGAAGGCTGGGCACGGCCCCGTGTCCGCTGGACACGGCCCCGTGCCTGTCTGACACTCTCTCTCTTCATTAATTGTAATTCGCAATTACAATTAATGCGCCTGCTGTACTTTCGCCACGTCCCCGTGTTCACTGGGCACGGCCCCGTGGTGGGCAATAGAAGCTTCTATAGGTTTGTCTTTTCTGCTGCTTCTCGGGCACGGCCCCGTGCTGGCTGAGCACGGGGCGTGTTCAGTCTTCTGTCTTCTCTATTTTGCTTGGGAGGATGCTGTTGAGGGGTCGGGCAATCCACTTATGTTCCTTTTCTTGTATTTATGTTAGATTTAGCTGTCTTTTTGCTTCTTTTGTGAATTTGAGCTCATTTAATCCTGAAAATAAAAAAAAGGAAGACAAAAACACTCTTTTTCCAACATTAGTACTTAAAAAGGGTTAGTTTTATGCCTCATTTGATGTAATTTATATGTTGCATTTTACACACATCAAATACCCCCACACTTGAATTTTTGCTTGTCCTCAAGCAAAACTCTTTAATACGTGGCTTACACTCCCAAATGGAATGGGTAGAAGAGAAAGTTTTGGCTTGTCATAGAGTGTCGGGAATCCAAGATCTTTTTGGTTTTATTTTTATTTATTTACAATCCTATTCGTTATGATTTATTTAGAATGTTTCATAAGAGAAATTACTTATTTGGGCATAGCATGCCTTTTTAAAGTTCCATTTATATACAAGTTCACATACCTCACGGGAGAAATCACTCACACTTGGCCGAAGGTGTATTTTTAGTGAATCACTCGAGAGCGGCGTGGAACTTATCCCTACCATAGGCTTGCCAAGCAATCAAACCTCCTCCTTTTTAACTTGTTACCTTTGTAAATATCAAGAGGACTTTTTGGGTAAAGGTTGTGACAACCGGTAATTAACGCCTCTCAATTACGCGATTAATGAATGTTTAAGGCGATAATAAATAGTGTTTAAGGCACGAATTAACTTAACTAGGCTCTTGGGATGCCTAGGAACGCTTATCTGACGCTACAGTGCGTATATGGTGATTTTGGAAACAACTGCGTAACAAGAAGCGATAACAAACTGACACCGTACAAAATACTGACAATGCCGGCGAATACGAATGTTATGCGAATAACTTAAACATACGGATATGCACAACTATAAATTCCATGTATGTGATTTAATTTGTTGTTTTTACAAATGGTATCATTAAATCTCGTAACTACATGTAAAAGCTTAAGACTTACAAAACTGATCTTATTAAACTTACTAAGGAGATTAAAGATCAATTTTAGTTTTACTTCATTTACAAGTTTTTGTTAAAGACCCAAGTACGGTCTGATCATACTTATGGCCATTTTGGTCCCCCTCACAATATTATTGGATTTTAGTATATATCAAATTCTTTATAAAATGGTTATTCAAAGATATCATTAGTATGGTTCATATTACACCATAAAACTTGTGGTCAACAACATGCTACTACCAGAACTCCCTACAACCTGCTCCCTCTTTCTCTCATTTTCTTCACTGCCGGTCACCGGTGACACACCGGCAACGGCTGCCGATCAACGTAGTTCCTCCGGCAACCCCACACAACACCCCTCGTTCTCTCTCTGCTCCGACTAACCGGCCGGCTATGCCCCCCCCCCCCCCTCCGATGATCTCCAGAGACGGCAGGCGGAGCCGCCGCCTCTCACTCCGGCGCCGGTGGGTGTCTCGACGACGACGGCGGTGTGCCGTTTTTCTGATGGTCGACGGGCGAGGGGTCCAGCAGCCGCTGTTCCTTTGATGATGATGGCCAGTCGATGATGATGAGATAATGCGGTGATTGATGATAATCTGCTATTAAAGTCGGTGATGTTGATGACGATGATGTTGCTGAAGATGTGATTTTCTTCGGTAAGAATATTGTATCTTCTTTCTGTTCAGTAAACATGTCCTCACGTTTCTTTTATTATTTTCTTTTACTGGTGACGGTAGTGGTGCGACAGGTCACGACCGATTGAGGATCAGGTTGGGTTTGTTTTGAGTTTGGTTCGGGTAGTAACGAGTCAATGGTTGGTGATGGGTTCAAGGCAGCAGCAATGGTTGTGGTCGAATAGGCTAGGGTTTCGACTCGGGTCAGATTTGGTCGAACAGGCTCGGGTCAAAGATGGTGTACGGTCAACAGGTCAATTTCGAGTTCTTGGTTTGCGTGCGGTTATAATGTTCCAGATTCATGTTTTGGCTCGGTTCACATTTTTGGCTCGGGTTTGTAGTGGATCGGTTCAACTAGTGAACGGATCAGCTTAGACTTAAATTCGGGTGTCGCGACTCCGTTTAGCTTCGAGTTCTGGCTAATTTTAGTCAACTCCAGGATACGATTCGGTTCGGGTCACATCTGTTTCAGGTTTGGTCAACTCAGTCAAAGAAAGTCAACTGGTCAAAGCCGGTCAACTCAGTTCGTTTTGGTCAACACCCGGTCAACTCAGGACCCGGTAAAGTTTAGACGTAGCAAATATTTATTCCGTTAGCTTAGATAGTTTACGCGACCGAGCTCGACCCGATTCGACTAGATACTATCTTACGTTTTGGTATATTTAACGAGAAATTTTTATATATAGTGTTTATTGGTTGAATTATTGCTGAATTTTGACAAAATACGACGACTTTTATTGTCGGGTTATCCGAAAAACAGAGGAAACTCTGCCCGAATTTCGTTAAAAATCTGAAATACCAAACATATCTATATAGTATAAGCGACGCCTATCGAAGTATTTTCGCTAAATAAATATAAAGTATATCTATACTTTTGGCGACGTTTTATGAGTTACCAAAACAAAGTTATAACATCTCGACAAAACACGAGTTACTAGTTTACGAAATTCGTATACTTTTATAAAATAAATATAATTATTTATATTTATTTTAAACGTCTTTACTTGAAGTATGACACTTTGCCGTAAGATTCATAACAACCGATATCATTAACCGACTCGATTCGATAACAACTAGCTATATATATCATTATCTACGCTTTTTATTCGCGATGACTAACACGATTTCGTAAGTATATTTGAATATATACATATAAATATATATATATTATAAATCCTTCGGAAGCTAAGTCATTTCGAGACTTAGTTTTATCCCGATTATAAGCAGGATCAAATAACCATAGATTGGTTACTCTAAGTCAAGATAACACTACCTTAGGGTCGTTTAGTCAACGACTCGGTAGAGCTCGGACACGTAGTTTAGCTACGTTTAATTAGAAACTTATAATTGTTCCTTGATTAGGAATGCTTTAGTTGCACGCTAGCGAGTTCACATTCGTGGGATGATACTACGGAATCACACTAAGCTAGCTTTGCACAAGAATGTCCAGGTGAGTTCATAACCCCCACTTTTTACTGTTTTACATTTTTATAAATGTTTTCGGGGGTGGAAAGACATGCAAGTTTTGCAAAAGTAAACAACTTTTCGTTGAACGAAAACTCATATTTCTAAACCATATTGCGAATAGATTTCAAGGAACTCAAATGGTTTACGAATGGTTTATACTAAACATACCGGTTTTACAAAACAAACGTGTATTTTCACAAACGTGCATGATTTTCATGACTAGTGACAGGAATGTCCTAGTTACTACAACGGGACTGGGTTGTTCTGCGTACGAACAACGAGATGTCCCCCTTTTTCTTTTGAAATACATATTAACTAGGGTATGATTAAGCTATGGAATGAACTCTTGGATCACGTGCGAATAGGCGCTAACTTAGGCACCATTAATCCTTTTAAGGACCACGGAACAGGGGGTAGATCTATCGGGTACGGGCGAGCCCCACTCACGGTCCTTGTGCGGCCACTTAGAGTGCTTTTGTGTCCCTGTCGAAGTGAATCGACACTTAAATCGTCTACCGGGTTGAGTGCTTCCTATGTCGGCACACATATTAATGTCTTAGCTACACATTAATGATCAACATGTTCATAGACGCATTACATACCTACTTATAAACTGAACTTTCAAATGTTTTTAAGATTCATTTGATGTAAACTCACAAATACATGGATTTACAAACTTTGGTAACGTTTTTCAAATTATACCTAAGTAAGAGGACGCGCTGATCCTGCTTATAAAGGTTCGTTTGGGCTCGGCTCACTCTCTCTCGTGCAATGCACAAAGACTATTGTGGGCTAGACTCGCAGTTTTTCATATATCATGCCAAGAAAATAATTTTACTATATTTTCTCAAAAACTTTAAAACCGGTTATCAAAGAGATTTATTTTAAATCTTTTCAAAACAAACTATGAACTCGCTTAACTTTATGTTGACTTTTTCGCATGTTCTTTCTCAGGTTGCATTTTCAAAACTATGGAACGGTTGGAATAGGAGAACCCATGGGAATTCGAGTACTTAGCGGCGTTCAATTTCTAGAAGTCTTAGCTTATTTGCTTCCGCTGTGCAATGAAGATACCGGTCCAGTCACGCCAGCTCTGATATTTTCGGGGTGTGACAAAGGCTTGGGCTAAAGGTGGGTAGTTGGGTTAGTGGTTAGTAGGAATGGGCGAAAAGCGTAAAAAGCGTCGGTTTTTCGTAAAACATTTTGTTTTAGTGACTTTTTATTCTTAATGAAGTATTTCTTCAAACAAGTTTTTGTTTTAAAAGCTTTGTTTGTTTATTTCTAACTTCATCATTTTTTTTCAGTCACACGAAAACCGAGCTTGTTACTAAAATAAAGGGTAAAAATAAAAAAATGTTTTGGTGGGTAAAAGGGTTTTAGGGTAAAGAAATGAAAGGTTTAGGCTCAAAGGGGTTAACTAGGGGGAGTTTTTGGGTAGGTGAGAAGAAAAATAAAAATAATGGTTTTGAAAGAAAAAGGGTTAGTCCTAATGCCTCCATCATTTACTTACTTGGGTTTAAGTTGGTAAGGACCGGGAATGAATCGTCGTGGCAAGTTCTAGAGTCGTAAGAAACAAGCGGCTATTCACACAAGAAACGAAAAATGAGCATTTAATCTAAAGATGTGTATTTATATGCTCAATAAAGGCTCAAAACTCACTTTTTGTGGGAATGGGTTTTTCTATGTGATCAAGTATATATAATCGAATTTTAACTAAGCTTGTCATGTCGTTTCATAATTTTCTTACGTTAGTTCTTTTTATCACGACGCTATCGGTTGTAAACTTGCAAAAATATAACCTTATTAATCTTAGAATTCCCAACTTAAACTTTAGACAAGTAAAAAAAATAAAAAAAAATTTGAAAAAATTTGGGGTGATTAGCGGTTCCAATAGAGTTTTGTGTAAGGCTTGTTATTAGGACTTGCAAAATTTCAAGGTTTTAGCATCCCCCCCCCACTTAAATTACACATTGTCCTCAATGTGTCCCAAAAATAAATTTTTAGATTGATTGAATGTGTAACATGGTGTTTAAAAGCAAAAATTTATGTTACTGGCAGCCTGGACACGGCCCCGTGTTTAGGTGCCAGTAACGATAATTGAGAAAAAGAAACAGAAGCCTGGACACGGGGGCGTGTCTGGTGAGCACGGCCCGTGTCCAGTTACCTGAACTGGGCATTTTCTTGCAGGGGGTTCAGCGGCCGTGTTGGTTGGGCACGGCCCGTGTTGAACCTACTGTAACGGAGAAATCGTCGACGTGTGGCCTTGTTCTTGTGCATGGGGCCATGTTTCTCATTTCCCTTATCATCCTTTACCACCATGAGTGTGTTTTATTTATTATGAACCATCCAAACCTTAAGTCCATCATTCCATTAAAACCAAAGAGAGATCTTACATAGTCCTAAATTTATATTAAGCTAGATAAGAAAACAAAGAAGCATTAAACCATGGAGTTCTAGCCTACACGTTATTTTAATTAGCAAAATTTCCAAGAAGCTAGTAATCTTGGTTAGATATGGCCTTATAGAACTCCTTCTTCCGGGTGTGGTTTTCCTCATATGTCGGCGAGCCACTCCTCCACCTCCCTTGGAAGGAGGAAAGAGGGCTCATTAGCGTTGGTTTGAGGAGTTTCGATTTCCACCGGGATCTCTTGTTGGTGCTCCATGGGAGGTTCCGCCGGAAAGTCGTCCCACCCGGTAGGGTTGTTAACTCCGAACGCCAGGTTCCAATCCTGTTGAGGGAGGACCGGTTCCATCGGGGGTGTTACAAGAATATTTAACCTCTGGTGCAAGAGGTTAATCTCTTGGAAGCTACTCTCGAGTCCCACCGTAAGATCGTTAATACGGTCGATTAAGACCTCCTCTACTGACGTCATTTCGTCGAGAGCCTTCCTTAATGCTATTACATAATGCACAAGTGTAGCTTCAATGGAGGGCCTCCTTCCTCTTCGGTTCTCTGACGAATGCATGGAAGATGTTTCGCTGTTTTCACTCGACATTCTACGAAAAACAAACTAAAGATAGTTTATTTGCCGAAACAGTAGACCGGACACGGCCCCGTGCTCATTGAGCACGGCCCCGTGTTCATCTTTCTGCAGAGTTTTGGAGCAAGGAAACTTGAAGTTTTAAGTTATTTTCTGAACTTGTGGGGGCTTTTTAAACAGTAGTAACTCAAAACAATGTTATACAACATATTTTTAATAAGATTCCTTGAACAAAACTCATCAATCCCTACCACAAAGCTTGAAAAATTCAAACTTTAATGGAGGTTCTTAGAGAAAGATGAAGAAGAAGGAAATGGTTAAGAGAGGAAAGGACAAGATGGGTTGTTGGAACCTTCTTTTAGAACTTACTTAGGATAGTTGAGAGAAGATTCCTTCAAATCTCTGTCCCAAGTTGGTCAAAATGTGCAGAATTCTTGGCTGCATTTATAGAAAACGACAGCATCCTGGACATGGCCCCGTGTTCAGTGGGCACGGCCCCGTGTGCATATGGAATTCTGACACAGTTTGTCCGTATTCTGACGTAAGGATCAGAAGGGAAGCTTTTGGTGGGCACGGGGGCGTGTTGGCTGGACACGGGCCCGTGTCGAGAGACTGTTTTATGAAGTTTGTCTAATTTTTAAGGAATCTAATAGTATCGGGTGGCTCCTGACTGGTTGGAACAACCCCAAAGTGCCTAAGATACCTTAATTGTCCTAAACTAAGGCGAGAACGCAAGAGGTTGTCGGTGAGGGTAATTCCTATTTTCATTCTAGGTGGACAAGTCCAACCCTTTCCCGGGCTCTCGTTAAAGAAGGTGTATGCCGAATCGCTCAGGTCTATATATGCACCGAACGAAGTCGATGGAGAGTCCTTCACGGCACAATTGGCACAGGGACGACTATCGTCCAAGTCTTCGCTAGGTATGAAGGTATTTCCGGGAGCAACGAGGTTGTCGGAATGCGATCCCAACATTTCTTCATGGTCATCGTCTTGGGGTGGATCAATAAAATCCTTCCTAAGATCTTTTGACCAATTTAAAATTAGCTTTTCTAGTTGAAATAACTCGTCAAGGAGCATTTCTCCTAGAATATCTGGTTGAGCGCATTCGAGGGAGAGATAGTGATTATTTTTACTTTCGCCCATCTTAAGGTTATAAGGAATCGGTGGGTCTATGTAGTGGGGTCTATAATTTAGAAAGTAACATTTTAATTCTTTATGTTCACCTCCACATAATTGACACCACGTACCATAAGAGTGCCGAAAGTAAAAAGAATTACTATCACTCATGTTTATGTCAGAAATTACCAACCGCCGGGATCTGACGGTTCTGTTTTCAGTAAGTGAATCTTGGGCATGGGGGCGTGTTGAGTGAGCACGGCCCCGTGTTCACCTTACTGTCTGACTTAAAACAGGATTGCCAGTTCCAATTATTGAGCACGGGGGCGTGTTCAGCGGGCACGACCCGTGCTGAGCTCTGCAGAAGCTGAAAAACTAAGAAAATCCTAAAAAATTAAAAAGAAAAATAAAAATATGATTAGGCCGTTGATTCCTAACTTTCTTAAAATCCTTGTGTCCCCGGCAACGGCGCCAAAAACTTGATGTGCGTTAGGTGTAATATATTTTAGATGTATATTTAAAGCCCTTTTTACACTTTTAGCCAAGTTTTAAATTTATAAAACACGATATTTACTAACACTAAACACACATATGGGCAAGTGCACCCATCGTGGACGTAGTATAGTGTTGGTAAGATACCGAGGTCGTCCAAGGACAGAAGAGCTTTTAGTACCGGTTTATCCTCAACGTCTAACCAAATCAAAATGTTAGAAAAGATTTTTAAACTAAGAAAATAAAAACTAACTAAATGCTGAAAATAAAATAAAAATAAAAACAGATAGACAAGATGAATCACTTGGATCCGACTCGTGTATTAGTATAACCTTTGATTATTTTCGCACTTTTGCACTTGTTTAAGAGATTATCTTAGTTATTGTAGTAGGCCCCTCTTTTGAAGGCGACGTTACCCTCAACCCAGTAGTTTGAGTCAGCAAGGATACAATCCTAAATAGCCGGGTTATAGTATTAATAGTAGTTAACTTATGAGGGGGTCAAAGAGTTTGGATCCCCGCCATCTAATACCTATGGGCATTGAAGGAGATCCTACTAAATTTGACCCAGGTCCCTTGCAGGACCTCTAAACGCTCCATATAGACCGTGGAGATATGAATGGTGAAAACCTTTTATTTTATATAGACAGTAAAATAATGCCAAGACACCACGGACAAACGATAAGGAAAGATCACCTTCAACATAAGCAACTAGTTATTAAAGTCATTAATACAAAACCAAATAAAAAGTGCAAAAGATTGAAAATAAAAAGTATTATACTAAACACTTGTCTTCACCAAGTGATGTAAGAGACTTAGGCAAACATGGCCTTGATTGTCAAGAACTTTTACGATCAATCTTGGATCCCGAGACGACTCACACACTCTATGATGGACAATGAATGATGGTGGTGGATGATAGTGTTGTGATGGTGGTGGGTGGTGGATGAAGTGTGAGAGAGGTGGTGTGCCAAGGGATGAGTTGCAATGAAACCAAGCACTCCTATTTATAGGCTGAACAGAAGGCTGGGCACGGGACACGCCTGTCTGACACTCTCTCTCTTCATTAATTGTAATTCGCAATTACAATTAATGCGCCTGCTGTACTTTCGCCACACCCCCGTGTTCACTGGGCACGGCCCCGTGGTGGGCAATAGAAGCTTCTATAGGTTTGTCTTTTCTGCTGCTTTTTGGGCACGGCCCCGTGCTGGCTGAGCACGGGGCGTGTTCAGTCTTCTGCCTTCTCTATTTTGCTTGGGAGGATGCTGTTGAGGGGTCGGGCAATCCACTTATGTTCCTTTTCTTGTATTTATGTTAGATTTAGCTGTCTTTTTGCTTCTTTTGTGAATTTGAGCTCATTTAATCATGAAAATAAAAAAAAGGAAGACAAAAACACTGTTTTTCCAACATTAGTACTTAAAAAGGGTTAGTTTTATGCCTCATTTGATGTAATTTATATGTTGCATTTTACACACATCAATCATTACCATTCCATGTCTTGTTTGGTTACCATGTGTGAATGGAATGAATTATTATTGTGTATTGTTCGGTAGGCAAGAAAAACGGAGTAATAAAATAAGTGGTGAGTGGTGGTGGTGGTAGTAATTGTGGGTGGTAGTAATTGTGGGTGGTTATAGGTAGCGGTGCTGGGTGTCGGCGGCGGCGAAGGGTGGTGGTGGTGGCGGCGAGTGGCGGTGACGACGAATGGTGGTGGCAGCAAGGTGGCTGTTGGTGGTGGGTGGCAGCAGAGGTGGCGGTGGGTGGCGACGGAGACGACGGTTGGTGGTGACGTGGTGGTGGCGTCGACGATGGTGGTGGGCGGCGGCGGCGAGTGGCGTTGGCGGTTAGTCGTGGCTGTGGGAGATAACGGTGGCGAGTGGGTGGCGGCGACGACGGTGGTTGTCGGGGTGAGGTGGTGGCGGGTGGCGGCGACGACGGTGGTTGTCGGGGTGAGGTGGTGGCGGGTGGCGGCGATGGCGTCGGTGGTGGGTGGTGGGTGGGTGGTGGTGGGTTTTTGCGAAGGTGGTGGGTTGTATTGTTGATGAATGGTGCCAAAGAGGATGAAATGGAAAAAAAATATAGGGGATGGAAGGAATGATTTTGAGGGAATGGAATGCCTTTTAAAATGGGTGATTCCATTCCATTGACCAACCAAACACCCTTTTATTCATTCACTCGTAAGCATCCATTCCATTCCGCCTCTCATTCCTGCATACCAAACACTACCTTAGTTTCTATACGTCTTTATCCATTTTTAGTGTTCTTTAATTTATTTTTTCTTTCATAATAACCTGTGTCTGTTAACTTAAAAAAATTGAATACGTAAACGTGTTTAGTTATTGTTCTCGACCCTCAGATAGAAATTTTGTTTGATAATGGAGTTATTCAAAGTATACTATAGCAATTACTCGTGTATTCCGACTTCAATACAAGTTTTGAATCTTATCGGAATTGATAAAATAATTAGATTTTCATAAAATAATTAACCGTGAAGTATAAGCCTGTGATCCCATTAGGCCCACCCAATTCAACCCAGCCCAGCCCAAAAGGCCCACTAAAACAAACCGAGCTCATCATTAAATAGGTATAGCAAATATCAGCATCACCTAGGGTTTATTGCTGCTTTCCTGCACCTGTGTTACCGCCGCTGCAAAGCTCCAAATCTCCCCTCAACAATGGCAGAACAGGTATGAAACATCCCATTTTTACACCTTTACCTTACAATATTCTAATCTATTGTATTCTTATCTGTTTCCTCTATCGATTACAGACAGAAAAGGCTTTTTTGAAGCAACCTAAGGTGTTCCTCTGGTTAGAAACGAACTTTGAAACTTTTAGATTTATGTATTATGTTGAATTTGTTTTGTGTTGATTGAATGTTATTCATTTTGAAACTATTCTGGATCTGTGATTAGCTCGAAGAAGAGCGGGAAAGGAAAGAGGCCTGGAAAAGGTGGAAACAGATTCTGGAAGAATATTGGTCTTGGATTTAAGACTCCACGAGAGGCTATTGAAGGTATTTGTTACATGTTTTTAATCAATTTTTGTTGTTATATATTCAATTGTTGAAGGATTTAAGATGTTTTTAGATGAATTTGAAATTTGAAACTAAGTAGATTAAATTGATTTAAATTGGATTGTTATTTGTTAGTGTTAACTGTTTGTTTGATGTTTTTTGTTTGTTAAATGAGATTTTTGTATCAACTTATCACTTATCATATGCACTCTAGAATTTATTTATTTGCTTGGTTAAACTTTTATGTCTAGTGTTTTTTAATAATTTCTGTGGAATATGTTCGGGGTGCAAACGAGCTCGAGCGCTCTCGAATGAGCTCGAGCTTAAACGAGCTTGAGCCCGAGCCTAAAAACAGCATTTAGTAAACGAGCTCAATCTTCGCTTATTGAGCTTGAGTCGGCTCGCTGTCATATGTTAAACGAGCTCGGTCTCGGCTCGGCTCATTTGCACCCCATTGTTCTTGAATTGTTGTATTGAAAGATTTAGATGTTTTTGAATGTGTGGATTATTTACTGTACATATGTTTTGTAGTTTCTATTTTCTAAAGGTTGGATTACAGTTTTGTTGATGATGACGAGTTTTTTTTTGGCTTTGTTAAATACTTTTTGAATGAATGTACCTTTTTTTCATTTGCTGATAAATATTTATATGTCCAGCGTATTTTCTTGTTCTTAATCTGGTTTTTGTTAGTACTGGAAGTGCATTGGTTACTGTGATCCGTGACGAGATAAAAGTTTGTAGATGTTATATGCTAATGTGGTTTAGTTCATGACTTGATTATTTTTCATTATTATGTATGTTGAAAGAGTTTTTATATTGTGGTTGTTTTTGTCTCAGGTCTTAATATGTTAATTTGACTATTTCTGGCCGTAAAGTTTACTCATTGATTGCTTTTAAACTCTTTAGCTTTACATTTTTTGTACTTTTTAAAGCAATCTGGTTAATTTGTTGATTTTAGGAACTTACATTGACAAGAAATGCCCTTTCACTGGTGATGTATCCATTAGAGGTCGTATTTTGGCTGGTACATGCCATAGTGCTAAGATGGTCAGGACCATCATCGTTCGAAGGGACTATCTTCATTATGTCAAGAAGTATCAGAGGCAAGATCTAAGCTCCTAACATAATATTTACAGTTTTATTCTATATAAATTGTAAGTAGACATTCTAAATTTGGTTACATTTACTTTTTTGCAACAGATACGAGAAGAGGCACTCAAACATTCCTGCTCACATCTCACCTTGTTTCCGTGTGAAAGAAGGTGACCACGTCACTGTTGGGCAATGCAGGTTTGTTTCTCTGATAATCAACACATTCAGTTTATTTAGTACTACTTTATTACGCGTATTTAGAAAGTTTTGATTTTTGACTACTAGTCAAGTTTCTCTGATAATCACACATGCAAGTATGTTGACTATATACAGACAAATGATTGTAACTTCATCAAACAGAAAATCTTGCATCTATCGTGATTTACATCAGTACTTTTAAAGTGGAATCATATCAGTTATCTAATTTTTTTAAAGTGCAAATAATTCGAAATGACAAAATCGGTATGTTTAGGAAATGAAAATTTGGATGTCTGGTATCATATTCACATCATGGTCAAAACAAACTGTATTTATTTGTTGATTATCAAAATAAAAAAAATATACATATCAATTTAAAGCTACATGCTTTTTTGTTATATTAGTATTTGATGAATGTAATCTTTTGTTTTTTCAGACCATTGTCAAAGACTGTGAGGTTCAATGTGCTGAGGGTGATTCCAGCAGGATCTGCAAGTGCTGGGAAGAAAGCATTTACAGGCATATAAACGTTCAGCACTTTTGCTTGATAATGTAGAAGTTTTTGAGGACAAAACGTTGTTTTATTGAGATTATTATGCTGTTTTTGACTTGTTTTTCTTGATATTTATCTTAAAAAAATCATTTGCTTTTAAATTTTATGGTTTCCTTGTGATGATCGTTTGGACTAACGTGTTAGCTTTTGTTGGGTGTATTTTATTTATTAATAAATTAAATTAATTAGTAGTAATTGCCAAGTTCTTTTAAAAAACAAATTTACAACAAATAGATAAAAGTTTCTAAGCTGATTTTCTTACATGCATGAAAGTTAATGTGGTTACCAAACCAGAAACATTTACATGCATGAAAGTTAATGTGGTTACCAAACCAGAAACATAACCGAGCCGCGCATGGGGTGGTTGTCCATTTTTAACGACAAAAAGGGTCTGTTTGTCAATTTCTAAATGGTTAAGTCCTTAACCAGTAAGATGTTTGAACGATTAAGTGTTGAACCAGTAAGATGTTGATCTCTGAATCATTAAAAGTCGGTATAATGCTTAACCTCATTAAGAGCCAGTATAATGCTTAACTGTTTAGAAACAAATGTCTTTCAAATTCAGATTAGAGGTCTTATTAACTATTCAAATTGGTATAATGTTTAACCATTCAGAAAATGTTTCTGAACGAGTGAGTGTTGAAGAATAGGAGTTCTGAGGTGTGAACTATTTAGAGCCTCATTAAAAGAGCTATACAAATAACTAGTCTTTGAGAGGGAGAGGACTTGGGTTCAACCTTTCATCTTGTGTGGAACCATGGAATTGGAAAGTGAAATTTGATTTTTGAAAACCAGTTTTAACTCAATTCTCTGTATAACCAATTTTGAGAATGCAAGGACTGAGGTATTTGAGATTAAATCCTATGGCATAATCAAGAGCCTTCATCTTTTCAATTATAGGATTATAGGTCACAGGTGGCAACAAACAAATAAGAAGTTGATAGTATATCATGGAAACGAAGAAAACAGTCGGATAAGTACCCACGTTTTTACTTTTATGAAGGCCAATACAAAGACCGGTGTTAAAAGGATCACTAGCTGATGAATCTGCCGACGAAGCAATTAGCATAGGAAGTGGGATCATGAGTCGGCAACCAAAATCAATCACTAAAAAAGATAGAATCAATAATCAAAGATCGAATAAAGAAAACACACCAAAATTGCCCACACCAAAACTAAAACAAGCAAGTCAAAGTCTGGAGTCCATCACAAGCACCGAGTGGTGGGTAGAGAAATAAAGATCAACATCGCAAACAAAAAAAAAAGAAGCAAACCCAATGAAATGTCTTTAGAGATCAAGTCGAACCGGTCGGCATTGTCATTCTGACAATGAAAAAAGTGGGGTCACGTGCCCTCACGAACCGGCACATGGACAGATCCTGATGTAAGGTGGCGCTACGCGGGTGGGGATCAAGGTACCCTAAGGAAGGATTTGCTTCTGAACTGACGGCAAAGGTGATAGGCAAAGTATCGCATATATCACACCAAGTAGAGGTTGTTGTGTACGCAAGGGAGCAGCGGGGGTACCCACTCGAATACCCTAAAATATGAAATAACATATGTTTTCTTGATACGATGAAATATGAAATAACATATGTTTTCTTGATACGATGAATATATGTTTCTTAACATCATTCAAGGCATTGAAGCAAAACCACCTATAAACTAAAACGGGCTACTTAATACATAAATCCCACCATTCATGTTCATGTTGTCGGAATTAAATCAAGAGACGTTGCCATTAACATTAAACATTATAGAGAATTAGAGTTGAAACTAACTCAAGGTATAATAAAACTTTAATTTGGGTGGTGTTTAACTACAACAGAACAAAATGCAAAATATACAATGCTCTTATACTGGGTGGGCTGCAAGATAGTAGATAACAATAAAAAAGTTACAAGGTTTTGTATTCAACCACTAAATCAATTAGAGAGTTACATACTTCAGTAGAGTTTGGCTTTTGTAAGCCCACCTAACCTCGCTTCACCGGCCTTTGAACATAAGACTTGTTGGGGTCTTCTGTCTTCAGCTTCGGTGGTCGAAGTTCACCCTTTTTCACCTACAAACATCACCATTATTGGCATCTGTTAATCATTTGTACTTTAAAGGTATCAATTTCGATTTGTTTAGACAGGTTCGGGTTATGTTTTATTTCTAATGGTCAAATGGGTCAAATAAAAAAAGATTGGTTGATATACAAAAACAAACATGGGTCAAAATTTGCAGAAAGTGCAGTTTTAATGCAAAAAACACCTAAATCATTTAAACAAAAAAAAAGACCAACATTGAAATAATATAATCATTTAAACAAAAAAAAAGACCAACATTGAAATAATATAACTTTTGTAATCAGATTTTACAAACTATATTTTTATAAAAGCGTTCAAATATACATAAAAGAAGGTTTTTTTTTTTTTTTGAAAGGTGTGAATTATTCGCGAATGTCGTGAGGTCTAGCATACGTTGTCTTAACTGGGTCCGCGCTAGAGAGCCCCCTCGCACAATAGATCCCCAATTTAAACCCCTCAATGAGATACCCTATCACCTAGACTCGAACTTGAGACCTGGAGGGGAAAACTCATCTGGGCCCACCATAGGTGGAACTTAAATACCCGTGGCCACCACTAGAAGTAACACACTTTTTTGACACCTCTATAATCAGAACTCTCAGTATACTTCTTCAAAAGAAAAATTATACAGAAGAAAAGTCAAAATGGAGAACTATGTTTACCTTCTTTCCCCCTTTCATAAAGTCCCTCCAGCTAGAAACCTAATTAAATAAAGAGGTCAAAAGAATTAGCAATTATACAGAAGTACTTATAAGTGTGTGCTGAACAACATGATCATGCTGCATCTTTTATTTTACTATGGTAACATAAATAAATAACTATACTCGCAGGTTTTTGGTGGCATGCATGATTTGGAAGTAGTAGAATGAAATACAGAATAAAACAAAGCATTAAAATCACAACAAATTTAATAATCCCGTCCATCTGAAAAAAAGAGTCCATCTTTGACTTTTTGAATGTCAAATGAAATAATGAATTACTTTGTTAACTTCACATAGTAACAAGTGTTGTTTTGGTTACACTAAACTATAAAATGTACTGAAATAATATAAATATTCTAAAATATAAAAGCTCAAACATCCATGTCAATTTCATTGAGAAACTTTCGAATCGGTTATGAACTTTTTATCAAGAAATGTTCATGTAAGGAGTAAGTCAATGAGAAACTTTCGAATAGGTTATGAGCTTGTCATTAGGACATGTTCATGTAAAAACTAAAGATGAACAAGTTGCATGAAACTAAAAGTTAGAAACGAACTTTAAACTTTCTTGATTTTAACAACTTCAAATTAGGTACAAAGTGGAAACCCAACTTACCTTTTATTACCGATTTAGCAAGCAGGTATAATTTATGGCGATGAACTGTTCAACCACTAGGCTTTTGATGTTACAATTAATGCTTATTTAAAAAGCAAATCTCTAATAAACATGTAAATAAATTGTATTTTAAAATTCACACAAAAATTTTTTGCATAGGTGGCGTCTGACGATGTTAAGATTTGCATTTACAGGTAAAATTAGTTAAAACGAAGTTGATTATTAAAAGCAGTACTATACTCTCTCTATGTTGGTTTCTATTTTGCACCAAACTTATATCTGGTTGCTGAAATCGTGAATGAGTGTAAACTATGTTTCTATATGGTTCATTTTGCCCTATTTAAATCATGCATTAACTAAACCCTAAATAGCAAAATAAAAAAGAAAAAAAAAATATACGAACCCTATTTTCCCTTGTTCCTTCCCACTGCTCCTCGTGTTCACGTTTCCGTTTCCACATCTCTTTGGTTTCTTCCTCATCTTTCTTCAATCTGCCTTCCTCCTCAGAAATCTACATGATATACAAGAAAAGATTTATGAACTGAACATATTTAAAAAAATCAGTGCTGTAACTTTTTTTAAAAATCAACAGAATGTAAATGAAGTTACAATGAATAAAGTTATCTATTAACATACCCTCATCTGCATTTTCCGCCTTCGCCATTCTTGGTCAGTTAGTATTTCCCGAACCTTCAACTTTAGCTGCTGTTGAAACTCATCTGATTTTTCATATTCTTGCTCATATTTTCCCTGCAAAAAGGCTCAAAAGATAAAAAGAATATCATAATCTGGAAATCTGCATGAAATAATATTTATTCCTTGCAGTTTACCCCCTTCCAAAAAGTTACAATCACAAGGTTTCGACCTAAAATAGAATTTCAGATATTTTTCTACAAAATGCACCAAAGTGACATGATGCAGAGAGAAAAAAATTAATTTATTACCTCATCTACTAGTGACTTCAGCTTAGATGCAGTGTCTTTCTTCAGTTGTTTTTTCCTCTTTGCTCGAAGTTCTTCTGCAAATCAGTCGAGTACATTTGTTAACATCTTACCAAATAAACAAATACAATACTCCAAGAAATAATATTGTACTAATGTCAGTATAGAACACAAAGCTCTCATTGCATTCCAACATTTCCAAATCCAACCATGAAACAAAATCATAATTATTTCCTACATCCATCTAGTTTCCTATTCAACATAATTACGCTTACGGGTCTCAACTATTGCAATTTGGAACTCCATGTTACCAGAGAAAAACGCTTTAATTGATTTATTATTCAACACAATGAAGCTTTTTAATCCTAAGTGTACAAAATAATTCTTAGGCTCTTAGCAGATATCAGAATGAATATAAAATTAAGAAAAATTCAAACAGCAAAAACTGAATTAAAAATCAACAGCCATGAAATATGTTCCAACAATAGCGAAGCTGCTAAGAGGAAAAAATAGATGATTCTCCAGAATAAATTACTGCTTCTTTTAAGATATTGTCTTGACAACAC
Source organism: Helianthus annuus (assembly GCF_002127325.2). Taxonomy (NCBI): domain Eukaryota; kingdom Viridiplantae; phylum Streptophyta; class Magnoliopsida; order Asterales; family Asteraceae; genus Helianthus; species Helianthus annuus. Next base: position 156,371,520 of record NC_035445.2, read on the forward strand.
TCGTTGGTGTCTATATATAATACATAATACATATGTTGGAACAGTCATTATGATATGGTATGTCATGACTCATGAGATAGCAGATATGAATATATGATATAACATGATGAAAAAGTTTTGGTCATGTCACACGACCAAAAAATAAATAAATGACCTGCTACAATAGAAACAGAGTGTAGCTTGTGTACAAACCTCTTGCTGCATTAATCTGGTTCACAAGATACTCTCTTTCTTGTGGATCAAGTAATAGTTGTTGGGCTTTTGCTAGGGCTGTATAAAAGAGAATCAAATTTTGTTATCGCAGTGCAAGATATGTTAACATGCAACAAAAAAGTTAGCTGCAATCCAAAGAAGCATAAAAAGATTTATCAAAGATACCTTACTAATTCCTCATAAGTAGTTTTTTTAATGCAAATAGAGCCTATATAAATATCTTATCTGCATTCTATACTAGGATAAAACCACAGCGACCAAAATACTTGCAAATACAGCTTTATTATACACCCCATAGTTATTAATAGCGAGCATAGCGCCTGCTATAGCAAATAGCATAGCGTAGCGCTCATGTGTGTCGCTATATAGCTGGTAGTGACAAATAGCGGTAAATAGCGAGATTTTTGTAAAATTTTTTGCTTTTTTATATTTTTTTTGGTAAAATATACATACAATTTTTTTCTGAAAATTTTTTCTAGTGTATCGCTAAACATTAAATAGCGCCCGCTATTTGATCGCTATCGCTACGTAGCATATAGGCAGCTTGTCGCTATCGTCCGCTATTCGCTATTGACAACTATGATACACCCTCCATCTCAACAAGGTTTTGGCTTTTTGCTTGGCCACATCGTTAAATAAGCCTTCTATATTATTCAACTCCTCACATATACTTGCATTTTTAACGATTTTAAAATGCTTAAGGTGCCCTAAAAACGTAGATGAAGCGAGACTCGAAATGCAAAAGAATAAAGCTTAATTTGTACCATATATCATGATATAAATGTCCACACTTTAAAATAAGATTAATCAAAAGAGCAATAAAAATGAGGTTTTAAAAAGTACAAATTCACACTGGATGAGTCAACTAGTCAAAAACATGTTAATAAATAGTTACATACCAGAGAAAGCTTCTTTTGCCTGGGGATGCTTGCATTTGTCAGGATGAACCAACAAAGATATCTGTATAACATCATTACAGTATTAGAGGTATTTCACATGGTCTTCTTATGAAATATTGGACGCTAAATAAAAACCCTGATTGACATTTACTATAAAACAAAGTTATTACCTTACGATATTGCTTTTTCACATCTTCTGGAGATGAATCAAATGGTAGATTAAGATACTCAAACGCATTTAGCTTAAAGCATGAAAGAATCCTGTAAGAATTGTTATTCCAAAATCAAAGTATTAGATAATGATACAAAATATCATCATCATATTCCCTATTATTCTTAATTAATACATACATACAAATTCAAGACCAAATAACAAATTAACAACACATAACTTCTTCAGTTTTTCAAGTTTCCATCAAATAGATTATTCATTAGAAAGTAATTGCCTCTGAAGTCTGAATAATACGTTATCAAAATGTTAATTCTATTTTACACAAATGAAAAAGCTAAAGCAACTTTAAATGCTTATGCATCTACTTAATTACTGTGTTACCTGTGTAGAGAGACAATGAAAACCAACATGTAGGTTTATAACAATTTAATGACATGTTGATAACTAGTTCCCCCAGATAAGTTTAAAAACTAAAATGGCTTACTACCACTCAGGTTAACACTCTATAATATCTTAAAAGATTTTTTTCAAAGTCGTGAAACTTGAAAACAGCAGAAAACTATCACATCAACAAATTATTGATCGCGTCACATAACCCAACTTTCCAAAGCTCAAAGGCATACTTATATGATACAAAAACTTAACCGCTATATAACTAACGTAATAAAAGATATGGCCTGCTTGTAATGCCCTAATGATAAACCCATCATTGTTAAAATCTACTTCAACTGAGGTCCCAATCAAACAAAATACATAATACATAGTTTCAATTGTTAACATGTGATAACTGATAACTCCTCACAAGCAACAAACTGTTAATTAAAGCCCCAAATTCAAAAAAAGAAAAAAAAAAGCTAAGGGGTTGTTTGTTTAGCTCTTAATGAGGCTCTTAATGGTTCAGACCTCTTACTGATTCAGCACTTAATGGTTCAGAGTGTTTGTTTCGCGAGAAGATGTCTGAATGGTTCAGAGTTCAGACATTTGGATCTGAATGGTTAAGACCTCTAATCTGAATTGGTCAGACATTTCCCTCTGAACGGTTAAGCATTATACTGGCTCTTAATGGTTGAGACCTCTTAACGGTTCAGCACTTAATGGTGGTTCAGACCTCTTACCGGTTCAGCTTCAGCATTTAATGGTGGTTCAGACATCTTACTGATTCAGCACTTAACCATTCAAAAGTTGCCAAACAGCCCCTGTTCGTTATCTATATGCCAAAATTAAAATTGACATAAGGCCATGGGGTATGGGGCTTGGGTTGGGGGAAAACGCCCAAGCCACCATCCCGGGTGGGCTTGGGTTGGGCCGTGGCCCTTGGGGCTTGGCTTTCAAGCCGGGCGTGGGGTGGTATGGCCATGCTAGCTGGCTGCCTCCCATTCGCTCACCCGCCACGTCACGCGGCCATTCATAATTTGAATTTAAAATTCAAACGGTTTGGGGACACCAAACCGCCACCCGGTCACCCAACCACCCCCTATATATTGTAACCCCAACCCACTGGTCCCCCCCATCCCACAAACCCAACCCCACTGGCTACCATCTCGAAACCGCTAACCCACTGGTCCCCCCCATCCCACGAACCCAACCCCACCGGCTAACCCACTGTTCCCCAATAAGTGGCGCGAGCTACGGCCCAAGCTCGACCGTTTCAAGGCTTACTACGAAGCGGTTCCGAGCGGCGAGTTGAGCCACGAGGACCGGGTGGCGGTGGCGAACATAGAGTTTAGAGGCAAGGAGCGAAAGGCGTTCGACAAGATCGACCTTTTTGAAATTTATTTAACGCTCTAGGTTTATTTTGTAATTTTTAAAAATTATGTAATTTTTAGGATTATGTAATTTTAAATTTTAATGAAGTTGTAGGTTTTTTTTTATAAATGTTGTGTGATTTTTTATAAATTTTTTGTAATATTTTTTTAATATTCTGCCACCGGTGCACCCAACCCAAGCCCAACCCACGCCCCGCCATACCCCGCGGACACGTAACCAAGCGGTGGGGGGCTCCAATTCCACGTGTCAACCAATGCCCAACCCAAGCCCCACCATACCCCACGGTCTAATAAAAGCTTTTATGTTGTTCACCCTGGGTTATTATAGTGAATTTGTGCGTACGCAGTTTCTAATGATAATCAATACATACAACTTCATGAACAACAATTTTATTGTAAGCAAAACAACAAAATTAGGGATTTAAAACAATCAACACTGCAACTGACAACAAACAGTTTAGAAGAAGATGAAAACGGATACCTATCGCGCTCAATATAGTGTTCAACCTAGGGTTATTACGCAAGTATTATACCGAACTTGTGCGTACGCAGTTTCTAATAATAATCAATACATACAGCTTCATAAACAACAATTTATTGTAAGCAAAACAACAGAATTAGGGTTTTAAAACAATCAATACTGCAACTGACAACAAACAGTTTATAATAGGATGAATTTAGGGATACCTAATGACTTCATTATCGCGTTCAACCTCACTGACTTCAGCGTAGAAGCTTTTGAGGAGTAAATCTTCATCGATTGATGATGTATTGGCTTCTCCCATCGTTCCGATTTGCTCCGCCCCTTTTTTCTTCGGTTTCCGGCGAGTATGGTTGGCTTCGCGTACAAATGATTGAATCGTCAATAGGGGTATTGGAATTGAAAAATGTTCACTTTAAGCCCTTTTATAAACATATATGACGGATTTGATCCCTTGTATGTTGGGATGAGATGAGCAAATGGTATGGGTATCAGTGCAATATTTTCGGTACCGATTAGTTACCTCTTTTGACTAGGCCTATAAACAAACCGAACGAACACGAACATAGGCATGTTCGTGTTCCTTCATATATGAAAATGAATTAATGTCATTGAATCAACACCAATCATTTAATGTAACTTAACAAAATTAGATAATTAATGTCATTTGCATTTATAATAAATAAATAAGAAACAAAAAGAAAAAACAAAACTAAGGACACCAGGATTAGAACCCGTGTCTCCTTATTATTAAGGTGACTTCAAACCACCAAACCAAGTGCTTCAAGATAATATTTTTCCAATTCATTACATATATATTCTAACTTTACACTGTAAAACTATTGGTGACTAAAATATTCTCCTTATTATTCTCCATAATTCCCTCCATAGATGGCTCCTTTTTACCTCCATATATATTGTTTCTTTATTTAGTCTTTTGTATTTTTTATCTATTTATTTACCTCTGTATTGTTTTGACATATGATGAATGAAGAGAAAAACCCTTTGAACCATAAACTTGAATATGGTATCAGAGCGGTTCTCTAAAATCTTAACCTAACCTAGAACATCAACAATCACCATCCAACCGAGAAACAATGAGGCATGAAAGGGTTGTGGTCCAAGACGCCAAACGGAGCGGTGTGGTCAAGTATTGCACCTTTTGCAGGAAGGACGGCCACAACAAGGAAGTCTGTTTCAAAAGAATCGGATACCCCGCATGGTGGCCAGGTACAAAGGCAGCCTACGTTCAAACCGAAAACAAAAACCGAAACAATGAAACGACATGTACGGCTAACTTCGCTGGTAAAGGGGAAGGTGATGATGATTGGGTGGTTGACTCGGGAGCGACCGAGCACATTACCTATGAACCTGTTTTCCTTGAAAACAAAATAGAAAGCAAGATTGAAGCTCCTGTCGTTATTCCCAATGGGACTAAAGTATCTGTTAAGGGAAGGGGTGATTGCACTCTTAAAGGGGGTACTAAAATCCAAGAAGTCCTTTATGTTCCAGAATTTAAGTGCAACCTTTTGTCGGTTAGAAAATTGACAAAAGACTTGCAATGCGTTGTTTCGTTCTTTCCTGATTTTTGTGTCATGAAAGGGCTTCGGACGGGGAACTTGATTGGTGCGGGTAGATGCGAGAGGGGACTATATCGGATGGGGATGATCAAAAACGAGAGAAAAGCAATGGTGGTGACTAATGACACTTGGCATAAAAGGTTAGGACACGCTTCCGCTGAAAAACTCAACCAGATTAGTTTTCTTAAAAATGCTCATTTTGATAAGATTTGTGATTCTTGCTCTAAGGCTAAGCACACGAGACTCCCTTTTCACGATAGTACCACTAAAATTGTAGATTGCTTTGATTTATTGCATTGTGATATTTGGGGGGCATATCGTACGCCTTCCTTTACCGGGGCAAAGTATTTTTTAACAATTGTTGATGATTTCAGTAGAGCCGTGTGGTTGTTCTTATTAAAATTTAAACATGAAGCTAGTAGGTGCTTAAAGGATTTTCAAAAAATGGTAAAAACACAATTCGGAAAGAATATCAAGAAGATTAGATGTGATAATGGTGGGGAGTTCACATCTAATGACATGGTGAATTTTTACAAAGATAACGGAATTTTACTTGAAACTACATGCCCCCACACCCCTCAACAGAACGGCGTTGTAGAAAGAAAGCATCGACATCTGCTTGAGACGGCCCGAGCCCTAAGGTTTGAGGCTAATTTACCAAAGAGGTTTTGGGGAGAGTGTGTCTTAACAGCAGCATACGTCATCAATCAGTTACCTTCTAAAGTCATTGGGAATAAAACCCCCTTCGAATTGCTTCATAACCAAAAACCCGACTATGACTTTATGAGGACTTTCGGTTGTCTAGCATATTATTGGAACACCGACACGAGAGGGGATAAGTTCGAAATGAGGGGGAGGCCCGGTGTTTTTTTGGGATACCCGGGAGGCAAAAAGGGGTATAAAATTTATGATCTTGAAAGCAATAAAATTGTTGTCTCAAGAGATAGCAGGTTTCACGAAAATCACTTTCCTTTTGACAAAGTCACTTCAATTTGTCAAAACCAAGATATTTTTGAGCAAGAAAATCAATCCACTGAAGTTGATGTTGAAATTCATAACGAGGTGGAGAATGATGTCACAAAGGAAATTAATGAAGAAATGGAGACAGAATCTCAAAATTTTGATCAAAACCTTTTTAGTGGTTCACCACCTCAACATGAGGTTGACCATGCACATGAGTTGGATGAATCTCAAAATTCAAATAGAAGTCCACTCCCTCACGACCCAAGAACAGAAACACATGACCCAAATGAGCACAATGGGGTTCGAGAAATAAATCTTGAAGAGGGACGGGAAAAACGAACTCGATCTCAACCGACTTGGTTTAAGGACTTCGAAGTCAAGCTTCCCCCGTCCGTTGATCCGTCACATCCCGTATCAAATCAAGACTCTTCTACGGTATATCCTTTGTCTAATTTTGTTTCATATGAGCGTTTTTCTAACTCACACAAAGCTTTTCTAACGGCCATTCATTCCAATAATGAGCCAAAAAATTTTCCACAAGCCAAACAGGATGACCGATGGAAAGAGGCAATGAAAAAAGAAATACAAGCTCTTGAAGAAAGCGGCACACGGACACTCACGGATTTACCGGAAGGCAAACGGGCCATAGACTCGAAATGGGTCTACAAAGTGAAATATAAACCAAACGGGGAGGTGGAACGTTATAAAGCTCGTCTTGTTGCAAAGGGATTCACGCAACAAGAAGGAGTTGACTATCACGATACGTTTGCTCCGGTAGCCAAACTCGTCACGGTTAGAACTCTTTTGGCCATAGCCGTCAAGAAAAACTGGATCATCAACCAACTCGACGTGAACAACGCGTTTCTACATGGAGATTTAGACGAGGAAGTTTACATGAAGATTCCGCAAGGATTTTCTAAAGAGAATGAAACCCACGTTTGCAAATTAAGGAAATCTCTCTATGGGTTAAAACAAGCCTCAAGAAACTGGTATCAAAAATTTACTACATCTCTCATCAATATGGATTTCAAACAATGCAAGTCCGACTACTCTCTCTTTACTCATAAACAAAAGAATAGCTTTATTGCAACCTTGATATATGTAGACGATGTCATTATCGTTGGAAATAATCATGATCAAATACAAGCTATGAAGAACGAGCTCGATAAACAATTCAGCATCAAAGATCTAGGGGATCTTAAATACTTTCTTGGCATCGAGGTAGTCCTTACTTCCGAAGGCCTTGTCTTGAGCCAAAGGAAGTACACCCTAGATATTCTCGAAGATTGCGGGCTACAAGGTTGCCGACCCAGCTCGTTTCCTATTGAACCGAACTTGAAACTTGACAAGGGAGAGACAGAACAAAAGACTGACAGCAGTTTGTACCGTCGGATGGTGGGACGCTTACTTTATTTGCAAGCTACCAGGCCCGACATCACATATGCAGTTAATGTCTTGAGCCAGTTCGTTAGTGACCCGAGGCAAAACCATTTGAATGCTGCTCATCGTGTGCTCCGTTACCTTAAAGCTACGGTAGGACAAGGCATCCTTTTACCACGATCCGGAGGGTATAATCTCACGTCATACTGTGACTCTGACTGGCTCGGATGCCCTTTTACGAGACGGTCAAGAACAGGATACCTACTCCTCCTTGGAGGTGCTCCGGTCTCATGGAAAACTAAGAAGCAATCGGTCGTTTCTCGTTCTTCCGCTGAAGCAGAATATCGTTCCATGGCCTCTACCGTCAGTGAAGTTCTATGGATGCGATGGCTTTTACAAGAGTTAGATATTCCATTTGAAGGTCCAACTCCTCTATTTTGTGATAACCAAGCCGCTAGACACATCGCCAATAATCCGGTATTTCATGAAAGAACTAAACATGTGGAGATGGATTGTTATTTTGTCCGTGAAAGAGTTGAAGCTCAAGAAATTCGTCCACTCCATATCGATTCCAAGTTGCAAATTGCTGACCTCTTCACAAAAGGCTTAGGTGCTCCTCAACTTAGTTTCCTACTTGGCAAGTTGGGTGTTATCAACCTACACACTCCAACTTGAGGGGGAGTATTGGTGACTAAAATATTCTCCTTATTATTCTCCATAATTCCCTCCATAGATGGCTCCTTTTTACGTCCATATATATTGTTTCTTTATTTAGTCTTTTGTATTTTTTATCTATTTATTTACCTCTGTATTGTTTTGACATATGATGAATGAAGAGAAAAACCCTTTGAACCATAAACTTGAATAAAAACTAATACAAAAACAAATAAAAGGGCCGCCGATAGGTTTGGGCCCTGAGCCGTCGCCCATCGCGCACACGCTTCAGGCTGACTGTGGGCTTAATAGTTATCTATCATACAATGGAATAAAGCCTCGTCATTATTACTCAATCACTAATTAAAAAAAAGGAATAAAGAATAAAAAAGAAAAGTTTTGATTGGTAGAAAGGTGATTAAGACTCGCACACACGTCAACGGTGCTTGCCATCTCTTTGGCCAAAGCTTCTTTGGCGTCCCCTTTAACTAAGGCGAGACAATGTTAGGATGGGCTAATTCAGACCTCACTAAATCTTTTTAAACCAATATAAAAAAAATGTTATAGCATTTGGTGTAGGGCGCTACACAATGCCACATCAGCCCATCTGTGACGCTAAACACTGCCACGGTGGGTGTGCTAAACCAATGCTACGATAGGGGCGTGGTAGCTATCACGAGTGTGAAGGGGAGATGATGCATTATTCTATATATATACATAGTTAATTAACTTTCAAACCAATCATTTAACTTTCAATGCATTATTCTATATATAGTTAATTAACTTTCAAACCAATCATTTACCACTATATCACCATTTCTTTTTTCAATTATTTTATTACACACTCTACCATACATATTTCACACTCTTAGGCCGTCTGTAATGTGGCGGTATATATTGCCGGATTGCCCCATAATGCCCCATAGCGCCCGACCACACCGTTACGGCCAGCGCAATGGGCTGGTTTTTTGTCTCCTCGCGAAAATCATCACGTTGTGGCCCATCCTCCCCCACTCACACACATATATATACATACATATATAACCCCACTACACCCGCTTGTGATATAAACCCCCATAAAGCCACTCGCTTACGTGTTTCGCCACTTGTCGCATAACGCCCCCTAAGGGGCTTTATGACTACACATGATCTTAGTCTCCATGATGTGACCCGCCACATCAGCGTTACGTTTGAGCCACATACACAATGCGCTTAATCAGGGCCATCTCCCAAGATGTTCGAAAATCTTTAGGCCCTGTGCGAACAGAAAATACGGGACTCTTAAATATAAATTAAAAAAAAACTATATATATGAAAAATTTAATATATGAAAATGAATTAATGTCAGTTGAATCAACACCAATCATTTAATGTAACTTAACAAAATTAGATAATTAATGTCATTTGCATTTACAATAAATAGATAATAAACAAAAAGAAAAACAAAACTAAGGACACCAGGATTAGAACCCGTGTCTCCTTATTATTAAAGTGACTTCAAACCACCAAACCAAGTGCTTCAAGATAATATTTTTCCAATTCATTACATATATATTCTAACTTTACACTGTAAAACTAATACAGAAACAAAAAAAAGGGCCGCCGATAGGTTTGGGCCCTGAGCCGTCTCCCATCCCGCACACGCTTCAGGCTGACTGTGGGCTTAATAGTTATCTATCATACAATGGAATAAAGCCTCGTCATTATTACTCAATCACTAATTAAAAAAAGGAATAAAGAATAAAAAAGAAAAGTTTTGATTGGTAGAAAGGTGATTAAGACTCGCACACATGTCAACGATGCTTGCCATCTCTTTGGCCAAAGCTTCTTTGGCGTCCCCTTTAACTAAGGCGAGACAATGTTAGGGAGCGTTATGGGCTAAGGTGGCATGGGGCGCCACTCCACACCACCCAACCTCACATCTTAAATGAAAGGTGAAATGTGAAGTCTCCATACTTACGCGGCAACATTTATTTTCATAATTCCCTCGTCACAACACATAATCTTATAAGATCAATCTATCAGCCTTTTCAACCACTTTATTATTACAACTTATTTTTAACTTTGAATTTTCATAATTCTCTCGTCACAACACATAATCTTATAAGATCAATCTATCAGCCTCTTCAATCATTTTATTATTACAACTTATTTGTAACTTTGAAGCGGTTTATTAGCTAGTTCACAATTTAATTAGAAACCGTCCTAGACTTTTTTTAGATGATTGATTTACACAAGTTATGCTTCAATTACATAATTACCTCTATAACATTTATGAAGTATGGTGAATAGTAGTTCGGGTATGTTTGGCATGAGTTTTTATGAGCTTTTAGGAGCTTCTAGCTTTAAGCTTTTAAGAAAAAGCTCCTACTCAATAAAAAATCTTGTTTGGTTGAAAGAGTTTTGAGCTTTTAGGTTAGAAGCTTGAAGCTTTTGGTTGAACGCTACTATTAGTAGCGTTTAGAAGGAGCTACAAGCTTTTAGGGAAAAATGACTATTTTAACCTCTAAAAATAAGGAACTTTTTAATGAACAAACTTTCTAAACTTTTAGTGATGTCCATTTAGTCATTTTATACATTTTATTAAAAGCTACAACTACTCTACCAAACACCGAATATATCTAAAAAGCTACAGCTACTAGCTACCAGCTTCCAGCCACCAGCTACCAGCTTCCAGCTTTCAGCTATCAGCCACCAACTACTTTTGCCAAACATACCCTTCATATGCTTTGGGCCCAATTAATTTAATTAATTTATGATCTTGTCCCCGCTTTAAAATTACGATTTTGCCGTCAGTTTAAAATTACGTTTTTACCCCCATTACCTCTATAAAATTTATGAAGTATGGTGAACAGTAGTTCACCTGCTTTGGGCCCAGTTAATTTATGATTTTGTCCCCGCTTCAAAATTACGATTTGCCATCAGTTTAAAATTATGTTTTACCCCAGTTCAAAATAAAATTATGTTTTTGCCCCCAGATAAGAATTACAATTTTGTCTTCGTTTCAAAATTACGCTTTTGCCCTGTATAAATTTACAGTTTCACCATTTGTTTTGTTTTGTTCCTCCCAGCTAAATTACGATTTTGCCCTCAATTTAAATTTGTTTTTTTGTCATCGTTTTTATTTGCTTTCCCAGTAAAATTACGATTTTGCCCAAATGTATAACTACAGACACAAGATGGGTGTTTAGTGTCAGGAAGCTTCCTGACGCTCCCTCATTGGCCCAACCAATTTACGATTGTATCCTTGCTTTAAAATTACGATTTTGCCATCATTTCAAAATTACTTTTTTCCTCACAATTAAAAATAAAATTATGCTTTTGCCCCATCTAAAAATTATGATTTTGACCACTTTAAATTTACAGTTTTGCCATTAGTTTTGTTTTTTCCCCACCTAGCCAAATTACATTTTGCCCTCAATTTAAATTAACATTTTTTCCATCGTTTTCCTTTGCTTTAACAGTTAAATTACGATGTTGCCCCAGTGTAAAATTACAGTCATGCCATCGTTTTAGTTTTTCTTTTACAAAACTATAGAAGTGCTTTGTTTTAATTGTTTGACTCGGTATAATTTTTATTCGTGCCAGGAGGCTGCCTGAAACACGCTCATTTATCCTGAAAAATTTCAATTTTGCCCCCTGTTTAAAATCATTGTTTTTCTTTCGATTTTGTTTTCCTTAAGCAAACGTATGATAGTGTTTTAATTTAGTTGGTTGACTCAATGTATTTTTTTTGAGATCGTTTTATAAGTAGTATATACAAGCAACCGAAACACATAACACGGGCCGGGCAGAATCCAGTTTCTAAACATGTACCTCTTTGAAAATCATTTCCGCTCGTCCCTCCACTTGACCACCTGTACGTCATCACCGATTAACGCCAAACAGAAGAATTCTTAAAAAAAAACCCTAATTCTCCAAAATCCCCAATCAGCATCCTCCGATCCTTGTCAGAAATGCTTCCATTCTGACAAGCGATCTCGCTACACCACCATTTTCATCCAATTCTAGCTTCTGTTGTCTTGAATCGTAAGTTCAACAAGGTTTCATTCAACCTAATCGATCAACAATGTCAGAAGATGTGCTTCTACACTTCACCTCAAACTCTTCTAACCAATCCGACTCATCGTTGCCGTCTAAAATCGCCAAACTTGAAGCTCGAATGGTCGGTAAAACCTCCACGGCTGCTGTGGTGTCTGCTATTCAGATTCCTGTTGCACAAACAACCACGCGATCTTCGGTTAATTCTTCTTCTGCGATTGCTGCGAAGTTTGGAGCTAATTCTGCTGGTGGAATTTGTGCTGAATCGTTAGATTCTAGTGATTCTGAAGAGGATGACAGTGTGAGTTATTTGAAATTGTTTTTGTTGATACGTATTTAAGTATATTCTCTTAATTAGGTTACAGTTTTTGTTGTTATAGAAGTTCCTGTTTGCTGTAGTTTATGTGTGATTTGAGAACAATGTAGGTTAGTGACTTTAATGTAGAAGTTTGAAGAGGTCTATCGGTTAGAAGCAATGCTAATGCTTAGTTTGTTTGATCCTCGGATTATTTTAGAGGTTTAGGCATCACGGGCGGCTTAGGTGTGAGTTCTAGAAAACATAGTTTAGTTTTCGGTATCACAATTAGTCCGTTTGTCGGTTCATCATGATATTTAATGTCACTTATATGTTCATTAATTTGAATAACAAAACAAATTGAAGTTTTTCCTAGTTTCAATCAGTTATCGTCTATCCCGTTAAGGAAAATCGGTACACCAAGAATGAAAAAAAGGTGTATTTTTTCGCGTTTCATATGGAGGTCAATCGTCAAATGTTCTCATTCGAAGCTAAATTTTTGAAAGACATAGATGTTTTGAATTCTTCATGCATTTTTTAAAGTTAGACATGCTTTTCCCTAAAGATGTGAAACTTTTAGGTGATAGGAAGCGCTGCTTTTACTCCTGTGTCATATGGCATTCTTAAAGTTTATGCTTTGCATTTGATCTTTAATTTTCATTTGTTTGTCAGAATGGGAGAGAATTTCTCATACAAGCTAACTTTCAGAAGCGTAGAAAGCTCACAGATGATGCTGACTCAACTGCATCCGATCAAACTAAGGTTGATTTATTGCTTAAAATTTTAAAGGCCAAATCACATAATGAGTCAATGTCTAATTCTAGTTGTTCTATTACAAAATGTTTCTTCTCCGTTCCTTTTCATCATCATGAACTTTCATGTTCTACATTTTTTTTGAAAGTTATTTTACTCAGTTATATGTGGTTGGTAGTAACTCATTATATATTTTTCATTATCTTCTTATTGTAAATAATCCAGGTAGCAAAGGTTGTGGAAACTGTGGACGTTAAGAGTGGCTCAGATGTAAATAGGAGAAAACAAACCCGGGGTAAGGGGAATTCTACTCAAGCCAGAGGACGTGGGTCCCAAGTTAATGATCAAACGAGGATACAAAATTCTAGCTCAAATGGTCTTGAAAACTCACATCAACAGGTATAATTTATGTGCAACCATTTCATTGTTTGTGTCTAAGTAACAAGAGTATATCATATAGAGTTGTATACTAAAAAAGAAGACATTCATCTGGTACCCTCTCCTCTCTTGTATAGCATACTACCTCATCTTATCCCATCCCTCCTCTGGTTTCGATTCCACTCGGTTACCCTTTCATCCGTCCTAGAATCTAACTGTCTGTGTTAAGTCAGTGCCGTATAGGTTTGATGATGAAAGATGTAATGTATGATATGTGTTACTTGTGAACCATGGTTGCATCACAATTTAACAAGTTGTAGTCATTCTTGTTCAGTTCTATTAGTAGAGTTAATCTGCGTTTCATGACATATTACCTTATTGTTTTCATCTAAAAGGCCCAAAAGCAAACATATGTTTCTAGAAAGTGCACATATGTTTGCTTCACACATTACATTGAAGTAAATACACATTGTTTGTGTATACATTTTAATTATTAATAATAAAATTACAGTGGATGAAGTATGCTACACAGTGAAAAATATTATCTTTGGTGCCATCTTTGTTCATTTTTCATGTGTATGTTACAATACATGTACAACTTTTTACTTCAGAAAGATCAACAATGGGCACAAATGCACAATAATATGCATTACAGCTTGTTTTGCAAATTTGAATGTCAGGACTATCAAGGGAAATAATATGCAATGTAACATAAGCGTATGATTGGTAATAAGATGCCTAAAATATCCTTGATAATGACACATTATTGAATAATTGTGGATGGAGTCAGAAAACTCAGAACCATCATTGTAACTTTTGATGAGAAATGAGTAACTTTACGATTAAACATCGTAAATATGGGAAAATGATGTCTCAAAATGGAAAATATTGCAAATAAAACATGACAGGGTCACAGCAGAAACAGCTGCTATAAATATGGTGTCCTAGATGGGCATGTGTGCTTATTTGCTAGACATATCGATCTTGAAAGTTGCAAATACAATTGAAGATGGGCATACTTAAAGAGTTAAAGCTGATCAACTGGTACACATATAGTAAAATTATGAGCCCTAGAGAATTTGGATATGTTATAATACTTGAGGTTCACATTTGCCATATGCTATCATACAATGGCATCTACATTGGCATATGAGACATGAAAATAAAATTACTTACCTTATGCGGATAAGCAAGTTATGATTTTGAAATTACTATTAATCTTTTGTTGCCTAAAAATACTTGATATCTTCTCTCTCTCAATATCTTTTAGGAGAGTAGCAGAGCAAAAGAACAAATTGGACAAAATGAACGTGCTTCTTTAGAGGTATTTTGCCTACCCACAACTGAGTATGCATTAAGTGTTGTGTAGGAATCATTATATGAAATGGGAAAAATATGATGAAGGTTATTGATTGATGAAATGTGGATATCAATAGGAAAACTGAAGGCTCTTGTAAAACTTTTGCTAAATAAATTTGTATATAGAGGTGGCAAAATGTGTTTGGCTTAAAAGAACTATGTCTTATTTCTTAATACTGATCTAAGCGGGCCGGGTTGACCCTGTGAATACTTTTTGAATTTTATTTACTTTTTCCTTAAATGATGCATAACAGTGGCGGATCCAGAAATTTTTTCCAGGGGGTTCCTTTTGGTAGTTTCTCGCTAATTCTCACTAATTTTTCCCAAATCATCAAGGTTTCCACTACTTTTTTCCAAACCGATGAGGTTCCTGGGGGCTGGGAACCAGGAACCCCCCTGGATCCGCATTTATGGTTGCAAAAACAGTATTATTACAATAGTAATCTAAATCTTTGAGTAAATTGGTTGTATAAATCAATAATAGACTTTGGGTGACTTTTTGACCTGTTTGAGATGAAACGCAACCCAAATCAATCCATTTATAGGTAAATGGGCTAGAAATTGCCACTTCTAGCTGTAATGTTATATATATCAAGTTTAATGCCATACATCTTAGTAGTGTCATCTATTCTTTGTTCTTACCTAAAGTATTCTTTTCTTTGTTTTCTCTACAAAAAGGAGGAAATTACTTCATTGCGGGCCAAAATAACAACACTAGAAGAAGATTTAAGGAAAGCACGCCAAGAGGCTTCAGAATATCAACATCTATGCCAGCAGTTGGAAAAGGTGTAGTTGCTATCAGCTTCCTATTAAAAAATTCAGAAACTGTATGTATACTTTGTCAGTTTGTCCTATCAGGAATCACTATTTATGTTTTATTGTGTTGTACAGGAACTGAAGGAGCTTAAAAGTAACGAACAACAAGTGAAACCAAAAGTGAGTTCTTTTTACTGCTCTCATATCACTTTCATCAGCTAGCATTTCTACAAGAATAGATTAACATGGATAAACTTTAGAGTAAAATGCAAAAATCGTCCGTGCAGTTTGGACACTTTTGCCTGTTACATCCAAAATAAGATTTTTTTTTTTTTTTGTTACCGAATCCCTGATGTTTCATTTTTGTTGCCATTTCCATCCAAATTACAAACTCAGTTAAAATGTATCGTTAAGTCAGGGACGATTTTGGCAATTTCGTCAACTCAGGGACGATTTTCGCAATTTTCCCATTTATATGTTTGTTTTTTAATTTCAATTTTTATCTTTAAATAAAAAAATAAAAAAAGTATAAATATGGTATATATACATACATACACACAGTTATATTTAAACATAAAAAATAAAATTTAAAAAACAAAAGAATAAATGGGTAAATTGCCAAAATTGTCCCTGAGTTAACGAAATTGCCAAAATCGTCCCTGAGTTAATAATACATTTTAATTGAGTTAGTGATTCAGATGGAAATGGCCACAAAAATGAAACATCAGGGGTCTAGAGACAAAAAATTCTTATTTTGGATGTAACACACAAACGTGCCCAAACCTCAGGGACGATTTTGGCATTTTACTCTAAATTTTATTTAGTAGTATGGCATTTTTTTCTACATTGCTAATAAGATCATTAAATATATAATTCTACATTGCAGAGAATGAAAGTGATATCTGATTTGCTGATATCTGTTTCTAAAGCTGAGAGACAAGAAGCTAGAATGAAAGTAAGACATGATTCTTTGAGGCTTGGCAATGTGGGCGTTATCAGGTAAAACCATTCAAAAGTATTACTTCAGTTTAGGCAATTATCTGTTGACTTTTTGGTAGACTGGCATTCAACCTATCTTCAGTAGAAGTCAATATAGAATCCATACTCTTTTACATAAAGTCAGTTAAGTAGCATCATATAATTTTTTTATCTGTTAGACTTTAGTGGCTGACCAACGTACAAATTTATCTTCTGTCTTTTACTTTCTTTGAAATACATTTAAAATTTGATTAATATGGCTTTTTGGTCAAACTGCAGGGCTGGAACAGTCATATCTGAGACTTGGGAAGACGGGCAAGCAATCAAGGATCTTAATGCTAACCTGGTGTGTTCTATTTCTTAAATGGAATTTAAATGCTTCCTTTACGGTCGCGTTAAGTTTGTAGGAAAAATAAACCATAAAGGTTAAGAATTCTTATTGCTAAATGAATATAGAATAATTGTTGAGGGATCACTTTAAACCTCCCAAATTAAACTCCTTGAACCTAGTATATAATGGAAACTTGAAGGCAAATAGACTTAAGTAATGCCTAAAATTTGGAGGCCTAAACGTAAATAGATTAGCAATATGAGCTGAGGTCAAGGGCAATAGATGATATGGACCACCAAAATATAGAATTATACTCCATTGCTAACTATGCAATTATTTTGATTTTTCAACAACTATCAGAAATCTATTGATGTACGAAAAACTGTAAACTTACTTACCGCTTCTTCAAAAACAAATAGTGCTTAAATGGACTGTGCCATGCACATTACTTACATATCGTTTCTTCTTCAATAACAAATAGTTCTTAAATGGACCGTGCCATGCACATTACTTATATACTGTTTTCTTCTTTTGTAGAGGCGTTTGTTGGAATTAAGGGAGGCTGTTGAGAGACAGCGGAAGTCACTAAAGAAAAAACAGCCAGGTAAATTTATATATCAATTTCTTATGATTTTAAGCCTGTTTTCTTAAATAACACACATAAAAAATAAATAACTTTTAATAGAAGATTTGGTTTAGTTTCTTTTAAAGTGCTAGATTGTGGTCAAATCTTAGGGGGGATATACACGCTGAATACACGAATTGATATATAATATAAGTAGATAATAAATTGAAAACCATGCCACCCTCAAAGCAATTCACTTAAAAAATACTTTGCAAATTGATATAAAGATGGATGATTCCTACTATGCAGTTAATATCGGTGGTGATATATCGGTTATTTGTCCCCATGTAAAATATCCGTTAAAATATCAGTACGGATATTATCGGCGATATTGACTGATATTTGACCGATATATCACCAATATTTGACCCATATAACTGATATATCACCGATTTTCCCGATATCAGTACCTTTCTTCTTAGTTCTACCATTCGTCTTTCTTCTTATTGCTGCCATTAGTGTTTTAAGTCTGAATTGTTAATTGTTGATGTTAAATGTCAATGTTTTATGTTTTAATCAGTTCATACTTGCTACAATTGTTAGTGTTTTGCAAGTTGCAAAAAGGTTAATTTGTTAGTGGTAGGAGAGCATACTGAATTGTTAGTGTTAAATTGCTATATATTTAAATTCTGCATGATATTAAAATTACCAATATCCCACCGCGATAACCTATATCTCAAATTTCGGTCCTTGACTGATATCCGATATTTTACCGCATTAACTGCATATGATTCTGAGTTGCCAGCCTGTTATTTTTTGGAGCATGAAAAATAATACAACTGTTCTACCCAAGTTAAAATCCATTAATTTTTCTTTAAAGATAAGGGCGATGGAACTGAAGCTGAATTAGGCGTCTCAGAAGAAGACGTCATCATCCAGGATGAAATTTACAAATCCCGTCTAGCCAGCATCAAGCGTGTAAGTTTCTTATTTATGCAATATCATCTTAAACTTTCTAAGTTTGAAAGTTTTGACCAAAGTTTAATATATAACAGGAAGAGGAAACCTATGTGCGTGAACGAGATCGGTATGAATTAGAAAAGGGGCGACTTATACGTGAAATGAAACGTTTAAGGGATGAAGATGGTTCTCGTTTCAACAATTATCAGATCTTGAATCATCGATATGCCCTCTTAAATCTTCTTGGGAAAGGAGGATTCAGTGAGGTGTATAAGGTCAGATCTATTTTGTTGTATATTTTCTTGAGTGACTTTAACTGTCATTTAATTTTAACACATTTCCACGAACTGCCAATTTTTGAAATGATACTCGCTTTTTTTTAAAGTGATATTCTGTAAAGGTGGTGGTTTTGACTTTTGACCCATTTACTTATGATTTGACTCAGTAATTCTTTTATCAGGCATTTGATTTGGTGGAGTATAGATACGTTGCATGCAAGCTTCATGGGTTAAATGCCAATTGGAGCGAGGATAAAAAGCAAAGTTACATACGGCATGCTATACGGGAATATAATATTCATAAGACCTTAGTACACCATCACATTGTTCGGCTATGGGATATCTTTGAGATAGATCAAAATACTTTTTGCACAATTTTGGAGTACTGCAGCGGTATGTATTCTTTACCTTTTCCCCATATGATTTAATAGAAGTGGCAATTTTGGCTCATTCACGATTCACCTATCAATGGGTTTTGGTTATGTTTGACGGGTCACATAGGTAAAAATAAAAGCTAGCTAAAAAAGGTCACATGGCTTTCGAACAGATCGAAACTCGCCCAAAATAATCTTTCTATGCATTTACCTCTTAAATTATCTTATTATTATTATTGTTTTTTTTTTTTTTGAAATCACAAAACCTTTTGTAATCATACATGAGACTCTAGTTATACCCTTGATGCATATCATTACTGACTTGCAATATTTATGATAAGGCTTCAGAGTAAAATGGAAAATATTGTAAAGAGTAAAATGCCATTTCGTCCCTGAGGTTTGGCTATTTTTGCGACATCCGTCCAAAGGTTTGTTTTTCCGCATCTGGATCGAAAATGTTTGAAATCTTGTCATTTTCATCCAACTCGTTAACTCCATCTATTTTTTAACGTTAAGTCAGGGGTATTTTTGTCTTTTAGTCTTTTTTTTTTTGTGATGATTAAAGGGTTTAGGTTGGGAGAAATTCAACAGAGGTGAATCTTTACTCCTTATAGTGTTTTTTATTTTAATAAGAATGTCAAAAAGGACGGAAATGCCCCTTGTTTAACGGAGAAAAATGGATGGAGTTAACGAGTTGAATGAAAATGGCAAGATTTTAAACCTTTTGGATCCAGATGCGGAAAAACAAACCTTTGGACGAAAGTCGCAGAAGTGGCCAAACCTCAGGGACGAAAATGGCGTTTTACTTTATTGTAAATAATAATTATGCATTTTTATATGTGGACAATATTATTGAAGAGTGTCTGAGGTCAACCCAACCTGAACAACATTTACCCATTATGACCTGTTACCCGACCCTGTGTCACCGCCTATTTTGCCACCTTTATGGTTCAGTTGACACCAAACAGAATAAAATTCCCGTTTGGTTTTAAGTTTTTTTAATTACATTTCATTGTTCATTATACATACAGGTAAAGATCTTGATGCTGTTCTTAAAGCAACACCTATATTGCCAGAAAAAGAAGCTAGGATAATTATTTTTCAGATATTTCAAGGACTTATTTACTTGAACAAAAGAAACCAACGGATTATTCATTATGATTTGAAACCCGGGAATGTTTTATTCGATGAATTTGGGGTTGCAAAAGTAACTGATTTTGGTCTTAGCAAAATTGTGGAAGATGATGTTGGATCCCAAGGCATGGAACTTACATCTCAGGGAGCTGGAACATATTGGTAAGCGTTCATAGTTTTACCTGATTATACTCGTTGTTTGACTTTTAAAAGTCAAACCTTGTACCTCCCCAAATCTTACTTTGATCGTTATTATTAGTTAAAGTTTATTTAATATCTATGAATACGCCCCGCTTGCGGTATGCGCATATAATGTATATATGTGTGGGCGCTCGGAGGGCAAAAGTGAAATTGCACTAATTTTAACGTTATTTTACCAAGTTCGTGAAAATTACGTTAAAAGCGGCGGACGATTAATCATGCATCATGTGGTGGCGTTGATAGCCGAAAGACAAAAGGGAACATGCACTAATCGGTCTTTGTCCCGATTGCTGAGTGTTATGTGCCTTATGTCCAAGGCTTGATGCAAAACTACTATCGAGCCGGGGGTCTCACTGGAAGCAGCCTCTCTATTCCTACGGGGTAGAGATAAGGCTGTCTACATCTTACCCTCCTCAGACCGTACCTTAGCTTTGCTATTGGTGGGATTTACTGAATATGAATACGTCCTATTATCAATGTTATTATCCCCTTTTACTTTCTCAGGTACCTGCCTCCAGAATGCTTTGAGCTAAGTAAGATCCCTCTTATCTCATCGAAGGTAAAACAATTTGTTTGTTTATTTAATTATATTTGTTTAGTAGTGATCCATTTTTATTAGGGTAATTAGATATTTTTAGGCTTTTAAAAAATTTTAAACTTATTTTGCATCCCTAATGGGAAGAATTTGACTAAGCGATGAACTTTTTTATATATATTTTCAAAATAGGTTGATGTGTGGTCAGCCGGTATCCTATTGTACCAAATGCTTTTCGGAAGACGCCCTTTCGGGCACGATCAAACACAAGAACGGATATTGCGTGAAGACACCATAATTAAAGCCCGAAAAGTTGAATTTCCATCTAGACCTTCTGTCTCAAATGAAGCAAAAGTAAGTTCTTCAACCCATTTTCTTTTTTTTTTCTTTTTGTTACTGTTTTCTTCCATGTTATTATGAGTAAAGTACACGGATGTCCTTGTGGTTAACCAAAATTTTCGAATTGGTCCCTAGCCTTTCAAAAGTACACAAATGGTCCCTGTGGTTTGCACTTTGTAACGCATGTAGTCCCCAACTAACAAGTATAAAGGTTTTAGCAGATCCAAGTTAGGGACTATACACGTTACAAAGTGCAAACCACGAGGACCATCCATGTACTTTTAGCAAAAGTTGGGGGACTACTAGCGTTACAAAGTGCAAACCACAGGGACCATCTGTGTATTTTAGAAAGCTAGGGACCAAATCCAAAATTTTAGTCAATCACAGGACCATCCGTTGACTTTACTCTAAAATTATTTTTATTTGCAGGAATTTATTAGGAGGTGCTTAACTTATAACCAGGAGGATAGACCCGATGTGTTAACTATTGCTCAAGATCCCTATCTCATATATTCCAAGAACAAGTAATTTGTACAAACTACTGGCCCATAAACGTGGCACCTCGATGTATTGGGCTGGAAAACCCATAGCAGCCCAGAAATTGGTGTGGCCCAGGCCCAGAAACTGGAAATATGGGAAATTTTCTTGCAGTAATTGTGAAATGTGAAGTGTTCAGTTTTTCTTTTGTTTTTTTTAGTTTGCCTAAATAATTGGCTCTTTGTTGTATGGGTTTCCCGTTTTGTATGTAAATACGAGGATATGAAGCTTCTTAAAACATGATTGGTTTTATGATGAGTGATGACTATTTCTTTTAAGGAGAATAAAACGTCTAATGATGACAAGATATGTAATATTCATAAATTTAATATAATACTAAGAGTGAATGACTAAAAGAAGATATAAGTATGTTATTGTACCACTTATTTAAATTGTTTTCATAAAATGCGAACTATTATAATATAGAGTTACATCACATGTTTATTTTTTTTTTATAACCAATAATACATATAGTTAATGGAAATATTAATTTATCTAAGTGGATATTTTAGCAATATATTAGATGACGTTGAACTATATAATAATAATAATAGAAGATATCTTTGAATTTCAAGTCTTTTATCCACATATAAATTCTGTTCCGTCAAGCCGCATTTCTGTGCTTTAGCCTTATCCCATATTTTCCTAAGCTCAAACGAACCGACCTGACCGGTATTTATGGATGACTACTCGATCATTCATCCGATTTATACCATTCAGACTCCTTCTTTATCCCACAAAACCCCAAGTTTCATCAGCCATCGATCGTGCCAATGTTTCCGTTTGATCTAACAACCGCCAGCAGCCACCACTCGCCACCTCACCGCAACCACCGATTTGACCACCGCCTGCCGCCGCTACTCGAACCATTGGAATCGCGAACCAGCCATCACACTCCGCTAACCACTGTAGCACCTTTGTTAGCCGGAGCTTTCTACGACGCACCGCCCATCATATCCCGTCGTAACCAACTTTGTTCGTCGGAACTTTCCATTTACCAACGGGGTTCCGTCACTTTAGTTCTCCGATCAGATCAGGTACCAAGTTATCGTCCCCCTTCGTCTTGTTTTTGTTATCGTGATAAATAAATTTCCGCATAACGCTAGTCCGTTGTGTTCAGGCTGCCATCATTGCTGCTTCTCGACTTGTTTCTGTTCGAAACTTTAGTCTTTGGTGTTGGTTAGCTTTGTTTTGCAATTAAGGTATCGAATCAAATCCTATTCTACGGTAAAAGTTATGGTTTCGCTCCGATCGTTCCGGCGACTGAAGTTCTTATTATTTAGAATTAACATAACCCGAGTAAAGATCTAAAAGTTTTGATAATGTTTGTTGATTCATAATCCGGTTAGCATAAAAAGAGAGCAGTTTTAGCCTCCTGTATAGTTTTTGAATTTAAATTGGAAACTCATAAATATTTATTCACTAATTACATGCTTTTGCATTGCATTGGTGTTGTGAGGGATCCACAAAGAATTCACTTAAGTCGATAGGTATTTGACATTTAGGAACTTAGTTTTTAGAAAATTTATTAAACGACTATAATGACTTTTAGAAATTTAAATTATAAATACTAATGCCAATCAAATGCTTTAATTCCTAAACTACTTTTGGAATGGTCACTAGTTTTAGCTCATTATAATAATTAGTCAAGAGTTGTAAGGTCTTCGTCGCCGGACAATCGTTGAGTCATAGAATTATCTAGCTAAATTAATATTTGTAATTCAATAATGAATATATAGGTTTGCGTACTATTTGAGGACGACTTAATTTATTTTTGCTTCGCTTGCTAACAAGGTACGGATTCTGTTTCTTTTACATTATAGTATAATTTTATTTTTCGTCAGTCGTTGGTACGGATTCCTTTTCTTGACATCATAGTATTTTTATTCAAGTCCGTTACTTTGTAGTACGGATGTTTTCGTCACTAGTTCGGTTTCGTATTGTTATATAGTTGGTATGTATTGTAGCATGCAATAGACCTTAGACCTTGTACTCATTATTGCATGTTCCCTTTAGACTTATGGCAAGATACTTTTATTTCTGATACGCTTTGTACTCTGTCACCCGAGCAATTATAAGACTTGTCGTTGGGGCGTCAACGACATGGCACTCATCGTGACGGTGCGTAACTAAAGTTCACGGCGTTTCTAGTTTGTGCTTGTGTAGCACATGGCCCCTAGAGGCGAATAAATCGATCTTAGCTCTGACTCCTGACTCCTGACTCCTGACTCCTGTTGAGATGGAATACTGTGTGTGCGCCTACACACACCATCTCGGCGCATGGACTATGGCCATGCATGCCTCTGTTTTGGCTCGTGGGTGCTTCTATATTACGTGACTTGTTTTACTGTTATATGTTGTCACGTATGTCTTGTCTCTGTTATGATATGTTTGATATGTTATATGCATCAGATTATGTTCAGTGTCTGTTATCTGTTCAGTATAAGTTTTGGGATTCAAGTTATATAAGTATCTGTTTCAGTGCCAAAATCTAGACTTGTTTAACATCAGTACCGTTCATGTTTCTGTTCGCATGTCTGTCTTACTTTTACT
Organism: Helianthus annuus; assembly: GCF_002127325.2. Classification (NCBI taxonomy): domain Eukaryota; kingdom Viridiplantae; phylum Streptophyta; class Magnoliopsida; order Asterales; family Asteraceae; genus Helianthus; species Helianthus annuus. The sequence continues at coordinate 156,395,995 of NC_035445.2, forward strand.
GTTGATTTCTCCGTTACTGAGCAACTTTTTGGCTCAGCCGTAGTTTCTTTCTTGTGTTTGTCTTATTTGTTTGACAGGTAATTTGGGAAACGTGGGGAATAAGTGAAGAGTGTCATGAAGATAAAGATTTATTTTTATTTCGGTAATGTAATGAAAATGTAATTAGGATCTTTTGTTTTCAACATTGGATTGGTTTTAGTTTTGATATCTGTATGAGTGACACGTCAGCCTGTTCAGGTTGGGGTGTTACAAGATAAGTGCTATTATATATTCATCATGGCTTTATAAAATTGAATAAAAGATAACTTTATATGTGTTTTGAATAGTTTATAATTTTGTATGAATATTTTTTATAAATCAAGAATTTACATCAAATTAAAACTTTAAAATTAAAGTGATTAATGATCTTACATCAAATTTGCCGTAAAACATGTAAATAAAATTGTATCAATCAAAACGGTGTGATCTTGACGGCGTGTTGGTGTATATGAAAAGCAAGAAATATATGAAAAGCAAGAAATGAGGCAATATTCGCAAACAAAACGACAACTATACAACAAACCATGGAACAAATCAAGTTGTATACCTTTGGATTAAGAATAGATCTACGCTTAAGTCTTTAACTTGGAATAATTGGTGTAATTTTTTGTTATAAGCTTGTTTTTGCTAGAGTCTTGCTAGTCTTTTAATGAAAGTTCTCGTTCAATAAAAAAATTATATTTTGTATGGAAATAAATTTGCTATTATAAAAAGGATATCATATTTCATTTTTTATGCAAAAGTTAAATAAAAGTTCAATACAAAACATGGGAGAATAGAATTTTGAGAATCACATAAACACTTATCTCTATTATTTTAACTACGACACATAACACACTTATTTAATCATATAACCGTCTAACAAGAATATCTATTTAATTATTATTAAATTTGGCCAAATTAAATATACGTATTTTGATAAACTAACCCTCTAAATTTAGTCGGATAAATGAAGTGAGAGAGAGAAGCGTACCTCAGCCGCGACGCAACGTTTGCTTCTTTATCACATGGTGGGTGGAAGCAGTTGGTCATCAATCGCCCTCTCTTTTCTGGTAAAACATTTTCACATATTTCTCCCTTTTACTTTCTCATTTTTTACCTAACAGTCCCTCCAACAACTTCCTTCCTTGCAGTGGTTAGGTTTTTCAATTTTTATTATATTTTGAAGTTGATATTAACACTACTTGTTATTGTTAGTTATTATATTTAATCAATTTCAAAAAAATATAAATAATATGAATTGTGAGATTAAATATTACCTTATTTGTTTGTCAAACTAAGAAAATTTAACTTATTATCATGTCATACAATACGAGAATAAATTTTACGTCTTCACTTTCATTCGCGTATCATCCTGAGTTAAAAATACACATCTCACATATACATATACGAAGATAAAAAAAATCATGTCGAGAAAGTAGGCCGACTTTACGTGAACATAAAGTGAATACGTAAAATAAAATGCTCTTATAATTTTATAAAAATAAATAAATATGCTTTTAACTACTGTAACAACTCATAGAGAAAAGGCTAGACCAACACATTCCATTTTAGCAAGTTCCAAAACCAAATACATTATATTTTGTTTTCCAAAACACCTTTATCTTAATTTATGTAAAAAAAAAAATTCTATTAACGGTATTAGAAAAAAAAAGATAATAAATATCTAATAATTAACAAACTAGTTTTGTAAATCATTAGCTAACATTATACTACATTGCTATTATATATACACACACATATATGACTTCTGTTTATCTCCCTCTCATTTCACCAAAACCTTACCAAAACCTCAAACCATCTTAGCCTCCTCACAAGTCACAACCACCATGAGCGCAAAAGATGGTTGCGGCCACCACCACGACTACTACAAACGCCGGAAATTCTACTACCATGTAATGGCAGCCATTATCGCGCTAATCATCCTAATCCTCTTTGTAATCCTTCTCATATACCTCATCCTCCGCCCCACGAAACCTACTTTCACCCTCCAAGACATCACGCTTTACGCGTTCAACATCTCCACAACCACCACTACCCTCACTTCCAACCTCCAAATCACCATTTCCTCTAGGAACCCAAATTCCCGAATAGGGATATATTATGACAAACTAGACGTATACGCCACATATAGGAACCAACAAATCACACTACCAACAATGATTCCGCCAACGTACCAAGGCCACAAGGATGTTAATGTTTGGTCTCCATATCTTTATGGAAATGAAGTTCCAGTGGCACCATACCTTGCAATGTCATTGGCTGAAGACGAGACTGCTGGGACAGTGTTGGTTAACGTTAGAGCTATCGGACGAGTGAGATGGAAGGTTGGAACGTTTGTTTCGGCAACGTACCGGTTGAATGTGAACTGTCCGGCTTATATAACGTTTGGGAATAAGAACAATGGTTTTGTTGTTGGTCCTGCTGTCAAGTACCAGGTTGTTGAAGGGTGTAATGTGGATGTTTAAGGTTAGATGTTTTAACGCCGTTAGACGACGTCATGTGAATTTTGACTTTTGTAGTTTTATGCAAAATATTTTTAAGCTTTGGTGTTGTTCTAAGTTGACATATCAGAATAATGTATTCACTGGCCAGAAGTTTATAAAAAGAGTTAATTGCTCGGATGGTCCCTGTGGTTTCATGTTTTTTACGTTTAGTCCCCATCTTTTGAAAATAGCAGTTATGCTCCATATGGTTTGTCATTTTATTACTCGGATAGTCCCCTGGCATTTACTCGGGGGACTATCCGAGTAACAAAATGATAAACTATAAGGAGCATGCCTTCTATTTCCAAACTAATTAACATCTACTCAGGGGACTATCCGAGTAACAAAATAACAAACCATAGGGAGCATACCTGCTATTTTCAAAAGGTGGGGACTAAACGTGAAAAAACGTAAAACCATAGGGACCATCAGAAACATTAAGGACTCTTTTTTTGGTGGTCAATGATAGTTTGAGATTTTGTTGACTTTGTCAATTTTGTATATAGCTTTAAAGAAGGGACATTAAGTGTTTGGTGGGTTTGTTTATTAAAAAGATAAGTTTGATGTGTTTTGGTAACAATAAAACTAGGAGGGTACACGAGTCGGTTGAACCTTCTAACCAAACCATAGCCGAAGTTGTCGGTCGTACGACCATTTGGTTGAATCCAGGTGTGTAAACGAGTCGAGCTTTCAATGTAGTTAATTTGTATAAGTTTACACACATCGTCATGTATTTTGTATTAAAATTATATAGATACAGAAAAAAAAAACTTTTTTTATTAATCTCTTAACCTATTCGCTTAACTGTGAGACCAACTCATGAAACTTGGTTTCTTAAATCATAAATCACACACTGAAATGTATTACTCTTAATACAGATTTAGCTCAAAATGGTTCGTTTAGTTTTTACCCTTTCTAAACATCCCAACCACATACCACCCGTGTAACTTGATTGTGACTTTTAAACCTTTTAGAACACCAATTATGCATCTTGAAACCTTTTTACAACATAGTAGTAGGTAAATTGGATTTGTATATATGTTTGATTCACTTTACCTAAGTCGATTTTGTGCATGATCGACAAAATAAATGATTATTCGTCTTTTTTATTATCATATTACCTATATATTAAAATTACCTATATATTAAAATTACAATGGAATGAATAGTATCATCACTAACAGATGAGTAAATGGTATCGGGTACCGATACCACTATCAAATTTACCAAACTGGTGTATTTTCAGTACCGATTCGACACCGGTATTCACTGGTTAAATTACCTATATATTAAAATTACAATGGAATGAATAGTATCATCACTAACAGATGAGCAAATGGTATCGGGTACCGGTACCACTATCAAATTTACCAAACTGGTGTATTTTCAGTACCGGTTCGACACCGGTATTCACTGGTTGTTACCCTCAAATACCGGTGCCGTACCAGTACCGACAGGTACCGAACCGTAACGTACCATGTATATTCAGTACCGGTACCCACTTTTGGGAATTTCGGTAACGGTATTTTGGGTACCGGTTGGTACCAAGCTCATCAAATCATGTAGCAAGCAGCAATACCTGTAATTGCACAATTTAGATTACTTTTCATACACACAGTAAGTAAACTGTATTTCGTTTGAATGAGGTTTTATATACACAACAACTTATTTTACTTTCTTTTTTGTCTTTTTCTGTAATGAATTAATTGTAGCATGTAAAATTAACTTGGATATTTAGAATATTGATGAGCAAATCGTATCAAATCCTGTAATCAAACCGGTACCAAATTTACTATACCAAATCATTTTCGCTACCAATTTGGTACCCACCTTTTGGCGTTTTCAGAATCGTCACTTTCGGTTCGACACTGGTCTAGCACCATACCTGTATTTATTGATTTTTACCTTCAAATACCATACCGTATTGTACCGAGTATTTTCGGTGCAGGTACATAATTTCAATGATTTTCCGGATCGGTACTTTCGGTGCGGTTACCGGTACCAATCTCATCTATATTTTAACGTGTTAGCACCGTAATAACTGAACTGAAAAGTTAAAACAACCGAATTTCCAACGTGTAGCACGTGTGGATCCTATCTAACTACTATAATAAAAGAAACCAAATTTTGGACACGTGTCATTCATTGAAGATATCCTCAAATTTATATTTATCTAAATAAATAAATAATAAATTAATATTAAATCTTATCATACCTTAACAAAATATTATCCTCAAATCTAAATTGTTGATTTAATATATTTTTAAAACAAATACCTCTCTTATCTACTTATCTTATATTAAATATATAGATAATAAATTAATATTAAATGTTATCCTAATTTATTAAAAACATAACTTTTTTTTTATTATTTGGTATACAAAATTATGTTTATTCAACTCGAGTAAAACGCAAGATTTTAAGGATATAGTTTTTTTTTTTTTTATTATTTGGTAGATTTTCAACCCGACTATACACGGGTTTTTTTTAAAGATACGACGTTTTTAGTATTTAATATACAAAATTACATTTATTTAGGATATAATTTTTTTATTATTTGGTAGATTTTTCAACCCGACTATACACGGGTTTTTTAAAGATACGACGTTTTTAGTATTTAATATACAAAAATACATTTCTTTAATCTGTGTAATACACATGGTTTTTAAAGATATAACTCTTTTTTATATCTATTCAACACGTGTAATATACGGGGTTTTTAAGAATGTAATTTTTTTATTATTTGGTAGATTTATTCAACTCGATTATACACGGGTTTTTTTTAAAGATACGACGTTTTTAGTATTTAGTATACAAAATTACATTTATTTAATCTGTGCAATACACATGATTTTTAAAGATATAACTTTTTATTATTTGATATATAAAATTACATTTGTTTGACCCGTACAATATGCAAGGTTCATAAAGATATAATTTTTATTATTTAACTAGAATTATCACCCGCCACAATGCGGCGGGGGATTCATTAGTTATATATCATGTTAGATGAAAGACAAATGTTTCTCACATGACCACAAGCCTATGTGTAAAAGCGAGAAAAAAATAACTAAGTCGATCCCTGACTCGCACGTTGCGACAAACCTATCAAACGGGAAAAATAGACGCGCTGCGATGGACATGTCAAACAGGAAAAAAATAGATGAAAATACGTTGAACCCCACACGCACGTTGCGGGCTGTTAACTCGGAAATTTAGAACGACACGTTAAAGGAGAACTTATGAAAAATGAAAAGTATATAAGAGACTAAAGTTGAAAGTAAAAAAGTGTTGAGATTAAATTGAAAAGGATGAAAAGTTTTGAGTTGAAAGTAAAAAAAATAAAGCGGTTAAATTGCAAAAGATGAAAACTTTTAAATTAAAAGTGTTATTATTATTATTATTTAATAAAAGAGATAAATAAAAAATAAGTGTGAGAAATTACCAGAGAATGACACGTGTCCAAAAAGGATTTTTGTTTATTAGTATAAAAAGATATATAAAATTACATTTATTCAACCCGTGTAATACACGGGATTCTAACCTAGTTATTATATATTAGGTTATTTAAAATCGTTTTTTAGGACGAAGTGACTATCCTTACCACGTCATTTTTATTTATGTTTTGATATTTGATATCTGTTTGCCGTTGCTGACAAGCCTTTTGTAGTGATTAGTTCCCACCGCAACGCACGAGCGGAAAATCAACTAGTTATCATGATATATGTTAATAATGTTAAATGAAGGACAAGCACATCACACAATATTGATTAAAAATAAGACCGGTGGACATAAAGATCATTAATTAAAGATATCCCACCAAAATTAATTTAGAAGCCCAATGAGAGCCAATTATTGCACTTTGGTATTAAATCACATCGCATGTTTCATTTCAGTGGGGTTTTCTTTTTCCTGAACGGCTATTTTATTTTATATAAAATCATGTTCAGTGCTTCATTTCAGAAACACACAATCGCAGAAACCTTATAACAATTACATAAAGTAGTATTAATATAGAAAAAGTATATCATACGATATGACTTAACGTACGTTGCGTGTACACGAGGCAAATTCGCATGTTATAAAAATCTAATGCTATAAAATTCGCATGTTATATTACTGAAATCACATATTGTATACATGAAAGTCTCATCTAAATCGCATGTATATACATATTTGAAAGTCGCACTTTATAAACCGATTTCACATGTTCAATTGGATACAAGAAACAAAATTAGAATTTGTACATTTAGTGACTAAAACTACATAACATTAGTTTTTTTAACGGCAAATTTGGATCGCTGACATGACAGACCACTAGAGTATTATCGTGTCACAACGAACCACCCGATCATATCCATCTCCACTAGGCAATAATGTCTATACACCAATTTAGAAGGAAACCCAATAGGGAAAATCCCCCTTGTGGAAATCGAACCCAGGACCTAGTGATTCCTAAGCCTTATTCCACCCTCAAGATGCCACTATGCTATATTACCATAGGCTATAACATTAGTTAAATGTTTAATTAAACATTAGCCAAGGATAAAACATTGAGGTAACTTTAACAATGATACAAACTAATTGTAACAAAATGCAGCAATGATCAATTTTGTGGAGAAATATAACACTGTTTTTTTTTTTTTTTACTCTTTTCATTGATCTTTATTTCAGTTTTAATCATATATTAGCATGAATATAAACATAAAATTCCGTAAAACCAATCAGATTCCTTATAATACAAATTGAAATTTCTCATGGGAGAGGGTAAGAACATGTATACAAACAAACAGACATTCCAGCTTTTCAAACCATTGCTAAGGTTGTGACTTCATGTTGAACCAAAAAAGGCTAATATGAATGGTTTACACTAGTCGTTATTGCCTCAAGAATTGTCGAACACACTACTTCCTCAAATTGCTCAATGCAGCTCCGCGACTAACAAAATAAAAAAAAAAAATTAAGTGAGGGGACACAAAAAATTGCTCATAAAATCATAATTTTGCAAATCAACCAACAATCGATGAGCGAAAAGGGTTGCTTCAATGCTACTAGAATCAACATTTAACATGATGTGATCAACAAAAAGATTATGCTACAATCATGATGCAAGTATAAAATGATTTTTATCTCTCTCATTTACCTTACTTGATTTGGGTGATGGTGTACAAATCATCTCTTAGGTGTTCCGGCTAGCCATAGTCTCATAGATGTGACCAGGAAAAATATTCAAGGCATTATGCTAAACAAACAACTATGTGTAATGTAATGTGTGTGCGTAATGTGTGTAAAAATCTGAATCCTGACTAACAAATAGAAAATGCACACTATAACATAAACCATATAATGATTCTGCTTGTCTGTCCACATCATTGCAAACCATCACAACAGAACTTGTTTGATCTAGCTTTTAGGTGATTTCCAATTTTGATAACGGTTAAGACTTTCTATTTCCTTTTGGTAAAAGAAGACCAAAAGCAGGGGACCATAGATCTCAACAGCTTGTAGCAAACTGTAGTTTTTCAGATTCAGACTAATGTTAAGTAAGCATAAATCCCAACAGCTTTGGCCCATAACCATAAATCAACAAACTCGTTTGAGCCCGTTGCCCGCAAAGGTTTCATCTTTACAAGTTGTTTTTTTAAAGACATTTTTCTACACGTAAAGTTGTACTCGCAAGGATTTAAACCCACATCCTATGTAGTTAATATCCCGATATATCAGTGATATATCGGTTATCGGTCCCCTGCCGAGATATCGGTACAAAATATCGGTCAGAATATCGGTACCGATCATATCACCGATATTGGACCGGGGTTTGACCAATATATCACCGATTTTCCCGATATCAGTACCTTTCTTCTTAGTTCTACTATCTGCCTTTTTTCTTATTGTTGCTATTAGTGTTTTAAGTCTTAATTGTTAGTTGTTATTGTTAAATGTTAGTGTTTTAAGTCTTAGTAAGTTCCTACTTACTACAATTGTTAATGTTTTGCAAGTTGCAAACGGTTAATTTGTTAATAGTAGGAGAGTATACTGAATTGTTAGTGTTAAATTGCTATATATATAAATTTAGCATGATATTAAAATTACCGATATCCCACCGATATCTCAAATATCGGTCCTTGACCGATATCCGATATTTTACTGCATTAACTACTTAGCCCGCAGCATTGTACCTAACTATCATCTAAACTTGCACTCGAATTTACGACATAGGTCAATAAATCTGTACACACGGATGAATGATAAGAACTCAAATCTAGTCAATTCTTATTAGCTTTAGTAATTAGTTAATGCTTTACAAGATTCCAGATCATCATGGATGATCAACAATGTATTACAATCAATAAGACATGAAGCAATAAAACATAGTGCATTCAAGATTTCAAGCAACATGCAATTGGTTAACTATCAAACATACCAAAAAACTATGCTTTTTGCACATCATTTATAGTAATTATGTTAAAAACATACCTCAAAATCTTTCTTAACCAATTCACAACCCCACACTACATTCCTTCGAACCGCCAACTAAAGACCCATTACCACCATTTCCATCAACCCGAACCGACAGATTCGGGCAATAAACCCTCAAAACCCTCCTCCTAGCCCACCAAGAACCCGCCTGAAACCGAACCCTACTCACCATCCTCAAATTAAACCCAACAGTCCCACGGCTCCTTTCGCCGTTAATCCCATCCCGACCGTCAACATACGCTGTTAATGACGCAAACATTGCCCTAATTTTGGTCTCATTCTTAACCCCCTGCACAAACGGAGCCACTGTAGTCTCCGAAATCGAATCCGATTTATAATAAACTGCAGCTTCAATTTCATCATAATACAATACGATTTTCGAATTAGGGTTTGTAGCAACAAACCGAGCGTCCCAGTTACCTGAAACTAACGAATTTGAAGAAACGTTGAAGTTAGTTAGGGTTAGGGTTTCGACGCGAAATTGGGGGATTTGAGGACGAAGAACGAGCCACATGATGAAGATGATGACGCCGGTGGTGAGGATGATGCCGATGAGGAAGGCGAAGAAGCGGTGGACGAAGGTGGTGGCGCGTGGAGGAGGCGCGTAGGGGTTGTAGTAAGGGTTGTTGGTGACGTGGAAGTAAGGGTTTTGTGGGGGTGGGGTGACGTAAGGGTAGGCGGTGGCGGTGGTGGTTGGGTGGCCGGTGGTGGTGGTGGCGGGGTAGCCGGTGACTGGTCTGGATTGATCGGCCATTGAGGGCAAATGGTTGTTAATGATGAGGTGATGATTGGTGGTTGTTTGGGGAAGTAAGTTGGGGAAAGATTGTCATCAATGTGTCTGTCACTGTAATTGGAATCTTGAAGCTTAAACTCCACTAGACAGATAGATGCAGAATGCAAGATTTTTAAATAAGTGAAATTAAGGGTATAGATTAGTAATTCTGGTTTTATACTCTTATGTAAATTAATTCGTAAAATATCTATATCTATATATAATCTAAAATTTAGTTACATGTTGATGTTTTAAATACAATACTTAAAATAATATTGATTAAAATAATATATTACAAAATCATAAGTCCGTCTCCATCCACCTTATTCCTTTTAATTAGGGTTTTGAACATGGAAATTAGGAAAGCTGTGGAGAAAGCCATCGACTCTCAACCTCTGAAGCTGTGGAATCGATCATCCACAAACAAACCCCTTCTTGATGAATTTTCACGGAAATCACCAATTTGTCATCATCTAATTATCCTCCACAAATTCCCCAAATTTCGTCTTCAACACACTGATAGTTGACCTAATTTCCAATCGCACACATTTCACCTATATATCACCATCTGCTTTCCGATCCACAATTCTTCACAAAATTCGCTAATAATCGGTGAAAATGGGGAACTCCTTTGGATGTTCAGCCTCCGGTGAACGGTTGGTGTCGACTGCCAGAGATGGAGACTTCATTGAGGCGAAGATGTTGCTCGATTGTAACCCTTGTATTGCGAAATACTCCACTTTTGGTGGATTGAATTGCCCTCTTCACTTTGCCGCTGCTAAAGGCCATAATGATGTATGAATTTATCGCTTTTCACCTGTTGATTTTGTGTTTAATTGTTTAATTTGGTGTTTATGCTGTTTTTTTTTTTTTTTTTTTTTGTGTTTTGTGGTTTTAGATTGTTGCATTGCTGCTTGATAATGGAGCTGATGTTAATTCTAGGAATTATTGTGGTCAGGTAATCATTCTTCGGTTTCGAAATCGACATGGACATCCAATATTAGCTTCGAAGATATGCTCACCGAAGTTCCGAGCGATTCTCTGTTCTTCATCGATAAATCCAAAGGTTAGATTAATAGCTTAATTACTTGGCTTAATTACAACTTAATTACTTGGATATTAACAGTTTAATTACTTGGACATTATTGTAAATTGAATGACGCACGCCAGATGTTTGTTAAAATGCTCGACTGAAAATTAAGTTAGATTTCGATGACATAATTAACATAAAAAATAAAGTATAGGAATTATAATTACAAAGTATATCATCTTTAATTTTTTAACTGCCGATTAATCATAGTTTGTGTTACAATAAACTTAGTATGTATGACTTGATAAAAAATTGTTAATTATAGATCAGTTTTAATCTGTTTTAATCAAATCAGTGTTTGTTATATTGAAAGCTTAGTTTCAAAGGATTGGTTTTAGAGTAGGTAGTAATCGTTGATGATGGAAGTAAGGATGGAACAAAATCAGGGGCAGTTGAGTTTGTGAGGAAGTATTTGTGCTCCTACGCATGAATCATGGCAAATGAGAAGGTATAAGAAAATGCTCACCGAAGTTCCGAGCGATTCTCTGTTCTTCATCGATAAATCCAAAGGTTAGATTAATAGCTTAATTACTTGGCTTAATTACAGCTTAATTACTTGGATATTAACAGTTTAATTACTTGGACATTATTGTAAATTGAATGACGCACGCCAGATGTTTGTTAAAATGCTCGACTGAAAATTAAGTTAGATTTCGATGACATAATTAACATAAAAAATAAAGTATAGGAATTATAATTACAAAGTATATCATCTTTAATTTTTTAACTGCCGATTAATCATAGTTTGTGTTACAATAAACTTAGTATGTATGACTTGATAAATTGTTAATTATAGATCAGTTTTAATCTGTTTTAATCAATCAGTGTTTGTTATATTGAAAGCTTAGTTTCAAAGGATTGGTTTTAGAGTAGGTAGTAATCGTTGATGATGGAAGTAAGGATGGAACAAAATCAGGGGCAGTTGAGTTTGTGAGGAAGTATTTGTGCTCCTACGCATGAATCATGGCAAATGAGAAGGTATAAGAAAAGTGACTTTAGTTTATATGATTTGGTTAAATCATGCTTCGTCTTCTATATATTTTTTTAATTTTATTCAAGAAAAGTGATTAACACTCCTAGTTTTTAAGTTAGTAAGCTAATGGTGTTCAAAGAGTGAAGTTAGATAAAAAAAGGGAAAGGTATAAGTTTTATGTACGTAATTTATTTTGGGATTTAGAAATGTGTTAGGTGTTGGTTGAGTATCTTTCTTTTTTCCCAATATTGAAATTGTGTCATTATATCATATTATTTCATAAGTAAGATTTTAGGGTTTTAATTATGGATATTGATTAATGAGGCTATTTACATACCACAATTGCATGATCATTTAATGGGGCTGTTTACATACCACCACAATTTACGGTCGGATTTACTTGCATTGATTATTCATAGTTTCTTTCTGGGAAGGTGAATGGTCTGAATTTCTATTATATGAGCTCCACCTTCCCTATTGTTGTAGGCCCATATTCAGACTTGCTACTCTACTATCATGGCTAGCTCTCTTAGTGTGAATACATCGGGAATTGGTGTTGGCAACCAAATGGTCCTTGCTGACCTCCGTGAAGGGAGTACCGGCCCCATCACGGTTATGGTTTGCAGAAAGTGGGACGTCACAAGTGTCAATGGACGCTACATGAGCACCGACTATGTCGTCAGTGATATAAAGGTAACTCTCACCCTTTTAACCCCCGTACCCTTTCCCTTTAACGAGTTTCATCGTTATTGAAAGTCTGCTGTTTGGTTTGCACAGGGAGGTGTGATGCATTGTACCGCCCTGAATAACATTGCACACTACTTCTTTGACAAGCTCAAAGAGGGCGGGATATATTTACTCAAGGGTTTTATAGTCCAGAGCACCGATCGATACCGGATTCTAAAAGACAGCCCCTTTGTTATCGGGTTAAATGGCTCCACGACTGTTAAGAGGGTTGACGATGCCAGTGGTTCATTTACGCGCTACCCGTTCTTACTTACGGCATTTGAGGACCTCGAACCAACAGAGGGCAAGTATTTTGTAGGTATGTTTACTCTCCTCATGCTGGTGTAACGGTTGTTTGCTTTTCTTATATAAAAAAATGGTCCAATAAAGGTTAGAGTACTTATTGGTTACTAACTAAACAGTCATGTTTGTAAATTGCATATTCCACTAGTCCCTGCACGTTTATATTTGAATTTTGAATAGTAGCATTTACAAAAATGAGTGTTAAATAAGCAGAAATCAATCTCTCACAACTGTGTTTTAACTAGCTACTGATAAAAATATCTGGTCAAACGTACAAGCAAACAGAAAACCCAAAAACCAAACCATATCCGTACGAGAAATAACCGAACGAATGGTGAATTCGGTTTTTAGTTCGGTCCCTAACCGTATCCGAATATAAATTCAGAAACCGGGTTCCACAAATCTTGCTTATTCGGATAACCATACTGAATGAAAACGAATAAACCAGATATTAACTGGTTCGATCAGATAACTGAACCGAATAAATTAGTTTATTCAGTTGAATCTGGCTCGGTCAGACTATTAGACACATTTCCAATTCAGACTTATTTTCGTTGTGCTGCAGATGTTATCGGATATGTTACTGAGGTGGGGCTGCAGTCTGTGAAAGCATCGGGTGCTCGCGCGGTTGAGTTCAAGCTAACCAACGAACGGTAAGTGCCTCATCCTTATTGTCCGTTTGGTCTTTCTTTTTCCCTAACTTAAGTCTTTCAATTTTTAGCCTTTTTTTATTCTCACAGCAATCGTCGAGTTAGAGTAACGCTGTGGGGTCATCTGGGTGATGCTATGATTAAGAAGAAGGACGAAAACCCGGCTGTCTATTCTCTAATCCTGACTTCCATGAGCGCAAAGTTTTACCTGGGTACGGTTGTTTTTCGACACGTGAATTATTATGCGTACTACTTCAAAACTCTTTACCTAACTTAACACAATGCAGGCGTCCTTGGTTTGTCCAGCTCATCGTCAACTATGCTCATTGATTCCTCCGAGGTACCCGCACTGCAAACTTTTAAGTTGCCTGTTAGGTACTGGTACAGCCTTTGTCACACACACTTTAATTATCTGTTTTTATACGCTTATTGCTCTAGCTGAATATGAAACTATGCTTCCCAGCTGTGTTGCTATTGGAGATACTAGCGATCCAGTCACCGAGGATGTGGTCTGTGTTGGTACCCTACAAGAGCTTGTGGACAGAGTTCGTGCCGACAAATCCAAAAAGAAGGTATGTATCCCAACTGGCTGTTTGCATTCGTCTCCCCCCATAGACCTACATAAGAGACTTTGAACAAGGTTGGGTTTTGGGGAAAAAAATGTTGCCCCTGATGTTACATTTGATCTGCATTTAAAAGTCTCGCGCCACGTATGACCGGCTCATTTATCATGCTGGTGTACACAATAATATAAATTTGAAAGCAAACTGTATAGTATAGTTATGTTTACCGGAAAATGTTCCGCTATTTTCGCCCGCATCGTAGGATTAAAAGCGCTTTTAAACATATATTTAAAGGCCTTGCATTTATGTACCTTTTATTTGCCCTTCACCCCTAAATGCACAGCCTTCCGTGCTTGCTTTTAGACGTAATTTGCTTTTTGGCAACATTGTACGCCATCTTTGCGGGATACTTCGTGGAAGTCTTTTAAACGTATTCATTTTAATTAAGCGATTAGTGATGCAGTGTTATACAATTTTAGGTACACCTGAGATTGTATAATGTGAAAAAGCTTAGAAATTATATTATACACATACAAAAATATTATTCGTACCGCTGTTAGTAGGGTTCTACGTGGCGAGTGATGGGGGAGGCTATATAACTGACCAATAAGTTTTTACAGACCTTTTATTGTATAAAATATATATCTATAGTTATATTTATACTTCAGTATGAAACCTTAGTGATAAATGAATCATTGCTTTACAACAAATTTTGTAACCCATGTACTATCTTCAGCATTGTTAAGCACACAAGATGTTTGTTTACCTTTCTTTAATCAGTTTGGGCCAACTAGGGTGTGTGTGGGCCTCCTGTACCTGGGCCAGCCCGTCTCATCCCATCATGTACACGTGTGGCCGCATAGAATACGTTATACCATCACGTGGTTATTTGTTAACTACTAAACAGAACTGTCTAACCTACCAAGTGTGCGGAAATAGGGATTACCCTCCCCGACATAACCTGCCTATGGGCCTACCATGTGTGAAAACACCGTACATACACCCCCCTCCCACACCCTGTTTGCCTCGCTGAACTAGCCCTTGTATTTTGTTCGTTGTAGAACATCCTTTTCCGGAACGTTGTAGAGATTACGTCTATTAGAACCAAGCACAGCTGGTATCTTTTCGCGTGTTCCGGTAGCCAGTGTCGTAAGGGACTAACGAGAGAGGACGGTTACTTCATTTGCAAGGCGTGCAAATCCAAGGTTGACTATCCAAGGACGAGGTATATACTTCAACATCTCATGCACAAATTCATTACTTTGTTCCCCTTCCCATATGATGCCATGATTCTTTGTTGTCCGGGGTGATTTGGTGCCCTTCTACCTTCACCGCCAAAGAATTTTGGCCTCACCGTACCATTTTTATTGATCTACTATACCCTGCTAGGTTTCGGATTCAGGCGGATGTAACTGATGGAACGATGAGCACCGTTGTCATCCTCTTTGATGAAGTTGCTGAGCAGTTGGTTAAGAGGACCGCAAAATCCTTGGTAGAGGAACAGTTGAAGGTATGCGCACTACTCATTGTAAGGTGGTTTTGAAGCATATGTGAATTTGCTACGATAACTTTTCTAGTTTGTATTTGGTATGCAGGATACTTCTATTGATGCTCCCATACTACCCTCCGCCCTCGAAGCCCTTATTGGAACAAAACACACTTTTGAGATTAAGAGCCAAACATACTACCGTTATGGGGAATATGAGAGCTTCAATTGCGCGAAGATTGTTGGCCCTGGTATGGATGATACAGATGGGAGCGTTAATGTTGTTGCGTTGGATTTGGGTGCAATACCATCTGGCTCCCTAAAGCGTGGTTCGAACCTCCCGCCCCCGACCCCCGGAACTGGACGCAAACTTAGAAAGTTGTAAGTTACACCTACCAATTGTCCCCTGTTTCGAATGTTTACATGTCGGAACTTTGCGCCAATACATGCATTCCCATGTTTCTTTGCAGCTACGTTGAAGAATTGGATGGCGATGATGATGGGGTGTCCGTTGACCGTGTGGATGTTACCGATGTGGTAGACGATAGTGGGGATGCTAAGAAGGGTTCCCGCTGATATGGCGATGGTCATTTTTGATCTTCTTTAAGTGTTTGCGCTCTTGTGACTTTCTCTTTTATGGATTCAAATAATGTGGCGACACCTATGAGTTGTGCCCACACCAAAACTGTGATGTTTTTCTATTGCGCGATATATGTTATTTTTCCGCCTTACCAGTCTCTCTGGCTTTATTAAAACAATTCAGCCACGTATTTACGACGAACGAAAATACTCCGCCTAAAAAACAATGGTAGAGTCCAAATAGGATCATAATATGCACCTACGAACATACATTTCCAAATACCTTTAACCAACCCCCGGCATTTTTATATCACTTTTTTGCAAAAGCGGGTTTTCAATCACCCTAGAAGGGTTCTATAAATGTTTGTTCAGAATGATGCATACTCCAATAGAATAATACCAATGAACAGCGTAAAATAAGTTTTGGAATCATATAAGACCTACATGAATTTTTATCTAAGATGTTGAATTATATAGATGAATGCAAATGTACAAGCAATAACCGTGTCATTCTACAATCTTCGTGAACACCTACCTGGAAGTCTGCATTACAAACAACAACGAAATAAGCAAATTATGACTTGTGCTAAACAAATACCTTACAACATATGACCTTTTCCGTCTGACTGTGCCTGTATCTGTTATTTGGGTAAAAAAACAGGCGCGTGCTCAACAATAAATATAATATTTAAACCGGCTTTAACATGCATTCTTTAAGAGTTATTTACGGTATATTTTGTGCCTTTTCCTTCACATCTACTTGCTTTGTTTTACCACCCCCCCGGGGACATGTATGAATGCTTCATTTTGGACGATGTATTATGTAACATTGTATGCAACATGCAGCTGCCTGTGCGCCCCTTCGTGATGCTCGAAGCCTCTTTCGCCTTTCATACACATTCACGTGTTATGCCTAACGGGTTGATCCAATACGTTTGTGGGCTAAAACTGATTGGCCAGGCTGGAACGGACAGAGGTATGAAACTTTTAATTGCAGTGTTACCCCGACCCCGCATATGGAGTTTTAAATACTGAATTCTACCCCTTCCTGTTCCCTCATAAAAGACGAGGTTTGCAGGTTATGGCATGCTGCTCCTGGTGTGGTTAGTAATTCGATACAAGCCCGCCTTTGTTCCCATACGTTGTCTGACGGAAAGATACAAACATATTTCGGTCTTACATTGATTAACAGCTGCAGCGATGCTAGCATCGTGGGTAGCAAACATTCTATCCATATACAAAGTCGTAATTATGTGGGCCTTGGTGGGAAGGCCGTGACATACTGTGGGCCTACACTATCTAGCATAAATGCATCTACTTCCTATGCTGACCCCAACGCAGGTTAGCTATACTGTTTGTGAAAACGAAACCATTTAGCCATCATGTTCGCGTACCGACATGCGTGCACGCACAAATTACAGCTCTAATTAGGCTGCAAACAGTTTAAGCCCTCCAATTTTGATGCCACTGCTATCAAGCCGCGCTCAATGGATTGGAATTTACTTTCATAGTTAGTTATTTATACGTTTTCTACCTACTATGTTGTGTTTATTCTATCTGCATATTATGTGTCTGTTACAGGTGACACTCAAATACAACCGCCAGCTGTTACAGTGGCCACTGGTACTACCGCTAGAGTGGGCACAGGAGAATCAATAAAAGGTCGTCCCCATATTTCCTCATCAACGTCCCTCTGGGACGCAGTACGCTTATTCATACTTTTTGGGTTGCACACTTACATTATCCCTCATCCCACTACGAGCCCTACATAATAGTTGTTCTCTTAACATATGTTACAGGTAAAAACATCATGCGGAGCGATGCAGTGCAGATGCGGCCTGTTTTATGTCCACCAACAACATATTCTCCCTCCGTATCTGCCCAAGGTCTACATCGTTATCTACGATGTTTACTACTATCCTTTTACCATTTCCGTAACTATTACGTTTTTTGCAGACAATATTTCCTGCACGCCACGGAATTCTCATCAAAACGTAGCGGGCCCATCGCGTCTGCTTCCTTCTCGCCCTAAAAAAACAGAAGGTAAAGCTCCATCACTACCCTGTACCCGACTATGCTTTTACCCGTCTATCATCCAGCATAGGAATAACATTGCCATATTTTATTATGTTACCAGGTGTTCGTATTCGCACCCCACGTAGGGCAGCGTTTGCATCAACAGGTATTGTCCAACCCTATTTTCTTACCATGCATGTTTTGTTCCCTTTTGCATCTGACTTTACTCCACTGTTTGATACGCTGCTCTTAATCCGTGCGTTGTACTAAGTTTACCTGCTACAAATATTATAGGTGCGCATGTTAAGTACCAAAGCCTTGGCCGTCCAACCTTCACATGCCATAATTGTGCAGCGATCATGTGGTATGAAGAGAGGAATAAAAATACAAAGTTGTCTGATGGGACGACTTTCTCTTCGTGCTGCCAGGATGGCAAGGTTTTGCTTGCTCACCTTCTTGATGCTCCTGAACCATTAAGATCATTACTTGATTGTAACGACCCAGAGACAGTTAGATTCAGAGAACATATTAGAGTGTACAATAGCATGTTCTGTTTCACATCATTTGGGGGAAAGATTGATCATGCTATAAACAGTGGTAGAAGCCTATACACCTTCCGAATAAGTGGTCAGAACTACCACCGAATAGGAGCCATGTTGCCAGTTGAAGGTGAACAACCTAGATATGCTCAACTGTATTTCTACGACACGCAAAATGAAGTCAAAAACCGTATAGCTGCTTTGTTTGGCCAGGCCCATTGTCACAACACATGTGATGAAGCAATTGTTGCGTCCCTCATCAGAATGTTAGACAAACACAGTTCTTTGGCTAACGCCTTCCGAATGGCGCGTGACTGGTGCACTCAGAATGAAAGCAACAATTGTCAGCTACGCTTACTAGGCCAAATAATAAACAATCCACAATAAAATCACCCTAATGTGTCTGAAGTTGCTGTTCTTATCACAAACGACTTTGGGGAAAACACCGAGCCACGTGATGTTATCGTCAGTACAAAGCACAGCGCGCTTCAACGGATATCAGAATTACATCAGCTTTACATGCCTTTGCAGTATCCATTGTTGTTTCCGTACAGAGAGACCGGGTTCCACGAGCGAATACGCTACCATGACAACACCGGACGTCGGGCGACTAAACGACAGTGTGTCACGATGTGGGAATACTACTGCTACAGAATCCATTATCGCAACAATGAAGGCACCACCCTGTTAAGAGGCGGTCGTTTATTCCAACAATATTTGGTTGACTCATATGCGGCCATCGAAGAACAAAGGTTGTGCTGGATGAGGAATAACCAAAATGAGCTGCGCGTTGAACTCTATCATAATGTTTGTGACACTGTGACGCGTGGGGATACAAATGCTGAGGCTATCAGACAACGTATAGTTTTGCCGGCAACCTTTACGGGCAATCCAAGATATATGATCCAAAATTACCAAAATGCCATGGCTCTGTGCCGTGCTTTTGGGAACCCCGACCTGTTTGTAACATTTACAGCTAACCTAAAATGGCCTGAAATCGAAGACATGGTATCTCTCATATCAGGACAGAAGTCTCATGACCGTGCAGATGTTGTATCACGTGTTTTTAAGCTAAAGCTGACCTTCTTGATTGAAGATATTATGAAGAAACAAATCTTTGGCAACTGCAGAGCAGGTAAAGTTTGTAATGCCTCGCCCCTTTCTTTTGCTATCAATTCTCCCACAAATACTAACCTTTTTTAGCTTTCTAATTTTCCCCCTTTTTCCCTCTCTGTCTTGAATCTTTGTCCCCCTGGTTATATACAGTTGTTTACACAATTGAGTTTAAAAAACGAGGCCTACCGCACGCGCACCTTTTTTTGTGGCTTGAACATTCTGCCGCGTCTCGCACGCCTGCTGGTATAGATGATTTGATTTCAGCCGAGATCCCATCGAAAATTGACGATCCATCCGGCTATAAGGCTGTAACAGATTACATGTTGCATGGTCCATGTGGGAATGATGCGCGCAGTGCTCCGTGTACAACAGATGGAAAATGCATGAAACACTTTCCGAAACTATTTTATCGAGAAACGACAATTGACGAAGACGGTTACCTGGTTTATCGACGACGAGATACCAAGATTTTCTTTATGAAGGGCAAAACGAAGCTTGACAATCGGTTTGTCGTCCCATACAACCGTTATCTCCTCTTAAAGTACGAATCGCACATCAATGTTGAATGGTGCAACCAGTCCCGAGCAATAAAATACCTGTTTAAATACTTAAACAAGGGGCCAGACAGGGCTACAATGGTTGTTCAGGAAAACATTGGTAATGATGGTGAGAGGCGTGCACAACAGATTGTTAAGGTCGATGAGATTAAAAACTATTTGGATTGCTGGTACTTATCGTCGTGTGAAGCTGTGTGGAGAATGCTTGCATTTCCTATACATTACTCATTCCCATCCGTCATGAAGCTAACGTTCCATACACCTAACCAACATCTGCTCACGTTACGTGATTCGGACAGTTTGCCAGCCCTGTTAAACCGGGACGGGATACGAGACACGCTGTTCACCCAATGGTTTGCGCTGAACAACAGAGATGCAGCGGCAAGAAAGTTTACGTACGCCGAGATACCAACAAAGTATGTGTGGTAAGAGGAAAACAAGGTATGGAAAACGCGGTTGGAGCGGACAGCCATTGGGCGGATTGTGTATTGCAATCCAGCAGCTAGGCCGAAGTATTATTTAAGGATGTTGTTGGGAATTGTGAGAGGGCCCCGAAGTTTCGAAGAAATAAAAACGGTCGACGGAGTCGTGTATGAAACGTTCAAAGAAGCCTGCTATGCGTATGGCTTGCTTAATGATGACAAGGAGTGGAATGACGCTCTTTCAGAGGCTAAATTATGGGCGTCCGGTTCCCAGCTACGAGAATTGTTTGTTACCATGTTGTTGTTTTGCGAAGTGAACCGCCCGGCACAACTGTGGGCACAGAATTGGGAGATACTATCTGATGATATTTTGTACATGAAACGTAGGCTCTTCATGTTTCCGGGATTACATTTATTGGACGACCAGCTTAAGAACTACTGCCTGATTGAACTAAATGAACTGTTGGAGAAAAATGGAAAATCGTTGGTGGATTTCACAGATATGCCACAACCGGATACGTCGCTCCTCGATAAGATGGATAATCGTCTAATCAGGGAAGAGTTGAGTTACAATAAAAAAAAGTTGACAGACGAACACGATCAATTATATGCATCACTCAACACGGAACAAACGGTCATATACGACACAGTCATTGATTCCGTTACCACCCAAAAAGGAGGGTTTTATTTCGTGTATGGTCTGGGTGGGACAGGCAAGACTTTCCTGTACAGAGCCATCTTGTCACGCTTAAGATCTATGGGCCTAATTGCCCTTGCGGTTGCATCTTCAGGTAAAAAAATAATTCTGTAATGTTGTATAATTATTCTCGTGCTACATAATGTATGTGGTTGCGTACACAACTCCATTTTTACTCACTTTACCTATCCCCGTGCGTCAGGTATCGCGTCCCTTCTACTACCCGGTGGTCGGACAGCTCATAGCCGCTTCGCTATCCTTTTAGAATTACTTCACAGTAGCACGTGTGCCATCAGACAAAATACCCAGTTGGCACACCTTTTACAAGAGGTAAGGTTAATCATCTGGGACGAAGCACCAATGATGCAAAAATATGCCTTTGAAGCACTTGATAAAACACTTAGAGATATCTTGGGGTTTTGTACCTATGCAAACAGGGAACGTGTGTTTGGTGGCATGCCTGTCTTGCTTGGTGGCGATTTCAGGAAAATCCTTCCCGTCATCCCAAAGGGAAAAAGAGAAGATGTTGTTCAGGCATGCATAAATAAATCATACCTGTGGAAAAGTTGTGAACTCTTCACTCTCCACCGTAGTATGCGTGTCAACGAATACACCTCAACAGGTGTGATAGACATGGATAGGCAACGTTTCAACAAATGGTTGTTAGAAATCGACGATGGAATCGTTCCCTCAAAATCCAAAGAAGGTGAAGATGAGTCAACCTGGATCGAGATACCCACCAGGTTCATCGTTGATAGTTGTGGTCTTCCTGTAGAATCGATTGTTAATGCTGTCTTCCCGTCATTTACAGAAAGGCAGGGCGATGACAATTTTTTGTGTGAAAGAGCAATACTAACCCCACACAATATAGACGCGGATGAAATCAATGATTACATGTTTGCACAATTGAGACGGACCACAAAGACCTACAAGAGCTCTGACGAGATATGTCGCGCATCCACGGATGTATTAGAACAGGAACAACTCTATCCGTCTGAATTCCTGAACTCTTTGACATTCCCAGGTACCCCCCTCCCCGGCACTAAAATATTAGTTACAAACAAAAAATTTGTGACCAGTTAAATTCTTTAATTATTTGACATTGTCAGGTATGCCACCGCACGCTTTGCATTTAAAAGAAGGCCTCCCTATCATGCTTTTAAGAAATGTGAACCCCTCGCAAGGCTTATGTAATGGCACCCGTCTTATTATCACAGACCTTGGGAAATTTGTTATCAAGGCTAGGATACTTACTGGGTCAAATCATGGAGATACTGCATTAATACCGAGGATAACCCTTTCATCCACGAAATCAAAATGGCCATTTATTATGAAAAGACGCCAGTTCCCAGTAAAACCATGCTATGCAATGACCATTAATAAAAGTAAAGGCCAATCATTAAAAGTTGTTGGTCTCTATTTGCCCCGACCTGTGTTTAGCCATGGCCAGTTTTATGTCGCGCTTTCAAGGGTTACGACACCTGAAGGTTTAAAGATTGTCATCGTCGGGGATGGCAACGGTGGCATGAAAAACCATACCAGAAACATCGTTTACAAAGAAACGTTTAACAATTTGGCCACATCAGATCGGACGCAAAAACAATACTTGCCCTACCGTATATTTTTGGACTACAAAGAAACTTTTATCGCCTTTATCGCCGTTAATCCAACATAATAACTGATGCATGCCCTAAACCCAATTTTTGTTTGCTCCGTCCCAAACACAACAGCTATATACGTGCCACGTTGAGTATTATGCGTGTACCCTCCGACGACCAACTATCCACGTAGTCTGCCAATAACGACAGCGCAACAGCTATATATTTGCCACGGGTGGTGGGAATGTAAGTCTTTCCAGTTTCCACTAAATTTTAAAAACTCATATTCTTTTTTATTTCTTAGTTTTTTGTTTGTTGATTTAATTCAGATACATGGGTTGGTTGGTTTATTTGTCTATTTTAGGAAGAAAAAGCAACGATGATTCAAACACTATTGTTTGTTGCTGGTTTGAACACATTGACACAAACACATTTTGGGACACGGTTGCCAGCTGTCGTTGGGGGGGGGGGTTATACACTTTCGTGCCTACTACTATTTCAATCATTTTGGCTGGTCGATATAGCGACATCGTGGATCCTCAAGAGGTGGTTACACACTTACACATCAACCTTTTATGAAACTTATAGTGTTTCGTTTAATATTACATCCAATTCACTCCCACATGTTGATGATTATATAGAAATTTGAGAGGATTATGAGAGGGACTCAAGGAGCTCTTATTGTTGCTTCAACTCTTCAAATTGTGCTTGGTTTTAGTGGACTTTGGCGTAATATCACACGGTTAGTTTTGAATCATGTTACACATTCTATCTTTTACCATTCAGAATTTAATTGGTTGGAAATGTTTCGGTTTTTACGATTTCAGATTCATGAGTCCATTATCTGCAGTTTCATTGGTGGCTCTAACCGGTTATAGATTATATGAGTTTGGTTTTCCCTTGGTATGCATCTATAAATATGTGCGTGTATATATATATTATCTACATATAGGGGATATGTATATAGAATGATGCTAATTATGCCTAAAAATATTAGTTTTATATAGTTGCCTAATGTTCTGTAGGTTGCTAAATGTGTTGAGATTGGATTGCCACAGATTATGCCTAAAAGTATTAGATTTATTATTATTATTATTATTATTATTATTATTATTATTATTATTATTATTATTATCAATATAATTGTTTACAATTATTACCAAACGATTTTCAAATAATATTTTAACCAATTAACTCATCCATTTTATTTAATAATATAGATTTATATATATATAGATTTCTCATATTCAGATTCCATAACATCAAAATATATGTTATCATCATTTATTATTATTATTATTATTATTATTATTATTATTATTATTATTATTATTATTATTATTATTATTATTTGTTGTTGTCATTAATGCAATTAGATGTGTGAGCAACTTTACACCTGATGACTTCTCATATTCAGATCCTATAACATTTTTGTATTTAAACTTTCATTAAAATGAAAACGGCCACAGGTCATCCCAAGAGCCTATTTATCATGTCTCTATAAATACACAGCCACATTCAAGCATCCTCCCTTTCATTATGCAACCTGTGACTGAATATCAGAAGACACCTGCGAACATGAAGAAAACCACTGCTGTTGCTAACTGTTCAGAAAGTTTGGCGACTCTTGAAGAAATATTACACCATGGTCGAGAAAATAAGAAACACACGGTATCAACACTTTCTATAATTTCGATTGTTTTCCCCGACATTATTATTATCCATACATTAAATGCGTTTCTTCTAATCCATGCAGAATGCTGAGTTCAATTGTCGTGTAGTGATTAAAGGCGTACGTAATAGCGAAGAGTGGTTCAGACTTATGTGTGGAGGAGGAAAATGCATGAAAGATGTATCACGTGATCACGGGGAGCTGTGGTGTGCTGGCTGTGAAAACCCAGTTATGTTTCCCCGAGCAAGGTTCGGTTTTGGTATTCTATAGTTATGTGCGTTGGCAAACGCCTTTATACACTTTCACATCTGAAAAAAAACTTTCAACAGGTTCCATCTTGAACTTGATGTGCTCGATTCCACGGCAAATGCGGTCATCGTGTGCTTCGATGACACTGCACAGATTCTAACAAGCACCACTGCTCAGTCTATACTCAATGTGGAATCGGGTCTCTCGCATATCTACACCGTTTATTCCGAAAGCATCCAAGATAGCTTCACTCCAGTCATGATACAGAACTCTAACGGTAGCACTTCAACGCTCCCAAACTGCTTACACTCACTTGTGGGCACCACCCGAACCATCCAAGTTGATACATCCACATACTACCGTCATGGGGCCTTTGAGAGCTTCAACTGCAAGCGTGTGCTCCCAGACGAAACCAATTGTCAATCCGTTGGATCTACCACTCCTACTCCCATGACTAGGAAGGGTAAAGGGGTGATGACAATACCAACACCGGTTAAGCTCAAAGAAACAATCAGAAAGTACATGTAAGTTTCTATATATACTTTTGACTTACCAAATTCCATGAACCACATAACTACATATCCATTTGTGTTGTGTTTAAGTAAATGTTCAAAATTGAATATTATATGATACAAACATCATGTTTATTTCTTTATGACTAACTATAAACAAGTACAATGACACCATTGGTTTTGTTATGTGCTTTTTTCGATTTGAGAACGCATACGAGCCCATCACTTTGGTGTTGAAATGAATTGTAATGGAACTTACCCACGGCAAGTCGGCAACACGCAGGCATTACCACTAGATTCCCACATTCCGTAAGGTTACCTTTCTTTATGTCGATTATGATGAAATTTGTAGTGAATTTGTTTATGCTTTTTTGTTCGTTTGGTTATTTAAGTTAAATCATTAGTTTATGCTTTTTTCCCTATTTATACATGCCAAATAGCTAAATGGAATGAATTGAACTTCAACGAGCTTGAACTGCAGTTCATAAATGGGAATTTACTTGAACGGAATTACATTCTATCAAGTTTTTAGTACAAAATAATGGAATATGAACTACTAATATATACATCATCCAAGTTAAAGTTCTGCCTAACATTTCCTTTCTTTCTTTCCCAGCCCTACTTATGAAGGTTCTGATTCAGATGGTTCTGTGGGTAGCGCTCCAGGTGAAAGGTATGTATTTAGCCTATAAGCATATACGTTTTACACATCATATCCATTTGTGTTGTGTTTAAGTAAATGTTCAAAATTGAATATTTGTCTCTATGTCACTACTTGAACGAAGTTACATTCTATCAAATTTTTAGTACAAAATAATGGCATATGAGCTACTAATATATACATCATCCAAGTTAAAGTGCTGCCTAACATTTCCTTTTTTTATTTCCCAGCCCTACTTATCCCTACTTATGAAGGTTCTTATTCAGATGGTTCTGTGGGTAGCGCTCCAGGTGAAAGGTATATACTTTGCCTATAAGCATATAGATATTTGATTTGACTAGCTCCTAGCCGTTGCTTATGTTTACTTCCTTAAACCTGTTGTAGACAAGAAACTACTAAGGGGAACGTCGACTACATGGCCATGCATTAGCGACAGAAGATTTCGTGAATTATTGAATAAAACCGGAAGCTTTATGAACTCCTTTAAGTTTTTTTTTCTGTAATGTATGTTTTTAGACTTGGCATACATGTTTGTTCTTAAACAAATTCCGCAAACAAAGTTTCCTGTGCTATGCACGCCTTAAATTTAGTGTGGCCGACTTATGGTACAAGCTCTTATCACGTTTTGTATGGCTTCTCTTACATTGTCTTTTGGCTAATTATCACTTTTCACCCCCTTTATTTATAGAAAGACCCCTAAAATGAGGGTAGTTTGGTCTTTTAAACTCTATTTATTTTTTAGCCCCTAAACTTATTAGACTTAGATCCCTGAGCTTTTAACAAAATTATAGATAATTAGTTACAATTGACCCCTTCACAACAAACTTATATTTTTTTTACGTATTCTTGACATATCTTATAAACTATATTGTTTAAGAGAAAACCAAAGATAGCATGACGACCTACACATTTTTGTCAACGTTTCGGTAGTTGTCTTGTTCAATATCAACGCACGGATTAAAAGGTACAAGTCGATAATGCTTTAATGTACAAGTGATTAAAGAAGAAAATAACAACCAATATTTTCAAAATAAATAAGTTAAAATTTTTGTCGTACAATAATGTGTAAATAAAAATAGCCACACGTTATAAAAACATAAATTAGATACAAAAAAGAAAAAGAGCATTGCAAGTGCATAATTTATAAAAACAATAGCATCAAATATTATAAGCTTTCTAACACCCCAATTTTTTGAATTCCCGCTCTTGAGGATCTCCCAAAACAAAAACCCCTAGATCTTGCCTCTTTTTTCTCCTCTCAAAAACTAATAGCACTCGCCTCTTTTAAATTTTTGTTTTCAAACGCATGTCTTCACTTCCTTCGTTCTTTGTTTCTTTAAAAATAACCCTAATCTAATTCAGGTACCGGATATGTAAGCAAATGTGCCAAATCTGGCAAGTTGGTATGGAGGTTGTTTATAGCAGCTCCTGCAACAAATGGTGGTGAGCTGGTGTCCAAACACAGTTTCGGAAACTTCGGTTAGGGTTTCGACGAACCCCTTTTCACTGTTTTCATTCATACACAGCACAACGATGGTGAACCATTCGTGGTAGATGTGTTTAAGTAGCTAAACATGCTTCTCTTTCACCATTTTTCAGTCTAAAGCTTTGTTTTCAGCTTCTAATATATGCGTAAATTGAATGGTGTTCATCGACTTGTGTTGGTTGTTTTGGCTTTGGTTTTGGTGAAAGCAGTATTTAATGACCACAATATCTTTGGTTGGAGGAGATTCGGTTGAGTCAGTTATATCATCACATCAAACGGAAATTAAAATCTAATCAGTTAATTTCTTTCTTCCAGACGAAGAAATGTCAACTGGTGCATGAAAAGTAATTACTTTATTTTGCCCCATGCTTATTCGTTGAAATTCTCTTTTAGATCATATTCATTTTTGTTTGTGTATTGTGTGGTATGATTCAGGAAGCCATGAATTTTTATACCAGAGATTTTCTTCGTTCATTGAGTAAGTTGAAAATATGCAAAAGCCTGCCCTATGGATTTGACCAACAATGATTATAAGGTAGTTTCTCCTAGATTTTTTATGAAGATTTATGTTACAATCTGCCAATATGTGAGAGCATTCACATCCATGGCATCAAAATATGTGTGTGGTGTTTTTAAAATATAAAGAGTATAAAAAGTGATTGTGAGTAGAGGAGAGAGAAAATGTTACTGTTCATCTTTATATTTGGGGGGACACTGTTCACTCCCTAAAATTTTTTAATATATTTTGAAAGTGGTTGTGAGTGAAGGAGAGAGAAAAGGTAATGATAAATGTATAAAAAATATTATTTAATTGAAAATGAAAGAGAAAATATAGTGTTTTTTAGTGTAATTTAGGGTGAAAATATGGTGGATTGGATATGAATGCTCTGAACTATTCTATTACTATCATTGTACCATATAATTGTATTTATATTGATTCTCTAGGAAACTCGAAGATAAAAACATACAAGAATGACTAAGACCTCACGGGTAAAATCAAACCCAATGAATTCTTCAAACATGAGTATTTCTATCGTTTATTAATTTTGCTGCTATAATGAGTTCTTCATCGTTGAGTACTTCTCTTTTCTATCATTTATTAATTCCCACGGTTTTTCATCGTTGAGTATTTATCTATTTTTAGTTGCAAAATTGATATGATTTTGAACATTTTCTAGAGGCATCTGATTACAACTTGAGGAATTTTTGTTGATACTATTATATATGCAATGTAGGTAGCGATTTGTCACAAAAAAGTTATGTTTGTAATGAGCTCTTGAGGCTTCGAGTTCTCGCAGTCTTTAGCCACTAAGAACTAAGCATTAACCGATAGTTATAATCAACATGTAGGAATTACTTTTCAAGAATTTTAATTTGTTAGCATTTCAAATTTAAAAAAGTTAGTAATTTCAAAGTGTATGTAATATTTTTTTTTTTCACTTTCATTTGCAGGGAGGTGTTGTCAACCAATAAAAGGATGATATGGGGATATTGCAGGAGGAAATTAATGCTTTGTTGGTTAGTATTTTATAGAAGTAGCAATAGCAATAGCAATGGAGTGTAGTTAACTCTCTAAACTAAATGTTTTTTTACTCTTTTAACACATGCTTGTTAGATTTACTATACAAATAAAGCTGGTGGGTGTGGTTTCGCTCCCTGCCACTTCATCAGTTTTAGCGCCCCATGGTAGGGATGAGCAAATTGGACCCGGTATAGGCTAAATACATACCTTTCACCTGGAGCGCTACCCACAGAACCATCTGAATCAGAACCTTCATAGAAGATTTCGTGAATTATTGAATAAAACCGGAAGCTTTATGAACTCCTTTAAGTTTTTTTTTTCTGTAATGTATGTTTTTAGACTTGGCATACATGTTTGTTCTTAAACAAATTCCGCAAACAAAGTTTCCTGTGCTATGCACGCCTTAAATTTAGTGTGGCCGACTTATGGTACAAGCTCTTATCACGTTTTGTATGGCTTCTCTTACATTGTCTTTTGGCTAATTATCTTTTATCCATACATAAACATTTTCCCCGAACGCACAACAAAATGAAGGACACTAACTGTTTGTCATGCCGTGCATCGCACGGGCCTACCCTCTAGTAGATTTTAAAGTAAAGTATATTTTTACACCATGTGCTTTACAAGCATGTTTAAATTTACATCCTATTTTGAAATTCAATCAACTTTATACCCCGACATATTTAAAATCTGTCAATGTACACCACTCTACAATCTTACCCAAGGGCATTTTCGTAATATTACTCATATTTATAGAGTAAAAACTGCAGTTTTACACCTTGTGGTTGACCCCCGCTGCGGTTTTACACCCTGTTTTCTTAAATTCAGCTAACTCTAGTGATATTCCGATCACCGGAGCAAAACCTGCAACTCATCTTCTCCGGTAACCACCTATTGCCACAACTTCCCCTTCCCACTTCCCCTAACCTATGCAACATATACTTTGACAATACGGCGTCGCCAATCAGGAAACCTCTGGAGATATTGTACTAGGAAAATAGATACAATTATAGAAATGTTTTGTATTAGGTTTTAATATGCACGTAATTATGGTGTCGGCTCTCTCCCATTCAAATATCTTGGAATGACGGTTGACACTAATATGAATAGGATTGCAAAATGGAAATTGGTCGTGGACCGGTTTAATTCGAAATTGTCAAGATGGAAAGCAAATTGTTTGTCTCTTGTGGGGAGAGTAACCTTGGCAAAAGCAGTCATTAGTAACGCCAATTAATGTCATAAATACTACCTTTCTCTATATAAAGCGCCAATTAATGTCATAAATACGCTCGAAGGAATCAGACGAAGGTTAATTTAGGGTGGATGTAGTGTTGGAAAAATAGGTGAAAATAACATTTTTCACAAATATAGGAAAATGATTTTTTTCCTATTTTGGACTAGAAATAAATATAATAAAATGAGCGGGCTTTATATATTTATTCGTGGGTTTGTGTTCTATGTTGGAAGAGCTTTGCAACGAACTAAACCACGTCTAAAACGGAGCTAAGATGAATGAGATATCCATGCTCAAAGTTGGGTATTTGAAACATTGAATGCTGAAACAAAAGGGAAAGTAGCACCTTGTCCCACATCGGAGGAGAGATGGAACTTAAATGGGTATTTAAGTGGGAACTCTCCATCCTTATTGTTTCATGGAAGCACACACTAAGTGTCCTCGCGAAGGGTGCGGAGCACCCTAACTCGCACTTGCACACGCTCGCTCGTGCACGATTTGCGTGGGCGATGAGGCGCTTTGATGACGCACTTTGCGCTTCACACACTCGCATTGCCGCCTTTGTATTTTTGACCACGTGCGCGTGGTAAAGTGACGTGTAGGTTCGAGGCGCATGACGTGGCAGTCCGCGCGCTGGTACAAGTGGCACAAAGGCGCAGTTGCGCATGGTGCATGGGTCCTGATGTGTCGTGCGCGGCGCACCAGAGTGAGCCAACACGGCGCGACTGTGTGGCGTGCTCGTATAGGCTCACAGGTGACATGGCACACGCGCGCGTGGACCTGAGTCAGTGTGGCGCACACGCGCATGGTAGTGAGCCAAGAGGACGCACCGCGCATGAGCGTGCAGACCCGCGCGCGTGCGCGCTTCAGTGTGTCTTGCGTGCGCGCGCGCAGAAGCTTCCAACATTGAATGACAGTACAGTTACGGTTCAACTTCGAAACTAATGAGTTAATGGTCTTTGACTGAGAATTAAATGACGTATTAAATTGCATTGAAGACGTTTAATGCAATTTAAACCTCTCCTTTAATTCCTTTTTGACAGTTTCGAATCTGGAGCTGTATAAATACAGCTCTTGGTCACTGCAGAAGACACACCACGAATACCAGCAATACAACAACATATGCAAACAATTCTCTACAGCTTATTGATCTTCATCTTGCTCTCTTCAAGGTTGCCTTCGGGTTGTAGGCCATCTCCGGAAGTACGCTGTTTCTGCTGTTGTACCCTGGGAAACAAAACGAGTACTCCTGGGAGACTCGGAATTTGTTTTAAGGGAAGCATGTTGAACACATGCCTTAGTCAATTCTGTTTCTACTCCTTCTTGTATTTTGGTTTATTTCAGTTGTAATTGTAACTGTTGTTTGTTTTCTTTATTTCTGAATTGTAATCGTATAATAACATTTGTTTATTTTATTTTTTTACACGAACGGTTTTTACAATCTTAAAACAAATTTTTAAAGCCGTTCATGTAATCAAAACCATTCTGTTTGGTGACTCAAACCAGTTTTGATTCACTCAGTTTGTGTTTTAAAAACAGGTTTTTTTTGTGTTTTCATCTTCAAAGGAGCGACTTTGGTTGAAAACAATTTGGTTACTTCAGAATTGTCCTAATATTGCTAAAACTTTCTGAATTGGTCTTCAAAGTTGGACTTAGAAGCCAATCAGTAAGTTCTAAAAATTATAAAATTTCTGTTTTTTGGTCTTTAAAGTTGGACTTAGAAGCCGAATCAGTAATTTTGTGGTAAAATTAAAATTTACTAGTTTACTTCTGGTTTTTGCGTAAATCAGACCTTTTTGGACTAAACTTTAAATTTTAATTTTTCAGCATGTCGAACGAAAATGTCAACGTTAACAACAACACCAATGTTGTGACGGGAACCCCCCTGAATGCCACCACTGTGGGAGCGTCCACAGTGGCTAATCACGTTGAACGACCCGAGAAGTTCTCGGGTCTACACTTTAAGAGGTGGCAGTAGATGATGTTCTTCTACCTGACCACCATGAACCTTGCGAGGTTCTTATCGGAAACCGCTCCCCAACCTGCGGAAGGGGAGACCAATGCTCAGGCTCTGAGCGCGGTAGAGGCTTGGAAGCACTCGGATTTCATTTGTCGAGGCTATGTGTTAAACGGGCTTTCGGATGCATTGTATAATGTGTACTACAATGTCAAGACTTCCAAAGATTTATGGGATGCCTTGGACAAGAAGTACAAAATGGAAGATACTGGCACAAAGAAATTTGTGGTAGCCCGTTTCTTGGATTTCAAAATGGTTGATTCTAAAACAGTTATGAATCAAGTCCAAGAATTGCAAATTATACTACATGACATCCTTGCGGAAGGCATGACACTTAACGAGACATTCCAAGTGGCAGCGATGATTGAGAAGTTACCTCCTGGTTGGGTGGATTTTAAGAATTATCTTAAACACAAACGAAAGGAGATGACTATAGAGGACCTTATTATTCGTCTTCGAAATGAAGAGGACAATAGAATTGCCCTAAAAGGCAGCCATGCGCAAACTTCTGGTAGTGCAAATTTGGATGAGCATGGGCAATCCTCTAAGGGCGCGAAGGGTAAGGGGAAAAAGGACAAGAAGAAAGCAAAGGCTAGCAAACTTGGACCAAAGAAAGGGGTTGTGAAAAAGAAACCTCAAGCGTTCCAAGGG
Source organism: Helianthus annuus (assembly GCF_002127325.2). NCBI lineage: Eukaryota > Viridiplantae > Streptophyta > Magnoliopsida > Asterales > Asteraceae > Helianthus > Helianthus annuus. The sequence goes on from NC_035445.2 coordinate 156,429,091, forward strand.
ACTTGTTACAACTGTGACGAGCCGGGGCACCGTGCTAACCAATGCAAGAAACCTAAGCGTGAGCGTGCACACATGGTTGATGAGGATGGTATGCCTCTGATTGCAATGATAACAGAGGAAGCGGCTATGATTGAAGAAGTCAACGCGATGGGTGAAAACCCAAAAGGATGGTTCGTTGACACGGGTGCAACCCGCCATGTTTGTGGAGACGAGGCTCTTTTCTCTACATTCAAGGAAGCGTCGGGTGAAGAAAAGCTTTATATGGGGAATAAAGCTCCCGCAAGCATCATGGGGGAAGGCACAGTCGTCTTGAAGATGACTTCGGGCAAGGAGCTTACCTTGACAAATGTGCTTTATGTCCCAGAGATTCGAAAGAATCTCGTGTCGGGATGGATGCTCAACAAGTTTGGATTTCGTCTAGTGTTTGAGTCGGACAATTTTGTCTTGTCTAGACGTGGAATGTTTGTTGGAAAGGGCTATGCCCTTAATGGTATGTTTAAAATGAATGTAATGGTTGTAAACCAAAACAAAAGTTTGAATGAAATTTCTACTTCTACTTACATGATTGAGTCTTCTAATGTTTGGCATGGTAGACTAGGACATGTAAATTTTAATTAATTACGACGTTTAATTAAATTAAACTAGATACCAACATTCCATATCGAGTCCAATCACAAATGCGAGACATGTGTTGAATCCAAACTTATGAGATCATCATTTAAATCAGTTGAACGAATAACCGAACCCCTTGATTTAATTCATACCGATGTGTGTGATTTAAAAGCGGTTCCCACGCGTGGAGGAAATATTGATGATTGTACGAAATATTGCTACTTGTATTTACTTAAGAGGAAAGACGAAGCAATAGAAAAGTTTATCTTGTACAAAAACGAAGTTGAGAATCAACTTAAAAAGAAGATAAAAGCTTTGAGAAGCGATCGAGGAGGTGAATATGTTGCACCTTTTGCGGATTTATGCGCAAAAAGTGGCATTGTACATGAGTGTACACCTCCTTATTCTCCACAATCAAATGGCGTTGCGGAACGAAAGAACCGCACATTGAAAGAAATGATGAATGCCATGTTGATAAGCTCGGGAGTGAACCGAGTAATGTGGGGGGACGCCATTCTCTCAGCAAACTATCTTTTGAACAAGATACCTTTGAAATATAGGGACGAAACTCCATATGAGTTATGGAGAAAAAGGAAGCCTTCGTACAAATACTTGAAAGTGTGGGGGTGCCTAGCTAAGGTGATTGTACCACCTCCTAAGGCTCTTAGGATAGGACCCAAAACTGTTGATTGCATTTTCATTGGATATGCACATCAAAGTAGCGCACATCGTTTTCTTGTAGAATCCCGATGTACATAAACACACTATCATAGAGGCAAATCCTAACGTCGTCTCATATTTTGAGAATGTGTTTCCTATGTTAGGACAGACACATGCGACTTCATCAAGAGCGGTTGATGAAGCAGGTCCAAGTTCATCTACATGGTTAGATGAAGCAGGACCAAGTTCATCTACGCGATTAGATGAAAGACATGAACGACACGAGGTCGAGGAGGGTGAGCTTAGACGAAGTAAACGACAAAGGGTTGAAAAATCCTTTGGTCTAGACTTCATGAGCTATATGGTTGAGGGTGAGCCCAATACCTATCGCGAAGCGGTTACCTCCGCGGAAGGACCTCAATGGCAAGAAGCAATTAAGAATGAAATTGATTCTATATTGCAAAATCATACTTGGGAGTTAGTAGATCTTCCACCTGGTTGTAAACCAATTGGATATCGTTGGATATTCAAAAGGAAGATGAAAGCTAACGGAAGTATTGATAAATACAAGGCAAGGTTAGTGATCAAAGGATTTAGACAAAAGGAGGGTCTAGATTATTTTGATACTTACTCGCCTGTTACGCGAATAACCTCTATACGATTGGTTCTTGCAATTGCGACTCTAAGAAATTTGGAAGCTCACCAAATGGATGTAAAGACCGCATTTCTAAATGGCGATTTAGAAGAAGAGATTTACATGGAGCAACCCGAAAGTTTCTCTGCCCCAGGTCAAGAGGGTAAAGTATGTAAACTCGTCAAGTCTTTGTATGGCTTGAAGCAAGCACCAAAACAATGGCACCAAAAGTTTGATTATGTCATGATTGACAATAGTTTCAAAATAAATGAGTGCGACAAATGTGTTTATTTCAAAGACACAAATGAAGGTTATGTGATTTTATGCCTTTACGTAGACGATATGCTTATCTTTGGGAGTAATGATAAAATTATCAAAGCTACTAAAAGCATGTTGAAAGCGAGATTTGACATGAAAGACATGGGTTCAGCTGATGTGATTCTTGGAGTAAAGATCATAAGAACCCAAGATGGTCTTGTGTTAAGTCAATCTCACTATGTGGATAAAATTCTTGAAAAATTCAACTCGGGAGATACGAGTGTAGCTCGAACTCTAGTTGATACCTCCCAACATCTCAAGAAAAATAAAGGAGATGGTGTTGCTCAGTTAGAGTATTCAAGAATTATTGGCAGTCTAATGTATCTAATGACATGTACTAGACCCGACTTGGCTTACGCGGTGAGTAGACTAAGTAGATACACCAGTAATCCGTGCGCGGATCATTGGAAAGCTATCACGAGGGTGCTTAGATACATAAGATACACAAGAGATTATGGACTGCATTATACCCGACAACCAGCAGTGATCGAAGGATACACTGATGCAAACTGGATATCAGATAATAAAGATTCCAAATCAACAAGTGGTTACGTGTTTACACTTGGAGGAACTGCTATTGCTTGGAAGTCTTCTAAGCAAACGGTCATAGCAAGATCCACAATGGAATCCGAATTTATCGCCTTGGATAAGTCAGGAGAGGAGGCGGAATGGCTACGTCAATTCGTGGAATATATTCCAAGATGGCCAAAGCCTTTGCCAGCCATATGTGTACATTGTGATAGCCAATCAGCGATTGGTAGAGCTCAAATCTTAATGTACAATGGCATATCAAGGCATATGCGACGTAGACAAAACAGGGTACGACAACTACTCTCAACGGGTGTAATCACAATTGATTATGTGAGATCAAAGGATAACATTGCAGTCCCGTTTACAAAAGGCTTAAGCAGAGAGTTAGTAGAAACATCGTCAAGAGGAATGGGACTAAAGCCCGTGATAAATGGGAATATGAGGGAAACCTAACTTAGTTGACTGGAGATCCCAAGATCTAAGTTCAATAGGACAACTTAATCATATTACCAAAACAGAGTCACTGTGGGGGAGTACCCCAAACTAAATAAAAGGGAGTTATATATACTTCATAGTCCATTCCAATCAGTGACATGAAGTGAGGATAAGCATGTTAAGGTTAAGGATTTTGAGTAAATCCAAATTAACCATGATGCTTTTAATGATTCAGAGGAATCACCTATGTTAGAGAGAAGTGGGGTCGCTTCAAATGGATTTGTGGGGTGCGCAAATCCTAGAGCTCTCGCAGAACCAGGCTAGTGTTCTAGGACCATAATAGGACACGACAATGAGGGGTTGGCTAGACCAGGGAGAGTATTGTGTGAAGTGTATTGTCGTTTACACAAATGGGGGTATGTTCAAGGACATCGCGTCTATAAACCGTTAGTAAGCTAAGTATGCTTCACAAAAGAAGGTTCAAAGGCAACAACCTACCTATCTTGAAATACTCAACTGTCAAAGTTTATCGTTGAAAAGTGTAAGGAAAAGATCCATACATGTGGGGGATTGTTGGAAATTTGATGAAAATAGCATTTTTCATGTGGGGGATTGTTGGAAAAATAGGTGAAAATAGCATTTTTCACAAATATAGGAAAATGATTTTTCCTATTTTGGACTAGAAATAAATATCATAAAATGAGCGGGTTTTATATATTTATTCGTGGGTTTGTGTTCTATGATGGAAGAGCTTCACAACGAACTAAACCACGTCAAAAACGGAGCTAAGATGAATGAGATATCGATGCTCAAAGTTGGGTGTTTGAAACATTGAATGCTGAAACAAAAGAGAAAGTAGCACCTCGTCCCACATCGGAGGAGAGATGGAACTTAAATGGGTATTTAAGTGGGAACTCTCCATCCTTATTGTTTCATGGAAGCACACACTAAGTGTCCTCGCGAAGGGTGCGGAGCACCCTAACTCGCACTCGCACACGCTCGCTCGTGCGCGCGCGCGATGTGGGCGATGAGGCGCAATGTGGCGCTTTGATGGCGCACTTTGCACTTGCACGCTCGCATCGCCGCGAGCCGCTTGAGAGGCGCCTTTGTATTTTTGACCACGTGCGCGTGGTGAATCACAGAGGCTGCAAGGACCAAGTGGTGAAGTGGCGTGCAGGTTCGAGGCGCGTGACATGGCAGTCCGCGCGTGGGTACAAGTTTCACGAAGGCGCGCGGTTGCGCATGGTGCATGGGTCCTGATGTGTCATGCGCGGCGCACCAGAGTGAGCCAATACGGCGCGACTGTGTGGCGTACTCGTATAGGCTCACAGGTGACGTGGCACACACGCGCATGGACCTGAGTCAGTGTGGCGCACGCGCGCATGAGCGTGCAGACCAGCGCGCGCGCTCCAGTGAGAAGCTTCCAGCATTGAATGACAGTGCAGTTACGGTTTAACTTCGAAATTGATGAGTTAATGGTCTTTGACTGAGAATTAAATGACGTATTAAATTGCATTGAAGACGTTTAATGCAATTTAAACCTCTCCTTTAATTCCTTTTTGACAGTTTCGAATCTGGAGCTGTATAAATACAGCTCTTGGTCACTGCAGAAGACACACCACGAATACCAGCAATACAACAACATATGCAAACAGTTCTCTACAGCTTATTGATCTTCATCCTGCTCTCTTCAAGGTAGCCTTCGGGTTGTAGGCCATCTCCGGCAGTACGCTGTTTCGCTAGTTGTACCCTGGGAAACAAAACGAGTACTTCTGGGAGACTCGAAATTTGTTTTAAGGGAAGCGTGTTGAACACGTGCCTCAGTCAATTCTGTTTCTACTCCTTCTTGTATTTTGGTTTATTTCAGTTGTAATTGTAACTGTTGTTTGTTTTCTTTATTTCTGAATTGTAATCGTATAATAAAATTTGTTTATTTTATTTATTTACACGAACGGTTCTTACATGTAGTACCTCTAAAAAGATTAGATGGGTAAGATGGGAGAAAATGGTGGCATCAAAAAAGAAAAGCCGGATTGGTTTGTGTAGTATAAGAGACACAAACCTGCCACTTTTATTAAAATGGTGGAGGATGACAGAAGATGAAGGCCAATTATGGGCAAAGGTTATAAAAGCGATTCATATGAGAAGAAGGTGGTGGAGCGAACTTAACAAAAAAAAGGTGGTCCTACGTGTGGTTATGTCGACTATTTGGACGACATGGATACAAAGGAACGATATAATCTTCAAAGAAAAATACAACTCAAGTACTAGGATTTTTGAAGGCATCAAAGAATGCTCATTATTGTGCCTGAAATACAGAGCCAAAATGGATTATATTGTTGCAGAAAACTGGAACAATATTAGGAGTCTATGCAATACAAAATTAGGTGGCAAACAGTGGATGAATGTAATGACTTTCTAGCTCCTGGCTAGTAAGTCTTGTGTGTTCTTAAAAATAATAATATGGACAATCTTTTCTGTTAAAAAATAGCTTTAAAATTTGGAAATTCGTTTCAATTTATGGTTGAATAGAAGTTTTAACCAGTGCATCAAAGGTCGTTTGTTTGTTTACGGAATTTGTTTAATATGTTGTTTTGATGGTGGAGGTGTAATGGTGACGGTGGTGTGGTTTTGAGAGAGAGAGATAGAGAAGGAAAAGAGAGGAAGATAGAGAGAGAGAGAGAGTAATTGGATTATACATTAAAGACTTGTTCTTTATACTATTATGCATATAAGACTTGCACTTTGTGTGCAAATGACTAAATTGCTCTCATAGTTAACAAATTTGGTGGATGGTGTTAAAACATTGGACTCGAAAGGTTACAAAAAAAGCGGTTAAAACTCAAGGCATTAAACATTTTGATGTTGATCAAATGGTTCACACCCCTAAAACACATTGAATCAGAATGTAATTTTCTCTAATAATATAAATGAATAAATAATTTTTAAAACTTTGCTTAGACATGCTTTCTAAGACCATCCGTAGTCATAAAGCCATTTTGGGGGCGTTATGCGACATATGTCATGCCACGTCATACAGGGGCTTTATGGGGCGTTATGTCACTAGAGCCCGTAATCATAAAGTCTCTACCTCATCATTGCTCAATTAATTAATTTTCAATTTTTTAATTAATTTCTAACTTTTTAAATTAAAAACCATTACATTAAATAAAATAACATTAAATAAAATAAGTTTTCATAAATGCAGGGACCAATTATGTTAAAAACCAATTTTAGAAACCAAGTTTTAAAAACAAATTTTAGATATTTGAGAAAATAAAGCTCAATTAATTAATTTTCCTTTTTTTAATTAATTTCTAACTTTTTAAAATTAAAAACCATTACATTAAATAAAATAAGTTTTCATAAATGCAGGAACCAATTATGTTAAAAACCAATTTTAGAAACCAAGTTTTAAAAACAAATTTTAGATATTTGAGAAAATACAGGGACCAAATGTGTTAAACCAAAAAAAAATTTCAAAATCAAATCACCTCTGTCTTCTTCTCCGATTCTCCGGCAGGTTTCCGGCCGATTTTCCGACGGACTTGCAGGGACCAATTTGTCTTCTTCTTCGATTTGCAGGGACCAATTGTGTATAAACCAAAAATGTTACAACCATCACGCCGCTATGCTGATGGCGCTGGTTCTTTTTTTGTGGCCCAAAACGCTCCCCGTCGCCGTGTTACCGGTGCTATACGGCGTGACGCCGTGGGGCAAAAACCAATGGCTCATACCGCCCCATTACAGACGACCTAACAATACAAATTTCATAAAACATCGACCTAGAGAGAGGGCTTTAAGACTAGTCACTATGGTGACCAAATTGCACAACCGGTTGTCATGTAAAGAGTAGGACAAAATTGAAGGAAATTATTTTAATCAAATAATTAAAATAAGTAGACGACCAGGTTGGTGTGGCAACCAATGGTTGCAACCAACAACAACATAATATTTAATTTTTTATTCTTTTTTTTATTATTTAACTTCTGTTTCTTTATAATATTTTTTTTCCTTTTTTTATTATTTAACTTCTATTTCTTTATAATAAAATATTAGTTTAGACTATGGGGTATGGGGCTTGGGTTGGGGGAAAACGCCCAAGCCACCACCCCCGGTGGGCTTGGGTTGAGGCGTGGCCCTTGGCGCTTGGGTTTGAAGCCGGGCGTGGGGCGGGGGAAGCAAGGTGACATGGCGGGCTGTCAATGGCCAAAGCAAACTAGCCGTTGGGCTAGCCGTTGGCCAACGACTATGTTAAAAAAATATTTTTTCACTATAAATATCACACTTCAATTCCTATTTTTACCACATTCAACCACAATACACTCCACATCTTCTATAATCATCTTCGATTCTCATTCTACAAAACCGAAAATGCATCCTCATAATCGTGTTTACGACCCGAACAACCCGTATGAGTTCCAAGAAAATAATCCTAGCCCACCACTCAATCGTCCAATGCCTCGTCCATTTTTCATACACTCCCCTATGCCCATTGAAGCGAGTTATGCATCGTATCTTGGGAATCGTTTGTATACTAACTTCCCACACACCGAGGATTCGATACCTACCCCGTTTACACAAACGCCCATCAACCTTTCACCAACCTCCATCGACCTTTCACAAACCGAAACCGTCCCCGAAACTCAACCACCCAACGATGGTCCTTCCGCCTCAATAGTTCCCAAAAGAGAAGCCATAAGAAAAAAAAACCGAGGCGGAGAAAGCACTTGAAACCGTCAAACGAAAATAACAAAAATGGGTCGTTACTGAAGAACTTGCATTGGCGAGGGCTTGGTGTCAACAATCTCAACATCCAAGTTTAGGTATTCTTAAACTTTGTTTTTATTAATGGTTATTTTTGATAAAACTTTGTAATATATTAAATTTTGTTTTTATTAAAATAGGAAATTCTCAACATCGAACCCATTTGTGGGAAGCGGTTAGTAAAGCATTCCATGAAGAATTGGGAAGGGAGGCTTATTGTCACACCCCAACCGATGGCGGAATCATCGGGGCATGGCACTGAGCGAAACAGATTGTCCAGAAGTTTCCATAACAATTATCATTACCATTCAATTTAAAATAACATGTCCCATACCATATCTCAAACAGTAAACAAATTATTACAGACAAAATCTAGGTAAATAATTCTATTCTGACAACTCAGATTTTTCATTAAGCCCAATTGTTTATCTGCTTCTAGAGACCCTTGATTTCATTTGTACAGACAACTATTTGTTGGCCCTAGAGCTTTATTCTAGCCTCGCTTTCCTAGCAGATAAGCATCCTAAGATCCTGTTACATACGTTAAAATAAAAGTCAATACACGTAGTGTAAAGGTGAACATACAAGTTTGATAATAGCATATAGAGTTCGAAATAGTTTACGCATAACCTGCATGTACACAAAGGAAAACGAAGCATGTTAGTTATCGACATGAACCTATCGATACCAATGACTGCGGATTGATCGCCCAAGGCAGATCGTAATACATGATCACCACTGTAATCCATGCAAATAATTGTCTGTAACAACCCCCGCGTGAACGGGTGCTAAGTCCAAACTATAGTACTATCGTCGTTAAGGCAGGTAGACAACATTCCATGTGTAAACGTAACAAACAAGCATTCATTAAGTCACGTAATACACGCGGTAACGGTTAGCGTTAAAAGTATTGCGTAGTGTGTTCGATTGTGATTTTGTATAAGCAACGTATGTAACACCCAAAAGTGCATACAGCAAAAAGGGATCGAGTATACTCACAGCGGTTGATGGATTGAAGGGAACACTTGAGAGTAAGGTTAACCTGAATAGTTCGATGGTACAACGATAAGTAACGTGTAAAACGGAAACAAATGTTGGTGGATCGGTCAGTTGGTCGATCGGACTGCCAATGACAATCCGGTCGGACAGTGGTCCGGTCGGACGGTAGTCCGGTCGGATGACTGTTCGAGTGGATTGTTTCTTCCTTTGAGAAGGATGTGTTTGTGTATGATGGCTTGACTTTTGAAGTTTTTGTTGTAGCATTTGAAAACATTGAAGTACCTTTACCTTTCAGGTCGGTCGATCGGACGGTCGTTCGATCAGTCAGCAACCCGATCGGCTGGGCACTTCAGTGAAAACAAGTTCACAGCAGGTTGTCACTCGATCGGACAACAGTTCGATCGGGTAGCATTCCTAGTGCATTGAACATGTTGAAAAATCGATTAAGTGTTAAAGTCAAGTATCTCATGATCCGAAGAGTAATCCGATCGGATGGCAGTCCGATCGGTTAGCAATTCGTTCAATACTCAAACTTTTATTAAAGTTGGTTAAGTGTGGGACCCAGATGCTAGCCGTTCGGCTGACTGTTCGTTCGGCTGACTGTTCGTTCGGCTGGCTGTCCGTTCGGACAGCAGTCCGATCGGACAGCACCTTGTCCTGATCATACTGTTCGACTCACACTTGGTTGTTTTGATTGTTTGTCATTTTATCGAGGCGTTTTGATAACGTGTTAGCCAACAGAACCTCATCCTTCGCTTTAGTGACCCGGCTGAACAGGAATCACCCAAGCTCGGTCGGTTCACTGGTTCAAGACGATTGTTCTTGACTAACCCGGAATTGGTAGTCTCGTGACTAGAATCCAGATCTTGAGCCAAACAACCACAAGAACGAGTAGTATGCCGGCACAAGCTCCGATTCCACCGGTTTTGAGTGCATTGAGTGTAAAAGAGTTGAAAGAAAGTTAGAAAATATTCTCTCAAACCTTTTTCACCGTGAATATGCTTAGATCTATGAAAGATCTTTGTTGTTCATGTGGAAATCGGTTAGATCTAAGTTGTTTTTGGTGGATTGAGGCCAAAACATGAAGTTCTTCAAGAACACCATGATGACATCATCCTAGAACACCTCAAATCTAGTGATTTCACGGTTAAAAGTTAAGATTTAAAAGATAGAAAGGTGCAGAAGTGCGTGTAGATCAGGAAAGTACAAGATTTAGGACGAGATCTAACTAGAATCGAGAGAAATCGGAAGAAAAGTGAGGAACACGAGCTGGTCGGACGTCACTTGCCAAAAGTAGTAAGTTGGAAAGTGACAAGGGGTACTTATAGGGTTACCCAAAGAGGAAAGGGCTGGCCAATCGGCCAGGCAGCTCGATCGGACAGCCTGTCCGATCGGACGGCAGTCCGGTCGGACGGCTGGTCGATCGGCTGGTAGCCTGATCGATCGGTCACCTAGTTCGAGTGTTTGATGCGACGATTTTTTGCTGTTTCGATTTCGATTGCGAGCGATGCGAATGCGATAGAGTTTCCTAGTCAAATTACTTTTAATCCCAACTACTCATATCGCGCGCTGTCTCTTCTCCACTAATTATCATACTATATCAACATATAATCATCCTTCTTTCGTATTCGTTTAGCGTTTGCGATTCGATTGCGATTGAGTTCGATTGCGTTTCGATTGATCACCACACATAACATATGCACAAGTAACATATGAGGCACACACACACACGTATAATAATCACCAAATGCGTATTTCGAGTTGCGAGCGCGATGTTGATTAGTTCGATTATCGTTTAGTTAACTTTATCGCATTGTTACTTCCTATTATTCACAGTCGTAAAGCGGTTCGTAGTGATAAACATTCGATTACTGCGATTTTAATTAATTACTCCACATAATACAACTAACGTAAAAACATTAAATAGACTGACTATAAGCCAAAGAAGTCAAAACAGAAATTGAGCAAGGAGAGACAGATTGCAATTAGCAATCTTTTCTCCCTTTGACTTTAACCTTGACTTTGACTTTCGAAACACGGGGTGTTATACTTATCGTGAAAACGATAGCTTATCCTCGAAGTGGAGCGAGATTAGCGGCCAACTTACAAAATATAGTGGTTTTTTAAATAAAGCAAAGCAAAACCCAAAAAGTGGTGAAACCGAAGCCGACATTGTGACAAATGCATTGGTTGCATTCAAATCAAATGTGGGGACCGACTTCCGTTTCATGCATTGTTGGGAGATTTGTAAGTTCCATCCAAAATGGGCGAATATCCCCAGTGGTAGCGAAAGTAACACGTCTTCCAAAAGGTCAAGGCCCTCGTCCCAAGCCCAATCTGATGCACGAGATCAAGATTTTGAGGACCTTTTCGATGATTCGCCAAACCGGCATGAGTATGGAAGAGATGCCGCAAAAAGGCGTGCTCAAAAATCAAGATCTGGTACAGCATCGCCTTCAGCTGGGAGTTCGGGCTCGCGTAGGGGAATATACACCGATCAGTTGGATGACATTGCATGCAAGTTAGATACATTCAACGTCTTCCAACAACAAAGGGCCGAACAAGGAAAGAGCAAAGAAGCTAGAGATGCCGCTAGAGATGCCCTGAAACAAAGACGGGATGATTTGAAATTTCTATCCCAACCCATTGATCACCTAGAGGGTGACGAGTTGCAACTAGTCTTGGAGATGAGAGAAGAGATAAAAAACAAATATAAACGTTAGGAATTTTTTATGTAATTTTCTTTATTTAAAAATATTAAAAAATTAAATTTGTTATTTTAAAAAATATTCAAATAGCCCAGCGGGTCAGCCCAGCGAAGCCCACGCCCCAAACCCCCGCCCCACCATACCGTGTTGAATGTGGGTCAGCCCATGTCTCCCCCCCCCCACCAAGCCACGTGTCAACCCATGCCCCAAACCCCCGCCCTACCATACCCCACGGTCTTAGGTTGGGTTATGAATATGGGTGAAAAACTGGATTAGGTTGGGTTGGGTTGGGTTGGGTTGTGTAGGTAGAAGATTATTCTAAGGGCATCAATACAGCAATCTTCTTGAGGGCTTTTAAGGCATCAATAAAGCGATCTTCATCCAAGTGTCCAACCAAAATGTGTGTTACTGTTAGGTTGAAGCAATAAACATCGATTCTGCTTTCTCTGTTGTTGTTGGAGACTTCAGACGATGATAATTTCTCATCTTCGTGCTTTCATAAAATTCAAAGGTGACTCCTTTCTTCTTCCTTCACAAAACCCTCTTTCTTCTTCACGATTCAGTCCTCACGCCGCCCTTTTAGCTTCTCTTCTCCACTCCAATTCCTTTTCAAATAATGGGGATCGTCCTCTGTCTAGGTATCAAAAAGTTGCCAACTTGGATGATGCCTTTAACCTGTTCGATGAAATGACACAGAGACGACCCCTCCCATCTGTTGTCAAGTTTAATCAACTGTTGAATGCTGTTGCCAAAATGAACCATTTTTCTTGCTCTCTTGACCTTTTTAAACAAATGTGTCTCATTGGAGTGCCTGTTAACGAGTACTCTATGAGTATCGCAATCAAGTGTTGTTGTCAGATGTCTCGCACCAATGACGGTTTCGCCCTCCTAGCTTCTTGCTTCAGGCGAGCTGTTGTCCCAAATGTGTACATATTTAGTACACTCTTAGATGGACTCGTCATAGAAGATAGGATTCTTGAGGCAGAGAATTTTTTTAAGAAGCTCATCAAACAGAAACTATGTGAACCTGATGTAGTTATGTATTCCACTATGATCAAAGGGCTTTGCAAGTTTGGTAATAATGATATTGCCATTGGTTTGCTTAGGCTCATGGATGAAAGAGGCTGTAAGCCTAATGTTGTTATATATAGCACCATCATTGATAGTCTCTGCAAGGACAAACTGATAGAGGATGCTTTCAAGCTTTTCAAAGAAATGGTATTTGCAAAAGGCATTCAACCAGATGTCATCACATACAACTCTTTGATTCATGGTCTTTGTAACTTATGTCGTTGGGACGAGGTCTCTAAGCTGCTAAAAGAAATGGAGGAGGATCTAAGGATCTCTCCTGATTTGCATACCTTTAGCATATTAGTTGATGCACTTTGCAAGGAAGGTAGGGTGGATGAAGCGGAGGCTGTAATAGACATCATGGTTGAGAGACGTGTGGTTCCTGACATAGTGACATACAATACACTTATAGACGGTTACTGTCTGCGAGGTGAAATGACCAAAGCAAGGACACTTTTTGATTCACTTACTTCTAAAGGTTTCGTCCCTAATGTTGTTACGTATAGCAGTTTACTGAATGGGTATTGCAGGAGTTTGAAAATAGAAGAGGCCATGCATTTGTTTCATGAGATGACAAGAAAAGGTTTGAAACCTTGTATCGTCACTTACAGCACCATGTTACAGGGTTTGTTTCGGGTCGGACGTTGTGGAGCTGCACGCAAATTCTTTGATGAGATGCAAGCACAAGGCCTTATTCCAGATGAATGCACTTACGGAATAATATTAGATGGCTTTTGCAACAACCATCAAGTTGAAGAGGCGCTCTCTTTGTTTCATCTGGTTGGTGATAGCAAGCTAAATTATAATATCGTGGTGTACAATATTCTTATTGATGGTATGAGCAAATGTGGGAAGCTTGATATTGCAAGGGATCTTTTCCAAGACCTAACTCTAAAAGGTTTGCAACCTGATGTTCGGACATATACTGTGATGGTTAGTGGCTTGTGTGGGGAAGGTTTACTAAAGGAAGCAAATCACTTGTTTCGTAAAATGGGTGAGAGTGGCTGCCCACCAGATGGTGTTACTTACAATGTTCTTCTCCAGGGATATCTTAAGAAGCAGAATTACGATGATGTTGAGATGCTTTTACAGGAAATGGATGGAAGAAGGTACTCACTTGATGCTTCAACTTTATCGATGTTGATTGATGAAATCGCAGCTGGTTCAGTAGATAGAAGTATGCTTAAATTGATAGGTAAGCTTGTCCCAAAAGAAATGATGGATACTACTGCAGTGCCTAGATAACAATCTGGGAGAGAGACTAAAATCGGAAATTTGTATCGAATTACTTGTGGTATATTCTATCTAATGAGTTTATTGTTCAACATATTTGTATTTTTAATACTAGCAGTCACATTTCATCGACTTTAAGTATGAATTCCGGTTTGATATCTACAAAGTGGATATGACAGCGTTGATCAGAAGCAATGTTTTGTAAAAATCAGTCCTGTATTAGAACTCATCTCCATATTACTCAAAACATTTCTGAATTCTGTAGTGGATGCGCCCCAGAATCGCCATACTTGTTCAGTTTTTGCACATTCTTCCTGCCCAATGGTTGTGGGTAGTCACATTAAGCATTATGAATCTGCAAATGATTGTTAGTTGTTGGGAATCTAAGATCTGGATTAGAGATCGGTTTAAAAATTAAAAATATAATTCTATTTGAGCTGATGTATCTCAATGCTCCTAAGGCTCTATAATCTATATATGCTTGTATGATTATTTACTGTCACCGGTGCATTGCGAGGTGTTAGTGTTTCTATAAACCTAACGCCTAATGATAGAATAAAAACAATGGATTTGGGTTGGGTTATTCGTGTTTTTGTATATGATATAGCATCCGACATTCAATTCGTATCACAAGCGGGTCGCCGAGTTCAGGCTGTTTGGTTATTGGGTTCATTGCGTCGGTTTATGTAGGTAGTACGAGCTTGGACATTTTTTTTAATACTCGATTGTGGGTGTTGATCGGGCGGGGAATGATGATGATAAAATAAAAAGGGGAAATAGAGGGTTAGATGAAAAGATGCTTCCACAACAAATCACCGCCTGACGAAAGTCGGATCGCGCTTAGTTCTTACTCGGGTAAGTCGCGTTACCGGATGTTGGATTTCCCTAACCAATGTTCGAACAAAAAATTACTGGATTAATTTTCTACCCAAAGATGCCTTACCCGATACCCGATCTAACCATCATGTTCAACTTAAATGGATGAAAAACAATATTAGCCTGTTTTATCAATTCATTTAACTCTAATTGTGTATGTTGTCTTTAATGGGTTTTTTTATATAAAAATCATACTTTATTCAAATACTTTGATACTCGATTTATCTTTTATTAATCCACTTTTTTTGTTTACAAATATTATAATACACATCTAAAAACTTTCTAAAACCATAGTTGTTTAACAATTTCACACATTTGACTTTTCTTAGTCAAACTTGTGCTTCAAATAATCAAAGTGCTTCAAATAACCATTTTGATATCTAGTGTAATGAATGATGAATCACAATCTTACTCCTTATTTTCATACAAAAAACATTTAGTTATAATTGTTACTAAATAGAGGCGAGAAGTGACGGCCACGATTAGAACCGTGGAGACTCTTATGGTGGAGGGGAGAAGCAGAGGCAGAACGAATAGTCATAGGATAGAGGTAAGGTTTGCCTACATTCCATCATTCCCGGACCCTACCAATAACTTTCGTTATGAGTGAGAAATCACCGGGTATGTTGTTTTTGGTTATGATTTCAAACTATATTATTTAATGTAATTAAAACTGTTAATAAGAGAATTACAATTTTGTTGTATGCCAATGAGGTAGTGGTGAAGAGCGAATACGGGTGGTGCCGGTTCGACTTGGATGGGAGACGAGGTTTTCCCGATTATTCCACTGTCATGCCTTCGGGCGGGTGGAGGTCAGGTTCCCGCGCATCTGGGGAGAGCCAAGGCGCTGGCGGCGGTCGAGTAGTCGACCTTGGCCACAGCGTCCGATATCACGGTGGTTGGCACGTCGTTCCTTACCGTTAAAAAAACAAGCAAATATATATTGAAATCCTTATAAACCGTTCAAAACAGAGAATTTGTAAATCTATATTATTTTTTCTTATGTGTTTATATGGGATGCAATTTATACATTTTAATGAATTTTATTTCAAGAATATGTTTGAATGATAAAATTAGGAAATCAACTATTTGGCTAATGTCTCCAAATATGAAAAATAATCGTAGTTATGAAATTTGATTTTTGGAGGTCAAGAAGATGATGTTTGTAGGATCGTTTTACCGACCATACGAGTCGATCAGAAGAGTACTCAGACAAAATCAGAGGCGAAATTCATTGATTCTGTCTTTGTTTAGCTTGTATTCACTATTAACTGTCTTGTTTATTGATCTGATAACAATTTACAGCACGGAGACACTTCGACAGAGCTTCGCCGTCGGAATACACCTTGGTAATTTCGTACCAAATGATAAGACCTAGTACCTATTTATAGGATGAGTAATTTCGCATGAACATGTCTCATGCGGAATTACTTGTTCAAACGGAATTAAGATTACAAACGAGATTACATGTCGAAACGAAATTAGCTAGTAATTTCGTGCGGAACTACCCACTGGTAATTCCGTGCGGAATTACCTCCAAGCCTAATTTCGTTTGTTTTCTTGTATAACGTGCCTAGATCTGTTAATACTAATCTAAGACTCGAACGAAGATGAAGTCGACAGACAACTGCACCAACAGACTCCCCATTGGATGTTGACGGAATCTTCAGTGAGAGTCTTCATCATGTCAACTCTTCGGTCTTGATCAGCCTTCTTTCTTTCTCAGCATATACCAGGATCTATCTCTGGCTCTAACTTCGTCAGACTCCCCCTTTCATCATGCTGGGATCTCCGTCTGGAATTAGCTATTGCCTTGAGATTGCATCCTAGCTTTAATTCTGTTCAGCTCATCACCTACACAAATCTCAAACACTTATAAGAAAAACAAATTTAACCTTAATAGGCTATGAAGATCACTTGTAGGTTAACATTCAACTTTAAATTATTACTTTTATATTTATTTATTTGAATTAATTATTACTTTTATTTATCTATTTACTTCAAATTCAAACTTAATTATCTAATTTGATCTTAACTATATATTTGAACGTTTTGTTTAGTTTGGTATCAAATAGATTTTACGAAACTTAAAATAAAATTAACTAATATTATTTATCATTTATACATTTACGGAGTTCTAAATAAAGGATTAAATTTATTGAGATTTCGTTAACAAATTTTGCTACAACAGACAGAATAATCTATTTATATCAATCTAAATCTTTATTTATACTATACTATATAATAAAACATTAATGTGTGACACTTGTCGTTCATTGTAGGCATTTATTTTTTGATTTTCTTGCCTCACTTCCAAACTTATCTTATATTAATTAAATAAATAAATGAATAATGAGCTAATATTAAATTTTATCCTACTTTAAATTTCGAATACCATTCTTCTATTATTATCCTAAATTTTAAATTGTCAATTTAAAATATTTTAAATAAAACAAATTATTTATCACGAAAACCAAACCTTTTATTAATATATTAAATATTTTTATTTCACTATACAAAATTACATTTACTCGACCCGTTTATTACATGTGGTTTTTAAGATATAACTTTTTATTATTTGATATATATAATTAGACTTGTTCAATTTGTAGAATACACGGGGTTTGTTTACGGATATATATATATGGGAGCGCTAAAATGAAAACCACCTCCAGTTGTAAGAACCGCGAAAACCACTCTCAACCAATCAGAATAAAGGGTAATTTGGTCATTTCCTTCAAATGTCTAATCTCTCCTCTCTCTTCATTAAAGTCACCTAACTTTATTAATATCTCTCATACATCATCACCTCCATCTCTCTTCATTTCCACTTTTGAAAATTTCCATTATTCTCTCTCATATAACAAGATCGGCGACCCACATACTGCAATAATATGTGGCCTGTGAATATGGGCATGGTTGCTGGCTTTCACTATCCTCACCCTAAATCACACCTCCCAAGATTCTTCTTCTCTTCTTGATGACCAGGTGTTCTTCTTTACATTCATCAATTTAATTTAAATTTATAAAGTGATTAGCTTTTTTACACCTCCCAAGATTCTTCGTCTTCTCATCAGGTGTTCTTTACATACATCTCTGTTCTTCATCTGTGATGAAGATGAAGATCGACGACCATCGCACACCACCGTCTCCCACCTCTACCCTCTGTCTTTCTCCATGGTTTGACGGCGACGGTGGCGGTGGGTTTTTACGGCGATTGTGGTGGTGGGTTTTGACGGCGACAGAGACGGAGACGGTGGTGGTGGTGAGGATTGACGGAGATGGTGGTGGGTTTTTGACGGCGACAGTGGTGGTGGGTTTTTGGCCTCCCTTTCCTCTCCGCCGCCCCCTGTTACTGGTGTTTGGTTGTGGTGGCGTTGGGGTTGGTGGCGGTATATTTGGCCCCTCTTTCCTCGTAGGTTTGTTTTACGGCTAATGATGTTCATGTGTTTGTTGGTAAGGTTTTTTGCTTGTTTTGCTGTTTTTGGTTCTGATCTTTGTGTCTTTGTTTTTGTCCCAAGGGGTGTGAACCGGTGAATGATGCAAGTTGTTTAAATGTTTTTTGGATCTGTTGGAATGGGCGGCGATGATGCAAAAAAAAAACGTAGATTTTGATGACGATGGCGTGGCAAGGATGGTGGAGGGCAGGTTTTTGAACCTGCAAACCCACTTTGCAGCCTTTTGATTATCGGGAAATCTGAGCCAAGCCCATTTTTTCTGAGATACACATTATTTTGATGTTGTTGGTTTTTTTATTTTTTTTCCTAGTGGATGATGATAACAATCTATCTGAGACACCTACCGAGTTTGTGATTTCTGGGTGCGTTCGTTTTGCGTAAATAAGATTTTGTAAAAAAAAGTTAAATCGTAAACTTTTTAACGAAAAACGTAAAAAGTTTAACATAAAAAGTAAAACGTAAAGCGTAAAAAGTATAACGTAAAACGTAAAACGTAAAAAGTTTAACGTAAAACGTAAAACGTAAAAAGTTTAGCGTAAAACGTAAAAAGTTCAACGTAAAACATAAACGTAAAAATTTAACATAAAACGTAAAAAATTTAATAAAAAAATTGAATTTAAAAATGCTTTTAATAAAAAAAATTATGTTTAAAAAATAAAAGTAATATAATAATACAAAAAAGTAATAATAAACAATAAAGATAAAAAGACGAAAAAAGTAATTTACTAAACTACCCTTTTGGATTAAAATATTAAAAACATAATAAGACAAAAAATACTTAATATTATTTTTAAATATTTTTAATCTTGTCCATCCATCTTGTTGATCTAGTGACTAGAAAGTGGTTCTCTCGGTTCTTACAACTGGACGTGGTTTTCATTTTAGCGCTCCTCTCTCTCTCTCTCTATATATATATATATATATATATATATGGTGGGAGTTGGCTACAAAGTCTATTTATCATACAAAGTGTAGGAAGTGTTCTAAGGATGACACGTGGCATTTAGAGATTTTATATTAAAGGGCATAAAGGTAATTGAATAATTAACTTATTTATGGAAGATTTGTTTATTAAACAAAATAAGGAGATTTTTAAGGAAACAACAATGTATACAGAACAAATTAACATGAAATGCGATCACTCATGAACAAATTCTTGACATTGTGTTTTAGTAGTTATTAGTTTATTCCCATTGTGTTTTATCAGTTACATTTTCGTATAACACCTTGTTATAAATAGTTTAGACTCTGTATAATGAACTAATATAAATAACTCACATTTTGTATAACACACCAGTATAATCAGCTTACAGTCCATATAACACACCAATATAAACAACTTAGATCCCGTATAAGATACAAGTATAAACAACTTCAATCACCAGTATAACACACTAGTATAAACAACTTATATTCCGTATAACACACCAATATAAACAACTTCGATCTCCAGTATAACACACCAATATAAACAACTTAGATTATGTTTAAACACCATTATAAAAGCTTGCATTACGTATAAGGCACTAGTATAAACATAATAGATCACAAAAAAAATCGTATGAACATTTTTTTAGAATAGATTATAGTGTTATTGTTCTCCATTGTTTGAATGTTCTTGAATTATGTTGGAATGAATCTTCTTTAGTTTGGATGTCTTTAAAGATTGGAGGTTAATTAATGAAGAAATTGCTAGAATAAAGGAACTAATGGTAGTTTTTTTATTTAAAACACGACTAATGACTACAATGCCCCTCGCCCATTAAATGAATCAATAATTAAAACACAAATATTACAAAAATGCCACCGAACTAATTCAACCATTGATCAAACACATTCAATGGCACAAAATACTTAAAAATAGGAAGCGATCTGGGCCATCCAATGGGTGTGTTTAATGGTTGAGATCATCTTGGTGGCATTTCGGTAATATGTGTTTCTTAAAAATAGGATTATTTAATTAATCAGGGGTAGATATGTCACTTAGCTTGTTTTAAATATGGAAATAACTGTCATTCCATAAATCACCCCACATTTCTAGCGATTTTTTTTCTCTCTCTCTCCCTTTCTCTCGTCTCTCTCTCTCTCTCTTCCTTCTATCCTTCATGAAGAAACACAACATCAAGAAAACACTCGTGACAAATGTCACCCGTCGTAACAACATGAATGGTAAAACACAGCGTCAAGAAATCCTCCAGCATTACCAGCATGAATGCTAAAACACAACGGTATTAATCTGCTTGCTGTTAAAACACAATGTCAAGAAATCCACCAACATTACCAGCATGGATGGTAAAACACAACGTCAAGAAATCCTCCAGCATTACCAACATGAATGCTAAAACACAACTGTATTAATCTGCTTGCTGTTAAAACAAAATGTCAAGAAATCCTCCAGCATCACCAGCATGGATGGTAAACACAGCGCCAAGAAATCCTCCAGCATTACCAACATGAATGCTAAAACACAAATGTATTAATCTGCTTGCTGTTAAAACACAATGTCAAGAAATCCTCCAGCATTACCAACATGAATGCTAAAACACAACTGTATTAATCTACTTCTTGTTAAAACACAATGTCAAGAAATCCTCCAGCATTACTAGCATGAATGGTTAAACATATCGTCAAGAAATCCTCCAGCATTACCAGCATGAATGCTAAAACACAGCGGTATTAATTGCTTGCTGTTAAACACAATGCCAAGAAATCATCCAACGTTACCAAACATCATTCATATTACGGGATCGATAAAAACATTGACTTTAACCCTCTAACTGTTAAAACACAGTACCAAGAACATGCTGATAGATTCCAGATAAAGTTTAATGATCAACGATGAATCTTGTGAGCAAGAAAACGAAGGCATGATTGATATTTACGTGAGATCAGAATTCGAAAACAAAAAATTCCAAAAATTATGGAGGAAATCGGTTTCATTAGTGTACATGGATAGTTAGTTATTGAAAATAATTTCCTAAAAAAATAGATTGTGAAAGTACATAATTGCACTTCTAGTTAAAATCCTTGAATGCCACGTGTCTCATTTTGATTGCTTCCTAGACTTTCTAGGAAAAATCCACTTTCTACCCCACTCCTCCCCTATATATATATATATATATATATATATATATATATATATATATATATATATATATATATATATATATATATATATATATATATATGTCACA
Organism: Helianthus annuus; assembly: GCF_002127325.2. Lineage (NCBI taxonomy): Eukaryota > Viridiplantae > Streptophyta > Magnoliopsida > Asterales > Asteraceae > Helianthus > Helianthus annuus. The sequence goes on from NC_035445.2 coordinate 156,450,587, forward strand.
CCCCCAAAATCCACCATGCGGAGTACTACCGCTTGGAGGCGTGACATGACCAGGATCGAGCCACCAATCATACTGAACTATGTATTTAAGTAATTAAAGCCAACCACAATACGATTGGTGACCGAAAACTAGTTAACCAAGTTTTAATTTAAACAGCGGAAGCATAAACGTAAAGTCCAAAATATGAGTCCATAGTTTATAAGTTAAAGTTTCAAACGCAAGTTTAATAAGTTCATAAGGATTATATATTAAACACGGGACATAACCGTCCGTACACCACAACGACTCCTTCCTCGTGCAAGCTCCAAGCATTTAACGACCTGTAAGGCATGTAACAACGAGTCAACAACAAAGTTGAGTGAATTCACAGTTGGTTGTTTAGTTATAGCATTTGTTTCGTAAATTATCTGTTCGTTTTTTTTTTTTTGAAAACCATGTATCGTATGAGTTTGCATCGCGGTCTTTCTGACATGTTTGCGAAGATTAGTGGGGGTTTCCCATGTGTTACTAGACCACGCGTATCGACCGCTACGAAAATATAAGAGGTGCCCTAAGTCAATGTCTATCAGCATTGACCCTTTGCCCATAGTCCATTGGTACACGCCCGTCCGACTGGCACGGTGTGAGGTTTGTTAAACCTAATAGCGCTATTAACTAATGACCCGCTCGCCATAGGCCTCGGCGATTAAGTCGATAAATGAGGGACTTAAAGTGATAGAGTTGATGGTCTTATGATCATGTACGTAGGTTTTACGTACGTGCCCTTCAATCCGAGGACAGTAAAAAGTAGTTTAACAGTAATCATAGTACAAGTAGTTAATCAATCCCATTCCCAAACCCCTGGGAATCCCATGCCTTAGAAAGAGTGTGAACTCACCTCGGTTTGCTCGGTTAGATTCTCAATATAGCTAACAGTCAAGGTCGGTCAATCTCGTCCTAATATAATTTACCAGTTAGTCATTTAGTGGCTTTCAAATAGAACACAAAGTTCCTACACATATCTATCACATAACATTCATCACTTTAACGGTTTATGCCCTCTAAGTTTCCCATCCATTCCCCACTCAAAATCAAACATACGATAATGCACATAACATATATAACATGTTAGATCATTCACGGATAGCATACTCGACATTTAGACACGCAAGTCACAACTTATCTCAATTCAGCATTTATATTCAAAACCGGCTGTTTTCGGACATCTTAATAAAATATTTATATTATTCCAAAAATTCCCAAATTTCTACAAGATGTCTTAAACGTTCCATATTTTATTGTATAAAAATATCGGAGTCCGGTTCACTACCAATATTTTATAAAAAATCATATTCCGGACTGAACTCAGATTTATGTATTTCTGACCACAGTCCACGGAACAATTTATTAAAAATTCATCGAGTGTCCGATTTACGAAATTCCAGTGGGGTAATTACACATGCATCGGTTGTCATCTACTGTGTATATTTCATGGTCCGATTCCTCACAAAACTCAGGTTATGACTGAAAGTACGGTACCCATTTATTGCTGTCAAAATCCAGCTTAAGTTGCTGTTACAAATTAATACTTTAAAAATAGTAAACGGAGTCCAAAAATTACGATTCCGGTGCCATTAGAACCGTATTTCCTAATATCACATTTTAGAGTCAAAATATCAATTTTTCGTTAGGTTTATGACCTGTTTACAGCCAACTGAAGTTGGCTGTAAAACTTGGACAGATTCTGATTTTTAGTGTTTAACCTGCTAAATCGTGTTCGATCGATACCGTTAACAAGTTTAGTATTCACAACAACATCAAACATTAATATTATCCAGCAATACTTCAGATCATCAACCAATAATCACAATCACACAAGATTTACATGCTTTACACTAATATTCATCCATTAACCACCTTGTTCATCATTTTAGTAGACTTTTAGATTTTGATCTTGTATGTTCATAATTTTTAACCGACTAATCTCTTATTAACCACATCAAACATGAACAAGGAGTTGATTAGAAGCACTTACAACTAGCACAAGGCTAGGGAAGAAACTATGCGAAAAAGAGGTGGATAAAAGCAAGATAGAGAGGTCCTTCGCCTTCCGTTAGCTCCAAGACTCCTTATGCGTGACCCGTAACACTTGTATAACTTTGGAATGAGGAGATCAAGAGCCAAAAATGGTGGTGTGTTCAAGGGGGGTCTCGGCCGTGAGCTAGGGAGGAGAGGAGAGAAAGAGAGTTTTGGTGGAATGGTGGTATTTATAAGATCTTCCATATAGCATATTCCTAGCATATTCCAAGCATATTCCTAGCATATTCCTAGCATATTCCTAGCATATTCCTTAAGATATTCCTTAGCATATTCCTTAGCATATTCCTTAGCATATTCCTTAGCATATTCCTAGCATATTCCTTAGGATATTCCTTAGCATATTCCTTAGCATATTCCTTAGCATATTCACAAATACGTGTAAGCATAACACAGATATCAGAAAGCAGTTAAGTAATTCCACACAGTCGTCAGACACTTTAATTATCATTAATAATTTGTACGAAATACATGGGATTTTGAGGGTTGTCACAATATATATATATATTAGTATACAAAATTACATTTATTCAAACGTGTAATACGCATATTTTTAAAGATGTAACTTTTTTATTATTTGGTGTATAAAATTACATTTACTCAACCTGTGTAACAAAATTGGGTTTTTTAAAGATGTATTATTTTATTATTTGATAAACAATATTACATTTATTCAATCTGTATAATACACGTGGTTTTAAAGATATAACTTTTTATTTGGTATATAAAATTGCATTTATTCAACATGTACAATATGGTTCTTATAGATATAACTTTTTATTATTTAATATATAAAATTATATTTATTCAATCCGTGCTATAAATGAGGTTTTTAAAAATATATTGTTTTACTATTTAGTATATAAAATTTATTTATTCAGCCCGTGTAATACACGGAGTTATAACCTAATATAAATATAAATATAAATAAAAAGGAAGTGGAATAATGAAGAAAAGTGCCGCGTGGAGAATTAGAAATATGAAACGAAAAACCGTAAGTGAAAGAGGTGAATCCGTGTCAGGCTAGAGGTGCACAAATCGGGTTAGGGTTTCAACCCAAACCGATTTCAAACCGGGTTGGGACTAGGATGAAAATATTCAAACCGGGTTGGGTTCTAACCGGGTTAGGAGACAAGAGAACCAAACCCTCCAAAACCGATTCGAGTTGAGTTGGGACCAGGTTAGGTTATCAAATCGGGTTCAATCTTATTGCCCAACCCGGTTAATAAACAATTATCAAAAACAAATATAATATACATAAATAAATTAAAATTTATACTTTATTTGTTTTTATAAGTAAACTAAAACATAATATTATGAAAACAACATCACGTCACAAACTACAATTTTTTTACATTCTTCGTCGTTCTTGGTAGGTTCGGTAAAGGAATAACCCATATTGACGGATGAATGCCCGCTTTCGATTCCATAGCTCTTTGGGGGCGTTTATTTATTTATTTATTTTTGCGTTGTTTGTGTGTTTTGATTTAACTAACACCTTAAATACATATATATATACTAACGCTTTGGATGATGAAACAAAAAACTCAACAATTAATGTAGTATAATGGTCACAAAGCCGTTAAATAGCCATTGGGTAATAGCTAGTTCCACGTATATGGATGGGTTCGTGATATCGGGTTCAAACCGGGTTGAGTGATCGGGTTGTCAACTGTCAGGTTGAAACCGGTTTGACTGTGAAATGCCCAAACCGAGTCCTCCCCTACGGGTTGAAACGGGTCCAAACTAGGTTGGCTATAGATTGGGTTCAAACCGGGCCCGGGTAGGGTAGGGTAGGGTTATCGGGTTCGATTTCTTACCTGATTTAGGGTTGCACCTCTACGTCAGGCATCTAGAAATGTAAAGAATTAGCCACCACACCAGGCACAAACTTTAGATTAATATTGTATCAAGAATAGATATCAATAGTTTGTGTTCGCCGGTTATTAAAAAAAAAAAAACTCACAAATTTTACGGGCTCTTTTAGGTTTATGGCCTTGAGCCATCGCCCACCCGACCCATGCTCCCCTGAACATTACAGAAGCGATAAATTCTCCTTTTAGAAGATGATTAAATGTATACCATTGTTTTAAAAGCACATTATTTTCATCTGGAATTTGTGAATTTAAAGAAAAGGTGAGAAAGCTTATGTATATGGCTCTAATAAGTTGTCATATAAAAATGAGCCTTAGTACCACTTTGACCCATCATAAAATTTAAACACCCAATTTAATTTTGTTTCATTTAATTTAATCATGATTTTTTTAATTTATAAATAATCCAGTATACATAAATCATGATTATTTTAATTTATAAATAATCCAATATACATAAAGATAACATTGCAAACCATATTGGCCATTTTGACCAATGATTTCAAAAGTTTTTACATTTTGTCAAAATTTGTGTTCAAGATCAAAGCTCATCCTAGGTCGAAATATATCAATATAGAGTTTTGAAACGGGCTACCATTTTGGTGATTTTCGCAGGGGCTCCCAAGAATCATGCATGTGAAAAGGGCTACGGTACTGGGCTCTAAGTAGTTTGTATGCTTCCGTAGTGACATCGGTATCACTTGAACCACTTGCTCTATTACGATATTGCATAAGACAGTTGTAAATGTTGTTAAAATTGCTTATTTTAGTCCGAAACAACTTTCACTTCCCCGAAAATAAATCTTGACTACTGTATTCACCGTGGCCCATAGCAACGAAAAACTTTTCATGAATACGCTTCCAAAAAATGGTCGCCACTTGGTTGGTGCTTTGAAAAAAAAACAATAATTTTAGTTGACAAAAATAATTATACAAATAAAAAAATAGTTTTAGTTAGTAAAAAGTAAAAATTACCGATGTTGGGATATTTGGGAACATCAAGCCACACTCGTGACGATGAGAACTCCTCCGTGGATGTCCACCTCTCGATGGTCTTTGTGCAAGCTCTTCTTACAGTTTCTTTCTACGGTGTCTATGTTTGGTGGTAGTCAGTTAAGTTTCGGGATGGTTTGCGCCATTGGTGGGCTTTATTTTTTATTTTCTTAACAAGTAAGAGTATTATAATCATTTAACACATACTTAACTGAGATATTTAACATAGGTTAGTGATAAGAATTATCCGAGTACAAAAATTACAATCACCAAAATCAAGTGTTTAATTATTTAATCAATGCAACCAAGTCTGCAATATTTGTAAACCAGAAGAACCGAAACAGACATTTAACTCTTTAGCTTATGAGCTATAACTTTATACAATACAATCCATAACAACTACGGGTGTAATTGATCAAAATAAATTATGAAAATAGAGGCGTGCTTCCTCACATTTCTTACCAAACCACACTGGTGTGAGTGTGAGTGTGAGGGTTGTTAGGTCACAGGTCCTGAAGAATACCGATCAATTTCCTTCTCCGTTGGAGGAGGCTGCGACAATGATGATGATTCGCACCAATTCTCTTCTTCATCACGCTTTCTTCAAACTCAAAGGTATTTTCATCACCAATTCTTTAACAACCCCTCTTTCGTCTTCCCGATTAGGTTTAGAATTCAGTCCTCACTCCACTTCTTTAGCTTCTCTTCTTCACTCCACTTCCTTTTCAAATAATGGGGATCGCCCCCTGTCTAGGTATCAAAAAGTTACCAGCTTGGATGATGCCTTTAACCTGTTCGATGAAATGACACAGAGAAAACCCCTCCCATCTGTTATCAAGTTTAATCAGCTGTTGAATGCTGTTACCAAAATGAACCATTTTTCTTCTTGCCTCCATCTGTTTAAACAAATGTGCGTTGTTAGGGTTCCAGTTAGTGAGTACTCTGTGAATATTGCCATCAAGTGTTGTTGTCAGATGTCTCGCACCAACGATGGCTTTGCACTCCTAGCTTCTTGCTTCAGGCGAGCTGTTGTGCCAGATGTCTACATATTTAATACACTCTTAGATGGACTGGTGCTAGAAGATAGAATTCTTGAGGCTGAGAGACTCTTCAAGAAGCTCATCAAGCACAAACTCTGTGAACCTAATGTTGTTACGTATTCCACAATGATTAAAGGGCTTTGCAAGGTTGGAAATAATGATATTGCCATTGGCTTGCTTAGGCTCATGGATGAAAGAGGTTGTAAGCCTGATACTGTAGTATATAATACCATCCTTGATAGTCTCTGCAAGGACAAACTGATAGATGATGCTTACAAGCTTTTCAATGAAATGGTATTTGCCAAAGACATCCAACCAGATGTCATCACATACACCTCTCTCATTCATGGCCTTTGTAACTTGTGTCGTTGGGACGAGGTCTCTAAGCTGCTAAAAGAAATGGTGGAGGATGTAAGGATCTCTCCTGATATTCAAACCTTTAACATATTAGTTGATGCATTTTGCAAGGAAGGTAGGGTGGATGAAGCGGAGGCTGTTATAGACATCATGGTTGAGAGAGGTGTGGTTCCTAACATAGTCACATACAATTCACTTATAGATGGGTACTGTCTGCGAGGTGAAATGACCAAAGCAAAATCGATTTTTGATTCACTTACTTCTAAAGGTCTCGTCCCTGATGTGTTTTCTTATAACAGTTTATTGAATGGGTATTGCAAGAGTTTGAAAATAGAAGAGGCCATGCATTTGTTTCTTGAGATAACAAGAAACGGTTTGAAACCTGATATAGTCAGTCACAGTGCCATGTTACAGGGTTTGTTTCGGGTCGGACGTTGTGGAGCTGCACGCAAATTCTTTGATGAGATGAGAGCACAAGGCCTTATTCCAGATGAATGCACTTATGGAATAATATTAGATGGCCTTTGCAACAACCATCAAGTTGAAGAGGCGCTCTCTTTGTTTCATCTGGTTGGTGATAGCAAGCTAAATTCTCATATTGTGGTGTACAATATTCTTATTGAAGGTGCAAGCAAATGTGGGAAGCTTGATATAGCAAAGGCTCTTTTCCAAGACATAACTTTAAAAGGTTTGCAACCTAATGTGCGAACATTTAACATAATGATTAGTGGCCTCTGTAGAGAAGGTCAGCTAAAGGAAGCAAAGGGCATGTTTCTTAAAATGGATGAGAGTGGCTTTCCACCAGATAATGTTACTTACCGTGTTCTTCTCCAAGGATATATGAAGAACCAGAATTACGATGATGTCGACATGCTTTTACATGAAATGGATGGAAGACGTTACTCACTTGATGCTTCAACTTTATCGTTGTTAATACATCAAATCGCAGCTGGTTCACTAGACAAAAGCATGGTTCAGTTGATAGGTAGGCTTGTGCCAAGTGAATTGATGGACACTCCTGCCTAGATGACAAAGTCTGGGAGAAACTAAGATAGTGATTTGGCAATTTGTATTTTATGAGTTCAAAACCTTTACATGTTCGTTTCATGGATGCTAGGTGTTACATGTTTTTTGTTTGTTTTCTGCTTCAACTTTTCATGTTAGTTCCAGTTTTATATGTACAAAATGGTATCACAAGTGTTCTTTCATAAAATAACCCTGCTTTCGAAGTCGACTCCTGATTATTCAAACATCTGTTTCAGCCTGCTACTGTAGCATTGCTTTTGTAGACCAGCCCTACAGTCATGCCCTCTAATCATGGTTTTTTGCATTTTTATCAACCAAATTTTACGAAGGCTTTAATGGTTTGTTTAAAAAAATGGATATTTGTCGTTGAAATGGTTTTTTTCGAACAAAATATAAATGTTAAGTCACATCCAGAAGTTTGCGTCTTCATTAGCAAAGTTTTGCCGTAACTATAAAGTTTAAAAACTTTTTTTTTTTTTTTTTTTACTTCAGGATGGCTTCAGTATGTTTGTATTTTGGGCTTTGATTTGTTTTGAAAAAGGTTGGTCAAATGGAACTTGTAGGATTATTTGAGCTTTGTAAATGCTAAACTTTGAAGGAGAGAAGGAAATGTTATATGAAGTTCAGAGAGGTCGATTGGCATTGTTTTTTTTTTTTTTTTTTTTTTTTTTTTTTTTTTTTTTTTTTGGCGTTTGATTGACATCATCGTGAAAATCAGGGAAGTTAATTGAATTTTTTTTGTTATTATTTTTCATATACTTGGTATTTGTGAAGTCTCTGTTTTATCCAACCCTCATCCAAGTCAGTGCTTACATGGTTAAAAGGCAAGTTTAAATAGCTAATATTTTTACCAAAGGTTTATTGGTAAATCAACACGTTAGGTTGTGTAAATTTTCCGAACATGTTTAATGTGTTTGGTCATGCAACTGAGGGGGTGTTGAAAACAGCTGTCCATGTGTATTACCAAAATTGTTAATCAGATATATGTTGTTATGTATTAGCTTTTTTAATGATTTGTTTTGTTTTTTTTTTTTTTTTTTTGAATGACTAACATTGCACACCATCGGGATTTCTTCAGGTCGTTATATAAGTGTACTTGGCCAGACAATTTATCTCTTTCTACTATCTTAGGTCTCGAACTCTCTGGAATGTAACCAGAGATCTAGGGTTATTTGTGTATAAGAACTTGTTAGATCTTGTTGGTTTCTATATCAAATCCGTGCTAGTATGTTGTGCAGTTGATTGTTTAATTGAAATTATAGCAAGTTAAATTCTAATATTGTGGTGTATAATATCCTTATTGATGGAATGGGCAAATGTGGGAAGCTTGATATTGCAAGGGCTCTTTTCCAAGACCTTACTGTAAAAGGTTTGAAACCTGGTGTTCAGACACATAACGCAATGATTAGGGGCTTTTGTCGGGAGGGTCTACTAAGGGAAGCTAAGAATTTGTTTCTTAAAATGGGTGAGAGGGACTGCCCACCAGATAATGTTAGTTACTGTGTTCTTCTCCATGGATATCTTAAGAACCAGCATTCCGGTATTGTGGAGATTCTTTTACAGCAAATGGATAGAAGTTACTCACTTGATGCTTCAACTTTATTGTTGTTAAAAGATCGAATCGCAGCTGGTTCATTAGATAGAAGTTTACTTAAGTTGATAGGTAGGCTTGTGCCAAAAAGAGTTGACAGTTTTACAGGTAGGGAGAAGAATCTGAATGGTGTGTGCGGGTTATGATTAGGGGTGCAAACGAGCCGAGCTACTCGAGCTCAGCTCGAAAAAAAGCACGAACGAGCCGAGCTTAAACGAGCTCGAGCTCGAGCCTAAAAACAAGCTCATTTAGTAAACGAGTCCGAGCCCGAGCTTCGCTTATCGAGCTCGAGCCGGCTCGCGAGCCTAAACGAGTTTCTGTTTTTTTAATATATTAAAGGTATATTTATATAGGGTAAAGATCAAATAGGAAGTTAATTTTCTCTAGGAAGGATAGGAAGCCATAGGATTATGACATGTGGCAAATTTTAAAATAAAGAGAAAGGGTATTTTAGTCAATCCAACTCTTTCTTCTTCCTTTTTCAAAACCCAGTAAATTCAAAAACCCATCATTTTCAAAATCCACCATCTTCAACTATTTCTTCACTTTATATCTCAATAATCACTACATTATAGTGCGATTTTCATCACAAATCAATGATTCAGAACCCGATCAACGTGTTCTTCAGCTTTTTTTTTTGAAGAAAACCCAGTTTAATTTCATAAAAAAATCTCGTTTTTTCCGGTGATTTTGGAGATAATCACTCGATTCGTTCGATTCGAGCGTTGATAAGTGTTTCTATCATTCAAATTCCGTCAATTGATGAAGAAATCGGCTTCGATCCATGTAAGAAATTCTTTAATTTCATTTTCATGATCTGGGTTTTTTATTTAGTCATTGCGTTTTACGATCTTTGCGGGGGTCCGGGGGCGGCAGCCCCCGGTAGCGGGGTCCCAGGGGCGGCAGCCCCTGGCTGGGGTCCAAGGGGCAGAGCCCCTGAAATTTTTTTTTCTATTAAATTGCTGTACTAAAAACGCATCAGAAAAATTAAATTTCCATAAATTGGCTCATTTCGAAGACAGTAATTCGTAGACAATTCAGACAGTTCACAGTGACAGACAGTTTTATGTGTCCATTGCGTTTTAGAAATAAGACAGTTCACAGTGACAGACAGTTCACAGTGACAGACAGCTATTGCGTTTTAGAAAAAAACACATTTTTAAGTGTTTTTAGTCATTGTGTTTTAGGTAAAACACATTTTTTAGGTGTTTTCAGTCCATTGCGTTTTAGAATGAGTCATTTTTAAGTGTTTTCTGGCCATTGCGTTTTACATATAAGACATTTCTTTGTGTTTTTGGTGCATTGCGTTTTAGGTAAAACACTTTTTATGTGTTTTCAGTCCATTGCGTTTTAGAAAACAGACATTTTAAGTGTATTCTGGCCATTGCGTTTTACAAATAAGTCATTTTTTTGTGTTTTTGGTGCATTGCGTTTTAGGTAAAACACATTTTTATGTGTTTTCTGGCCATTGCGTTTTACAAAAAAGTCATTTCTTTGTGTTTTTTGTGCATTGCGTTTTAGAAAAATGTCATTTTTTAGGGTTTTTTTTTCATTGCGTTTTACGATACTGGGGTTTTTTCTATTGCGTTTTACGCAACTGGGTTTTAAATTTTTTTTTTCAAAATATAGCAATAGTATACTCGTTTTAAAGATAAAAAAACACTCGTTTTTTTGGTGCAATTTTTATAAAAAAATAATGTCGTATGAAAGAGTTATTAACGTTTAAAAAATGGGGGGAATTGGAGGAGAGAGAAACTATTGGCTTGGATTGACTAGATTGCCCCTGAAAAAAGTCACGCGCCTCTTTTTTTACTTTCAATTTCCCTGATTTAATCTTAGCCCTTGATTAAGTAAATGGATGGTCAAGATCACTTCCTAGCCTTCCTAGCCAAATAAACTTCCTATTATATCTCCACCCTATTTATATAATATAATTACCATTTATATAAATATAAAAAAGGATAAATTACATTTTTCGTCCTTTATGTTTGTATCGGATTGCAATGGATACCCTTTAACTTCAATAATTACAATCACAATCCTTTATTTGAAAAACTTATGACACCTTTCGTCCTTCAGCACTAACCAGGTTACTTTCCATTGCTAAATTTATTCATGTGCAATGCACATAGGGTATAATTGTCTTTTTAATATTTATTGAAAAAGAAAATACCTAATGCTTATATACTGAGAGAGAAAGAGATAGAAAGCCCTGTTTATCTTCATCACCTGTAACAATCCACCACCACTATCCTAATCCAGCCACAACCACCATCCTAGTACAGCCACCACATCTTTCTTATTGTTACAACTTTGTAACAAGAAACCCATTTAAAGTAACCCACTGGTGACAAAACCCTCAGATCAGAGACGAACTCGACGGAGGTTCGTGGTTGTGGCCGGATCTTGGAGTCTATCGACGGATCTCAACGGAGGTTCGCAGTTGTGGCCGATCTGGTTGTGGTGGAGAAGAAGTCGATGCGACGGTTAGACATAAGTATGCTCCAGATCTCAGATCTGGTTGGGGGATACATGTTGTTCGAGAAATCAAACTAATCGCCAAGAAAGTAGATCGACACAGAGTTTAGATTCAGCGATTGATGAGCTCACTATTCTCCTATGCAGAGTTATAAAAACTGGGCAATGTATATAATGAGATCCACCAATTTCTCCTCTATTTTTATCATTGTATTATATTCCTTTTTATTATAGGCTAAATTATAGGCCAAATTAGGAGAGTGGATATCTCCCTTTTTTCTGTTGTATTTCGTGGCTTTATATATAGCCTTTGTACCTTTGTAAAACATGTACACAGAATAAGAAGCTTCTGATTACCAACTTTTTTATGGTATCAGAGCAGGCCATAATCAAGAAACCCTAAAACCAAAACTCAGCCCTTCCTTCGTTACCCTGATTACCTTGCTGCTCCCTCTCTCAACACACCCATCATGGGCGACAAAACTAACCAGAAAAATGGAGCCACAAGTGATCATGATTCACCATACTATATCCACCCGTCCGACTACCCTAGACAAATGCACGTAAACGAAGCTCTGAATGATGGCAATTATGTCGACTGGTCTCAAGAGATGACCAACTTCCTCTTTGCCAAAAACAAAATGGGTTTTGTTGACGGGACCATAAAGAAGCCGAACCAGGCCGCTGCGGAATACATGGGGTGGATGAGATGTGATGCAATGATCAAGGGATGGATGAACACAGCCATGGAGAAGGAGATACGGAACAGTGTGAAGTATGCAGGTACGGCGGAAGAGATGTGGAACGATCTAAAAGAAAGGTTTGGAAAGCAAAGTGCCCCCAGAGCGAGCATATGAACTAAAACAAACTCTCACAACTACACGGCAAGACGGAACCTCCGTCTCGACTTACTACACAAAACTCCGTGTCTTGTGGGATGAACTACAATCCGTTTTACCCATCCCTAGATGCTCCTGTGAAGGTTGCTCATGTGGGATAGGTAAAGCATTGACTGAACTGAAGGAAAAGGAGAAGCTTTATGAATTCTTACTTGGCCTCGACAATGAGTTCTCGACTATAAGGACACAAATCTTGGCCATGAATCCCATACCATCACTCGGAGCAGCCTATCACCTCGTGTCCGAGGACGAACAACAAAGGAATTTGACATCAGGAAGGAGACCAAACTTTGACACTACAGCCTTTCAAGCCGTTATTCCCTCAAAACGCGATACCCATCAGCAGCGTGATAAAAGCGGTCAAAGAGAAGGTAAACGGACCCCTAAGGATCAAGCTGAGCACTGCACATTTTGTGGCAAAGATGGCCACGATCGAGAAGGGTGTTTTAAACGGATCGGGTACCCGGATTGGTGGCCGGGAAAGGGTGTAAAGCGTGAGAAGACCAAACCGAGGGCTGCATATGTCGAGTCAGAAATCAGTCGTATACCAGGGCTAACCGATGAACAATACCAACAGTTTTTAAATCTTTTTGCAGGAGGAGACAAAGGAGCAAAACAAGATAACCCACCTGTGGCAAACATGGCGTCAGGTACTCCTACAGCCAACACAACAGGTAATCCAGATAAAAGAAATAATTGGAATGTGGATTCGGGAGCCACGGATCATATCACACACATGAGTTCTATACTTAAAAACCAAACTAAAGGCATCCATGAACTCCCGGTTATCATACCAAATGGGGACAGGATAGCCGTTGAAGGAAGAGGAGATTATACCTTGCAAGACGGAACCAAAATTAAAGGGGTTTTGCATGTTCCTAAATTTAATTGCAACCTGTTGTCGGTTAGCAAAATTTCGAAAGATCTTAAATGTGCCGTAACATTCTTTCCGGATTTCTTTGTCATGCAGGGCTTGACCTCGAGGACATTGATTGGAACGGGTAAATGCGTGGACGGTCTCTACCAAATGGGGATTTTCGAAGACAAAAGACAAGCGATGATGACAAGTGCTGACATATGGCATAACCGTTTGGGGCATGCCTCAAGTACAAAACTTTCTCATATTGATTTTCTTAAAAACAGTTCCATTCAGAATAAAAATTGGTTTTGTGATTCTTGTGCCAAGGCTAAACACACGAGGTCACCTTTTCCAGTTGGTTTTATTAAGACTCATGATTGTTTTGAACTAATACATTGTGATATTTGGGGCCCTTATCGTACACTTTCACTCTCACGTGCAAGATACTTTCTTACTGTAGTGGATGACTATAGTAGGGCGGTTTGGGTTTTTCTTATCAAAAATAAAAGCGATGCAAGTTCGTGCTTGATAAGCTTTCATAAGTTTGTGAAAACACAATTTGAAAAGAACATTAAAAGGGTTAGGTGTGACAACGGAGGGGAATTCACCTCAAATCGCATGCTTGAATTTTATGCTGATCGAGGAATCCTCTTAGAGACCACTTGCCCACACACGCCTCAACAAAATGGGGTGGTGGAACGCAAGCATAGACACCTCCTTGAAACGGCACGTGCACTAAGATTTGAAGCCAACCTACCCACCAAGTTTTGGGGAGAGTGTATATTAACCGCAACCTATTTGATTAACCGATTACCGTCCGAAGTAATAGAAAACAAAACACCTTTTGAGATCTTATATAATAAAAAACCGAACTATGATTTCTTAAAGGTTTTTGGATGTCTAGCTTACTATAGAAATGTCGAAACGAAAGGCGACAAATTTGAGGTGAGAGGGAAACCGGGCATCTTCGTTGGATATCCAAGGGGAACAAAGGGATACAAAATTTATGATGCCAAAAATGGAAAAATTGTTGTGTCTAGAGATGTAAAATTTTTAGAGAAAATATTCCCATTTTCTACTCTTACTAAAGAAAATGAAGAGGAAGAAATATTTAATTTCCCAAGACAGTGGGAGGTGATTGAGGGACCAAATGAAGCTACCCATAATCCTAGAGATGAAGAAGAGCCAAGGCTAGCTGATCCTTCATTGGCCAATAATGAAAGCAATGAAAGTCCACTACCAAACCCTTCACCATTGGGTCAAAATGGGGATGACAACAGCCCACATTCGACATCTTCACCACCAGCCCAAAATAATGACAATAATCAAAATGGCAGCCCAGAACAAGAAGAAAACCTGCAGGCCCAACAAACCGAAAATTTGGGCATGGGAGATGAAGACGACATGGGCCATGATGAGGCTGTTTTCGAACAACCAGAACCAATAAAGGGAAAGAGAAACAAAATACAACCAAGACACCTTGCAGACTTCAATGTTGAACTCCCCCCATCGGTAGACCACGCGCAACCCGCTACCAACAATGGCTCCTCTACGGTACACCCCCTTGCCAATTTCATTTCTTACAAAAAATTTTCTAACGCCCATAAGGCATTTCTAACAGCCATCGACTCGAACGATGAGCCAAAATATTTTTCCCAGGCCGTTCAAAATGAAAACTGGAGGCAAGCCATGAAAAATGAGATCCAAGCACTTGAAAAGAACGGGACGTGGAGTCTAAAAGACCTTCCTAAAGGGAAACGAGCCATTGACTCCAAGTGGGTCTACAAGATCAAATACAAGCCTAACGGTGACATTGAAAGATACAAAGCAAGGTTGGTCGCAAAGGGATTTACGCAAATGGAAGGAGTCGATTATCATGAGACGTTTGCGCCGGTTGCTAAACTTGTCACGGTTCGTACCTTACTTGTTGTGGCAGTAAAGAAAGATTGGATAATACATCAACTTGACGTGAACAACGCGTTTTTACATGGAGACCTTGATGAGGAGGTGTACATGAAAATGCCACAAGGGTTTGCCAAGAAAGGAGATACGAGAGTGTGTAAGCTCCATAAATCGTTGTATGGCTTAAAACAAGCGTCCCGCAACTGGTATCAAAAATTCACAATGGCTCTCATAGAACAAGGCTTCAAACAAACAAAGATGGATCATTCTCTGTTCATTCTTAAGGATGGTGAAACATTTGTCACGGCACTCATCTACGTAGATGATGTAATTGTGGCAGGCAACAATATTAAAAGAATCCAAGAATTAAAAAACTTCCTTAATGAAAGGTTTAGCATCAAGGATCTTGGAACATTAAAGTACTTTTTGGGAATCGAAGTGGCTCGAACATGTGACGGTCTAGTGCTAAATCCACGGAAATACATTCTAGATATTTTGAAGGATTGCGGCTTGCAAGGATGTCGGCCAAGTAACTTTCCTATGGAACAAGGCATAAAGTTAGACAAAGATGACCGGGAACCTGAAGTAGATGCCAATAAATACCGTAGGCTTATTGGCCGTCTCCTTTACCTGCAAGCCACACGCCCCGACATCGCTTACTCTGTTAACATACTTAGCCAGTTTGTTGCCAATCCACGCCAGACACACATGGATGCAGCCACTCGTGTCTTGTGCTATTTAAAGGCTACGCCCGGGCAAGGAATCCTATTACCACGTGACGGTGGTACAAATTTGGTCTCATATTGTGACTCGGACAGGCTCGGTTGCCCGTTCACCAGACGTTCACGAACGGGATACCTCCTGCTTTTAGGGGGAGCTCCTATCTCTTGGCGATCCAAAAAGCAATCCGTCGTATCTCGATCATCGGCCGAAGCGGAATACCGAGCCATGGCCACAACGGTGAGTGAAATATTATGGATGAGGTGGCTCCTAAATGAGCTAGACATGCAACAAAAGGGGCCGACACCCCTATTCTGTGACAACCAAGCGGCGCGTCACATTGCGAACAATCCCGTTTTTCATGAAAGGACGAAGCACGTAGAAATGGATTGCCATTTCGTCCATGAAAGAGTGGAATCACAAGAAATACACCCGTTAAACATCCATACTGAAGGGGTAAGGTCCCAAAAACCTCACAGAAAGGATATAGGACCATACCACCAAACCGACCTTTCAACCCTTTTGACCTTGCGCGGCCGCGCATCGGTCTCGCAAAGGGAAAGAAAAAACTAACGAGCAATAGTCGCGCGCCCAAAGGGAAAACTGAACCCTTGCGCCACCTTCCATTTAACAAGGGTCAGAACCCTGAAACCAAAATGTCCACCCAAATATCCAGACTTGGATATTATTTTACTTAGGACTTATCCAGCCGTGTGCACACTGTAAAGTGTCACACCAGATTACAGCAGTAATCTTCTAGAAGAAATACCATTGTGCATCACCCAGACGGTTGTAACCGTCTGGACACGTGTCACCATCACAAGCATTCCTGAAATCACAACGATAGCATGTAAGTGAAGAATGATCTCCACTTAAATCACCCTCCACGTGGCAATTCCCTGGCCATAAGATCAAATCACGATCCGTGTGCACCCACATCGGATCGAAGTAACTTAACAAGAATTAAGAGACTTAACGGAAGGGCAAATAACCGCTACGGTGTTAGCATCTTCCGTTATCTTTTCAATAACAGATTTTCCCTCCCAAAACTCTCGGTTATAAATAGGAGAATGCTTCAGGTAAGAATTCAGGTCCAATTTCACTACTCAAATACCTTATTCTTCTCCATACAAATACTTATTCTCACACTGGAGTCGGGTCAAGGAGAGGACCCCTTTTCTCCCCTTGACGAGGCTAACGGTGCTCTGTTTTGCAGTGTAGCCGGAGAAGAAGTTCGATCACCACCGAACCAATTGGGAAGGAACTAACCTTTTATGCGGATTCACACCCCCTGGTCTAACTGATTCCGATCTGTTGAACCAGTGTTTCTTCATTGGCGCCCACCGATTTCTCAGTTTTTCTAGTTCCTATCTCGTTTCGGTTCAGTTCATTCCGTTTTTTCCGTTTTTTCCGTTTTTGCATATAGCAGAAAATTCATCTTCTCACCGACAGCATGGTCCTCGACCAAACGTCGGAAACAATTTCCAGGAAATGAGATTCCCAAAGCATGGGATTAGTAAAAACCAAACTGCGTTGAACGCAATCACCAGATCTGATTCCTCAGGCAGCAGATCTGGAGAAGGAGTTAACATTACAGAATTGGATCTAGTAAACCCACTTGGGGGAAGAATCCAATTCAACCGGTACAATGATGGTGGTCATCACATACACATGGTTCAAGGGGGACATCACGAAGAGCAAGCAAACGAAATTATGATCAACACTGGAGAGAACAACAAGTCGTGTTCCCTGTTGTTCCCTGGGGGCCCTCAGGAAGAACGACCAGTAATTATCACTGGTATTTTTGGTCATTACCGGACGGACTATATGTTCATAGATCCAGGAAGTTCAATGGACATAATATATGAACAGTGCTTTAAACAACTAGATCCAGAGGATAAAGCACGATTAGAACCGGTCGATTTTCCTCTCACCAGATTCTGTAATGAAGCTGTTTTTCCGTTGGGACAAATTGCTTTCCCGGTAACCTTATCAGATGGCAAACACTCACGTACAGTTACAGTGAATTTCATGGTCATGCCAGCGACATCACGACATGACATTTTGCTCGGAAGAAGGTCGCAAAGAGAATTCAGTATGATCACTTCCATTCCACATGCGGCTTGTGGATTTCCAACAGAAACCGGGGTGGCAATTCTCTATTCAAGCAAGGAGGTCATGTCCGTAGATGATGAACCTCCAGCAAAAGCAGTCAAAACTTCAGCGCCAAACGAACCAGAGAAATGGGTTCTGAACGACGAATACCCAGAGCAAACCATTTTACTAGGACACGCCATGTCACCAACAATACGTATGCAGCTGAAAAGTTTGTTGTCTAATAACAAAGATATATTTGCTTGGTGCCCAGCAGACATGACTGGGGTACCACGCGATATCGCGCAACATTGTCTAAATATCAAACCATCAGTAGATCCGGTCATTCAGGGAAGGCGCAGCTTCAGCGAAGAAAAAGCAAAAGCGATGGACGAACAAGTAACAGAATTGCTCAACGCGGGAATCTTGCGCAAAGTGAAATACCATACATGGGTTGCCAACCCAGTCATGGTACAGAAACATAATGGCGGGTGGAGAATGTGTGTCGACTTCAAAGACCTCAACAAAGCTTGCCCTAGAGACTGTTACGCGCTCCCAGAAATAGACAAGAAGGTCGATTCTTTAGCATCATTCAGGTGGAAATGCTTTCTCGACTGCTATAAGGGTTATCATCAGGTTCAGATGAAAGAAGAAGACGAAGAAAAAACAGCATTTCGTACAGACAAAGGCATTTGCTGTTACACAAAAATGCCGTTTGGGTTGCGCAACGCAGGCGCAACGTATCAACGCTTAATGGATACAATCTTTAGCGAGGATATTGGCAAAACTGTCGAGGTATACATGGATGACCTCGTCATCATGAGTCATGGAGAGGAGACAATGCTCCACAATATCCAGCGCACATTCGATTCCTTACGAAGCGTAAATTTAAAATTGAACCCGACAAAATGCTCCTTCGGAATGGAAGAAGGAAAGTTTTTGGGTTTCATAGTTACCAGAGATGGTTTTAAAGTCAACCCAGAGAAAGTACAGACCATTCAGCAAATGCCATCACCGGCAACAGTCAAAGAAATGCAAAGACTTGCCGGACGATTAGCAGCGCTAAATAGATTTTTGGCCAATCATGCGGCAAAATCTTACCCATTTATCAGTACGCTGCGAAACTGCGGAAAGAAAACTCCTTTTCAATGGACACCTAAAGCGGAAGCAGCATTCAAGCAAATGAAAGAGTATTTAATCCAATTACCAACGCTGACTGCGCCAAAAGAAAAGGAACCATTAATCCTGTATCTGTCAGCCGCAGAAGTAGCAGTAGGCGCAGTATTAATGGTAGAAAGGGAAAATATTCAAACTCCAATCTACTACATCAGCAAAATGCTCACCGGCCCTGAAACTCGTTATTCGATGATAGAAAAGCTGGTTTTAGCGTTAGTACACGCATCTAGACGTTTGCGCAGGTATTTTTCAGGCCATGTCATCACAGTACTGACAAATTATCATCTGGGTCAAATCTTGTCAAAACCCGACATCGCGAGGAGATTAGCCAAATGGGCCATCGAGCTAGGAGGCTACAACATTTTTTACAGACCAAGACCAACAATCAAAGGGCAAGTCTTGGCAGACTTCGCCACCGAAGTTCCCGTTGATAAAGTGCAAGAATGTGAAGCAATCCAAAACCCAACGCCTGTTTTTGACGACAGAGTCTGGACCTTACATACCGATGGCGCATCGAATGACGACGGAGCAGGAGCAGGTCTCCGATTAGTCAGCCCAGATAATCATGAACTCACATATGCTATCCGCTTGGATTTCCAAAGTACTAACAATGAAGCGGAATATGAAGCATTTCTAGCAGGTCTTCGCCTGGCACTCAAAATGGGAGCAAAAAACTTGGAAGCTAACGTTGACTCAAAGCTAGTGGCTGAACAAGTTAACGGTCGTTATGACGCAAAGGGTGAGGCTATGGCGTTATACCTCGAGCAGGCACGGATGCTAATCAATCAATTTCAGACATTCAAAGTCAATCACATAAACAGAAGCGAGAACAAACATGCGGACGCGCTAAGCAAGTTAGCCGCTACCAGTTTTAAACATTTAGCAAAAGAAGTGCGCATAGAGGTACTATCCAATCCTTCCATTCACCTAAAACAAGTAAATGTCATAGAAATGGGAAGTCCGTCTTGGATGTCTCCAATTATTTTATATCTCCAACATGGAAGACTTCCGGAAGGAAAGGCAGAAGCCCGAAAAATACAACACAAAGCAATAAATTACGAAAATGGCGGATGGTGTCCTTTATCGGAAATCTTTCATGGGTCCATTACTTCGTTGCGTTGATAAGACAGACGCTCAGTATCTGGTCAGAGAAATCCACGAAGGATTATGCGGGATACATGCAGGACCGCGCATGGTCGTAGCAAAAATAATGAACGCTGGATATTATTGGCCAGGCATGCACATGGATGCAGTTGACCTATTACGAAGGTGCGAGGCATGTCAACGCCATGCGCCAAAAACGCTCCGACCCAAAAATCCGCTAATTCCTGTTACTTCCGCCTGGCCATTCCAACAGTGGGGCATCGACCTTGTCGGACCATTTCCTGACGCGCCAGGTGCAGTAAAATTCATCATTGTTGCAGTGGATTATTTCACAAAATGGGTAGAAGCTAAAGCTTTGGCCTCAACAACAGCAATGGTAATCCGCAAATTTATATGGGAACATATTATTTGCAGATTTGGGTTACCATTGCGCATTATTTCTGATAATGGTACAAACTTTGCGGCGGAAGACCTCTAAAAATGGTTCAAGGAAATGAACATTGAGCACAGCTTCGCCTCCGTCGCGCATCCTCAAGCGAATGGTCAGGTCGAAAGCATAAACAAACAGATTGTCGACGGTATAAAAGCGCGACTTGGCACAGCACGCAGGGGGTGGGTTGACGAGCTTCCCAGCATCCTCTGGGCGCATCGAACAATGCCAAAGACTAGCACCGGAGAAACTCCGTTCAGCTTAGTCTACGGATCAGAAGCCGTCATTCCAGCTGAAATAGGCCTACCCTCGCCGCGCATGTTAGCAATGGAAAAACAGGACAATGAACAAGAACGGAGGATGGATTTGGATCTTCTAGAAGAAAGGCGCGAGAACGTGGCCATAGCAGAAGCAAGGTACAAGTCCAAGTTAGAAAAGTATTACAATGCACGTGTGCGCATCTGCACCTTTGTCCCCGGAGATTTTGTCTTACGCGACAACGAGGCTTCAAACGCTGAAAAACCCGGCAAATTAGCGCCGAGGTGGGAAGGACCCTATGTCATCAACGAAGTCTTAGGCAAAGGAGCATACACCCTAAAAAGGGTCGATGGGACTCTAGTTCCCCGTACCTGGAACGCGCAACAGTTGCGCAGGTGTTACATGTAAGCCACTCCTATAAAGCAAAAAGAATATACAGGCACTGTATTTCTTCATCTCATCTTGTATTACAGGCCTTGCGCTTTTATCAATACACATATTACTCTTAGTAACATTACTGTTCATTACAAATTGCATGAAATTTCTTTGGTTCGCGCGAAAACAACATGGATAACATTGTACACCTCATGAACGGTCTCAAAGCAGGTAAACTGTTGACAAACGTTCACACATGAGCACAATACCATTCCTAATTCGCCTCACCTATTCAAAAGTAATTACACACATGCAAAATATTGTAATTCACACACACACGAATCATAGCAAGCAATCTCCAAAAGAGTATATCATCATATACATTATCAAAAAGTGTAACATAAACACTTAATAAGATCATTACAATGATCTTCAAAAAATATATATAATCCTGTCTAGCAACCCAAAAGATTACAAAAAGTGTTAACAAAAACAGGGGTAAACCCTAAGCTTGAACATCTAGTCAGCACCAGAACCATCATCAACAGTAGACGTCTGCCTATTCCGGCGAACTTTCCGACGCCGGTACACCAAACGACACCCCCCTCTCTGAAGCATCGGAAACTGAATCATTAATCCGTCAACATCCAAAACAGTAGCAACACAAGCAGAAACACTAGTACGGCAAGGAATTTTGCACTCAGAATCAGCAATTACAGGAGAAACAGGCTCGATCAGCTTCTTCACCGGAACAATAATGGGAGGCGGTGAACGAGACAGAAGAACAAGACCTTCAGCAGCATCGTATATCCTAAGAGCATCTAGCAGGAGACGAGTGTGGTAAGAACGCTTCATCTTCCTTAACAAAACTCAATTAAAGTCAAGTGTTTCAAATATACACATATAAAAAGAACTCAGCAACTCGAAAGAAGAGAAATCCATCATTAATTGTCAGAACTGTCACATCCAAACGGCGCTACAGGAACCTGGGTCTCTTCTTCATTAATGAAGCCTGACAAAGCGCCATTACAAATCTCGAGAACAATGAGGAAAAATACTCATTCTCACTGACAGGTGACGTCATTACTGAACAGAGCATGATTACAAATCACATTTTTCTTTTCAAAAAAAAAAAAAAAAAAACAAACCCAACACAGAAAATCGTCATTCAAATCTTCTCATAGAAGTTCTTTCATTTTTTAGCGCCCAAAAAGACATCTCTCTCCTAAGTCCAGTGCTCCACTTATCTGCATAAGTACAACACTAGACTGGGGGGACTTGAAGGGGTAAGGTCCCAAAAACCTCACAGAAAGGATATAGGACCATACCACCAAACCGACCTTTCAACCCTTTTGACCTTGCGCGGCCGCGCATCGGTCTCGCAAAGGGAAAGAAAAAACTAACGAGCAATAGTCGCGCGCCCAAAGGGAAAACTGAACCCTTGCGCCACCTTCCATTTAACAAGGGTCAGAACCCTGAAACCAAAATGTCCACCCAAATATCCAGACTTGGATATTATTTTACTTAGGACTTATCCAGCCGTGTGCACACTGTAAAGTGTCACACCAGATTACAGCAGTAATCTTCTAGAAGAAATACCATTGTGCATCACCCAGACGGTTGTAACCGTCTGGACACGTGTCACCATCACAAGCACTCCTGAAATCACAACGATAGCATGTAAGTGAAGAATGATCTCCACTTAAATCACCCTCCACGTGGCAATTCCCTGGCCATAAGATCAAATCACGATCCGTGTGCACCCACATCGGATCGAAGTAACTTAACAAGAATTAAGAGACTTAACGGAAGGGAAAATAACCGCTACGGTGTTAGCATCTTCCGTTATCTTTTCAATAACAGATTTTCCCTCCCAAAACTCCCGGTTATAAATAGGAGAATGCTTCAGGTAAGAATTCAGGTCCAATTTCACTACTCAAATACCTTATTCTTCTCCATACAAATACTTATTCTCACACCGGAGTCGGGTCAAGGAGAGAACCCCTTTTCTCCCCTTGACGAGGCTAACGGTGCTCTGTTTTGCAGTGTAGCCGGAGAAGAAGTTCGATCACCACCGAACCAATTGGGAAGGAACTAACCTTTTATGCGGATTCACACCCCCTGGTCTAACTGATTCCGATCTGTTGAACCAGTGTTTCTTCACATACCAAGCTCCAAATTGCCGACCTATTCACAAAAGCCTTAGGAGCTCACCAGTTCCGGTTATTACTTGACAAGTTGGGCGTTCAAAACATCCACGCTCCAACTTGAGGGGGAGTAATGAGATCCACCAATTTCTCCTCTATTTTTATCATTGTATTATATTCCTTTTTATTATAGGCTAAATTATAGGCCAAATTAGGAGAGTGGATATCTCCCTTTTTTCTGTTGTATTTCGTGGCTTTATATATAGCCTTTGTACCTTTGTAAAACATGTACACAGAATAAGAAGCTTCTGATTACCAACTTTTTCAGTATATCTCGATCTCCAGATGATTAAAATAATATCATTACTTTGTAACGGTGGAGATACAATTGGAAGTTTATTTGACTAGGAAGGCTAGGGAGTGATCTTGACCATCCATTAAGTTAATCAAGGGCTAAGATTAAATCAGGGAAATTAAAAGGAAGAAAAGAGGCACGTGAGTTTGTTCAAGGGCATTCTAGTCAATCCAAGCCACTAGTTTCTCTCTCCTCCAATTCCCCCCCCCCTCTCATTTTTTAAACGTTAATAACTCTTTCATACGACATTATTTTTTTATAAAAATTGCACCAAAAAACGAGCGTTTTTTATCTTTAAAACGAGTATACTATTGCTATATTTAAAAAAAAATTTAAAACCCAGTTGCGTAAAACGCAATAGAAAAACCACCAGTAACGTAAAACGCAATGAAAAAAAAACCTAAAAATGACATTTTTCTAAAACGCAATGCACCAAAAACACAAAGAAATGACTTATTTGTAAAACGCAATGGCCAGAAAACACATAAAAATGTGTTTTACCTAAAACGCAATACACCAAAAAACACAAAGAAATGTCTTATTTGTAAAACGCAATGGCCAGAAAACACTTAAAATGTCTGTTTTCTAAAACGCAATGGACTGAAAACACATAAAAAAGTATTTTACCTAAAACGCAATGCACCAAAAACACAAAGAAATATCTTATTTGTAAAACGCAATGGCCAGAAAACACTTAAAAATGACTCATTCTAAAACGCAATGGACTGAAAACACCTAAAAAATGTGTTTTACCTAAAACGCAATAACTAAAAACACTTAAAAATGTGTTTTTTTCTAAAACGCAATAGCAAGAAACCACATATAACTCTCTTATTTCTAAAACGCAGTAGACACATAAAACTGTCTGTCACTGTGAACTGTCTGAATTGTCTACGAATTATTGTCTTCGAAATGAGCCAATTTCTGGAAAATTAATTTTTCTGATGCATTTTTAGTACAGCAAGGGGCTCTGCCCCTTGGACCCCGCTACCAGGGGCTGCCGCCCCCGGACCCCCGCCAAGATCGTAAAACGCAATGTCTAAATAAAAAACCCAGATCGTGAAAATGAAATTAAAGAATTTCTTACATGGATCGAAGCCGATTTCTTCATTAATTGACGAAATTTGAATGATAGAAACACTTATCAACGCTCGAATCGAACGAATCGAGTGATTATCTCCAAAATCACCGGAAAAAACGAGATTTTTTTATGAAATTAAACTGGGTTTTCTTCAAAAAAAAAGCTGAAGAACACGTTGATCGGGGTTTGAATCATTGATTGGTGATGAAAATCGCACTATAATGTAGTTATTATTGAGATAGAAAGTGAATAAATGGTTGAAGATGGTGGGTTTTGAAGTTACTGGGTTTTGAAAAAGGAAGAAGAAGGAGTTGGATTGACTAAAATACCCTTTTTCTTTATTTTAAATGTTGCCACATGTCATAATCCTATGGTTTCCTATCCTTCCTAGCCAAAATTAACTTCCTATTTGATCTTTTCCATACTTTGTAATACACAAAGGAAGGTTTAGTGAAAAAAAAATTATGTGTTTGTGATAAGTTAATGGACAATTGATCTGATGTGCATTGCTGATGGATTTTTAATAAGATTAGATTGTAAGCTTTTTAGAGAGAGAGAAAGAGTGGAGATGAGAGAGGGGGTATATTTTTATTTCTTTTTATAATAAGTTATTAAAGACTATAAATATTAAGTAAAAGACTAAATTGCCCTTAATTGTATAGGCTTAACTGAAAGTTTTAATTTGGTTAGTGCTAAAGGACGAAAGGTGTAATGAGTTTTCCAAATAAAGGATTGTGACTGTAATTATTAAAGTTAAAGGGTATCCATTGCAATCCGATACAAACATAAAGGACGAAAAGTGTGATTTACCCTATAAAAAATAACTAAACTATATGTATAATAATAATTATAATCAATATAAACTAATTAATAAATACTAAACGAGTCGAGCCCGAGCCGAGCTCGAGCTTGAAAAATTACCTTCGAGCCGAGCTCGAGCATTAGAAATAAAGCTCGAATCGAGCCAAGCTCGAGCTCGAGCCTAGTCATGATTCATTTGCACCCCTAGTTATGATTCATTTGTGGGATGAGAAATGAAGATTGGTCCTCATGTGTTTGGTCATCGGGCATATTCTATTTAATGTGTTTAAATTCTTTACGTATTTTTAGTTTAACCGTGTTTCATATTCATTGACTTTTATATATTAGTTCCAGACTTCCATTTTATCGTTATAATTGTAAGGTGGTGTTTGTTTTTTGGGCAAAAGCTCTTCAGAGCACTTATGTCTACGTCGCGCAGACGCGCGTAGATCTTTGGGTCCTGCGGCTTGTTTGCTTTATTGAAGAGCTTCTCACTAAAAACATTTTCCCCACCTCTTCCCCACGCAGACATCAACCCAAGTCTTCAAACCTCTTCTCCCTCTTCTCCCTCTTCTACCTCCGGCCGACACCACCTCCTCTGCCACCACCTCCACCTCCGACACCACATCCTCCGCCGCCCACCTCCACTTCGCCACCACCTCCACCTCCGACACCCATCTCCTCTGACACACCACCTCCTCCGACACCCATCTCCTCCACCTCCACCCCCACTCTGAACTGACCTGAACCATTTCCCTCCACCTCCGGCGCTGTAATCGTCGAGTGTCGCCACCGCCTTGCCACCTTCGTATTGCAACATATGGACAAGGCAAAATAGCCATTTCTTTGTTTTGTTGCATTTTGCATCTTTTGATCAAAATTTACTATGTAGATAACAAAAGTTTAATTTTAAACCCGTAGTCAACATTATCAGGTCCGTCTCTGAGAATGTTAAAAAAAATTGAGATAAAAAACGGGCCCTACCCACTTGTCGATTTTTATATGATCAAAAGCATTAAAGAACAAAGAAGCTAGGAAGAAAGTATGTTAAAATATTCTATTATGTTAAATTAATATGCAAAAGTTCATCGGTCTATTCGCTTGTTGATTTTAAATAAAAAC
The DNA here is from genome assembly GCF_002127325.2 of Helianthus annuus. Lineage (NCBI taxonomy): Eukaryota > Viridiplantae > Streptophyta > Magnoliopsida > Asterales > Asteraceae > Helianthus > Helianthus annuus. The sequence goes on from NC_035445.2 coordinate 156,477,345, forward strand.
TTACATGAATATTTAAAGAAGAAAAATCATGTTGCGAAGGTATGATTGAAAGCGTTGAGCAACTAATAAGTTAATATAAAAATAATCATAAAAAAGAGAGATAAAGAAATTAAAATTTTAAAAGTGAAAAAGAAAGATGTAAGAAGAAGGATGAGTATAACAATAATGATTAATTATACAAATTAAAATAAAATGGAAAAAAGTGTATTCATTTTGGATATTAACATTTGCGTATATAATGTATATATGTGTGGGCGTTCGAAAGGCAAAAGTGAAAGTGCACTAATTTTAACGTTATTTTACTAATTACGTGAAAAAAACGTTAAAAGAGACGGATGGTTAATCATGCATCATGTGGTGGCGTTGATAGTCGAAAGACAAAGGGGTATATTGTAACACCCTTGTTACTAATTAACGATTTTGTATGCAATTACCAACGATTAGATGTGTAGTTAAGACTACACATGCTATAAAATACGGGTTTATTAAAACCTTTACAAATCGTAAGTTATTCTACATAACGTGATCGGGTTCGTCGTTAAAATTTACAACGAGGCAATGTGCGGAAGCATGAGTCTTTATCGTGTTCGGTTCTTCATTTAGCTTGATCGTCTTCCGGCATCCAAGGTGTACCTACATTTCATAAACATGAAATGCCTTAGTCATACAGGGTTTAAAATGTGTCTAAACGAGTCCGAGAACAATTGATAACAAAACAAAAAATTTCAACCTGACCTCCACCGTAAATTACGGTGGCACCGTAATTTACGGTGGCCACTGGTTTTACATGCCCCTACCGTAAACCAGTAGGGGACCACCGTAAGGCTTTTCATCTCCACCGTAAATTACGGTGGCACCGTAATTTACGGTGGACCCTGCATCCAGTTTTCCATTTTTTTTTGCCGTAATCTGACACGAAATCTTCCGTATCTTTCAAACCGCTTGTCCGTTTGGCCTACCGTTTCTTCCTACGTGTTTGTAATTTGATTCTCCATCATTTGGAGTTAAAATCCGACATTCGGCTTAACAAAAATTTAAGAATTCTAAGTCTTCGGCTTATTACCCTTTACACTAAATTTGACTCGGTTATGCATTTTATCAAACAAACGTATTTATTTGATTCCTATATTCCATACACTTCATCAAATAATTGTGATATACCATATTAGGTTCTAATCATAGGTTTATTCACAAATTAAACCCGTTTTCACTAGTATGCTTATTTTGACCCGTTAAGGACATTTTAAGCACTTTTAAGCTCAATTTCGCTTTCATTCTAATCTAGGGTTGTAACCTACATCTCTTATCTAGTACTTTTCCATCACAACTAAATGTGTGTTGGATTTAAAGTAGATATCTATGTGTTCCGAATTTATACCTCTTGAAATATCATTTTACGGCAAAGACTCATATGGAGTCTTTTGGCCCAAGAATTACATCTTTCACTACCCGTACTAGTTCTAAACTTTTGTCTAATCATAAGACTCCTTTCCAAACAACCTCTAAGAGTTGTTTGTTCAATTTAGCCTACAAGGGCGTTTTGGTCGATTTTGGTCCTTCTTTTACAGTGAAGGGCTATCACCAATTATTCGACCAAATTAGCACTTTTACATACATCATAAATAAGCGTACCTGGCGCGGATCAACAAATAGACCCGATTTTAATACCTTGCTTTATATTCGCTAATTAAGAACGATGCGAATATCCATTGGATATCTATTCCTGTAAGCAGATGACTCGACAAAAGAATCATTAGTCTATATAGTCAAAAGGTGTTGTCTACACCTTTTGACCCGTTTGGTCGAATTGACCATTTATCTTTGCGAAATGATATTTATTATCATCTCCTCTACATGACTCTTCCCATTTAACTCCGTACGGAAATTTTAAATATAAACCGTGTATTTCTTTCGACATAACATGACCAATTTATCGATTTACTTCTTTTTAACCATTATTATGGTTTCTATCATCTTTGATTTTCTTGTTCCGTTCGACTACACGACGGAACATCATATTTCAATTGTTTAGATATCTCATTCATAATTTATATGATAGGAAAACATTCCACAATTTAAGACTAGTGTAAGCTATACTTACCTTGCATCCACGCCACGCTTTTCTTTCCGTACTTGCTCCGTTTGACCCGTTCCTTCTTCCAAGCTTTCACCTAGCTTGTTACGCGTCAAACTATTGTCAAACATTTACAAGGCGGTTAAATTAGTCGTTAACAATCATAACTATTCCACCTCACTTATTTTCTATGCCGAAGCTACTATTCGACTTCATGATCAGTTAACTTGACTTATCTAAAGTTAACTACTTTCAATCACATGTTTACTATATTAAGTTCTAAATCAACATAGTGTTCAGAACTCTCATCACTTCATATCACGCGTAATTGCCATATCATTCAAATATGCGTTTTCACTCTAAAATTCGATACTTTAGTTCTCATTTAGGCATTTTATCAAACACCTAATGTGCATAATTTCACATATTTACTAACTAGTTCAAAACTAATTATTTTCACCAAGATTTACACCAAAATCAAAATCTCTATGTTTAGTGTTCATGAACTACATCAAGAACTTATTTCATAACAATCAATATTCATCAAATTAACACTCTAATCCGAGTGTTCTTCATATTGTCAATAAACCCATTTGACACACATGTAGGTAATCACCAAATCATTCAAGTCATAGTATCATATGCATGATTTTCACTTAGGGTTTCGTTCCTAAGCAAGTATTCATCATTAATCTAGCCATAGCTTCTCTAATTCATGCCTAATTCGCGATTAGGATGATTATCAAATTTTTACAACTTCACGAATGTTAGAAATTCAACATACCTCACGATCCCCATGACTTGGTGATCGTTTCTACGCGTTCATGCATTGATTTGGATCTTGATTCGAGCTTCAATTTGGTGAATTTGTTGATTCTAGGGTTAGCTCCCATGGAGCTTGTCTCCTGCTCCATCTCACGCACGCACACACACACACTCTTGTGTGTGTGTTGTGTTTTATTTTTAAGTTTATAATTCCATTTTCAAGTTACCCGGCTTTGGTCCCTCGTGTTTGGTTAGTTATTAATTAGGTTACAACCTAATTATTTTCTATAATATTCCCACTTATTAACTAGGTTTAATATTCCTAGTTAACTTAGCGGGTTCGGGAATATTTGTGACTAAGTTTATTTTAGGTCCCGTTGACTCGGGCCTTTTATACATTTTATTCCTTAAAAGCTTTTATTCACTTTTTTATTTATTATTAGGATTAATTATTTAAATCCTAATATTTACCGGGTGAATTTTTACCACTAAAGGTATTTTACCCGTCTTTACTATTAACGTGGTTTGATTACCAAAGTCGTTTTCGGGATGTTACATATATGAACTAATCAGTCTTTGTCTCAATTGCTGAGTGTTATGTGCACTACTATCGAGCCGAGGGTCTCACTGGAAGCAGGATCTCTATTCCTACGAGTTAGGGGTAAGACAGTCTACATGTTACCCTCCTCAGACCCTACCTTAGCTTTCCTATTGGTGGGATTTACTAAGTATATTCCCATATAAAAATAAATGAGGATTTATGATTAAAGTAATTATGAAATTCGATTTTAATATTTCGCAGAGAAATTTACAAAATATGTAGAAGAACTAGTCTTATGCATGCCCGCGTTGCGGGACGTTAGGTTGAATATTCCTCAAGCAATTAAAAACATACTACCACAGTTTTGCTATAAAAAAAAAGCTAAAACGATAGAAAAACTGTAATTTTGAGCTGAGTGCAAAACTGAATTTATCAAGACCAATGAACGAGTGCAAAACTGCCTGACACGAATAAAAATTACATCAAGTCAACCAATGAAAATAAAAAACTTCCATAGGCTAAAAAACTAAAACGATGGCAAGATTGTAATTTTGAACTGAGGGCAAAAGCCTCTCTTCTGCCAACGATATTTTTCGAATCAAATTGGAACAAGTGAATCCACATTTGCCTACCGAATTTCCAAGGTGTTTTCGATAGTTAACATGTCGAGTCTTCACCTTCTTTCCTATCATGAATACGCCCGTTGGATCACTGCTTAGCCACTTCAATATACCTTGTCTGAGATCTTCTCTACTCACCTTTCTCTTATTCCCACTCGAGCCATCGTCCCCAACTTTGTTAGTTGGAGTAATCAAAAGATGTTGTGGTTCAAAAAAACCTCGACTACATCAGTCTCTAGATCTTCAATAGGTGCTAAGTCTTCATGTATGTTTAAACAGATAACTTCAAGTTCGGGAAGACTTTCAACCACTTCTTCATCTTCATCAACTAAGACAGGTCTTTCTGGCATTTCTTCAACAAATACAGGAATGGATGCGCTATTATCCTTCACTGCCTTCAATGTTGCAATTTGTTCGTCTATTCGATTCGATCGTTGGAGGTGGGTGGAGGTGAGATGGTGGTAGTGCTTAAGCCAGGGGGTGTGGTATAAAGTCCCCGCCACATAAGCGCCGTTAACGCCCTATAGCGCCCCATAGCCACCCCCTGGGCGCCAAAGGGGAAAGGGGGAAAGAATGCGGGGCTCGCTCTTTTCAGCCAATCAAATCTCTTCTTTTTATTATTTTTTTTTGTATTTTGTTTAATATGGGACTTTAAAGGGGCTTTAAACTATTGCACGCAAGTTAAAGGAAGGGGCTTTAAATCCCCCTATGTGACGTGATGTTGAGATGGTGTGAGAAAACCCCTAAGAGCTTTATACCACACCATGTAGCCTTATAATGGTGGTGATGGTTTAGGGTAGAAAAAAATTGGTGGTACCGTAGAAAATATATTGTTTTATTTTTTATTTTCTTAACAAGTAAGGGTATTATAATCATTTAACACATACTTAACTAAGATATTTAATATAGGTTTGTGATAAGAATCACCCGAGTACAAAAATTATAACAACCGAAATCAAGTGTGTAATTATTGAATGAATGCAGCCATATCTACGATATTTGTAAACCACAAGAACCAAACAGTCATTTAACTCTTTAGCTTATGAGCTATAACTTTATAAAATCCATAACAACTACGAGTGTAATTAATCAAACGAAATTATGAACTTAGAGTAGGGATGGCAATGGGTCGGGTTTGGGACGGGTTTAGGTAATCCCAAACCCGGTTAGATAAGCTTATCCTAAACCCGTCTCAAAACCCGTTGGGTTTCTAGCGGGTAAATACCCATCGGGTATCGGGTATACCCGCGGGTTTCGGGTAAACCCGTTAATTTAATAGGATTACTCGTTGGGTATACTAATCTCAAAACGCATCGGGTATTTATCGGGTAACTACTAACCGGTTACATTTTCTTTGTCATTAGAAAAATATATATCAAATAACTACAATGTATATGGAGTAGAATACCTATATGTGTAAAAATAGATATATCATATATATACATATTTAATAATATAATATAAAATAAATTATATTGGGTATACAATCGGGTAAACTGGTACACTTTATCGATTAATTGGATCGGGTAAACGGGTATATCACTCAATCCCAAACCCGCGAAAAAAATAAAAGCTATTCCCAAACCCGATTAACCGACCGAAACCCATCCCAAATGTGTCGGGTTTCGGGTTTACCCAACGGGTTCGGGTTTGATTGTTATCCCTAAGACTATGTGGTATGGGGCTTGGGTTGGGGGGTGGCCCTTGGGGCTTGGGTTTCAAGTCGGGCGTGGGGCGGTCTTGACAAGCTGACATGGCGGGCTCTCAATGGACAAACCATACTAGCCGTTGGCCAACGGCTATGTTAAAAAAATTTAATATTTCACTCTAAAACTCACATTTTTCTTCTAATTTTACCACATTCAACCACATCTTCTATAATCATCTTCAATTCTTCTTCTACAAGACGAAAAAATGCATCCTCATAACCGTGCTTATGACCCGAACAACTCGTATGCATTCCAAGAAAATAATCAAGATCTAGTACGGCATCGCTTTCAGCTGGGAGTTCGGGCTCGCGTAGGGAATATACAGCGATCAGTTGGATGACATTGTATGCAAGTTACATACATTCAACGTCTTCCAACAACAAAAGGTCGAACAACGAAAGGGCAAAGAAGCTAGAGATACCGCTAGAGATGCACTGAAACAAAGATGAGATGATTTGAAATTTGTATTCCAGCCGATTGATCACCTAGAGGGTGATGAGTTGCAACTAGTCGTGAAGATAGGAATTTTTTATGTAATTTTCTTTATTTAAAAATATTAAAAAAATTAAATTTGTTGTTTTAAAAAATATTCAAATAGCCCAGCGGGTCAGCCCAGCGAAGTCCACCAAACCTACGCCCCAAACCCCAGTCCCACCATATCGTGTTGAATGTGGGTCAGCCCATGTCTGCCCCTCCCCAAGCCACGTGTCAACTCATGCCTTAACCCAAACCCAACTCAACTCAAGCCCCACCGTACCTTTAACTTAGAGGCGTACTTCCTCGCATTTCTTACCCAACCACACCGGTGTGAGTGTGAGGGTTGGTTAGGTCACAGGAGTAGAAGAATACCGATCAATTTCCTTCTCCATTGGAGGAGGCTGCGACAATGATTATGATTCGCACCAATTCTCATCTTCATCACGCTTTCTTCAAACTCACAGGTATTCTCATCACCGATTCTTTAACAACCCCTCTTTCGTCTTCCAGATTAGGTTTAGAATTCACTCCTCACTCCACTTCTTTACCTTCTCTTCTTCACTCCACTTCCTTTTCAGATCGTCCCCTGTCTAGGTATCAAAAACTTACCAGCTTGGATGATGCCTTTAACCTGTTCGATGAAATGATCCAGAGAAAACCCCTCCCATCTGTTATCAAGTTTAATCAGTTGTTGAGTGCTCTTACCAAATTGAACCATTTTTCTTCTTGCCTCCACCTTTTTAAACAAATGTGCGTCGTTGGAGTTCCTGTTGATGCCTACTCTATGAATATTGCCATCAAGTGTTGTTGTCAGATGTCTCGCACCAACGGCGGCTTTGCACTCCTAGCTTCTTGCTTCAGGCGAGCTGTTGTACCCGATGTCTTCACATTTAATACACTCTTAGATGGACTCATTCGTGAAGATAGGATTCTTGAGGCTGAGAGACTCTTCAAGAAGCTCATCAAACAGAATCTATGTGAACCCGATGTAGTTACGTATAACACGATGATTAAAGGGCTTTGCAAGTTTGGCAACAATGATATTGCCATTGGTTTGCTTAGGCTCATGGATGAAAGAGGCTGTAAGCCTGATATTTATGCATATAATACCATCATTGATGGTCTTTGCAAGGACAAAATGATGGATGATGCTTTCAAGCTTTTCAAAGAAATGGTATTTCACAAAGCCATTCAACCAAATGTCATCACATACACCTCTCTGATTCATGGCCTTTGTAACTTATGTCGTTGGGACGAAGTCGCTAAGCTTCTAAAAGAAATGGAGAAGGATGTAAGGATCTCTCCTGATATTCAAACCTTTAGCATATTAGTTGATGCATTTTGCAAGGAAGGTAGGGTGGATGAAGCGGAGGCTGTTATAGACATCATGGTTGAGAGAGGTGTGGTTCCTAACATAGTCACATACAATTCACTTATAGACGGTTACTGTCTACGAGGTGAAATGACCAAAGCAAGGTCGATTTTTGATTCACTTACTTCTAAAGGTCTCATCCCTGATGTGTTAACTTATAGCAGTTTACTGAATGGGTATTGCAAGAGTTTGAAAATAGAAGAGGCCATGCATTTGTTTCATGAGATAACAAGAAAAGGTTTGAAACCTGATATAGTCAGTTACAGCACCATGTTACAGGGATTGTTTAGGGTCGGACGTTGTGGAGATGCACGAAAGCTCTTTGATGAGATGCGAGCAGCAGGCCAGATTCCAAATGAATACACTTATGGAGTAATTTTAGATGGCCTTTGCAACAACCATAAAGTAGAAGAGGCGCTCTCTTTGTTTCATTTGGTGGGTGATAGCAAGCTAAATTCTCATATTGTGGTGTACAATATTCTTATTGAAGGTGCAAGCAAATGTGGGAAGCTTGATACTGCGAAGACTCTTTTCCATTACATAACTTTAAAAGGTTTGCAACCTAATGTGCGAACATTTAACATAATGATTAGTGGCCTCTGTAGAGAAGGTCAGCTAAAGGAAGCAGAGGGCATGTTTCTTAAAATGGATGAGAGTGGCTTTCCACCAGATACTGTTACTTACAATGTTCTTCTCCAAGGATATCTTAGGAACAAGCACTTTGATGATGTAGAGATGCTTTTACATGAAATGGATGGAAGGAGTTACTCACTTGATGCTTCGAGTTTATCTTTGTTGATAGATCAAATTGCAGCTGGTTCACTAGATCGACGTATGATTGAGTTGATAGGTAGGCTTGTGCCAAAAGAAATGATGAACACTCCTGCCTAGATCTGTTGGTAAGTTGTTCACCTATCACAATTTCCGACTTGTCATTTATCAGATCTGTTGACTATCTCTTCTTAGGAGATTCTGTTGATCCAGGTCAACACATTTTAGAAACCATCATTCTTCTGTTCGCTCCAAAGGTATCACTCGCGTCTGTGACTGTTATAGAAAGTTGCTTTTAGTTTTGCAAGAATCATGATTCACCATGTATCTTGCAAGTGTTTGACTTTTCAAGGTTGACTATCCACAAAACAACTGTTTGACTTTTGAAGGTTGACTATCCACAATACGTGGGAATCTTGAGGGGATGGTAATGCCATGTTATTTATCTTGCTTATGCAAATTTAAATCAAAGGTTGTTCATTTTGGGTACAGGGTAAAATGGGAATTTTACATGGGTCAAAACAGGGTCGAAGTGGTTGGAAAACTTTATGTTCAATATTATCATCTTTTTTGCTTTTTAAAATATTTGTACGTCTATTATTCTTTTAATGAGTTCAAAACCTTGACATATATGTATTTCACTGATACTAGAAGTAACATTTCATTGACTTTATATGTTGCTTCCAGTTTTATATCAAAGGGGATATCGTAGCTTTGATCGCAAGCGTCTTTTAGTTTAATCAGCCGTGTATTATATTTCAACTTGAGATTACAAACATTTTTGGGCTACTAGTGTAGGCTGTAGCATTGCTTTTGCTGATCAGCCCTAAAGTCGTGCCTCGGTGAATCTGTCCACAGAAACAGAATCACCATATTTGCAGTGTTTTAGTAATTTCTAGTAGAAATAGTAAGAGTAGGATCAGATGGCAAATGACCGTCTGGAGTTTTGTCCACAACCTGCCTTAGTTTGCCATTATCTAACTTAAGATTTTGTTAGGTTCAGAAGCAAGTCTTTGGTTGGTTACGTAAGATAATTTTATAACTCACTGCTCACAGGTGAATGAACACTTATGATTTAGATAACATTGAATGATTTTCTCTTTTCTATAAATTAACTAGTTTTTGTCCCGCCTGCGTTGCGGGGCAGTAAGCCGAATACTTCTCTCTCATAACATCTATGTCTGTGTTTCGTTACTTGTACATACTACTTATAACACGATCTCAAAAAAATACATTTAGTCAACCAATTAAAATAAAACACCACCATTCTTTTGCTAAAAAAAACTAAAACGATGGAAAAACTATAATTTTAAACTGGAGAAATTGTAACTTTTCAATACAAATGAGCATGTGTCAAGCAGTCGCATGACACCAATAAAAATTACACCGAGTCAACAAATTAAAACAAAACAGTACCATAGTTTTGTAAATAAATTAAAAAAACTAAAATAATGGCATAACTGTAATTTTACACTGGGGCAAAATCGTAATTTGACTGAGATAACAAACAAAAACGATGGTAAAACTGTAAATTTGAACTCAGTGCAAAATTGTAATTTAGCTGGGAGGGAAAAAAACAAAACTAATGACAAAACTGTAAATTTAAGCAGGATAAAACCGTAATTTAGCTGGACCAATAGTGAAGTGTCAGCTGCCTGACACTATTCCCCTTCATGTAAAATGTATAGTATTAGTTATTGCCCCACCCGCATTGCGGGGCACTAAGCCGAATATTTCTATCTCATAACATGTATGTCTGTGTTTCGGTTACATATACCTACTACTCATAGCACGTTCTCAAAAAAAAAATTACATCGAGTCAATCAATTAAAAACACTGAGATACTTTTGCAAAAGAAAAAAAAAAGAAACTAAAACGATGGAAAGAATAAAATTTTAAATTGTGCCAAAATTGTAATTGAGCAGGACAAATGAGTGTTTGCCAAGCAGCCTCCTAGCACTACCAATTAAAACAAAATAATACTATAGTTTTGTCAAAAAAAAAAAAAAAAGAACTAAAACGATCGCATGACTAACTTTTCACCGGGGGAAATCGTAATTTGACACGGGAAAAAAAGGGGAAATGGATTGTATCACCTCCAACTAATCAAAATTGGCCGTTGACACCCCCAACTTTCACTTTGGCTCCCACCACCTCCATCTGAACACTTGGGTTGCTGTGTCACCCCATCTTTAACTAGACACTAACTAGGTTAGTTTTTTTTTGCTGACGTGGGTAATTTATTCTATGTTGCATGTTGATGTGGATCTGACACATATTTTATAAATAACAAAAAAATAAAGGACTATATAAATAAAATACCCCCACCATCAGCTTCATCTTCATCCATCTTCAATCACAAAACCCTAACCTCCACCACCACCCACCTGCAACCACCGCCCAAACCCACCCCTGCCACCGGCCACCATTGATCCTATTCTCCCTTATCATCCCCAAATTCATCCGCCACACCCTAGATCCCACAAAACTCAGCTGGTTGCATACACAATCACTCATAAATCCATATAATAAACCTCCGTGTCTGATGGCCTTTGCTTCCAAGAAACACCAATCGTAAATCTGACGCTTAGGAGCTCGTATTTATTATTTGTTCCCTCAATTATATATATTATATATAAAATATATACATACATTGTATCATCACATAGCTGGAATATTAATGGATCCACCAATAATCAACGAGACATTGTTCTCAGCTGCCAATCCTTCTTTTTACTGTTAACCTGAGATTCGGCCCTTTTCATCCATCCATGGCGGTGTTCCATGGCCAGCTCAAGAAAGAGGCAGGCTAGAAAGCATACGATCTGAGACTCTTACCTAAAGCCAGTAGGGTGGAATGAGGGTTTAGGGATCAAAGTTAACAACTTTGTTAGTGGGTTTGGGGAAAATGAGGGATCTTCTGTGACAGATCAGAGTGGTTGTCGTAGGAAACAAAGGGATGCTAATTCTGAAGACGAATCTTCAAAGATTGTGTCTACTAGTAGCAACAATGATTTGGTAGGGGTTTTCGGTGCTGAGCGATGGTGATTGTGATAGTCGGTGGTGCTCACGATGGTGTGGTGGTGGTTCCGATGACGACGACGAAAGTCGCGTTGAACGGAACAACGATGGTGATGTTCTTAGGACTTCCATCACATTGACGAAGTGATTCCGGTGGTTCAAACATGATTTCCAGTGACAAGGTAAACCCAACGATTTTTCGATTTTTTAAACTGCGATTGGCTGCTGGGTGGGGTGGATAGCAGCGAAGGATGGTTGTGGGGTGGATGGTAGGATGGTGGGGTGGGTGGTGGTGTTAAGAGAGAGAGACCGAAAATTATAAATTGGTTTTTGTATGTAACATTATACATATATAAATATATTTTTTTGTTATTTATAAATATGTTCCAGATCCACATCAGCATGCCACATAGGATAAATTAGCCACGTCAGCAAAAACAACTAACCTAGTTAGTGTCTAGTTAACGACGGGTGACACAGCAACCCAAGTGTCCAGTTGGGGGTGATGGGAGTCAAAGTGAAAGTTGGGGGTGACAACGGCCAATTTTGATTAGTTGGGGGTGTTACAATCCATTTCCCCGAAAAAAAAAAAAAAAACGATGTGAAACTGTAAATTTAAACCGGGGATTATCCGCATGGCTGGCCCTAAGGGTAGGCGGGGAGGACCACCGGCCAGGGCCCGATACTTTGAAGGGCACGTTATTTTAAAAAAACTGATATGTAAATGTAAAAATAAATAAACTAATAGGGTATTATACTCTTGTACAATTAGTAACTTAGGATGCCAAGGCATACACCCTTGGCATTATAGCCTAGTGGTATCTTGGGGGTGGGATAAGGCTTATGACCATTAGGTCATGGGTTTGATTCCCCCCAAATGGGGTTTTTCCAGATTTATTGGGTTTCCTCCTGAATTGGTGTATAGGCATTGTTGCCTAGTGGAGATGGATATGATCGGGTGGTTCTGTTGGTGGCACGAGTGGTCCGTCAGTGATCCAAATTTGCCGTTCAAAAAAAAAGGATGCCAAGTGTCACGCCCCGCTAAAATTCAGCCCATAGATTCAGCATTCTAGAACCTTCTGGGGCCATCTACATGCTTCAAGTTCCGCCTGGAAGATTCCGGAACAACCCGTATTATTCCAGCAACATGGAGACACTAAGAAGCACAAAATATCAGCCAAGAAGGGCCTAGAATCCTCTAGAAAGGGCTGGTTACATCATCCATAAAAATCTGCCATGGAAGGATCTAGAATCCAGGATAATATCATGATATTTAGTAGGAAATATCTTAGATATTTAAGCATGATATTTTGTAAAGAGTATTCTAGATTAAGAATACTCTAGATAGTCTTGAAACTACTATAAATAGGGATCATGGGAGCTCATTTGAAGCATCCCTAGCAATTTGTAAACTTCATACACTTGTAAACTCTCTTTGTCTAATACAAAGTTGTTCCCTTGTATACTTGTGTTCAAGTATTACAAGCAACCCACTTGCGATCCAACGTTCCCCTTAGCAGCTTTTATAATCAAAACCCAACGACACCAAGTCGGCAAGGCTTACTTAGACCGTGATCTAAGGCCGCACGCGAGTTGAAAGACTAACTCCGTGACAAGTGGTATCAGAGCAACGTTTCGATCCAGCCAAAATGGCTGATGATAAGACTCAACTTACAACCACGGCTACTGGAGAAGAGACCCGTGGGCGCGATGACACTCGCAAAGGAGGAAGAAGGAATCGAGACATGTCTAAGGACTTGGTCGCAAGCTTAGACAAACATGTGGAAGACGTGGAGACATCGATAGCTGAATTCAAGTCACACGTTGAAGAATTCAAGGCTGAAGTCAACATCTTCCAAACAAACACTAACGAGTCGCTGGAACAAGTAGGTAGCGAGCTCGGCGAGTTAAGAGATGACATCAAACTTGCTATGCAGGTCATGCAAGCTGAGTTAAAAGAGATGTTTATGAAGGAGCTGGGGCAAGTACAAAGCAATATAGAGAGCAAGTTTGCTGAAAAATTCAATGAGTTGCAAATGGAGCTAAACATTTGCAAACAAGCACTAGCAAACCGAGGCGACACTATCATTTCTTCAAAGTCTGAAGTCCCAAAGCCATCTCCATTTGTTGGAAAACGGGAGGCGCGAGCCGTTGACGACTTCATCTGGGAGATCGAGCAGTACTTTGAAGCTATAGACATCGTTGACGATGGCAAGAAAATCAAGACGGTGACCTTATACTTAAAGGAAACCGCGGCTCTATGGTGGCGACGAAAGCACATGGAGATCGAGAAAGGTATGTGCACCATCAACACTTGGGCTGATTTTGTAAAAGAAATTAAGAAGCAATTTTATCCGGAAAACGTTGAACACGACGCAAAGATTCGGCTACGAAACCTTAGGCAAAAGGGTAGCATCAAAGATTATATCAATGAATTCACTACCCTTGTGCTTGAGATTCCGGACTTGTCGCCCAAGGATGCTCTCATATACTTTGTCGATGGCTTGCAACAATGGGCCAAAACCGAACTTGAACGAACAAATGTTCAAGACTTATCATCGGCAATCTCTGTTGCTGAAAACTTGCACGACCGTAATGAAAATCGTTCGACAAGATTAGCAACTACAGAGACTGGCGATGCAAAAGTTGGGGGAGCAAAACCCACCAACCAAAATCAATACCAGAAGAATTATGACCGGGCATTAACATTATATAACAAAGGAAAAGCCGTAAACAAAGGCTGCTTCCTTTGCGATGGTCCTCATGATGCACGAGACTGCCCAAAGAAAGCCAGACTAACGGCCCTTATAAGGACCGGCGATGATGAACCTGAGGAAGCCGAAGAGGTTCGCCTAGGTGCAATGCAACTTCAAGTTTTAAATGCTATGACCGAAATGGAAGGAAAACCATTGGCAATTGCAAATCAAGCTAACCCAACAACAGTCGTGGGCAATTCGAAGGGAAAAGGTCTTCGCTTTTTCAATCTAGAAATCAAAGGAGAAACCTTAGAAGCATTGGTCGATACCGGTGCTAGCCACAACTTTATGTCAACAAATGAGGCAAGAAGACTCGGCTTAAGAATCACAACTCAAGAAGGCTGGATTAAAGCCGCTAACGGAGATCCCATACCGATCGAAGGTGTCGCTTGGGGCGTAAAAACCAAAATCGGGACATGGGCAGGCAAGTTACACTTCTCGATTGTTCCAATCGAAGACTACGATATTGTGCTCGGGGTGGACTTCTTTCGAGAACAAAAGGCAATGCCAGCACCATTCATGAACACACTCTACATCATCAAAGGCGATAAAGTGCACACTGCACCCTTGAAGTCAAAGAACCGAGGCAAGATATTATCTGCAATACAACTCATGAAGACTCGTGAGGCATACGGGCATCGCAACGAGGACGTTGCGAACTTAGGTGGGGAAGGATGTCACGCCCCGCTAAAACTCAGCCCAAAGAATCAGCATTCTAGAACCTTCCGGGGCCATCTACATGCTTCAAGTGCCGCCGGAAGATTCCGGAACAACCCGTATTATTCCAACAACATGGAGACACTAAGAAGCACAAAATATCAGCCAAGAAGGGCCTAGAATCCGCTAGAAAGGGCTGGTTACATCATCCATAAAAATCTGCCATGGAAGGATCTAGAATCCAGGATAATATCATGATATTTAGTAGGAAATATCTTAGATATTTAAGCATGATATTTTGTAAAGAGTATTCTAGATTAAGAATACTCTAGATAGTCTTGCAACTACTATAAATAGGGATCATGGGAGCTCATTTGAAGCATCCCTAGCAATTTGTAAACTTCATACACTTGTAAACTCTCTTTGTCTAATACAAAGCTATTCCCTTGTATACTTGTGTTCAAGTATTACAAGCAACCCACTTGCGATCCAACGTTCCCCTTAGCAGCTTTTATAATCAAAACCCAACCACACCAAGTCGGCAAGGCTTACTTAGACCGTGATCTAAGGCCACACGTGAGTTGAAAGACTAACTCCGTGACACAAGGCATACACATGCCTTTTCATACCATTTGCGCTTTAATACCTCCCACCGTCTCATAACTTATGACATGTCGTTTCGTTTCTCTTCTTTCTAAACCAATTCCTCTTAAAAGAACCATCTTCTCCAAGAAACGGTTACCACCACATTTGGTACATAATAATTTAATAAGAAAAACGGTTATCACCACATTTGCGGTGGAGACGCAAACTTTCATTTGCCATGAAAGTCGGTTCAATTCTCACTATACCCTTTCATGGTAAGTAACAAGTCGCTTCATAAACCATACCAAGGCTTCGTAAATCATACAACCATAATATACAATCAACCAATATACCTCTTCAATTGATTTAAACTTTACGTGAAAAGACGCAATGATTCAAACAGGTGTTTCTGAGTCCTATAAATACATTGAGTCTCATTTACCATTGGCATCCAATTTGATTACACAAGACTTTTTCATATGTAGACCAGAATTCAACTAAACGAGTAATACAGCCGAAGGGGAATTGAAGGCCAGCTTTGCTGCAACATGATGTGTCCTTTGCGACTGCAGATCTTCCGGCCATTGTTTACGGTGGTTTTTAATCGGAAAAGTGTCGTCGGAAAGTTTGGGTTTTATTTTGTTATGTTATTTTGAAGAAATGGTCTCCGGTTGTGTTTATGTAGTCGTTGGATTGTTACTGTTTTGGCCAATGGAAAACCGTAAGATGATAACGGTAGTTAAGCGAGAGAGGTTGAGAATGGGTAAAGTAAATACATATATTCTGATTTGGGTTGTGTCATATAGAGTGGGGATCCTACGGAAAGTGTGTTTTTCCTAAAAAGTGTAAAAAGTCATAAAACACAATAATTTCAGGCATAAAACACACCTAAAACTCACAAATAATAGAATGAATATTACTAAAACACCATATTCAAACTCTAATAGTCCATAAAAACTTCAAACACACCATCGCAGAACTATGAATATAAGACACACAATGCTAAACAACATAAAACACAATAATATTTGTCATTCCACAATCAGAGCCTTAACATCTAAAACACAACAAAAAACCCACATACATGATGTTTTAGTAATCTTCATCATATTATTTGTGGGGTTTTGGTGTGTTTTATGGTTGATATTATGGTGTTTTATGACTTTTTACACTTTTTAGGAAATTTGGACTTTATGGCCAACTCCTATCCGTGTCATATATATATATATATATATATATATATATATATATATATATATATATATATATATATATGAGAGCAACGTGGCACTATTTAAGGAAGAGGTGTCCAGGTGTTAAATTTTTATAAAACTCATGCCATTTCATTTCAACATATGTGTAAGGATCATAGTTTTGTAAATAAAAAAACTAAAATAATGGCATGACTGTAATTTTATACTAGGGGAAAAATTGTAATTTGACTGGAAGAACAAATAAAAACGATGGTAAAATTGTAAATTTGAACTGAGTGCAAAATTGTAATTTAGCTGGGAGGGAAAAAAACAAAACTAATGACAAAACTGTAAATTTAAGCGGGGTAAAATCGTAATTTGGCTGGACCAATAGTGAAGTGCCAGGAAGCTGCCTGGCACTATTCCCCTTCTGTAAAATGTATAGTACTAGTTGATGCCCCGTCCGCGTTGCGGGGCGATGGCCGAATAATTATCAACCAATTAAAAAAAGAGTACCATAATTTTAATTTTGATAGAAAAAAAAAACAAAAACGATGATGAGACCGTAATTTTAGGCTCAGGGTAATTTTTCAGGACTAATGAGCGAGTGTTAGGCAGCTCCTTGACACGGAAAAAATTAAATCGAGTCAACAAATTAAAACAAAAACCCTTTATAATCCAGCTTAAAAAAATAAAACAATGGGAAAAACATAAATTTTAACTGAGGGCAAATCATAATTTTAATTCAGGGATAAAATCGTAAATTAAATGGACCCACGGGTGAGTGTCAGGCAAGTGCCAGCATGACTGTAATTTTATACTGGGGGCAAAATTGTAATTTTACCTGCAAAACAAACAAAAACAATGGACAAAATGTAAATTTAAGTTGAGGGTAAAATCGTAATTTGGCTGTGAGAAAAAAAACTAATGGCAAAACTATAAATTTATACGGGCCAAAATCATAATTTTGAACCGAGGGCAAAATTGAAATTTTTAGTTGGGAGCAAAAGCGTAAATTTATTTTTAAGTGGGGGTAAAAACCTAATTTTGAACTGATGGCAAAATCGTAAATTTAAGGGGAAAAACTAATGGCAAAACTGTAAATTGAACGGGGCAAAATTGTAATTTTGAATCGGGGGCAAAATTGAAATATTTAGCAACGAGCAAAAACGTAAATTTATTTTTAAGTGGGGGCAAAAGCATAATTTTGAACTGATGGGAAAATCGTAATTTTAAAGCGGGATAAAATCATAAATTTGTTGAGCCAATGAGGGAGTGGCAGGTAGTTGTCTGGCACTATTCCCTCTACTGCCCATTTAGCCCAATAGATGGCAACCACTGTTGCCCTTCATGGGGTTTGTAGATATTGAACTAGTTATTACCCCGCCCGCATTGCGGGGCACTAAGCCGAATATTTCTATCTCATAACATGTATGTCTGTGTTTCGGTTACTTGTACCTACTACTTATAACGCTTTCTTAAAAAAAATTACACCGAGTCAATCAATTAAAAACATTGCGATACTTTTGCAAAAGAAAAAAATTTAAAACGACGGAAAGACTAAATTTTTAAATTGTGGCAAAATTGTAATTGATCAGGACAAATGAGTGTTTGCCAGGAAGCCGCCTAGCGAATAAAAATTACACCGAGTCTACCAATTAAAACAAAACAATACCATAATTTTGTAAAAAAAAAAACTAAAACCATGGCATGACTGTAATTTTAAACTGGGGACAAATTCGTAATTTGACAGGGAAAAAAACAAACGATCGTAGAACTTCAAATTTGAATTGAGGGCAAATTCGCAATTTGGCTGGGAGGAAAAAAAAACAAAATCAATGGCAAAATTGTTAATTTATACGGGGCAAAATCGTAATTTAGTTGGACCAATAATTCCCAAGAAAAAACTAAAACAACGACATGACTGTAATTTTACACTAGGGGAAAATTCGTAATTTGACAGGAAAAAATAAACAAAACCGATGACAAAACTGTAAATTTGAACTGAGGCAAAAAATGTAATTTGGCTCGGAGGGAAAAAAACAAAACGAATGGCAAAACGGTAAGTTTAAACGGGGCCAAATTGTAATTTGGCTGGACCAATGGGGAAATGTCAGGCAACTGCCTGACGGTATTAAAAAAAACTAAAACGATGACATGACTGTAATTTTTCACTGGGGGTAAATTCGTAATTTGACAGGAAAAAAACAAAAACTATGGCAAAACTATAAATTTGAACTGTGTGCAAAATCATAATTTGGCTGGGAGGAGAAAAAAACAAAACAATAGAAAAACCGTAAATTTAAACGTAACAAAATCGTAATTTAGGTGGGCCAATGGAGAAGTGTCAGGCTGCCTAACACTATTCCCCTCTATGGGAATTGTATGATACTAGTTTTGCCCTGTCTGCGTTGCAGGGCACTAAGCCGAATATTTCTCTCTCATAAAATGTACATATGTGTTTTGGTTACTTGTACAAACTACTCATAAAACGATCTTAAAAAAATTATATCGAGTCAACCAATTAAAACAAAATACTACAATACTTTTGCTAAAAAAAATTAAAACTATGGAAAGACAATAATTTTAAAGTTAGGGCAAAATTGTAACTTTTCAAGGTAAATGAGCGTGTGTCAGGAAGGAAGCCGTCTGGCACAAATAAAAAATTACCCCGAGTCAAAAATTAAAACAAAACACTACCATAGTTTTGTAAAAAAAAAAAAAAAAAAAAAAAAAAAACTGAAACGATCGCAAGACTGAAAATTTTCATCTAGGCCAAAATCGTAATTTGACAGGGAAAAACAAAAACGATGACAAAACTGTAAATTTGAACTGGAGGCAAAATCAATTTAGCTAAGAAGGAAAAAAACAAAACCAATGGCAAAACTGTAAATTGGACAAAATCATAAGGTGGTTGGACCAATAAGGAAGTGCTGTCCGACACTATTCCCC
Source organism: Helianthus annuus (assembly GCF_002127325.2). Taxonomy (NCBI): domain Eukaryota; kingdom Viridiplantae; phylum Streptophyta; class Magnoliopsida; order Asterales; family Asteraceae; genus Helianthus; species Helianthus annuus. Next base: position 156,496,838 of record NC_035445.2, read on the forward strand.
TCCATGGTGAAAGTTAGGGCAAAATTGTAACTTTTCAAGATAAATAAGCGTGTACCGGGCAGCTGCCTGGCACGAATAAAAAATTACTCCGAGCCAACAATTAAAACAAAACACTACCATAGTTTTGTCAAAAAAAAAAAAAAAAAACTAAAACGATCGTATGACTAACTTTTCACCAGGGGAAAATTGTAATTTGACACCGGAAAAAAAAAAAACAAAAACGATGATAAAACTGTAAATTTAAACTGGGGATTATCCATATGGCCGGCCTTAAGGGTGGGCGGGGAGGACCACCGGCCAGGGGCCGATATTCGAAGGACACGTTGTTTTAAAAAAAAATCCGATTTGTAAATGTAAAAATAAATAAATTAATAGGGTATACTCATACAAACATCAACATTGGCTCACTTACAAAATTATTTTTATGGTTTAGATTAGTTATTAGCCCATTGTCATTAGGTTTAAACCTTTAATGAGCCCAATATCCAATTTCATTAAGGACTAAGGGCACGTTTTTTCGAGCTCGAACAGGGTACGTAAATTCTCAGGGCCGGCCCTGATTATTCATGTAATTAACTCTTACCAATTTATTATTAACAGGTGTTATGTATCATAATTAAAAAAATATATTAGGTTTTATACTCGTATTAAAATATACCTTCATGACACATTCTAAAAAGTATTTTTATTATTTACTTAATACACTTAACAAATCAAATTTTAGATATGAAGAACTGATAACAAATTAACTATTATTTGATTTGAATTTAAGCTCTATGTTAGTAAGTGGCCTAATAGATACGAATGGCTAGAAAAGATAATGGAATACTTTTGTACTTATATTTAACATTCCCTTTCGTTTTTTAATGATATTGTCATAAAATAAATCAATTGTTAGATTAGATACACTGTTAATTAATATTTAACTAGTGTTTACCCGGCCACGCATTGTAGTGGAAATATCGTATGTACATGAAACTCTTATAACAAAATGTATTCAACACATCTACATATTAAAAAAAATCTATAAACCAAATCAAATTACAATTTAATATGACGTAAAAATAACATACTTGGGAAAGAAATATGTATGAGATCTTTTGAAACAATTAAGTTAGAATTTTTGTTTACCGATTGTTGGCCATTGTTCAATCTTCTTATCTAGGATTCTAGTACAAAATTATAAATTGTTCAATCTTCTTATCTAGGATCCTAATACAAAACTATAAGGAATATGAGATATATTATTCCATCCTAATGAACCCCTTGTAGTGACGAGAGCTGAAAAAGTCCAAGAAATTTGAAACACATTTGTCATTCATGTTTGTATGAAATATATTGGATTAGAATCAAATACAAAGGCTTCTAATTGTAAGAAGGGTATAAAGGCTTCTAAAAAAACTGACTACAAAAAAAAAAAAAAAAAAAAACTTAAACATCTACCGCCACCCAAAAACCTAAACCCCCACCCACCCTTTTTTTTGCCAAGGGGGTGAGGGTTTAGGTTTTTGGGTGGAGGTGGGTGTTTAGTTTTTTTTTTTTTTTTTTTTTTTGTGGGGGGGGGGGGGGGGGGTTAGGTTTTTGGGTGGTGGTGGGGTGGGGTGGGGGGGGGTGTTTAGGTTTTGGGTGATGATGTAGCGGGTTTAATTTTAGGTTATTGGACACTTGTTACTCTATAAATCATTCTTACACCTTACAATTAGTTGTCTTTGTAGAATAACTTGACCCGAAATGTATATGTTACTACAAAAAAAGCTTAAAAAAACCATTTTATTTTTTATTCATACAGGTTGTATTATTTTTTTTTTTTCAATTATGTGTATTGTATTGAAATACATTTTACTTTATTCTTTGTATGATTAAATACATTTACATTATTCTTTGTATGACTAATGGTGTTCTTGTCTTTCAAACTATAAGAATAGATCATTGAGGCACTTAGTGACATAAGAATTGATATTTTTACAATGTTTTTGTTTTCTATAATTTTTATATGGTTTTTTGTATTTTCATCTCTTTTTGTTTAATGAGACTCGAGTGTTAAATTTCTTTTCAAATGGCCAATTTCTTTCCAAATATGAAAAAAAAGAACAAACATAATATGGATGATGTTATCTTCTTAAATCAAAATTAAAAAAGGAGCAGCTTCTTGTTAAATGAGAGTGAAATAGTAGGGCTTGCTTTCTACATTTCTCACCAAACCAAAATCAAAAGCCAGAGAGAGAGAGTGTGTGTTAGGTTGAAGCGATTCACGTCTCTCTGTTAATGTTTGGGGATGATGACTTGCTCCTCTTCACGTCTTCATTCTTTCTTCAAACTCAAATGTAATTTCATCACCAACTCTGTAACAACCCCTCTTTCGTCTTCCAGATTCACTCCTCACTCCACTTCTTTACCTTCTCTTCTTCACTCCACTTCCTTTTCAAATAATGGGGATCGTCCACTGTTATCTAGGTATCAAAAGGTTACCAGCTTGGATCATGCCTTTAACCTGTTCGATGAAATGATCCAGAGAAAACCCCTCCCATCTGTTGTTAAGTTTACTCAGTTGTTAAATGCTGTTGCCAAAATGAACCATTTTTCTTCTTCTCTCCACCTTTTTAAACAAATGTGCGTCGTTGGAGTTCCTGTTGATGCCTACTCTATGAATATTGCCATCAAGTGTTGTTGTCAGATGTCTCGCACCAACGACGGCTTTGCACTCCTGGGCTGTTGCTTCAGGCAAGCTGTTGTACCCAATGTCTTCACATTTAGTACACTCTTAGATGGACTCATTCGTGAAGATAGGATTATTGAGGCTGAGAGACTCTTCAAGAAGCTCATCAAACAGAAACTATGTGAACCTGATGTAGTTATGTATTCCACAATGATCAAAGGGCTTTGCAAGTTTGGCAATAATGATATTGCCATTGCTTTGCTTAGGCTCATGGATGAAAGAGGCTGTAAGCCTAATGTTGTTGTATATAGTACCATCATTGATAGTCTTTGCAAGGACAAAATGATAGAGGCTGCTTTCAAGCTTTTCAATGAAATGGTATTTGCCAAAGGCATTCAACCAGATGTCATCACATACAACTCTCTGATTTATGGCCTTTGTAACTTGTGTCGTTGGGACAAGGTCTCTAAGCTGCTAAAAGAAATGGAGGAGGATGTAAGGATCTCTCCTAATTTTCAAACCTTTAGCATATTAGTTGATGCATTTTGCAAGGACGGTAGGGTGGATGAAGCGGAGGCTGTTATAGACATCATGGTTGAGAGAGGTGAGGCTCCTGACATAGTGACATACAATACGCTTATAGACGGTTACTGTCTACGAGGTGAAATGATCAAAGCAAGGATGCTTTTTGATTCACTTACTTCTAAAGGTCTCATCCCTGATGTGTTTTCTTATAACAGTTTATTGAACGGGTATTGCAAGAGTTTGAAAATAGAAGAGGCCATGCATATGTTCCATGAAATAACAAGAAAAGGTTTGAAACCTGATATAGTCAGTTACAGCACCATGTTACAGGGATTGTTTAGGGTTGGGCGTTGTGGAGAGGCACGCAAACTCTTTGATGAGATGCGATCACAAGGCCTAACTCCAAATGAATGCACCTATAGAATAATATTAGACGGTCTTTGCAACAACCGTCAAGTTGAAGATGTGCTCTCTTTGTTTCATTTGGTGGGTGATAGCAAGCTAAACTCTGACATTCAAGTGTACAATATTCTTATTGATGGTATGAGCAAATGTGGGAAGCTTTTTATTGCAAGGGATCTTTTCCAAGACCTAACTCTGAAAGGTTTGAAACCTAATGTTCGGACATATAATGTGATGATTAGTGGCCTATGTAGAGAAGGTATGCCAGAGGAAGCAAAGCACTTGTTTCGTAAAATGGGTGAGAGTGGCTGCCCACCAGATGGTGTTACTTACAATGTTCTTCTCCAGGGATATTTTAAGAACCAGAATTACGATGATGTTGAGATGCTTTTACAGGAAATGGATGGAAGAAGGTACTCAGTTGATGCTTCAACTTTATCGATGTTGATTGATGAAATGGCAGCTGGTTCAGTAGATAGAAGTATGCTTAAATTGATAGGTAAGCTTGTCCCAAAAGAAATGATGGATACTAGTGCAGTGCCTAGATAACAATCTGGGAGAGAGACTGAATTAGTTATTGTTGGTTTGAGGTATTTGTACTTTTGTAGGATGAGAATTTAAAATCGGAAATTTGTATCGAATTAGTTCTGGTGTTTACTTGTGGTATATTCTATCTAATGAGTTTATTGTTCAACATATTTGTATTTTTAATACTAGCAGTCACATTTCATTGACTTTATATATGATATCCGGTTTGATATCTACAAAGTGGATATCACAGCGTTGATCACAAGCAATGTTTTGTAAAAATCAGTCCTGTATTAGAACTCATCTCCATATTACTCAAAACATTACTGAATTCTGCAGTGGATGTGCCCCAGAATCGCCATACTTGTTCAGTTTTTGCACATTCTTCCTGCCCAACGGTTGTGGGTAATCACACTCATTTCTATTTCTACATATGTACCCATACGCATAGGCATTATGAATCTGCAAATGGTTGTTAGTTGCTGAGTTCGATCAGACCTGAGCTAAGGAAAAAAGGAAGGAAGTAAATCGTGATTGTGATTATCATAATGGTGATGCGAACCGATGGGCTCGAGAAGCAAGAAACTAGGTTGCCGAGAGGGCATAAAAAGCAAAGAATATATGATTCTTATTGGCAGGTACAAGAAATCAAGGATCATGAAGCGATCAGTCGCCAATGATGTTGTAGCCTAGTGGTTGCAATGGAGGTGGGAAGGTTTACCAGCTTGTGGGTTCCTGCTCGGGAGTGCTCAGGTTCGAATCCCACTTCAACCGAGCTTTGGTCATGTATAGCCCTGATCGAGATGCTGTTAAAAAAAAATGAAGCGATCAGTCAGTGGCAAAGACGGATCTTGTTGGGAATTTAAAATTTAATAATAAAATAATATTTGAGTTATTATGTTTAAGTTAAAGAATATTGTAAAAGGATTTGTTTTAATGTGTTTCTTTATTGATAGGGATTAGTATTTGATTAGGTAGCTTAGAGAATAAGTTAACAATTAGTATCAACAGAGGGTTTAGGGTCATTGTAAATAAAATGTGGTATTTGTTCGTAATAAGAGTTGAGCCGTAACTAGTGATTTGTTACATAAAACCGTGGGTGTTATTCAAGTTTGCTTGATCCAATATTCCAGCACCGACTTCAAACAGAACCAAAACCAGTTACCCTTTTCATCAAAGATGCAATCAATATAAGACCCCGTAGTGTGGCGTTTTTTTTTTTTTTAAAAACATTCAAACAAATCGCCGAAACACGCCCCACACCCATTACACATGGGCGTTTTCGGGCATTTTTTTGAAAAAAAATCGATTGGCGTTGTTTTAAACACGCTGCGAGAATATTGAACAACCTATCACAAACTAGCAACGGCTAGTTATCAACGGCTACTTTATTTATTTATTTATTTTTTGGGGAATTAGCCTGTAATAATCTCACCTAGACCTTATTGACCACTAATAATCCCACCTCAGAATATTCCCCCCACCAGTCCCACCTTTCACCTTTTTTTCCTACAATGGTCCCCAGTTAAAAAAACTAAACGGAGTTAAGCTTTTTTTCAAATTACAAACATATTTTTAGGGTTTTTGATCAGGACAATGATACGAGTCCATTGATGTAAAACTTACTTCGAAATGGTGCTCCAAGTGACTTGATTTTGGTTAATTGGAAATTTAAACACCCGAATTGAAGCGACGTTTTCATCGTTTGGAACACTGTTTCAAGGCAAATTTTACATCAGTGGACTCATATCGTCGTTCTAATCAAAAGCCCTAAAAAATCTGTTTGTAATTGGGAAAAAAGCTTAACTCCGTTAAGTTTTTTTAACGGGGGACCATTGTAGGAAAAATAGGTGAAAGGTGGGACTGGTGGGGGGAATATTCTGAGGTAGGATTATTAATGGCCAATAAGGTCTAGGTGGGATTATTATAGGCCAATTTCCCTTATTTTTTTAAACCTTTTACCTATATATATATATATATATATATATATATATATATATATATATATATAGGACAAAGATCCGTTAGGAACCACCCTTTATTGTGAGAACCGCGAGAACTAGTGTGAACACAAACAGTAATACCTAAAAAAATCTAAAAAACACCCAAATTTTTTTTTTATTTTTTTTTTACTATTTTTTTTTGTAAAATTCGCTATATTTAGTTTACAATAAAAAAATAAAAAAAATTCAAAAAAAAAAAATCCGAGTCACAATTATCCATGCACATGTGCATTTGTATCATTTTTTTGACAAATTCCGTAATTCATTACAAATATTAGACAATTGCACTTTCATTTACACTAACACGTGTAATACACTACTTTTTACGTTAACAATATTAGAAATGCACATGTGCATCTATATGTATCAACATGAAATAAGGTGTTTTGGTACACTAATTTCTCTTTCATCTATCATTTCATCCATAATACACTGAAGGGGTATGGTCCCAAAAAGTCGCGCAAACCTCATAACAGGTTGCACGTGAGACCATACTCCTTAGCATAACAACTTGATAATAACAACCTCGCGCAGCTCACATCACATTATGACTTACCCCTGCGCGAGGAAGAGCACATAATAAACTCAGGTAGCAGCACTTAGCATAAAAACAATGGTATAAGTGAGCACACTAGCCCCGCGCGGGTTAGTTGCCATCAAACAAAATCCTCTCCATAGGAAGACGCGCTGTTACCTACAGAGGTACACAGGGTACAAGTGGCAGTAAAAAGAGCCAATGAGCGTCCAGCAGGCTCTGTTCAATCGTGCGCCACGATCTTCTGACGATAAGTACACAAGGACGCCTACATGGCACCAATCAAGAGACGGGGACAACTGTCCCACGATCTCCACTTGTCTGCTGATGACAGAAGGACAACAAGGCCGACAACGATGACACGTGGCTCCAATCAAGGTGCGCCAGCGCCGACGAACATCTAGAAGCCACTAAGCAGTCGAGGCCAGCGAGGCAAAGAGCATATTCGTTGTTGTCCGTTTCTGGCCCAAGGCCCATCAGCCCACAACCTCTTACACCTCTCCGGCTATAAATAGAGACCTTCATTCCTCAGGTTATTCATTCTATCCTCTCGGCTCTTACTCTTAACTACTTAATTACTCTCAAAGCAGTCGCTTATTCTCACGCCGGAGCCCGGTTAAGAGGGAAACCCCCACATTCCCCTCTTAACGAGTAACGGTGTTCTGTTTTGCAGGTTGATTAACCAGTCGGAGCTCAAATACCCAAAAGAAGATTAACCTCTATGATAGGAACATAAACCCACCTAATTAATACCTTAATTAGATCAGTGTTTCTTCATTGGCGCCCACCGATTTTTTCTATAACCACCCTCATGTTCTTTTATTTGAGCTTTTGACAACTTTTCCTTCGACTATGACTGGTCAAGGAATCATCCCAGAGTTCGGTTTCGGAACCAACTCTAACACGGCGTTGGGTGAAGGAGTCCAAACCTTCCAAGCCCAACAAATCGAAGAAATCGGCGAAGTTGAAATCAACAATACTGGGGGTCCGCGCGGGAGCTTCACCCGCATCACACAAGTGGTCACCCCAGGAAACGGAGAGGGACCTTCGAACACAGCGCCACCTCAAAATGTATCTGCATTACTTGGCTTACCAGAGGGCGAAACCCCAGCCTCGTGGTATGCCAAGAACATCGCCACTATCAATGCAGCATACCAATCGCTCATCGCGCAGCAGGCAGTTTTGACGGCAGAACCGTCCTTGGTCACCCCTCCGAGTCAGGGGATGCGCCAAATGCCACCACCAGCCAATATACAAGGCAGAACCAACAGGCCTCCCCCTACAAGACGTTTAAGCGTACAAGACACGCGCGATACAAGAGGGGAAACGGATAGTTACTATGAATATCCGTCGAACCTTCAACGAGGCCCTGTTCACAGCCGGCTCACGCCGCGCAACATGAACAATGAATGGGAAGAAACCGACCCATATGATCCTACATGGGAAGGTGATGAAGAGTCATCAGTCTTTAATCGTTTACCAAAAAACCATGAGTACTATAAGCCAAGACAACACATTGGCTATACAGAAGAGGCTGAACGAGATTTCCGCCTGGCATACAGACCAGCGGAAGCTGCGGAACACTCCAAGTTTATCCCGAAAATCGCACTCGCACCACTCTCACGAGAGAAGCTACCCCCAACCGTTGGGAAATTCAATGGGTTGACTGACCCAGACGACCACGTCAGAACATTCACGAGTGTGGGCTGCATGGGAGGTTGGAACATGCCCATGTGGTGCCACCTGTTCATTCAAACTCTTACCGGAGCGGCTCGCGCCTGGTTTGACAGCCTTCCGCCCGGAAAAATTAAGTCATGGACAGATTTCAAGACGCAATTCTTAAGCTATTTTAGCCAACAACGTCGCTATCAGCGTGATACGGCGGAAGTAGAAGATATATGGCGAAGGGATGGTGAAGGTCTGGAGGACTTCATCACGCGTTTCAACAAAGAATGTTTAGAGATTGGCGGCGTCAGTGAGCAACTCATGCGCTGCCACTTCAAGAAGGCTATACGCTGTGATAGCCTCATTAGAACCATCACAGGCAAGGATGGGATGCCAAAAGAGTGGGATAAGCTGATGGAAGCAGCGAAGATCGTCGCGCAAACCGAGGAATCCCTTGCTGGTGGAAAGGGTTATTACTCCGAAGATCGATTCTCAAGAGCAAACGAGAGGCCGCGCGACAACAACAACAAGCGCAACAAGTACAAGAGTCATGACTGGAAGTCTGAAAGACCCAGAGGCCGCGACGACAGGCCACGTTACAGAGAAGATGCGCGAGATACGATTGACCGAATCGGCTACAAGAAAGCAGTCAGAGACGACAACCGTGACAAACACTGGACTCCGCTCACAAAAACTCCAAAGGAGGTATTGATGACGGAGAATGTCGATTTCAAGGCGCCAAGGCCAATGACAAACAAGAAAGGGCAAGACCCCAATTTGTACTGTGATTTCCACAAAGACTCTGGGCATTTGACCGATGACTGCTACAGTTTGCGCCAGGAAATCGAAAGAGCCCTCAAAAGCGGCAAGCTAAGCCATTTAGTGAAGAATGTGCGCAAGGACACCCGTCAGCTCCAGCGTCACGATGAAGGTAGCCACAAGAAGGTGAGACGGCTAGAGACTCACATGGTCAACGGACCAAGATACACCGCGAGAGAAAAAGGCAAACGGCCCTACGAGCCTTCTTGGCAAGAACAGCAAGTCATATTCCCAGTAGTGCGCGGCGGTCCTCGCGCCACACGACCCGTCGTCATTACTGGTATACTTGGTCACTATGAAACAGAATACATCTTCATCGACCCAGGAAGCACAGCCGACATCATCTACGAACAATGTTTCAATCAATTCGATGAAGAAGACAAAGCGAGACTCGAGCCAGTCGATTATCCTTTGTCCGGCTTTTGCAATGAAATGGTCTTCCCTCTCGGCCAAATCAGTTTCCCCGTCACGTTCTCTGACGGGAAACACTCAAGAACAACAACCGTAAACTTCATGGTAATGCCAGTGAAGTCACGACATGATGTACTCATTGGAAGGGAAACACAAGGCGAACTAAACATGGTGACTTCAACACCTCATTCTGCCATAGGTTTTCCTACCAAGACAGGCGTCGCAATCATATACGCCAAGAAAGAAGTGATGTCAACTGAAGAGCTGCGCCCAACAAAAGCGGCGAAGGTCTCTACGACCGAGCCAGAAAAATGGGTCTTAAACCGCAAGTACCCAGAGCAGACAGTGACAATTGGCCACGCCTTTTCGTCAGACATCAGAAAACATTTAAAGCAACTGCTGTTCCGCAACATGGATATATTTGCCTGGACCCCGTCAGACATGACCGGCGTCCCGCGCAACATAACTGAGCATTGCTTAAACACGTACCCTTCTGTAGAACCAAAAGTCCAGCGAAGGCGCAGCCTAGGCGCGGATAAGACAAAAGCGATGAATGAGCAAGTATGTGAGTTGCTCAAGGCTGGAATCCTGAGAGAGGTAAGATACCAAAGCTGGGTCGCGAACCCAGTAATGGTGGAAAAGTCAAATGGCGGATGGCGCATGTGTGTAGATTACACCGATCTCAACAAAGCATGCCCAAAGGATTGCTATTCCTTGCCAGAGATCGATAAAAAGATTGACTCCCTCGCGCCTTACAGATGGAAGTGTTTCTTGGATTGCTACAAAGGCTACCATCAGGTGCAGATGAAGCTTGAGGACGAAGACAAGACAGCCTTCAGGACTGATCTTGGAATATTCTGCTACACCAAAATGCCTTTTGGTTTAAAGAATGCAGGCGCGACATACCAACGCCTCATGGACAAGACCTTTGCTGGAGACATTGGAAAGCACATCGAGGTTTACATTGATGACCTGGTGGTCAAGAGTCCCGAAGAAGACCAGATGCTGAAGGATATTGAAAAGACGTTCAACTCTCTGCGCGGCGTCAATATGAAACTAAATCCTGCCAAATGTTCCTTTGGTATGGAGGAAGGGAAGTTCCTGGGTTTCATCGTCACAAACGGCGGTTTCAAGGTGAACCCAGAGAAAGTACAGGCTATTGAGCGAATGCCATCACCGCGAAACATAAAGGAGATGCAACGTTTGGCCGGCCGACTGGCCGCGCTTAATCGTTTCCTATCTAATCACGCCGCGAAATCATATCCTTTCATCAGTACACTACGCAACTGTGTAAAGAAGCAAGAATTCAGATGGACACCGGAGGCAGAGACAGCTTTTCAACAAATGAAAGCATGTCTGATTGAACTGCCCACCCTTACGGCGCCATTTGAGAAAGAGCCCCTTGTACTGTACTTATCATCCTCGGATAGGGCAGTAGGGTCAGTGTTGCTAGTGGACAGAAATGGAATTCAAACACCGATCTATTACGTCAGCAGGATACTCACAGACCCAGAGACAAGATATTCCACGATGGAAAAGTTAGTACTTGCGCTACTTCATGCCTCCAGGAGGCTGCGCCGATACTTCACAGGGCATGTGATAACCGTGCTGACGAACTTCCACATCGGAACCATACTACAGAAACCTGAAACGTCGGGCAGATTAGCGAAGTGGGCCATTGAGCTGGGAGGTCACAACATTTTGTATAGGCCACGCCCAGCAATCAAAGGTCAGGTTCTAGCCGACTTCATCACGGAAGTGCCGGCTGATAAAATCAAAGAATGCGAGATGATAGAAACTCCCAAAGAAGATATAGAGGAAACTTGGATGCTTTACACCGACGGGGCATCAAATGAAGATGGCGCGGGAGCAGGTTTGCGCTTAGTAAGCCCCGAGAATCACGAGTTTACTTACGCCATTAGGTTGGATTTCAAAAATACCAACAACGAGGCTGAGTATGAAGCGTTCCTGGCAGGCTTACGCCTCGCCATCAAGATGGGAGCAAAAAACTTGCGCGCACATGTTGACTCACTCCTGATCGCAAGTCAAGTGAACGGCATATACGACGCGAAAGGAGAAGTCATGGCCTTGTATCTGGAACAAGCGAAGGAATTGCTACAGCAATTCAAATCCCACAAAGTTATACACATTAATCGCTCAGAAAACAAGCCTGCCGATGCTTTGAGCAAGCTTGCCTCGACTTCCTTTCAACATCTCGCCAAGGATGTAAGGATAGAGGTACTCAAGAACCCATCGGTTTTACTGCGCCAAGTTAACGTAATCGAAACAGGGCAGACATCATGGATGACCCCCATCATCCAATACTTGCAAGAGGGGGTGCTTCCCGAGAACAAAGCGGAAGCAAAAAAGATCCAAAACAAAGCCTTACAGTACGAAATGAATGGCGGTATCCTGTACCGAAAATCCTTCCTGGGACCACTACTACGTTGCGTGGACCCCCAGGATGCAAATTATCTGATAAGGGAAATTCATGAGGGGATTTGTGGCATTCACTCCGGACCACGGATGGTTGTCGCGAAGATCATGAGCGCCGGCTACTACTGGCCGGGCATGCATGTCGACGCAATGAAGGAGATCCGCAAGTGTGACTCTTGCCAGAGGCACGCTCCAAAAACGCTGCGCCCTAAAAATGATCTTATCCCCGTGTCCACCGCATGGCCCTTTCAACAATGGGGAATTGACATGGTGGGACCCTTCCCGGATGCACCCGGCGCCGTAAAGTTCATCATAGTAGCTGTTGACTACTTCACAAAGTGGGTAGAAGCCAAAGCCCTTGCATCCACCACAGCTATGATTGTGCGCAAGTTCATATGGGAACACATCATATGCAGATTTGGCCTCCCGCTCAAGATCGTGACAGACAATGGCACCAACTTTGCTTCGGACGATCTTAAGAACTGGATGAAGGAGATGAACATCGAACACACTTTCACCTCCGTTGCGCACCCACAAGGCAACGGACAAGTGGAAAGTGTGAACAAATGTATCGTCGAAGGGATAAAGGCCAGATTAGGGACAAGGCGGCGCGGATGGGTTGATGAGCTCCCAAGCATTTTATGGGCTCATCGGACCATGCCAAAGACGAGTACCGGCGAGACCCCTTTCAGCCTGGTGTATGGCTCAGAGGCGGTAATCCCGGCGGAGATTGGCCTGCCCTCGCCACGCATGACAACGGTCAACACGGTTGACAATGAAGCAGAAAGGCGCCTAGACTTGGACCTGTTAGAAGAAAGACGCGAAATCGCGAGAATCAGAGAGGCCAAGTACAAAACCCAGCTGGAAAGGTACTACAACACAAGGGTTCGCATTTGTACCTTCAATCCAGGGGAGTATGTCTTTCGCGACAACGAAGCATCAAATGCGGAACGCCCAGGGAAATTAGCACCTAAATGGGAAGGCCCATATCTGATTCATGAGGTCCTGGGCAAAGGGGCCTACAAATTGCGCACCTTAGATGGCCACATCTTACCAAGAACTTGGAATGCGCAACAATTGCGCAAATGCTATATGTAATCTTTTCGGCCTTACGCCATCTTTCAATTAACTACGCCGGCTACGAGCCACTGGCAAATATGTATCAAGGCCTAAGAGCCAACTTCTGACTTGAATGAAAACATACGACATGTTTTTTCTATTACATTTTTTCGTTACAAATGCATGTTAAACTTTTGATTAGCGCGAAAACACTACAGCATTTCAAGACGGTTCAAACCACCTCCAAGGTCCTCCGCAAACAAAGCGCGAGACCGGACGATCACCTAAATACTTACAAAACGCTTCCATTTATTCGAGCTAATTTAGCATAAAGTTTTATAACAATGCAATAATTGCAACGGAAAAAACAAAATGTCTCATTAACAACTTGCGCAACCGCGCAGCATCATACACAAGAATATTCAAAGAAATTACAAAGGCACCAATGCCTATCAACTACCTACTCAACAAACTATCCTATTCTTCGCGACGATCATCACCATCATCTCCGTCGTCTTCACCATCATCGTCATTGCCATCATCACCGTCGTCACCAGCGGGCTCTTCGTCAGACACCTCGACGGTAACTGGTGGATCGAGGATTGCCTTAAGACGCTGGCACCAGTCGTCTTTCTTTAACGATTCGACAACTAACTCCATGATAGGCAAGGAGAGGTTGTCATAGGAATTTTCAGCACTTGCCAGCGCAGCATCGGCACGTTCTGTCACTGAGCAATGACTTGTGTCAAATTCTTGCCCAAGCATTTGCTCAACATGATCAGCACACTCCAGGTAGCCTCCCCGATGACCCACCGCACGCGCCGCGTCTGTCAGAGCCGCTACGGCGCGATCTAGCTCGTTCGCATTTAAGATGGAGTTGGCAACCTTCAACAAAAGATAAGCGTTAAAGAAAACTCTTAAAACAAATTAAGGAAAAAGCATAAGGCACTTACCAACACTACTCCACGAGTGCGCATCCACTCCGCTTCTGAGACAAGCGTATCGACGATACCTTGAGCCTCAGAATAGTTGGTTTGGGCCACATTCAGCGCGGCAGTACTCACAGCACGCGCCTCTTCCGCATCAGCGGCCTTGACCTTCTCAGCCTCAAGGTCAATCTCCAAAGACTCGCATCTGTCGATTTGCTCATTCAAGCGACGTTTGAGTTCCGCTATCTCAACGTCCTTGACATGGAGATCCTTGTCCTTGTTAGACAATTGCACCTTGGCTTCAGTCAGCTCAACCTAAAAATTGACAAACGCCTTGAGAATTGACTTAAAGAAATCTCATAAACAAAAAAGGGAAGAGCGAAAGGCAGTAGAACTAACCTCCATCTGCTGCTTGGCAGCTCTTTCACCCTGCGCTTCCTCCACCTTTGAGGTCAAGTCCGCAACTTTAGCCTCAAGATCAACGATCTTCTGTCGTAGAGCATGAACACGATCGTTGTCTTGGGCGCATATACGCTTGAACTCGGCCTTCTCCTTGGCCAGTTGCTCCTCAACATTGTGGAGTTTTTTCTGCAGCCCCTCGCGACCCCACTCCTCCGCCTTCTTGTCAGCCTCAAACTTGGCTCTTTCCTCACCAAACGCGGCTTTCGACTTTTCGAACTCAGCAATACGTTTCAGCATACGCTCGCGATAAGCCTCCCAGTCGGCGCGCTCCCGAACCATCGTTCGCCATTCGCGAACGATCTGATGGTTGGCAGCGCGGGCATTGGCCTCCCCAAGAATATAAGTACGATATAACATCTCATGGGGTTTTGCCCTTTGCCGATTGACCTCACCAGGGGGGAAGGAATTCAAAAACCATTCACGCGAAGCGCCAAACTCAATAAATGTATCCTTCTGTTTTAAGCTCCAGGGGGCTTGATGGAGGACATCACCGCGCTCTTCTTCAGTATATGTCTTGTAGTAGATATCTCCAACGGTATCTTTCGCCCCTATCACGTTAGGATTATAACCCCCGGCTCCACCGGAGCTCGCGCCGCTAGAAGAGTAGCGGCCAGACCCTTTCGAAGTGGTAACAGGGCCGGTGCTGGTTTGCCTGGTGACCTCAGGACCTTGAGACTTCAAAGACTGATCCATAGCCTTCTTCGCCGCTACCTCCTTCTCCAAGGCCTGCTTCCTAGCCACCTCAGCCAGCCTCTCCTGCTCCGCCCTGCGCTTCCTTTCCTCTTCTTCCTTCTTTTTTCTTTCCTCCTCCCTCTTCTCTTCTTCCTCCTTCTTCTTCTCCTCAGCCTTCTTCTTCTCTTCTTCTTTCTTACGCGCCTCCTCCACCTTTCGCTGCGCCTCAGCCGCCTTCGCGGCGTCCTGGGCTTCAGTGTCAGTGGGCTTGACGGTTATCTTGGGTCTTTTTACCCCCGCCTCACTGAATGTAACCGCCTTTTCAGGGGTCTTCTTCTTGATCTCTGCAAAATAAGGCAAGTGTAAGCAAAGAAGTTTTTTAGACAAGAAGAGAGAAGAAAAGAACATACCAGGAGAAAATTGATACAACGAGCGCAGCCTGCTCGTCTTCCCTATCGCAGGGATCACAACAGATTGAGGCGCGGAAGCCACACCAGTTGTAGCCTCGCTCCTACCCCTTTTTCGCCCAATAAGTTGGGCACCAGCATCTTCCTCCTCTTCTACATCTTCGGGAAAACTGGGGGTCGCGCCAGCATCCGGGTTACGAGAACCCGCGCTCCCAGAACTCTTTGACCCACCAGCACCAGCTTTTCCCTTAGCTGCATGTGATAAACCTTCATATGAGTCACTGATTATCACATAGTCGCCTAAATCACGTTGACGAAGGCGAAGAGTACCTTTGACAGCAGCAGATGTTGCGCGACTAGGGCCGGTGCCCTTACTGGTCACCTCCGGCTCCACCTTCTTCTTCTTCTTCACCGGCTTTTTCTTTTTCTCCTCTGGGTCAATCCCCAGGTCGCGCAACACACCTGCAAAGATTTCAGACCAAGAGCTTAGCTCGCCGTTGGAAGAACCTACAGACTCCTCGCTGGAAAGATAGAAAGTTTCTTTCCCAGCGAGAGTCACAGAGCGCAATGGACGAGGTTTTGGATATTGCGCACCTTCAGTAGCAGTTGGCGGCGAAGCGAAGGCATCAGCAGCTGGAAACATGAAGTTTCCTTTAATCTGGTCATACCAGCTTTCTTCATCATCGCGCACTGGGCGAACACCCATGGAGCCTCCAAAAGTAGAGAAGGCAGCTTGGTAAAGTTGCGCTTCTATAAACGGAGATACGTAAGTAATAATCAAAGAAATCATACTTAGACAAAGAACAGAAAAACGACTAACCTTGATCGCCAAGCTTTAAAACGGGAACTTCCCTACTGCTAGGTGACCACTGGTCACTCATCTTTGCTGCAACTAGAACATTTTCCCCAAACACCCGGTTAGGGGTTGGGGTCAGCTGCTGGTACCACAAAGCCGTTTTTGGGATCGGCAGATCTTCCTTGGGTATGGCCTCAGTCCATTCCCTAAAGGTCATAGCGACCGGCACGACTTCTTCCCTGATGAAGAAGAACTTGGGTTTCCAGTCATGGAAACTCTTTGGTGGATTTAACAAGATCTTCTTCGCCGCACCTCGGCTTGCAAACGAAAAGAACCCCATCGTCCTTTGCAGTTGGTAGAATGAACGAAATTTGTCGACAGATGGCTCGATGCCATGAGACTGGCATAAGAACTCGAAGTGTCTCACCCTCACCATCCCAGGTGGACTCATCTGAGATATGTGGAACTTGTAGTAAGAAAGGATACTACCCAGAAAATTGGTCGCCGGCAGCCGGAAATTACCCTGAAGAAAGAAATCTTCATAAAGGGTAATATAGCCGGGTGGGGCATCAGCCGCGGTTTGGCCCTGAGCCGGATACCGGGCGTCCCACTCCGGTGGGAATCTGAAGCTCCGAACAATCTGTTCGAACAGACCTAAGTCCCATCTAAGGACTGGAATCGGTCCTTCCTCACTAGCAGGAACCTCTTGGTGCTCCTCACTCATATTTTAGAAGGATCTGGAAAAAAAGAACGAAGAAAAGTTTGAAGATTTGAAGAAATCTTGAAGAAGACGAAGAACACTTTGAAGATTCAAAGAGTTTTGAGAGAAAAGTGGAGAAGAAACGAAGAAAAGTGAGAACCTCACCGTCTCTTCGAATATATATACCCATCGCATTTAATGCGATGGGTAACCGTGCCGCGTTCGCCGCTCGGCTAACCAACGGGAGGTTGCCACGTCAAGCGGAAAGCCAGGGGTGACGGTTACCACGCGCGCGTGGGCCTCACTCTCCTGACACGAAGTGCAACCGCCGCAGGCGGCATGATGACACCCGTGCCAGGGGTCAACTCAAACGTCGCCCTCAACGACTTATCTCACCAACCTGTCAGAAGTTCAAATTTCGAAGTTTCCCGCCACAAAACGTGCAAGTAACTTCATGCAGAAGTCACATGAGTCGCGCCAGATATACGTCAACTACTATAACCTCGCGCGCTTAAAAGGCCAAACAAGAAATCACCCAACACCTGCCTTGGGCCTGCGCATGAAGAGCGGCAGTTTTCTACATGCGCCTTACAAGTCAGGACCAAAAGGACAACTTCCCCTTCTCTTATTTTTATTAAGTCCAGAGCTCCAACCACTTGCGTTGCGCATGGTGCAGCACTGGACTGGGGGGACTTGAAGGGGTATGGTCCCAAAAAGTCGCGCAAACCTCATAACAGGTTGCACGTGAGACCATACTCCTTAGCATAACAACTTGATAATAACAACCTCGCGCAGCTCACATCACATTATGACTTACCCCTGCGCGAGGAAGAGCACATAATAAACTCAGGTAGCAGCACTTAGCATAAAAACAATGGTATAAGTGAGCACACTAGCCCCGCGCGGGTTAGTTGCCATCAAACAAAATCCTCTCCATAGGAAGACGCGCTGTTACCTACAGAGGTACACAGGGTACAAGTGGCAGTAAAAAGAGCCAATGAGCGTCCAGCAGGCTCTGTTCAATCGTGCGCCACGATCTTCTGACGATAAGTACACAAGGACGCCTACATGGCACCAATCAAGAGACGGGGACAACTGTCCCACGATCTCCACTTGTCTGCTGATGACAGAAGGACAACAAGGCCGACAATGATGACACGTGGCTCCAATCAAGGTGCGCCAGCGCCGACGAACATCTAGAAGCCACTAAGCAGTCGAGGCCAGCGAGGCAAAGAGCATATTCGTTGTTGTCCGTTTCTGGCCCAAGGCCCATCAGCCCACAACCTCTTACACCTCTCCGGCTATAAATAGAGACCTTCATTCCTCAGGTTATTCATTCTATCCTCTCGGCTCTTACTCTTAACTACTTAATTACTCTCAAAGCAGTCGCTTATTCTCACGCCGGAGCCCGGTTAAGAGGGAAACCCCCACATTCCCCTCTTAACGAGTAACGGTGTTCTGTTTTGCAGGTTGATTAACCAGTCGGAGCTCAAATACCCAAAAGAAGATTAACCTCTATGATAGGAACATAAACCCACCTAATTAATACCTTAATTAGATCAGTGTTTCTTCATACACAAACATGCACATGTGCATTTTTGTCATTTCTTTGACAAATTCCGTAATTCATTACAACTATTAGACAATTGCACTTTCATTTACACTACCATGTGTAATACAATACTTTTTACATTACCAATATTAGAAATGCACATGTGCATCTCTATGTATCAACATGAAATAAGGTGTTTTGGTACACTACTTTGAATACACTTTCCCTTTCATATATCATACCATCCATAATACACTACCATTACCTCCTACCACCCATAATACAATATCATTATCTCCTACCATCCATAATACAATACCATTACCAATATTTTCACTTTATTATATGTATGTAAACACCATTTATACCATCCAATCAACATATTAAATCATAAATTGACAACTATAACCAAAGCATCAACCACTAGATATAACTAATCAAAAAACAAGTATATGGGCCTACTTCTCCATTCAAAATCACAAACTTTTTGTACCAAAACACGTTATATCATGGTTATACCTAATGATGCACATGTGCATTTTGAATATTGGTAATGTAAAAAGTAGTGTATTACGAATGGTATTGTAAATTAAAGTGCAATTGTCTATTCCTGGTAACGTGTTACCGAATTTGTCGAAGTGATGATACATATGCACATGTGCATAGATAACTGTTACTCGAAAAAAAAAACGTTTTTTTTAGGGGAACGAAATATAGCGATTTTTTTAGGAAAATATTACAAAAAAAATTAAAAATTTTTTGAGTGCTTTTTTGATTTTTTTTAGATTTTATTTTGTGTTCACATTGGTTCTCGCGGTTCTCGCAATAAGGGTGGTTCTCGCATGAACCTTACCCTATATATATATATATATATATATATATATATATATATATATATATATATATATATATATATATATATATATATATATAGGTAGAGGATCCTGTAAAAAAGGCCTAAAGTGTGAGAAAGGTAAGAAAAAATCTCAACCATTAGATTTTTTGATCTAATGGTTGAGATCAATAGGGACCAAAATGTAAAATATTTTTCTTAATTTGGACTGAATTGAAAATTATAGGGTAATAAAGTCTTTATATCCATTCAAAATAGGAAACTGTAAATCAAAATTCCTATAATTCCGATCTCTCTCTCCAATTGATCGTACAGTTTCTCTCTCTTTCTACAATTGGCGACGAACAATTCTGGTTCGAGCGATGAAGAGTCCGGTCAAGAGAAAAAGTCGAAAACGGAAGGTGTTATCGGTTCCGATCTATCGGAGAAAGGAGATCCGATGGCGATCAAGGCTAAAAGACAGGTGCGTGGACCAAGGCTCAAAGATACCGTCGGAGAAAGTGGTTGTGCGGATCGGCAGCGGTGGTGCAACAGTGGTGGTGTTATATCTTGTACTGAATGGTATTATTTTTGTACTGAATGGTGTTTTTTATTTACTGCTGAATGGTGTTATTTTTGTGCTGAATGGTGTTATTTTTATACTGAATGGTGTTGTTGTAACACCCCAAAAACGGGTTTGGTAATCAAACCACGCTAATACTAACAGACGGCTAAGGAACCGTTAGTGGTAAAAATTAAGCCAGAAAATATTAGGATTATTATATAATTATATCCAATATTTAATAAAAAGAGAAAAGAATGCGTTTGGGAAATAAAGTTTATAGAAGGCCCGAGTTAACGGGACTTAAACTAAACTTAGTCATAGATTCCCAAAACCCACTAATTCAATTAGGAATGTTTAACCTAGTTAATAAGTGGGGAATAGTGTTAGAAATAATGTAGGTTGTGCCCTACTTAATTAACTAACCAAATTAGAGGGGCCAATAATGTTAAAATTGAAACTTGATTTTTATTAAACAAATAAAAACTAAACCAAACACCCCATTTTGGGGGTCTGGTCGATCAGAGCAAGCAGGGGGCGACCCCACTCCTTCAAAAACCCTAGAACTTCAGAAATCTTGCAAATTGAAGGTTCAATCCAAGTTCAAATCGAATTCTAAACATAGATTCTTGATCCTCATCACAAGGGGATTACAAGGTATGTAAAATTTTGAGAAATCTTTCAACTTGAAATTCTCATGAATTGGGAATAATCTGAGATTCTAGTTGCATGTGTATGTTATGATGATTTAGGAACTACTATAGAGTTTAGGGACAAACCCTAGACAAACACAAGCTGAAATCATATGAATTTTTAGTGAAAACTATGATCACCATTGTAGGTGATTAGTGAGTTATGTGAAATTTGATGAACACTAGGAAATAGATTGTTGATCTAGTGTAAATTGACAATTTTGAAGTGATTTCAGAAATTATAGAAGTTAACCACTTTGTAAGATGGTTGATTTATGTGAAATTTTGGCTAAGAGATAAGCTAGAGACTTGATAAATACACATGTAAAATTCTGCCCTTAAAGTGTTTGTTGAAATGCCTCAAAGAAGGCACGAAACTAGAATTTTTGTAGTTAAAACACCTAATTGTGATGTTTTGGCTATTATGCAAAATATGATTAAAAAGAGTTCTACATGTGATAATTGTGGTTAGAACTTTGGTTAAAACAGTGGTCTAAAGATAACGCTTACCGGGTAATTAAAGAATGCTAGAACTAGTTGATGAACTCGAATATGCAAATTAGTATACTAATGGGCATTTGACTTTTAAAAAGTCAAACTGACCTATACTACGATAAATGCTAATTTTTAATGTGAAATGTGTAAGGTGGAATAATCGTATCAAATTATGATTAAACTAACCACCTTGAAAACGATGATGATAGTTTGACGCGTAACAAGCTAGGTGGAAGCTTGATGAGGGAGCGGGTCGAACGAATCAAGAAGGAAAGGAAAAGCGTAGTTCGGATGCGAGGTAAGTAACTACTTACACCCCTTTTATTTTATAGAATACTTTGTATGTGAATTGAAAATGAATAGAGAAAAATCCGTAATTGAATTTGATGTTCCGGCGTGAATAATATGAGTCGGAACAAGTGAAAGTGATGAAATCCATAATGGTTAAAAAAAGGGGGGGTAAAATAGTAAATTAGTCACGAGTTTTGACACAATATTTACCCAAAAGTTGGTTTACAACATAAAGGATGTTTAGTAATTTTTATAGGTTTTTATAAAGTTGTTTGACGAGGTTTTCGCGGATGTTTTGTCAATAAATTAGTTGTTGACAGCAACAGTTCCGCTACTTGCAGAACTTATTTCGAGGTCTTAACCATCGAGTTTTGACACGATAATTGACCAGAAGTTGGTTTATAACATAAAGGTTGTTTAGTAATTTTTATAGATTTTTATAAAGTTGTCTGAGGAGGTTTTCGCGGATGTTTTGTCAATAAATTAGTTGTTGACAGCAACAGTTCCGCTACTTGCAGAACTTATTTCGAGGTCTTAACCATCGAGTTTTGACACGATAATTGACCAGAAGTTGGTTTATAACATAAAGGTTGTTTAGTAATTTTTATAGATTTTTATAAAGTTGTCTGACGAGGTTTTCGCGGATGTTTTGTCAATAAATTAGTTGTTGACAGCAACAGTTCCGCTACTTGCAGAACTTATTTCGAGGTCTTAACCATCGAGTTTTGACACGATAATTGACCAGAAGTTGGTTTATAACATAAAGGTTGTTTAGTAATTTTTATAGATTTTTATAAAGTTGTCTGACGAGGTTTTCGCGGATGTTTTGTCAATAAATTATTTGTTGACAGCAACAGTTCCGCTACTTGCAGAAATTATTTCGAGGTCTTAACCATCGAGTTTTGACACGATATTTGATCAGAAGTTGGTTTATAAGATAAAGGATGTTTAGTAATTTTTATAGATTTTTATAAAGTTGTCTGACGAGGTTTTCGCGGATGTTTTGTCAATAAATTAGTTGTTGACAGCAACAGTTCCGCTACTTGCAGAAATTATTTCGAGGTCTTAACCATCGAGTTTTGACACGATATTTGATCAGAAGTTGCTTTACAACATAAAGGATGGTTAGTAATTTTTATAGATTTTTTTTAAAGTTGTTCGACGAGATTTTTGCGGATGTTTTGTCAATAAATTAGTTGTTGAAAACAACAGTTCCGTTACTTGCAGAAATTATTTCGATGTCTTAACTAAGGTGGAATAATTGTAGTTAATTCGATATGGAATTTTGTAGCGACAAAAGAAAAGGTACAAGTTCTAGATAAAAATGAGTAAATACCCTTAATGGGTCAAAATGGAAGTTTTAGCGAAACGGGTTAAGAATGTGTAATGACCCGTGAATTGAACCTTGTATAATAGGAAATAATTATAATAATATGTTTTATAGAAGAAACAAGGGCCATAACCATGTTTGATGATGAAACCACGAATGGGTCAAAAGTCGGTAAAAAGAGTAATAAGCCGAAGAGTTAAAGTCTGAAATTTTTGTTAATCCGGATGTTGGATTTTAACTCCATATGATGGGGAATCAAATTACAATCACGTAGGAAGAAACGGTAAGTCAAACGGACAAACGGATTTAAAGATACGGAAGTTTCCGTGTCGAAAACGGCGAAATGGAAGAAGCTGATGCAGAGTCCACCGTAACTTACGGTGGTACCGTAAGTTACGGTGGGGACTGAGAATGTTACGGCGGATAGCTCCTGCCTTACGGTGGAGTGTTTTCAAATCAGGGCTACCGTAAATTACGGTGTCCACCGTAATTTACGGTGGAC
Source organism: Helianthus annuus (assembly GCF_002127325.2). Taxonomy (NCBI): domain Eukaryota; kingdom Viridiplantae; phylum Streptophyta; class Magnoliopsida; order Asterales; family Asteraceae; genus Helianthus; species Helianthus annuus. The sequence goes on from NC_035445.2 coordinate 156,520,099, forward strand.
CCTGATAAAAAAAATGTATTTTGAACAGTTTTGTTTCCCGGGCTCGTTTAGATACGTATTAAATCCCGTATGACTAAAACATTTCATGTTTTTATGAAATGTAGGTACTTTTTGGATGCCGGAGGACGATCAAGCTCAATGAAGAACTGAACACGATAAAGACACATGCTTCCGCACATTGCCTCGTTGTAAATTTTTAACGACCAACCCGATCACGTTATGTAGAATAACTTATGATTTGTAAAAGTTTTAACAAACCCGTATTTCCGATATATATGTAATCTTAATTACATGATTGTTTTCGTAAAATATACGTTAAACCATGGATTATAAGAACGGGTGTTACAGTTGTTTTTGTACTGAATGGTTTTTTTATCTACTGCTGAATGGTGTTATTTTTTGTGCTGAATGGTGTTATTTTTGTGCTGAATGGTGTTATTTTTGTACTGAATGGTGTTTTTTTGTACTAAATGGTGTTTTTTTATTTACTGCTGAATGGTGTTATTTTTGTACTGAATTGTGTTATATTCTAGTACTGAATGGTGTTTTTTTATTTACTGCTGAATGGTGTTATTTTTTGTGCTGAATGGTGTTATTTTTGTGCTGAATGGTGTTATATTTTCTGAATTGTGTTATATTTAAAACACCATGTATGAACATGCTCTGAATAGTGTTATATTTATGGACGGTTATAAGTCCTAAAATCCAGGTTTTTCTCTCTCCAAATCCTTAAATCAAGGATTACCATATTTGAATTTGTTAATGCATTTACAATCATACCTTTTTCAATTAATTTAGATCTAATGGTTGAGATTTTTTCTTACCTTTTTCACACTTTTGGTCTTTTTTACAATAACTCCACCATATATATATATATAAACTCATTCAAATTTAACCAAAACTCTCTCAAAAACTCTCTAAAAAACACTACCATTTTATAAAAATTGATGGATTCCCCTAGTTCTTCATCCATGGTAAATTTTTACTACAAAGAGTTTTTTGCGGATGGCGATGATTCCACCGATGAGGAGGTCGAGCAAGAGGCGATTACGAGTGCTTGTCAACTAGTGGTGAGATATGTGAAGCATTGTCGTCGCCCCCAACAAAAAAATAAAATAAAAGAGCTTATATTGAACGAGACCGACGCGCGGCACACGATTGTTTGATGAAAGATTATTTTGATGAGGCGCCGACATTTTCGAACCAAATGTTTAGGCATCGTTTCCGAATGACTAAGCGGTTGTTTCTACGCATAGTCGACGACTTGGAAGCCAACTACGATTATTTAAAAAAAAGCGGATGTGAGAGAGGCACTTGGATTTACCGGTATCCAAAAGTGTACGTCGGCGTTACGAATCCTTGCTTATGGAAACACAACCGACATCAACGACGAGTATCTAAAAATGGGCGAGAAAACAACGCGAGACAACTTGGTGCATTTTTGTCGCGGTAGAATTCCTATACTTTACTATAATGTTAACAATTTTTTTTTGAAGCTTATGTTTGTGTATGTTTTTTATAAAGGTATTATTGATGTGTATGGTGCGCGTTATCTTAGAACGCCCACATGGGACGACCTTCAAAAGATCTACGAGGTACATTCGGCGGAGCATGGTTTGCCTGGTATGATCAGGAGCTTGGATTGCATGCATTGGCTTTGGGATAACTGCCCGACCGCATGGCGAGGCCAACACACACGGGGTGACCAAAAAGGACCCACTGTTATTCTTCAGGCGGTTGCTTCACAGGACCTTTGGGTTTGGTCGGCTTACTTTGGTGTGGTCGGGTCATGCAATGATATAAATGTTTTTGAACAATCTCCGTTGTTAGAGGAGTGGATTTCTGGCAAAGCTCCAAAAGCGTCGTTTTACGCAAATGGAAACTACTACCCTCATGGATATTATTTGTACGACGGAATTTATCCTAGGTATTCGATTTTCGTGAAGACGTTTAGTGATCCTATTGATGAAAAAAGAGCATACTTTAAAAAGGTTCAAGAGTCTTCACGAAAAGACATTGAGAGATGCTTTGGGGTTCTAAAACAACGCTTACAATATTTGAGAAATCCTTGTCGTGCATGGACCAAGCAAAAAATGAGAGATGCTATGTACGCTTATATAATCATGCACAACATGATGTTGGAAGGCGAAGGAAAGGCGATATGCCGTTCAAGAGGAGCATCCACAGGCGTCAATGGACGAAAGAGTGAATAATGCGCGAGAGTTGCGTTACGAACCGTACCATTCCGCGTTAACGGTTGATTTGGTACAACACGCATGGTCGGTTCGGTATGTACCACCTGAGGGTCAAGAAGAAACGGAGGACGAGGAAGACGAAGTTGGCGAGGGTGAAGAAAGCGAAAACGAAAACTAATGTATTTTTTTTTAATTTAGTAGGTTTTTATTTATTTTTATTTCTAGTATTGTATTTTTTTAATTTAATGAAGTATTTAAGTTTTTAAAATAAAAAAAAATAATTGTTTAATAATTGGAAGGGGCGTTATTGGGCATTATTCCTACTACGCCACTTTTGCAATAACACCCATTAATGCCCTCATGCTGACTGGCCTGCCACGTGGCGCAAAACGCCCAAGGGTGGGGGCATTATTGCTCAAACCACTACACATGGTCTAACTAGGATTTTGATATAACTAGAATAGATTTTGAAGAACTTTACAAGATAATTTTCATATAACTAGGATTTCTATTGTAATCAAAAGACAACCACTTGTTACAAGATACTGGTTTGGCGGTTTCATATGTAACACCCCGTATTTTACTAATGTCAAAGTCAAAGTCAAATACTGACTGTTATTGGAATTAAAGTTATTTAATTTTATTTTATTTTATTATGTGGAGTAAGTGTTGTATAATCAAACTAATCGATCGATAATCTAACCGCGAACCGATAATCGACTGTGAACAATAGGAAGTAACAATGCAATAAAGTTAAATCAATCAATAATCAAGCTAATCAAATCAATCATCGAACTCAAGTGTGGGAATTTTGGTACTTTTATACGTGTGTGTGTGCCTTACGTGTTACTTGTGCATGTTATTTTACATTGTTATGTGTGGTGAATCAATCAGATCAAATCGAAACTCAAAGGTTAATCAAACTCAATCGAAACCGAACCCGAATTGTGGTGTAAGGATGATTGTATGTTAGATATAGTGGTTAGGACTAAAAGTAATTTGATTAGGAACTCCATCATACTCAAATCATCGTTCATCGAAGTCGAAATACCAAAAATCGTCACGAAACTCTCAAAAAGGAACATCCTGATCGAACAGGACCTCCGATCGAACAGGCTAGCCGATCGAACATGCTGTTCGATCGAGCAGCCCATTCGGTCAGGAATCCTGGCCGATCGGTTGGGCCTTTCCTCTTTTGGAAGCCTATAAATAGGGCTGTCATTGTCATTCTTTCTACTTTTTGAAAGCTCTGACCGACCAGCCTTTGTTCTTCACTATTTCTCAGATTTCTCTCCAATCCGGTAAGTTTTCACTCTAAATCTTGTACGATCTTGTTCATTTAATGATTATACATCTTTCTATCTTTTAAAAATTGGATTCTAACCGTGAAATCACCAAGATCTAAGTGTTCTTGGGTGATGTCATCATGGTGTTCTTCAAGAACATCAAGTTTGGCATCATTCCATCATGATTAGCTTAGATCTAACCGATTTCCACATAAACAACCTAAATCTACCAAAGATCTTAACATTCCACGGTGGAAAAGGATTGAAAGACGAATTTTCATCTATCTTTCAACTCTTTTACACTCAAACCGGTGAAAACCACAAATCATTCTAAACAAACATATGGTTCAAGATTCGGATTCTACCACGAGATTCATCGATTTCGGGTTAAACGTTAAACTAAGGTTCCAAACCGTCCACTGACCGGACTTGGGTGATTCCTGCCCGAGCCAGTGAACCAAGTAAGGACTTAGGTTTCGTGGTTCAACTCGTTATCGACCTAACTCAAAATCACATCAAGTAACCAAAAATAACCAAGTGTTAGAAGATAGGCTAACCAGGTCAGAAATGCTGGCCGAACGGTTAGGCTGTCCGATCGGACAGCCCACCGGAACGGACTACCCAGCCGATCGGCTAACACATGGACCCACAATTTCACAAGTATAGTATTGACAAAGTGATGTTCGATCGAACCTACCACTCGATTTGTAACATTACTCATCGAATCATGAAATATTATACTTCAACACTTAACCATCCTTTTCGAAACATTGAAATGTCACCCGGTCGAGCATGCCACCCGATCGAGTGGCACATTGCCAAACTCTGCAAACCGATCGGTTGGACTAACCGATCGAACGGCCCGTTCGATCGACCAACTTGAAAGGTAATGCTGCAAAAACTTCAAAAGTTCAAACCATCATACACAAACACATCCTTTCCTAAAGGAAGAAACAACCCACTTGAAAGGACCAGCCGATCGAGCCTGCCGGCCGATCGAATGGGAATGTTCAAACGGACTTTCAAACCAGACGAACAGCCCGTCCGATCGAACCAGCTGTCCGATCAACCGGCCCAATCGAATCAGTATCACTGTTTTTCATTTCCGCGTTACTCATCGTTATACTATCGAACTATTCAGGCTAACTTACTTCAGTGCTCCCTTCAATCCATACCAAACCACTGTGAGTATACTCGATCCCTTTTTGCTTTTAGCACTTTTGGGTGTTACATACGTTATCTATCAAAATCACAAACAAACACAAACTATTTGAACGCTAACCTATTCGCATGTGCTACTTGACTAAATGATTGCTGTTTATTATGTTTACACGTGGAGTGCTATCTACCTGCTTTAGCAACATAGTACTATAGTTTGGACTCAGCACCCGTTCACACGGGGGTTGCTAAGGACAATTACTTGCATGGATTACGGTGGTAATCATGTATTGCGAACTGTCTCGGACAGTCAACCCGCAGTCGTTGGTACCGATGGTCCCATGTTGATAATTTACATGCATCGTTTTCCTCTGTGTACGTGCCTGGTTATGCGTAAACTATTCGAACTTTATATGCTATATCAAACTTGTGTGCTCACCTTTACATTATTTGTATTGACTTTATTTTAACGTATGTGACAGGTGTTTAAGGTATTAGCTTGCTAGGAAAGCGAGGCATAAATAAGTTTCTAGAAGCCCCCAACAAATGGTTGTCGGCCCTGAACAAGCTCCTGGGTCATAGTTGTCAGTAGATCTTGTCCACTGGCACTATAGCCAGAGGAGTCAACAGAATAGGGGTCTAGAAACATCAAACAATATTTTATTTGGTTTGTAATAATTAAATCTGAGTTGTCGGAACAGTGACTTTTGTTTGGATGCTTTCTGTAATAACTTGTTATTAATTTAGGATACAGTATGGGACGTATCATTTAAACTGAATTTGTATGATAGTTGTTGTGGAAACTTCTGAACAATCTGTTTCGCTCAGTGCCGCGCCCCGATGATTCCGCCATCGGTTGGGGTGTGACAGATTGGTATCAGAGCCATAACTATAGGGAATTAGGTTAGACACGACCTAGTCCGGGTCGCTGTCTTAGAGACCTAGACTATAGCTAAGAGCCAAGAGACCAAGTTTATGTGCTTATTCATTCTAATCTCTCACTGCACTTGAACTCCAAACCAAAGTCTGCAATTTGGACAGGAATAGGTGTGAAAGCGCAAACTCCTGCCTAAGTTGTCGGATTTTGTCGATTATTTATATGTGTATTTCTATCAACAAACGGGGAGAATTATACCAAATCAGGGCTGAAACCCGTATTTTGATGCAAGTTTTCCCCAGAATTTTCTTAAAACAAGGAAGAAATTGCTAAGCTAATGGTGAAACCCTAACCTTGGCAATTGTTTCGACCTTATTTCATCTCGCCAAGGCAATTGACGGACTCCAACGACCTGAACTCACAAGTATGACCTAGGGCACGCGTGCATAATGCCCAAGAACTGAGGCAGAAACACAACTCCTAGAGTCGAAAGTGACGACAAGTCCACTAAGAATAGTTAAATTGTTTTGGTTAGTCAATGTCTAGTAGCCGCAGACAATCCATATCCTGATTTTACTTATTACCTCGTTGATTTTTACGTGTTTTACCTGTTTACGTGCTTACGTTTCTGTTGGTTATTCGATTTTGTTATCCATCCGCACGACTTGTATTGTTATCCTATTCCGATTCAATTTCCAGTTGACGCAATCTAGACGATAATAATATGCTATACTACGCTATACGACTAAGTTAGACGATACGATATGATGCTACCTGGTATACTATACGAACGACACTCGGCTTGTAATGATAGGTTTCTGTTTTCTGACTACCTCTGTGCTGAAAATGCGTATGTGTTTAGGAATTTTGTGCCCTGCTTGCTTATGTGCTTCTGTGATTATGTGAAGTCTGTGCATTATGTGCTTTTGTGCCTATGTGCTATGTGTTACGTGGTACGTGTTACGGCGTGATTCTAAGCTTTAGTAGTTTAGACGTGTGAGGTGAGATTCGATCTCGTTGTGTTGAGCCCTGTGGCGATGTCTATTGCAGACCATGTCGTCATCATCTATGTCTCGCCAACGTCTTACCCGTCAGGAAAAGAGAGACCGACGTCTTGCTCCGATCATCTCAAAGACTGTAGCGAAAGCAGTAAGTGAGGTGTACGAGAACGCGAGCAAATCATCCGAGGAATCTCGAGCTGACATGCCCAAAGATCCCAACAAGACTGCTTTTAGCTTTAAGCAATTCAAGGCGTGTGGGCCTAAAGAGTTCACCGGTGAAGATGGCCCTACAGCCATGTTTCATTGGTTTGACTCGGAGGAAGTCACCATTCGACAAAGCGGATGCCCTAATCATCTCCGTACTCTCAATGCTACTGGTGTCTTTCAGTCTCGTGCTTTGGACTGGTGGACCGCAGAGAGGAACAAGCGCGGGAACGACGTAGCATACGAGCTGACGTGGGAGGAACTGAAAGCAATCATGATCGACGAGTTCTGTCCTCCCCACGAACGCCAAAAGCTGGAGGATGAATTCTGGGTTATCAAGCAGAAGGAAGGAGACAATGCTGGTCTCACCGCTCGTTTCAAGCAGTTGAGCATTATCTGTCCCGATCAGGTCAAGACTCCCGAGATGACCATCAAGAAATACATCCGTGCTCTTCCAGACTGTGTGGCAGATTTCGTTCACGCCTCCAAGCCCGCAACAATTGAGGAAACCTACCTGCTCGCCGCTGAGATTAACGACAAGCGGGTGAAGACTGGTTTCTGGGATAAGCAAGCCAAGTCTCTGCATCAAGTTACAACCGCACCAACCGACAACACCACTGCTCAAACCTCCAAGTCTTCAAGAAGAAGAAAGAAGAACAAGAGTTGTGCTGCCGCAACCACTGCTGCTCCTCTCCAGTCCGTACCAGCTCAGCAGCAGCAACCACAGCGCGCAGCTCCAGTGATCAATGCGCCGCCAGCTAAGCGTGCATATACCGGCCCCCACCCACTCTGCCCAACGTGTTCCTATCATCATCCGGTGGGTGTGGCTTGCCGATTCTGCGCTCACTGCAATCTCTACGGGCATTTCACTGCGAACTGTCGCTATGGTCCCCGTCAAGCCCAAGCTCAAGCCGCTGTCAATCAGGCTCTACTCCCTGCCCCACAAGGTCAACAAGCTGCACCAGCCCCAGCAGCCAACGTTCGGACCTGCTTTGCATGTGGTGACCCTAACCACTTTGTAAATCGGTGCCCGAACAGGGTAGTCAAACAAGAAGCCCCACAGCCCCAGCAGCAACAACAGCAGCAGCCTCAGCAACAACAACCAGCAGCTCACGCCAGAACCTTCAACATCAATGCACGTCAGGCTCAAGCTGACAACAACGTGGTTAATGGTACGTTCCTTGTGAATGGTATATATGCATCATGTTTGTTTGATACTGGAGCCGATAACTGCTTTGTGTCGTTTGAATTCGAGAAGCTTCTTAGTCGTAAGCGCTCTTATCTTTCGTCGTCATTCGAAGTTGAAGTCGCTACCGGAAGAACCATCGCTGTAAATTCCGTGCTCCGTGATTGTACTCTTGAGCTTAACAATCATATCTTCCCTATCAACCTCATTCCGATGCAGCTCGGAAGTTTCGATGTCATAGTAGGCATGGACTTTCTTCGTGAAAACCATGCTGAAGTTGTGTGCTTCGACAAAATGATTCGATTTGTGCTAGCCAGTGGTGATATTCTATGTGTTTATGGTGAAACTGCAACGAAAGGTCTCAAGCTCATGTCGTGTCTTCAAGCCAGCAAATATCTCCGAAAGGAATATCGAGCCTTCTTGGCCAATATTGTAGTAGCAGAGGACGGAAAGAAAAAGAAAGTAGAAGTCAAAGACGTCCCAGTGGTCCGAGAGTTTCCTCAGGTGTTCCCTGACGATCTCCCTGGATTACCTCCAAGTCGTGATATCGACTTTCGAATCGACCTTATTCCTGGAGCTAACCCTGTTGCCAAAGCCCCTTACCAACTCGCTCCCTCCGAAATGTGCGAGCTTTCGAACCAACTCCAGAAATTACTCGAAAAAGGCTTTATTCGCCCGAGCACTTCTCCTTGGGGCGCGCCAGTCCTTTTCGTTAAAAAGAAGGATGGGTCGTTCCGGATGTGCATCGACTATCGGGAATTGAATAAGCTAACTATCAAGAACCGATACCCCTTGCCCAGAATCGACGATTTGTTTGACCAGCTACAAGGTGCTCAGTGCTTCTCAAAGATCGATCTACGCTCAGGTTATCATCAGTTGCGGATCCAAGAGGAAGACATACCCAAAACCGCTTTTCGAACCCGATATGGCCATTACGAATTCGTTGTTATGCCTTTTGGTTTGACGAACGCACCTGCGGTTTTCATGGAACTGATGAATCGCGTGTGTAAGCCCTTCCTAGACCGTTTTGTCATCGTGTTTATCGACGATGTCTTGATCTATTCTAAGTCGAGGGCCGAACATGCGCAACATCTACGTTTGGTTCTCGAGTTACTTCAGGGGAATCAACTCTACGCCAAGTTCTCCAAGTGTGAATTCTGGTTGGAGGAGGTTCAATTTCTGGGTCACATCGTGAATAGCCAGGGTATACATGTTGATCCCGCGAAGATCGAAGCAGTCAAAGGTTGGATTACGCCTAAGAATCCGTCAGAAGTTCGCTCTTTTCTCGGATTAGCAGGTTATTACCGACGATTTATCGAAGGATTCTCCAAAATCGCTGTGTCGCTTACCGCTCTTACCCATAAGGACAAGCCTTTTGTGTGGGGAACCGCGCAAGAGACTGCCTTCCAAACCCTCAAACACATGCTGTGCAATGCACCGATTCTGACACTGCCCGACGGAAGCAATGACTTCGTTGTCTATTGTGACGCTTCAAACCTTGGTCTTGGATGTGTTCTCATGCAACGAGACAAGGTTATAGCTTACGCCTCTCGACAGCTCAAAATCCACGAGAAGAACTATACAACCCATGACCTCGAGCTAGGCGCAGTTGTCTTTGCATTAAAGATTTGGCGACACTACCTATACGGTACCAAGTGTACGATCTTCACCGATCACAAGAGCTTACAACACATCATTAATCAGAGAGAACTCAATATGCGTCAACGCCGATGGGTAGAACTTCTCAACGACTACGACTGTGAGATTCGTTATCACCCAGGCAAGGCGAATGTAGTTGCTGACGCGCTCAGTAGAAAGAACTATGTGCTCGGTGTCCGAAACATCCAAGCGCAGTATAACCTCGAAGCCCTCATCCGTGAAGCACAACATGCTTGCTTTAACGAGCGTACGTTGAAGAGAGAAAGAATCTATCACGATGGAGCTCATCTCGTAAGCAAAGCCAATGGGATATTCTACTATCTGGACCGAATCTGGATCCCGAGGAGGACCGATTTGCGAAAGATTATCATGAACGAAGCCCACAAATCCCGATACTCCATTCATCCCGGTGCTGACAAGATGTACCAGGATCTTCGCTACAAGTACTGGTGGCCGGGGATGAAACGAGATATCGCTCTTTATGTTGGTAGCTGCTTAACCTGCGCAAGAGTTAAGGCTGAACATCAAAGACCTTCCGGCTTACTCGAACAACCGCCGATACCCGTATGGAAGTGGGAGAGCGTAGCTATGGATTTCATAACTAAGCTTCCGACCACGCCATCAGGTCACGACAGTATTTGGGTTATAGTCGACCGTCTAACCAAATCAGCCCACTTTCTGCCAATACGAGAAGACTATAAGGTTGCCAAACTAGCCCAAATCTACACCGACGAGATCATTAAGAATCATGGTACGCCTCGAGACATCATCTCTGACCGCGATGCTCGGTTTACTTCGAGATTGTGGGAAACATTTCAAGCGGCTCTTGGTACGACGCTGAATTTAAGTACCGCATTCCATCCACAAACCGACGGGCAGACTGAAAGAACGATCCGTACTCTTGAAGATATGCTCCGAGCGTGTGTTATTGATTTTGGTGGTAGTTGGAGCAAACACCTACCATTGGTCGAATTCTCGTACAACAATAGCTACCATTCCAGCATCCAGATGGCACCATTCGAAGCCTTGTATGGTAGGAGATATCGTTCGCCTATTGTGTGGCACGAGATCGGTCATTCCCAATTAACCGGTCCCGAGATTCTACAAGAAACGACCGACAAGATCCACCAGATCAGGGAAAACTTGGTGAAAGCCCGGGAAAGACAAAAGAGTTACGCCGATAATCGACGCAAGCCCCTTGAATTCGAAGTTGGTGACTACGTGCTCCTAAAGGTATCACCTTGGAAGGGTGTAGTCCGCTTTGGCAAGAAAGGGAAACTCGCGCCGCGATATGTTGGACCTTTTAGGATTCTGGAAAGAATCGGAAAAGTCGCCTACAGACTCAATTTACCGGAGGAACTCAGCAATGTCCACCCGACTTTCCATGTGTCAAACCTTCGGAAGTGCTTAGCAGATCACGATGCAATTATACCGCATGACGGTCTTCAGGTCAACGAAACGTTACACTTCATGGAAAAACCTATCGAGATCATGGATCGCCAGACCAAGCAACTCAGACGCTCTCGCATTCCAATCGTGAAAGTCCGATGGGAAGGCAAACGAGGCGCGGAGTTCACTTGGGAACTCGAAAGCGACATGAAGGCCAAGTACCCGCAGTTGTTCAGATAGATCTGAAGCATCAAATTGGTAAAAACACGGCGATGTACGGCTCTCAGCCTAATTTCGGGACGAAATTCCCTAAAGGAGGGGAGGCTGTAACACCCCGTATTTTACTAAAGTCAAAGTCAAATACTGACTGTTATTGGAATTAAAGTTATTTAATTTTATTTTATTTTATTATGTGGAGTAAATGTTGTATAATCAAACTAATCGATCGATAATCTAACCGCGAACCGATAATCGACTGTGAACAATAGGAAGTAACAATGCAATAAAGTTAAATCAATCAATAATCAAGCTAATCAAATCAATCATCGAACTCAAGTGTGGGAATTTTGGTACTTTTATACGTGTGTGTGTGCCTTACGTGTTACTTGTGCATGTTATTTTACATTGTTATGTGTGGTGAATCAATCAGATCAAATCGAAACTCAAAGGTTAATCAAACTCAATCGAAACCGAACCCGAATTGTGGTGTAAGGATGATTGTATGTTAGATATAGTGGTTAGGACTAAAAGTAATTTGATTAGGAACTCTATCATACTCAAATCATCGTTCATCGAAGTCGAAATACCAAAAATCGTCACGAAACTCTCAAAAAGGAACATCCTGATCGAACAGGACCTCCGATCGAACAGGCTAGCCGATCGAACATGCTGTTCGATCGAGCAGCCCATTCGGTCAGGAATCCTGGCCGATCGGTTGGGCCTTTCCTCTTTTGGAAGCCTATAAATAGGGCTGTCATTGTCATTCTTTCTACTTTTGGAAAGCTCTGACCGACCAGCCTTTGTTCTTCACTATTTCTCAGATTTCTCTCCAATCCGGTAAGTTTTCACTCTAAATCTTGTACGATCCTGTTCATTTAATGATTCTACACCTTTCTATCTTTTAAAACTTGGATTCTAACCGTGAAATCACCAAGATCTAAGTGTTCTTGGGTGATGTCATCATGGTGTTCTTCAAGAACATCAAGTTTGGCATCATTCCAACATGATTAGCTTAGATCTAACCGATTTCCACATAAACAACCTAAAATCTACCAAAGATCTTAACATTCCACGGTGGAAAAGGATTGAAAGACGAATTTTCATCTATCTTTCAACTCTTTTACACTCAAACCGGTGAAAACGGAGCTTGAACCGACTCACAAATCATTCTAAACAAACACATGGTTCAAGATTCGGATTCTACCACGAGATTCATCGATTTCGGGTTAAACGTTAAACTAAGGTTCCCAAACCGTCCACTGACCGGACTTGGGTGATTCCTGCCCGAGCCAGTGAACTAAGTAAGGACTTAGGTTTCGTGGTTCAACTCGTTATCGACCTAACTCAAAATCACATCAAGTAACCAAAAATAACCAAGTGTTAGAAGATAGGCTAACCAGGACAGAAATGCTGGCCGAACGGTTAGGCTGTCCGATCGGACAGCCCACCGGAACGGACTACCCAGCCGATCGACCGGGCCAGCCGATCGGCTAACACATGGACCCACAATTTCACAAGTATAGTATTGACAAAGTGATATTCGATCGAACCTACCACTCGATTTGTAACATTACTCATCGAATCATGAAATATTATACTTCAACACTTAACCATCCTTTTTGAAACATTGGAATGTCACCCGGTCGAGCATGCCACCCGATCGAGTGGCACATTGCCAAACTCTGCAAACCGATCGGTTGGACTAACCGATCGAACGGCTCGTTCGATCGACCAACTTGAAAGGTAATGCTGCAAAAACTTCAAAAGTTCAAACCATCATACACAAACACATCCTTTCCTAAAGGAAGAAACAACCCACTTGAAAGGACCAGCCGATCGAGCCTGCCGGCCGATCGAATGGGAATGTTCAAACGGACTTTCAAACCAGACGAACAGCCCGTCCGATCGAACCAGCTGTCCGATCAACCGGCCCAATCGAATCAGTATCACTGTTTTTCATTTCCGCGTTACTCATCGTTATACTATCGAACTATTCAGGCTAACTTACTTCAGTGTTCCCTTCAATCCATACCAAACCACTGTGAGTATACTCGATCCCTTTTTGCTTTTAGCACTTTTGGGTGTTACATACGTTATCTATCAAAATCACAAACAAACACAAACTATTTGAACGCTAACCTATTCGCATGTGCTACTTGACTAAATGATTGCTGTTTATTATGTTTACACGTGGAGTGCTATCTACCTGCTTTAGCAACATAGTACTATAGTTTGGACTCAGCACCCGTTCACACGGGGGTTGCTAAGGACAATTACTTGCATGGATTACGGTGGTAATCATGTATTGCGAACTGTCTCGGACAGTCAACCCGCAGTCGTTGGTACCGATGGTCCCATGTTGATAATTTACATGCATTGTTTTCCTCTGTATACATGCCTGGTTATGCGTAAACTATTCGAACTTTATATGCTATATCAAACTTGTGTGCTCACCTTTACATTATTTGTATTGACTTTATTTTAACGTATGTGACAGGTGTTTAAGGTATTAGCTTGCTAGGAAAGCGAGGCATAAATAAGTTTCTAGAAGCCCCCAACAAATGGTTGTCGGCCCTGAACAAGCTCCTGGGTCATAGTTGTCAGTAGATCTTGTCCACTGGCACTATAGCCAGAGGAGTCAACAGAATAGGGGTCTAGAAACATCAAACAATATTTTATTTGGTTTGTAATAATTAAATCTGAGTTGTCGGAACAGTGACTTTTGTTTGGATGCTTTCTGTAATAACTTGTTATTAATTTAGGATACGGTATGGGACGTATCATTTAAACTGAATTTGTATGATAGTTGTTGTGGAAACTTCTGAACAATCTGTTTCGCTCAATGCCGCGCCCCGATGATTCCGCCATCGGTTGGGGTGTGACAGATTGGGTAAAGAGTGTCGCTGGAACAAGTTGCAGGTCGCCAGAGTAAGTTGAGGTCTCCGGAAGAAGTTGTCGCGGTGTGTTGTGGTGATGGCTGTGGCAGACGGTGGTTGTGGGTGGTGGTGATGAAGGTGGTGATGGTGATGGTGCCACGTAAGCTTCCATGTCATCATTTAACCAGGTTGTGTGCCACATAAGCTGCCACGTATGCAAAACACTATCTGGGTTATAACCCAGTTAGTAAACGCTTGGTGGAGAAAAATAGCATGAAAGTTGGGACTAGAAGGGGGAATTTTTTAAGTTGAGATTATTGCCGGCTAATTGGTCAAAGTTTGGATTATTAAAATCCAATAACCCATATTTTTTAAACTTCCATAAAATAGTTTTTTTATAAACCTTTTTTGTTTTAGTTATTTTTATTTAAGTTACACATATATTTCATTAGGGATGCTAAATGGGTTGTGGTTCGATCCGAAACTGGTCCACCCAATTAACTTTATGACATAAAGCACACATCAAGAAATTAAACAAAAAAAGTTTTTGATAAGCCAGATGTCTAAAACGCAAGGGACAAAAAACACAAAAATGATTTTTTTTTCTAAAACGCAATAGAATAAAAAACAAAAGAAAGTGTTCTTTCTAAAAAACAATGGACAAAAACACAAAGGAAAATGTTTTTTTTTTCCTTTTAAAACGCAATGGATTAAAAACACAAAACAAAGTGTTCTTTCTAAAACGCAATGCACTAAAAACACAAAAGAAAGTATTTTTTTCTAAAACGCAATTGATTAAAAAAACATAAAAATGTGTTTTACCTAAAACGCAATGGACTAAAAACACTTCAAAACGTGTTTTTCTAAAGCACAATGGATTAAAAACACAAAAGAAAGTGTTCTTTCTAACACGCAATGGACAAAAAACACAAAAGGATTTTTTTTTTCTAAAACGCAATGCACTAAAAACACAAAAGAAAAGGTTTTTTTTTTTTTGTCTAAAACGAAATGGACTAAAAACACATAAACATGTGTTTTACTTAAAACGCATTGGACTAAAAACACATCAAAATGTGTTTTTGTAAAACTCAATGGATCAAAAGACACATAAAAATGTATTTTTCCTAAAACACAATAGACAAAAAACACAAAAGAAAGTGTTATTTTTTTCTAAAACGCAATAGAATAAAATCACATAAAAATGTGCTTTACCTGAAACGCAATGGAATAAAAACACTTCAAAATGTGTTTTTTTTCTAAAACGCATTGGACCAAAAACACATAAAAATGTATTTTTCCTAAAACACAATTGACTAAAAACACATAAAATGTGTTTTTACCTAAAACGCAATGGATTAAAAACACAATAAAACGTGTTGTTTCTAAAACGTAATGGACTGAAAATACAAAAAAAAATGTTTTTTAATTCCTTTGTAAAACACAATGACTCAATTCAAAAACGCAGATCGTAAAAATACAATTTAAAATTTTCTTACATAGATCGAAGTCGATTTCTTCAGATTTCTTCAACGACTGACGAAATTTGAATGCTAGAAAAACTCATCAGCGACTGAATCGAACGAATCGAGTGATTCGCTTCAAAATCACGGGAAAATGAGATATTGTATGAAATTAAATTGGGTTTTCTTCAAAAAAAAGGTTGAAGAACACGTTGATTGGTTGTTTGAATCATTGACTGGTGACGAAAATTACACTATAATGTAGTGATTATTGAGATAGAAAGTGAAGAAAGTTGAATATGGTGGATTTTGAAATTATAGGGGGAGAAGATTGGATAAAATTGACTAAAATACACTTACCCTTCATTTTAAAATTTTGCCACATATCATAGTTCTATTGCTTCCTATCCTTCCTACTCAAACTAAGGGGCTGTTTGGCAACCCTCTTAATGAATCATTAAGAGGTTCCCCTCTTATTCGGACAGAGGTGTATTTGTTTGGTTGGCAAAATACTAGCCTCTTAATGGCATCATTCAGTCTGTATCATACAGATATAAGAACTTGCTGAATGAAAAAAAAGACTATTGTTACCCTTTCCTTCTCTTCTCCTTCTCTTCTCTGTATAAACAAGAAACCCTACTTCATCCAAGACCTCCACCCCAACCCTGTCCTCCCGCCGCCCTCCTCCTCCCTCTCCTCACCACCTCCCGCCGCCTCCTCCCTCTCCTCACCACCTCCCGCCTCCCGCCGCCTTCCTCCTCCCTCTCCTCACCACCGAACGCCTCCCGCCGCCCTCCTCCCTCTCCTCACCATTGTTGAAACACTTGAACTGGCGGTTGTTATTGGTAAAAAGGCTCGTGATATTGCTGAAGCAACTGCTATGAATTACATCGGAGGTAATTGATGTTGATCTAGCATCATAAGTTGCAATAACTGATTGCGGGAGAAAGATGGAAAAAAACACATAGTGACAGCTTTTTTAGATGGATCATTATACAAACAGTGAAGAACAAGAACTGAAAATTGAGGGAGAAAGATGGAAAAAAGGGGATGAATTTAGGGTAATTGGTGTTGTGATGGATGAAGGGGTGGCTTCTGTTTTGGTTTTTGTAAACCGTGTGAACTGATTGAAGTGGTTTTTGTAAACCGTGTGAACAAAGGGTAAAAATGTCATTTTACATATTCATTCAGAGGTGCAACCAAACAGCACTTTACTAGTTCAGCTCTTACTGGTTCAGAGCCTCTTAGCCATTCAGACCTCTTATTCATTCAGCACTTATTGGTTCAGATGTTGCCAAACAGCCCCTAAGCTTCCTATTTGATTCCCTCTCTATGAAAAAATTCAAATAAATATATAAAAGTCAAACTTAAAGAAAAGTCAAGCTTAACGGGACGGATGGAAGCTCAAGTGGAAAAGTCTGAAATCAACGGCTAGGGAAAGAGATAATATTTGGGATCTCATTAATGGGTTTGGGCCTAGCAGTTCACACTCTTATCGAATTCCAAAGATGAAAAAACAATTGTAACATCACTAATGAATCCCCACATTCAACATTATTGGGCTAATCAAACCTTTTGATCCCACCATCTATCGGTGGGTATGGTTGTAAAGCCGAATGGTTCATTTTTTTGGAAAAAAATATAATTAAGCCAATTGATTACTTCTTTATGGATATTTTATTAGCAATTAGATCTCTTTTGGTATGCCAAAACATTATATCAAAAAAGATGGTATTATTTTTTGACATTCCAAACTAGTGTTGGAATATGTGCTTGGGTTATTGACACTGATTATCTAGACGAGAATCACAATAGTGTTCAGGGCTGGCCCTGAGAATTCAGGTGCCCTGTCCGAGCTCGAAAAAATGTGCCCCAATTGCCACCCAAAGAAACATCGGATATTGTTTAGTTATTATTTTTTTAAATCAAACTTAATAATTGTTTTGTAAATGAGCTTATCAATAGCTTGGTCTTCGTATGAGTATACTATTTAAAAGATTATAACACATATTAGTGATGGAACTAGATATTTTTTTTACCAGGAGTCGTAATAGAATTTTTTACATTTGAAATCAGTCAGTTTAATATAGAAAAGATAAATAATTGAATAACCATTAACTAATCAAATAATAAATAATCTAAACATCTTAAAACATATAAAACAAATTACATATGCTATTAATTTAATCAATAAATAATTATCAATTGAAAACACAAAAGAAACTGGTAGGTTGCAGAGTAGTTGTACATGCATAAACAGTGTTTAAATTAATGGATATAGAAGTCAGTAGTTGGCTACAGGTAAGACAGTAGGTTAAAAAATACAATAGCATGTTAACCTGTTGGGCTTTTAAAATATTTGAAATGGGTTTTGTTAGAAAAAGGCCCATAAAACATTTTTTAAATTAATCAAGTAAGGTGGTAAGGGTCTTGTCACTCTTCTTTCTCTGTTCTTTTGCAATTCACAAGAACCTCGCCGGGACAATGGCACCGGCTAACCACCGGAATTTCTTTAAAACTTCCCTACTTTTTTTTGACTTCAGATACTAGATACTCCGTAATAGATAATTGAGATGGTCAAACTACACTAAAGGATTTTTTTTATAAAAATGTGCCTCTCAGAATCACGGGCCCTGGCCGGTTGTCCTCCCCGCACACCCTCAGGGCCGCTCCTGATAGTGTTTGTTCACTTGGATATCGATTATTGATAGGATATGAGGGAGGGAGGGAGAGTGACTTTAGTTCAGGTTTTGGTAAAACTCTCTATTGATTGTCCTTTTATGGATATCAATATGTTAGGTTTAGTATCAATTACATAGATGGTCCTTATAGTTTAGTATATTACATATTTGGTCCCTAAATATAGAAAATTACACTATTCATCTTCACATTGTTCACTTATGGGTAATACATGTAGTCTCTTTAGTGTATGGATGTTGAAAGGTTGATGTAATTTACAACCTACACCAGTCAATGTGGTGGTGTCACAGATCAACAACTCGTATTTGTGTTTCACCCTAATTGTCATCCGGTGGTGTTTGATACGGTGGTCCATGATTGTGTTTCCCGCTATATCCCTCTTAGTAAAACTAAAAGATCCCATTTTTCTTTTTTATTTTTTATATTTAAAACAAATTTTTTATTAGGAGCAGCATCATTTGTATTTCTTACCAAAGGAAAGTGAGTGGTTGGTTAAAATTGATACTGCAATTCTACCCTTCATCGATTCTGCTTCTCTTCTCTGTTAGATCACGATGACTCGTCGTGCGAATTCTCATCTTCATCGTGCTTTCATCGAACTCAAAGGTATTTTCATCACCAATTCTTTAACAACAACCCCTCCTTCATCTCCCAAATTAGGTTTACAATCCACTCTTTTAGCTTCTCTTCTTCACTCCACTTCCTTTTCAAATATTGGGGATCGTCCCCAATCTAGGTATCAAAAGGTTACCAGCTTGGATGATGCCTTTAACCTGTTCGATGAAATGATCCAGAGAAAACCCCTCCCATCTGTTATCAAGTTTAATCAGTTGTTAAATTCTGTTGCAAAAATGAAACATTTTTCTTCTTGTCTCCATCTTTTCAAACAAATGTGTGCCGTTGGAGTGCCTGTTAACGAGTACTCTATGAGCATTGCAATCAAGTGTTGTTGTCAGATGTCTCGCACCAATGACGGTTTTGCCCTCCTAGCTTCTTGCTTCAGGCGTGCTGTTGTACTAAATGTGTTCGTATTTAGTACACTCTTAGATGGACTGGTGCTAGAAGATAGAATTATTGAGGCTGAGAGACTCTTCAAGAAGCTCATCAAACAGAAACTATGTGAACCTGATGTAGTTATGTATTCCACTATGATCAAAGGGCTTTGCAAGTTTGGCAATAATGATATTGCCATTGCTTTGCTTAGGCTCATGGATGAAAGAGGCTGTAAGCCTAATGTTGTTGTATATAGTACTATCATTGATAGTCTCTGCAAGGACAAAATGATAGATGATGCTTTCAAGCTTTTCAATGAAATGGTATTTCACAAAGGCATTCTACCAAATGTCATCACATACACCTCTCTGATTTATGGCCTTTGTATCTTGTGTCGTTGGGACGAGGTCTCTAAGCTGCTAAAAGAAATGGAGGAAGATCTAAGGATCTCTCCTAATTTTCAAACCTTTAGCATATTAGTTGATGCATTTTGCAAGGAAGGTAGGGTGGATGAAGCGGAGGCTGTTATAGACATCATGGTTGAGAGAGGTGAGGTTCCTAACATAGTGACATACAATTCACTTGTAGATGGTTACTGTCTGCGAGGTGAGATGACCAAGGCAAGGACACTTTTTGATTCACTTACTTCTAAAGGTCTCGTCCCTGATGTTGTTACTTATAGCAGTTTATTGAATGGGTATTGCAAGAATTTTAAAATAGAGGAGGCCCTGAAGATGTTCCATGAAATAACAATAAAAGGTTTGAAGCCAAATATAGTCACTTACAATGCCATGTTACAGGGATTGTTTCGGGTTGGGCGTTGTGGAGAGGCACGCAAACTCTTTGATGAGATGCGATCACAAGGCCTAATTCCAAATGAATGCACCTATAGAATAATATTAGACGGTCTTTGCAACAACCGTCAAGTTGAAGATGTGCTCTCTTTGTTTCATTTGGTGGGTGATAGCAAGCTAAACTCTGACATTCAAGTGTACACTATTCTTATTGATGGTATGAGCAAATGTGGGAAGCTTAATATTGCAAGGGATCTTTTCCAAGACCTAACTCTAAAAGGTTTGAAACCTAATGTTCGGACATATAATGTGATGATTAGTGGCCTATGTAGGGAAGGTATGCTGAAGGAAGCAAAGCACTTGTTTCTTACAATGGATGAGAGTGGCTGCCCGTCAGATAATGTTACTTACCGTGTTCTTCTGCAAGGATATCTTAAGAAGAAGCATTACGATGATGTAGAGATGCTTTTAGAGGAAATGGATGGAAGAAGTTACTCACTTGATGCAACATCTTTATCGTTTTTGATTGATGACATCGCAGCTGGTTCAGTAGACAGAAGCATGCTTCAGCTGATTGGTAGGCTTGTGCCAAAAGAATTGATCAGCACTCCCGCCCTGTTAACAGCCTTGGAGCAACACTGAAATGGTGATCATGACTGGCTTCTCTTTTAGGTATTTGGGGAATGAGAAATGAAGATTGTACCTACAAAATGTAGTAAGTAGGAGATCTGTAACAATTGGGCAGGTTCTAATTAATGAGTTCAAAACTTTTAACATGTTTGATATACACAAAGTAAACATCACAGCTTTGACCACAAGTGGTTCTTTTGTAGAATCAGCCATGTATTATATATAAATCCCATATTCAAAGCCTGTTATTCTTAGCCCTAAAGTCGTGCCATCGTTTTCTGCACTGGATCTGTCTACCGAATCACCATATTCTTCTATTTTTCTGGCGTTACAATGCAGGTGTGTCTAAACTCTACCATCACTTGTAAAAGGTGTTGCTTACATGGATGCCTATGCCTATGTGAATGTTGATTTTCTTTAGTAAAATGATTGTGTGATTTTGTTGGAAGATTATAATCGAGGAAAATTGGTTTAATTAGAAGTCAAAAGAAAAGTCAAACCTGTGTTTATGAAAAGTCAAAATTGAACAGAATAGTTAAACATTGTGTCTGTTAGTTTAGGATTGTATCGATTCGATGTATGGCCATACAAGCACTCATATGTACAGAATCACCGTATTTTTCCAGTTTCTGCATATTCTTTCGGCCTAACAATTGAGTGTAATCACACCAGTTTCTATTTCTACATGTATATACATATAGGGCTGCACATATACGCACAAGCATTATGAATCTGCAAATGGTTGTTTATTTCTTTCTTTCAGTTAGACCAAGAGATTTGACTTTTTAATTTCCTGATTGACTCGGACAATTAACTTCCTGCTGGATGGGGTGGTGATGCCAATTGGAGGGTTTGTATATGGATTGCTTCTCCTTTTGCAATTGCTATCCTTGTAATTGTTTCTGTACACATGTAGGACTGCATATCTAAGAACCATCTGATAGATTTGTATAATAAATTTTCCTTTTATAGTTTTATTCTTGAATTTGAATGTCTTAAACTTACTTATTGAGCTCTGTTTTGGATTTTTCCAAACAGACGTAGACATACACTGATGTCATCACAACAATGGAACCATGAATCCTGGCTGGTGATTCTTTTGAATTATCATTAAGAAACTTGCACGCCTGCACCACTTGAACGAAATATAAAAAGATTCCTTTTTTTATAAGAAACATGTGAAGAAACCAATATGTTGGTCAAACCTCGATAAATTGGTCCAGTTCGATGTTCAAAACCTCTGAGTCTGTGATTTTTCAGCACCACATTGTCTCTATGTTTGTGAAATTAACCTTTAATTAACTAGTTTAATACCCGTCCGGTGGACGGGTTGTTCATTGTCATAATCTCATAACTACACTTCCTTATTTTTTAAATGAAAAGATCCATGTTAAATATGATATTAAGGTGGGTTTGGTTTTTAAATGTAATTGTAGTGGCAATGTGTACACAAAAGGAGAGAGAAAAAGATATAAATGTTTATGAAACCTTTTTGTTTTACAAATTTTGCAGCCAACACTTAAATTAATCAAATATATAAAGCAGAATGTTATAGCTTACAACCCTCTAAACCCTTTGCTCTCACGTGTGTCCGTCTTCCTTTTTATCCTTGCTTCTAGCAACCCCTTCACTCTCTCAACTGTGCTTTCTAAATTCTTCATCTGTTCCATCCACATATCATGTCAGTCTCGTAAATAAATCCGTCACAACTCTAGATATACAATGCTTAATAACTACTGTTTGTAATCCCGTTGTGTATGAACAACCCGTGATCCCGCTATAGAGATCCAAACTATACGTCACGTCACTTTCTTTATGTATGTGGCTATCTCGAGTTAACTATTTCATCACATATGACTTGCAATATCATCTTATCACAATAAGGGATGCCATAATTTTTTAAAGAAGATAATTTTTTTAACTGGCCCAATAAGGGATGCCATAATTGTTGTAGCTTTATTGCTAAGCAGCCATGGCACTTCAACACACAGTTGACACGATGATGTCTTTCCTTTCTTTAGGGAGAAATAGATCGTTGTCGAGGTTAAACTGTGAGCCTTTCTTTACTGGCTTCGGCTCCACTATCAATTTACAACGAATTAAAATATTAAAACATGTGGAATTTCAAGGTGAACCTTAAAATTAAGTGTTAAGAAAACCTTTTTAGAAAAAAATTCCGGAATATCACATAATTATCAAACAAATTGATGATGCATAATGCAATGCCTTAAGAAACATAAATAAATAACATAGAGCTTTGACTCCAAAATATTGAGCACAAAGCATAATGGTATATGTTAACCTCACCAGATATCGTATTTCAGCATGTGAACCCATCAGCTATTAGTCTATTACTATCAATGCAACCTTCACAAACAAATCCAAATTAGAATGTTTTAAATAAAATAATTTGTTTTCTTAACTAAAAATCAAAACCATCTTATTTAATATATTAAAATTTTATTAAACAATAAAAAAAGTTTGACATAGTATTATTGGTCAAACCAACATGAGCTGTACACAAAAAATTGACCCGTTATGACCCTAAATCGTTTTGAAACAAAAGAAACTCTCACCTGTTTTCCATTTCTGCATTAGTAAATGTAAGGGCCCGTTGTAGCTTTTTAATGAAAACGCTTCAACTTCTATTGTATATAATACGAAAACGGGCCTATGATCCGGGAGTCTAATCCCAGCCCGTTTGTAGCTCAGTTGCTACATCCCATACCCATATTAAAGTATACGCTCAGCACCAGAGTTAAAGCGTCAAATTAAACAAAATATTGATTCATTAAAATAAAATCATACCATGCGGGAGTACGCCTACCAACTTTAGGATCCTAGCCATAGTATTTATATAATTTTGGCTCGTATTTGTAAGTTGGTGGAAAGTTAAAGCACCTTCTTTCCACCCATCAAATGCACATCCCTTTCTAAGCTACAGAAAATCTACAAATGCATAAGGAAAAACTGAGATGCGGTTAGCTAGGGATCACAATTTCCACCCAGTTACATATGAGCAGGTCAGTTCGAGTTGTATTAAAATAGGTAACGGGTCAAATGGGGAAAATTTAAGAACTTTAGATACAAATGATACGGGCCAAAGGGGGTCAAAAGTTTTCCACGTGTATTTTTAATGCATACAACTTCGTAATCTTCAGTGATGTTTCCCCATATTGAAATTAGATATTTATCTTTTGAACCAAAAATATTGCCAGCACATATGATTTCCTGAAAGCCATAAGGAAAGAATGATTGTTAAGATTTAAAAAAAAAATAGTAGAGTTTCTTGTATGTAAGATAAAATAACTATACACAAACTTAAATCCACTTAACTGAACATTATTTTGGAAGAACAAAACTGAAAATTGAACATGGTGTCTACATTGATAATGCAATCTTTGTAGCTCGTTTGATGCACAAAAAAGACATAAATTTCCAAATAAATTACAATATGATATTATTTTCTGATTTACTTTTACTAATACTCCATCACTCCAGCCACTATGCTTTAGCCTCTTATCTTAATATGTCTCTGCAATAAAACCCAAAACATATCACCATGTACTAAAAATTTAAATTCAAAAACATCAATGAACACAATGTTGCGAAAGAAGATAAACATGTTAATAAGATCAATGTAAAATCCACATATGACCCTTATAAATGGATAGTTACCATATTGTTATAAAGATCCCAACTAAAGATTACCCATTTCGTATCAACAATAAACAAATTAACCGGTAGAATTTAGTTTTCATCTAATGATTTGGTTTATGTGTAAGTATGAAATCGTACCGTTGATGTTACGCCCAGTGGGATCACCGAATCCAATGCTTGAAGTGTTCAAAGTATCATCGAAATCTGCTAGTGATCATCATTAATGTCCCAAAACAAACCCACCTTGAAGATTTGTCAACCAAAAAAGAGAAAAAGAAAGAATGCATACCGAAGACAAGACCATCAAAAGGCGAGTATGATTTGATGCATACCAATTAATACTATATGCGCCACTCCAGCTTCAGATTCCGCGGTTACACAAAAAAAAAAAAAATCTTCGGTGATTCATCTGATCCTATTCTCAACCCACTGTTTACAAATTTTAAACCCATAGGAAGCGTAACTATTAACCACTAATTTGATCTTTCTTTAATTTATAACATAAATTATTTCACATGAGCCATAAATACAGCATAAGTGTAGTAATGTTTCCAATTTACAGTTTTTCTCGGTACATAAATTGTAAACCCATACAAATCTCACAAATTATAATCAAAGAATGGAAAGAACAAACAATATGTAACCTAACTTCAAGAGCTGTTATTTCATCAACATGCTTCTCAACCAAATCAACAAAATGCAAAAGTATTCTAAATCTTTAAGGTTGACGTATAAACTAATAAAATGATGAAAAAAAACACTTACTGTAAAGAAAAGCCACAGATTAGCTTACATAATAGAAACATCAAGTGGAAATTAGGTCAAACAAATTAGCAATTAATGATGAAGTATGCGGTAAATCAAGAAACGATGCAACAGGAGTGAAAGTTAGTTTACACTTACAATTCCTTCATTGGATGAATTGAATTGAAGATCAGAAACACCATGGATCTTAGCAGCATCGCAGACGACTTGTTTTCATTCGGAAAGCCCTAGAAGCACAAAAACATGATTACAAGCATAATGTAAGTTATACAACAGACATAAATTCTATACACATCCCATCAAAATGACCAACAAATTCAAAATAGAAACAGATCAAGCAAACTGGAACTTAAGAAATTCAGCGGTGTAACCCTAAACTGTAATCGACAATATAAAGACATCATCAAAACAAACAGACATCTAACAAAGTCTCTTTAATTAGGGCTTTAAGAAACATAACGGACTACCAAGAGTGAGAGAGATTGACTGTGCTCCAAGCCATGGCAGGAGAACAACCAAGAACGGACTCCGGAGAGAACGAATTACCAGATTGTGGTCGTATCGCGGTGCTCACTTCTCGTAATCGTAAACCGTGGTAGAGGCGGTGAACACTGGTGGCTCCTAATTTTTCAAATGTGGGCAATGGATACCAGATGATGTTGAGATGCTTGGATGAGAGAGAAAAGATTAGTTGAATGGGAAGAAGGAGCCAGAGGACGCAGATTCATGAGGTAGAAGGGGGGGTTTATAAGGATGAACTTAAGCGTTTAGCCTTCAAAACTGCTAAGAACCGCCACATAGCATGAATTGGGGAGAACATGGGCAGGAGAATGTGGAGGCCCAGGAAACTGCTTTGAACTGCCATTAGAGAGGTTATTTTTATGAGTTTAAGTGGCTGAGATTTAATCTCAGCCAAATCCAATGGTGGATATTGATTTGAGAGTTGGTTAGAGTTAATGGGTTCCATATATATATATAATGTGTCAGAGAATGTTACTTCTTTGTACTGTCACACTAACATTTTATCTTTAATTGATGTCTGTGTAAAGTAACCGTCATATTGAGTCATTCTTTGGTGAGGTGTCAAAATGAGATTTTTATCCATTAAAAATGTACTTTAGGCGACTTTCAATCAACTTCTAATACTAAAGAGCCACGTCTACCGTAACTATATAAAAGTATAGATTGTTTTCCTCTTGTTTTTTGCTATAGGGACCATAACCATAGTTCATTTTTGCACATTCTTCAGCTTCTTCTTTATAGAGCTGTACACATGTAGGCACCATTTAACAGACTCACTATAAAACTTAACCATTTAGAGGCAAATATCTCGGCCACTCAGACATTTGCTCGCGAAACAAACAGTCTGAACCATTAAGTGTTAAATCAATAAGAGGTCTGAACCATTAAGATCCTCATTAAGAGGTAAACAAACAACCCCTTAATGATTCAGACCTCTTACTGGTTCAGCCTTTACCATTCAGAAGTTGTCAAACAGCCCCTTAGATAACATTGAATGATTTTCTCTTTTGTATAAATTAACTAGTTTTTGCCCCGCCCGCGTTGTGGGACACTAAGCCGAATACTTCTCTCTCATAACATCTACGTCTGTGTTTCGGATACTTGTACATACTACTCATAACACCATCTCAAAAAATACATTTAGTCAACCAATTAAAATAAAACACCACCATTCTTTTGACAAAAAAATTAAAACGATGGAAAAACTATAATTTTAAACTGTGGGCAAAATTGTAACTTTTCAAGACAAATCAGCGTGTGCCAGGCAGCCGCCTGACACGAATAAAAATTACACTGAGTCAACCAATTAAAACAAAACAGTACCATAGTTTTGTAAAAAAAAAACTAAAATAATTGCATGACTGTAATTTTACACTGGGGCAAAATAGTAATTTGACTCGGAGAACAAACAAAAACGATGGTAAAACTGTAAATTTAACTGAGTACAAAATTGTAATTTGGCTGGGAGGGAAAAAACAAAACTAATGACAAAACTGTAAATCTAAGTGGGGTAAAATCGTAATTTGGCTGGGCCAATAGTGAAGTGCCAGGCAGCTGCCTGGCGCTATTCCCCTACATGTAAAATGTATAGTACTAGTTATTGCCCCGCCGCCCGCATTGCGGGGCACTAAGCCGAATATTCTATCTCGTAACATGTATGTCTGTGTTTCGGTTACTTGTACATACTATTCATAACACGTTCTCAAAAAAAATTACATCGATTCAATCAATTAAAAACACTGCGATACTTTTGCAAAAGAAAAAAAAAGAAACTAAAACGATGGAAAGACTAAATTTTTCAACTGTGGCAAAATTGTAATTGATCAGGACAAATGAGTGTTTGTCAGGCAACCGCCGCACGAATAAAAATTATACCGTGTCTACAAATTAAAACAAAACAATACCATAGTTTTGTCCAAAAAAAGAAACTAAAACGATGGCATGACTGTAATTTTACACTGTGGTCAAATTTGTAATTTGACAGGGAAAAAAACAAACGATGATAGAACTTCAAATTTGAACTGAGGGCAAATTCGTAATTTGGCTGGCAGGAAAACAAACAAAACTAATGGCAAAACTGTAAATTTATACGGGACTAAATCGTAATTTAGTTGGACCAATGGAGAAGTGCCAGGCAGCTTCCTGCTGACACTATTCCCAAGAAAAAACTAAAATAACGGCATGACTGTAATTTTACACTTGGGGCAAATTCTTAATTTGACAGGAAAAAATAAACAAAAACGATGGTAAAACTGTAAATTTGAACTGAGGCCAAAAACGTAATTTGGCTCGGAGGGAAAACAAAATGAATGGCAAAACGGTAAATTTAAATGGGGCCAAATCGTAATTTGGCTGGACCAATGGGGAAGTGCCAGGCAGCTGCCTGACACTATTGAAAAAACTGAAACGATGACATGACTATAATTTTACATTGGGGCAAATTCGTAATTTCATCGAAAAAAAAAACAAAAACTATGACAAAACTATAAATTTGAACTGATGACAAAATCATAATTTGTCTGGGAGAAGAAAAAAACAAAACCAATAACAAAACCGTAATTTTAAACGGAACAAAATCGTAATTTGGGTGGACCAATGGAGAAGTGTCAGGCAGCTGCCTGGCACTATTCCCCTCCATGGGAATTGTATGATACTAGTTTTTGCCCCGCCCGCGTTGCGAGGCACTAAGCCGAATATTTTTTTCTCTCATAACATAACATGTATAAAATTACAGTCATGCCGTTGTAACTTTTCAGTTACAACGATCTTAAAAAAATTAAATCAAGTCAACCAGTTAAAACAAAATACTAC
Organism: Helianthus annuus; assembly: GCF_002127325.2. NCBI lineage: Eukaryota > Viridiplantae > Streptophyta > Magnoliopsida > Asterales > Asteraceae > Helianthus > Helianthus annuus. The sequence continues at coordinate 156,548,484 of NC_035445.2, forward strand.
AATACTTTTGCTAAAAAAATAAAACGATGGAAAGACAATAATTTTAAAGTTAGGGCAAAGTTGTAACTTTTCAAGATAAATGAGAGTGTGTCATGGAATAAAAAATTACCCCGGGTCAACAATTAAAACAAAAGACTATCATTGTTTTGAAAAAAAAAAACTAAAACGATCGCAAGACTGAAAATTGTCAAATGAGGCAAAATCGGAATTTGACAGGGAAAAAACTAAAAACGATGGCAAACCTGTAAATTTAAACTGAGGGCAAAATCATAATTAAGCTAAGAAGGAAAAAAAACAAAACTAATGGCAAAACTGTAAATTTAAACGAGACAAAATCATAAGGTGGTTGAACCAATAAGGAAGTGTTGCCTGGCACTATTCTCCTCCATGGTGAATGTTAGGGCAAAATTGTAACTTTTCAAGATAAATGAGCGTGTACTGGGCAGCCACCTGGCACGAATAAAAAATTACCCCGAGTCAACAATTAAAACAAAACACTGCCATAGTTTTGTCAAAAAAAAAAACTAAAACGATCGCATGACTAACTTTTAACCAGTGGAAAATTCGTAATTTGACAAGGGAAAAAAAAAAACAAAAACGATGATAAAACTGTAAATTTAAACCGGGGATTATCCGCATGGTCGGCTCTAAGGGTGGGCGGGGAGGACCACCGGCTAGGGCCCGATACTTCGAAGGGTACGTTATTAAAAAAAAATCTGATATGTAAATGTAAAAATAAATAAATTAATAGGGTATACTCATACAAACACCAACATTGGCTCATTTACAAAAGCTATTTTTATGGTTTAGATTAGTTATTAGCTGTAACACCTCGAATTTTTGTGTCCAATGATGTGTTAACACGTGTCATTTGATTACACGTGGCATCCATAATAAATAAAGGACTAATTTTGACAAACCTTGAAAGTGTATAAATTCGAGGGTTATAAATGTCAACAAGGGTAAATATACTGTATAGTAACCCTAAATAACGCTTGTACCTTCAAACGAATAAATCATAGATCGTACGGAAGCGAAACGCGGAAGAAAGTGAGAGATTGCGAACTACAGGGGTTAACTGTGTCAACATGTTTAATTATACCTCTGAGTGACCCTTTAACGTTCCCAAGGCTTCGTAACAGTATTATACGCTCACTAGAATATACTGTATAAATTCCGCGAAGTTCCGTCTTAAAACGAGAGAGTTATACTCAAATTCGTATGAGAAGGGTTAAAAGCGTCAACAGCGAAAGTTAAGGCTTTCCAAATAATTAATAAACTAACCGGGGACTTTATAATGCGGGTAAATAACACGAGGCCCCTATCGGTAAATAACCGAGGGCCAAACCGCAAAGTTACCCCTTCAAACCCGAAAGGTCAGGTAAATCATTACGAAAGATTTCGTTATTAATTACCAGGATTTCGTAATCATGACAAAAGATTTTAAAAATCTGAAAAACAAACCTCTCGCGACCCGCGTGAAGTTTAAGCTTAAGTTGAGGCGGGCCGCGAGCCACCTCAAATACGCGTCTGATTTCTTAAACTCAGGCGACCCGCGTAAAAGTGCATGGGAACTCCCATGCGGGTCGCGTAAAGTGCCCAGATGCAGAAAGTTGGTGTTTTCTTGACTTTTGAGCATTATGAACGATCAATCTCCAATAAATGAGGCATGGGCGCCCCCTACTCGACCCATATCACTCAGGAGACATCTACCCATCATCATGGTCAGTGTAGGTTGTTGTGTAGTGATCTAGAGAGCTCTCTTTGGCTATAAATAGCCACATTATGTGCATAACATTCACACAACACAAAACACATTCATCTGATCATTCCAAGAGCTCTCTAGCATCCATCTCTGCTCTATAAGCAAGAAAGAACTTCTGTAAGTCGTTCACAACCATTTTGGTCATACATTTCCATAGTTTTAGCCTATAAACACAACCGTCGTAACTAACGGTTGTCATTACAATAACTTGCAAATGGTTCAGTCTTATGACGGATCAAAAGTAGTTTTGAGTAGGTAATTATGTGGGTAATAAACCTCTAAAAGGGTTCCCCCTGATCACCACTCTAACTACGCCAAATATCGAGTCAAACGTGCGGTTAAAAAGTCAACAGAAAGCTATTTTAGCGATTTATGCATAATCTGTAATGTATATGTTATGAAACCTGTTTTGACACTTATAAAACATGATATTAAGTATATAAACTTGTTTGCGCTCGTTTGAATCGATCGTTTGCTATATTGACCCGGTTCAGAGCCGAATGTCGCAAAAGTTTGACTTTTGCATTGACTTCAGTTCTGACCCATTTTAGTGAGGTATAGATATGCCTTAGGACTCTCTTAGGACCAGGTCACATGTTGATATAAACCTCTGTGATCGGTTCATGAGTTATCCGAGTCTTTTGCGCATTTCCGTCATTCGCCTAAAAGTTGACCGTAACGGCCTTTTGAAATTAAAACGAGTATTTCGGACACGTGAACGGACCAGAACCTTGCTTATTAAATTATAAGCATGTCCTTAAAGTTTCACGTCAATCCGAAGTCTAGAATGAGAGTTATGCTAAATGGCGCATTTAAAGTAAACTTTAGTAATTAACGGCGCAATTAGCATAACACCTATCTAAACCAAGATTTCGTCACCAAAACTTTTACCCAATGTATTAAAATAATATTTTGGGAATTTTAAAGATTTTTAATAATTTTTACCTCGCTCATAACCTGCGGTTATGGCTACGGTTCGGTAAATACCGAATATGCCCTTTTCGGCCAAAACATGAGTTCTACAAGGTCTTTTGACCCGGTTCCAGTTGCTACTGGTTTTAAATAATAAATAAAGTATTTTAAGCTTTATAAGCTGTTCGGGAAACTCAGATTTCCTGTAGAACTCGAAAAGCTCTTTAAAAGTCTTTAAAATGACCGAAAAGCCCCTACGGGGCATAATATTAACTTAAACTCGTTACGGGCATCACGGAAGGTATCCTACTGATACCACAACCCATTTAAGGCATATTGACTTAGGAAATAAGCGTACGACTCTCATGGTTAACCGTTTCGCCTATTGCGCGCACGGTTCGGCTTATGAAACTAGTTTTCATAAATTAGCCGATACGGGTCAAATTATATTACTTGAACCCCAAAATCCAGAGTGTGAACCATTAACCCATATAAAACAAGTCTCTGAACTTGTTGGGTCAGAATCACACTCCATTCTCGGTTTTCGCCTTTTTGCGCGATTAAACCATATCTATATATATCGGAACCAACCGGTCCAGGCTACGGCCATTATAACGACTCGTTAGGATTCTAAGAGGTTAATTAAAACCTTCGTTCCAGATTAGGAGCCCCAGTAAAAGCTATCGGTGATTTAATCCAAATTAAGGAAATATACTTGCAAAGGTAAATACTTTAACTTATTTCCCCTATATGGGCTTGGGTTACAGTATATTAATACCGCTTGATTGAGCATTATATTCTTCCATCGCTTAGGTGGTTAATTAAATAATATGATCGGCTCATTTAAACAGTTTTGTTGCTTAAAAGCCTTTGGGGGGTTTAATGACCGTTGTCCCGGATATCCTTGGCATCATTTTACGAAATGGCCACGACCATCGACATCCCGGTGTAGGCGTACACCCGGTATAAAGTGTCGACATTAAATTAAAAGACGTAGCCGTTGGTTTTTATACTACGGTTTTACGCAATGTGGTGTGTCTATAAATCTTTAACCCGGCACGACCCGGGCTACTGAACGCATAAAAGAACATGTAAAACGTTCACAAGATTATTATAATTTTCCCAAGTTATAAAAGAGTTTGTGCCTTGTGCATTCAAATCAATTTTAATAAACATTTTCAAATGTGTCAGTTGAATGTATTTACCAGTGTAAACTGACGTATTTTTCCCCAAAAAGATTAAGTGCAGGTACTAGACGAAATTGGCTGGTATTAGCTGCCTAAGCATCACGAATAGTCTCGCAAACTCGATGCCGTATCTGAAGGAACAATATTTATTTATTTTGATCCGCTGTGGATATATTCAACTTCTGTAATACATTTGATATTACAACCAGAGGTTGAAGTTTATATATTTATCTTAAGCTTCCGTTGTGCATTTATATAATTGTGTGGTTTGACTATATTGTTGCCAACATCGTCACGGTAATCCCCCACCGGGCCCACCGGTGAGACACGTGGAAATCGGGGTGTGACAGGTTGGTATCAGAGCCAACATTGAGTGAATTAAACACTATCCTATTGTGTTTAATCTCAATAACACAATTGCACATACTTGAGTCTAGACAAGAACTTAGGACAAATTCGAATTGTTATTCCAATTTTGTCTTTTCTTTTATTATTTGTATTTAAAGTTTTATTAAGCAGGAAAATGCCACCTGTTATATTCCGAGGAAGAGGAAGGGGAAGAAGAGGCAGAGGAGAAATCGTGACACATCACGATAACGAAGCTGGACCATCAGGTACAAGACATCCTTCGATGACAAGGAGCGAAGAGCCACAACGACGAAGAGATCTCTACGAACCCGCGAGGCATTCCACCTCGCACAGCTCGACGCCATCCTACCGGCACTCCTTTGGGCCAAATTCAGAAAATGATCCCAACAACCCACAACCTTCCTTCATACCTCTACAACGTTCGGTATCGACCCGGAATTATGACGACCCTACTCCATACTACATAGGTCAGTTTAATCCGGCTGACTACATACAGGAACCCTCAGGTTTTGTTCCACTAGGGCCACAAGACCACTTTTCTGAAGATCCCATGGAGGAAGATGAGGATCCTACTGAACCAGCTCGTGGTACGCCCACGCATCCGATAGAAGTCTCTGATGGGTCATCCTTCCATGGCACGCCCTATCAAGGACCTGACAGTTTCCAAGCGTTGTTTGACCGACATGAGTGGTACTACACGCCACCTCAACAGACATCACAACAACCGCGACATCCACAGGATCCCTCTGAGGATTCACGCTTTGAGGCAGTTACGCCACCACCTCCGCCACCGGCGCAACCAGTAATACCTGATCCGCCAAGGCGTAGGAGGACAAATGCTCGTATGTCTACACGAGGAGGAGGGGGTATTCACTTCAGCACTCCTCGACATTCTAGTAGTAGCCACTATCCGCCACTACGAGAAGAAGGACCTTCAAGTCCTATACAGGAGGCGAACTCCGCACCAGCTGCACAAAATTCGCCACCATTTGGGTATGACCAACCCATACCTGCTTACACGGGTCCAACGGCTTACAACCCGTTCGAACCATCACAAGCACAATACAACTACGGCTATGAGCGCGACCCATATGTGGTGTCGGCAAGATATAATGCGCGCTACCCTGACGGAGCACATGGAAACATGGGACCACCGGACTACTCAGCTCATGGGTATCCAATACCTCCCAGACCTCCCGTTCCGCATCAAGCGCCACAACCACGTTTCTCTCCTCCTGAGCAGGAAGAAATACTCCATCGACTAGATCGTGTGGAGAGAGAGTTCGAAGAAGAGAAAAAGAGCCACCGAGGATTTCTCAAAGGCTTGGCGAACCTACTAAAGGGCAAAAAGAAGAAACGTGACCATTAGCCCTTGATAGTTGTACTAATGTAATTTCCACTTTGAAATAAGTCCCTGCGTGGACAACTTATGGTATTCAGTCCCTACGTGGACTTATCTTTGAGTCCTTACATGGACACCTATCTTGTATTAGTCCCTGCGTGGACTTGTCACTTATTTTAAACCTCTATGGAGGTATGTACTATTTGAAAGACCCGTTTAGGGCAATATGTAATTGTATTTGAGATTTTGGAATGTATGTTATGAGTTTTGTTTTAATATGTATAAAATAAATCAAAACCATTCCTTTTATATTGATCTGCCTAGATAAAGAATCTTAAAAGGTGAAACCTAGCTTGGTGTCTTTTAAGATCCAGTCAAGATGGTACGACCTAATTGAAAAGATTCCGATTCCCTGTTAACCTCTGTACGCATGTTAACGATCATGGCAGATGTGATTCGTTAAAATCACGCACGTCATTCTTATACAATAATCCTCTAAGGATTTCAAAAACCCAACTAAATGATTTATAAATCATGGGTTAAATCACCAATAAAGGTGATCAATATTATTAAAACATCCATTAGTGATGTAGTGCCTACGGGCCAACCTTATTAAAACATCCATTAGTGATATAGTGCCTACGGGCCAATATTATTAAAAACATCCATTAGTGATGTAGTGCCTACGGGCCAATATTATTAAAAACATCCATTAGTGATGTAGTGCCTATGGGCCAACCATATTAAAACATCCATTAGAGCTGTAGTGCCTACGGGCCAACCATATTAAAACATCCATTAGAGATGTAGTGCCTACGGGCCAACCATATTAAAACATCCATTAGAGGTGTAGTGCCTATGGGCCGTAATAATTGTCTTATAAAGACAAAAGGCAGTGGTAGTCTATGACTCTCTGTCAGAAAGAGGTAAAATAACTACGGTTCAAACCTCTATGCCTTTGATTCTCTGAAATCTCGGCTAATATTATAAAACATCATCATAATTAGGCTTTATGCCACCAATACTATTTATATAGCTGAAATAGGATATATTCACATCCTAATATGTAATGAAATAATAAGTTAACCAAATATGGTCTCTGTACCATGGTTGACAAATTGTCATAAAAGACAATTATATAATAATCTCCTGAATAAAATTTTGTTATCTTCTGTAACAGATTCAACTTACGATGGCGGATCCCAACGGAGAGAATAGCCATACTAATGATGATGAACACGACAATACACCAGTACATTTGACAGGCGCACAACTGAAGGCTCTAATTGACAATGCTGTTCAGGCAGCTCTGGATCGTCAATATACTGAGTCCCAAGGCAGAACCGTGTCAAAACCACCCTCTAAACCAAAGACACACTCCAAACCACCCTCTGAACCCAAGAAAGATGACGACAAACACTCGTCCACTGAGGACAGCGTTCATCGCGATAGAGAATATACTGATGCATCCAGTGCTAAGGGTTGCACTTACAAGTATTTTGTATCTTGTAAGCCCCGGGAATTTACAGGGGAGAAAGGTGCTGTGGATTGCATCACCTGGCTAGATGAGATGGACACTATAGTGGACATCAGCGGGTGTGCAGCGAGGGATGTGGTGAAATATGTGTCCCAGTCATTTAAGGGCGAGGCCCTGGCGTGGTGGAGGGCGTTGGTGCAGGCATCTGGTAAGTCTGCTTTGTACAAGATGACATGGGAGGAATTTATTGCTCTCATTAAGGAAAACTACTGCCCTCAGCATGAGGTTGAGAAGATCGAGGCTGACTTTGTGTCACTGGTGATGACGAACCTGGACTGCCAGGCATAGTTGACGAGTTTCAATACCATGTCTCGTCTGGTCCCGTACCTTGTGACACCAGAACCTCGAAGAATCGCCCGTTTCATTGGGGGCTTGGAGCCCGCCATAAAGGCGAGTGTAAAGGCCTCTCGGCCGACGACCTTCAGGTCAGTTACTGACCTTTCCTTGTCTCTTACCTTAGACGCTGTCCGTCTGAGGACACTAAGGAACAAGGAGGCTGAAAAGAGAAAACGTGAGGATGATACCTCACGAAAATCAGGGAAGAAGCACCGTGGAAACGGTGAAGGAAAAAGAGGGTCGGAGGCGAAGAAAGATGGGCAAGCTGGTGAAAGGCCCAACTGCAAGATCTGCAAGAAACCCCACTCTGGGAAATGCAGATTTGCATCAAACTCACAGTCGCAATCAAAGACTCCTTCCTGTGGACTATGCAAGTCCAAGGATCATAAGACTGTGGAGTGCAAAAAGATCAAGGATGCAACCTGCTACGGTTGTAACGAAAAGGGGCATATCAAGAGTAACTGCCCTAAGTATGCCAAGAAGGCGGAAGAGACGAAGAAGTCAAATGCGAGAGTTTTTCGCATGGATGCAAAGGAAGCGGTCCAGAACGACAATGTGCTTACAGGTACTTTCCTCGTAAATAATATATTTGCAAGAGTACTATTCGATTCTGGCGCTGATAAATCCTTTGTAGACCAGAAATTTTGCCAACTACTAAATATGCCTATCAAAACCCTTGATGCGAAATACGAGGTAGAGTTAGCAGACGGCACGATAGAAACTGTCTCCACTGTTCTAGAGGGATGTGAAATGTCCATTAGGAACCATTCTTTTCCTTTATCTCTACTTCCCTTCAAATTAGCGGGTTTTGACATTGTGCTAGGCATGGACTGGTTATCCCATAACAGGCCCAAATCATTTGCGGCAAGAGGCATATAGTGCTAAAGACTCCGAGTGGTGAATCGCTTACCATTCGAGGAGATACGCAGTACGGGTTACCCGAGGACGTATCTATGCTCAAAGCTTCAAGGTGTTTAAACAGAGGCTGTGTAATTTACATGGCCCAGGTGATAATAGAAGAACCTAAGTCGAAGATCGAGGATCTTCCTGTCATTTCTGAACATCCCGAGGTTTTTCCCGAAGAACTACCTGGTTTGCCACCAGATAGACAAGTGGAGTTCAGAATAGACATCATTCCTGGAGCGGCTCCGATAGCAAGAGCACCTTACAGATTGGCTCCAACGGAAATGAAAGAACTGAGGACCCAGTTGGATGAACTGCTGGCGAAAGGTTTTATCAGACCTAGTTCATCTCCCTGGGGAGCACCAGTCCTATTTGTAAAGAAGAAGGACGGATCGATGCGGTTGTGCATCGACTACCGAGAGCTAAATAAAGTTACCATAAAGAACAGATATCCTTTGCCGAGGATCGATGATCTGTTCGATCAGCTGCAAGGAGCGAGCTACTTCTCAAAGATCGACTTAAGGTCGGGCTATCATCAACTAAGGGTCAGAGATGAGGATGTACATAAGACTGCATTTAGGACTCTCTATGGTCATTACGAGTTCCTAGTGATGCCTTTTGGGCTCACAAATGCACCGGCTGCGTTCATGGATCTCATGAATCGCGTCTGCAAGCCGTACTTAGACAAATTTGTCATAGTCTTCATCGATGATATCCTTATATATTCCAAGAACCAAGCTGACCACGAGAAGCACCTCCGTTGCATTCTCGAATTACTACAGCGTGAGAAACTCTAATCCAAATTCTCGAAATGTGAATTCTGGCTACGAGAGGTTCAGTTTTTAGGACACGTTGTGAGTGAGCGCGGCATCCAAGTGGATCCCGCTAAGGTAGAGGCGGTTATGAACTGGCAAGAGCCAAAGACGCCTACCGAAATCCGTAGTTTCCTGGGGTTAGCAGGATACTACCGGAGGTTTATTGAAAATTTTTCGAGGATTGCTGCGCCCTTGACTTCCTTGACCAAGAAGAAAGAAAAGTACATTTGGGGCCCAAAGCAGCAAGAGTCCTTCGAAATACTGAAGCAAAAGCTAAGCAACGCACCTGTGCTGACATTACCGGAAGGTACAGATGAATTCGTAGTGTACTGCGATGCATCACACACGGGCATGGGGTGTGTGCTTATGCAGAAGGGCAAGGTGATTGCCTATGCTTCAAGGCAATTAAAGGTGCACGAAAAGAATTACACCACCCATGATTTGGAGTTGGGTGCCGTTGTATTTGCACTAAAATTGTGGAGGCATTACCTTTATGGTATTAAATTTGTGATTTATTCTGATCACAAAAGCCTCCAGCACCTGTTCAACCAGAAGGAATTGAACATGAGGCAGCGCCGTTGGATGGAGACCCTGAATGACTATGATTGCGAGATCAGGTACCATCCCGGCAAAGCGAATGTAGTCGCTGATGCCTTAAGCAGGAAAGAAAGGGTAAAACCCATTCGAATCAATGCCAAGAGCATTGAAGTCAAGAACAATCTAATTGAAAGGATATTAGCTGCACAGCGAGAGGCTGTGTTGGAAGCTAACTATCCAAATGAAAAGCTGGGAGTAACTGAGGAGCAGTTGACTCTTAGCAAGGATGGAATCTTGAGGCTGAATGGACGTTTATGGGTTCCGATTTATGGGGGACTACGAGATGTTGTTCTCCAGGAAGCCCATAGTTCCAAATACTCAGTTCATCCTGGTGCTGATAAGATGTACCAAGACTTAAAGGCAAATTATTGGTGGATAGGCTTGAAAAAGTCTGTAGCCGCCCACGTAGCAAAGTGCTTGACTTGTGCTCAAGTCAAAGCCGAGCACCAAAAGCCGTCTGGCTTGCTACAACAGCCTGAACTTCCCGAGTGGAAGTGGGAATGCGTAACTATGGACTTCATAACCAAGTTACCCAAAACCAGGAAAGGAAACGATACAATATGGGTCATAGTCGATAGGCTGACTAAATCAGCTCATTTTCTACCCATCAAGGAGACGTATAGCTCCGATATGTTAGCCCAACTTTATGTTGATAAGATTGTAGCCTTACACGGCATACCTGTGTCTATTATCTCCGACAGGGATACTAGATACACATCTCACTTCTGGAAGAGTTTCCAGCAATCTTTGGGCACGCGTTTAAACTTTAGTACGGCTTACCATCCACAGACGGACGGTCAAAGTGAGCGTACTATCCAAACGCTAGAAGACATGCTTCGTGCATGTGCGATCGATTTAGGTGGTAACTAGGATAAGAACCTACCCCTGATCGAATTCTCCTACAATAATAGCTACCACACCAGCATAAAGGCTGCGCCTTTCGAGGCATTATACGGTAGGAAATGTAGATCGCCTGTTTGTTGGGCGGAAGTAGGAGAGGTCCAATTATCAGGACCAGAGATTGTTTTCCAGACAACGGACAAGATTGTCCAGATCCGGGAACGTCTCAAGGCTGCCCGCGATAGGCAGAAAAGCTACGCTGATCCAAAACGAAAGGATCTTCACTTCGAAGTAGGTGAAAAAGTGTTGCTTAAGGTATCACCCTGGAAGGGGGTGATGCGTTTCGGCAAGAAAGGCAAACTGAGTCCGAGATACATAGGACCTTTTGAGGTCATTGAACGGGTCGGGTCAGTCGCCTATAAGTTAAACTTGCCTGAAGAGCTCAATGGAATTCACAATGTGTTCCACATCTGCAATCTCAAAAAGTGCTTCGCCGATGAATCATTGGTGATTCCCCACACAGATGTGCATATAGATGAGAGCCTAAAATTCATAGAAAAACCTTTGTCGATTGAAGATCGACAGGTGAAGAAACTTCGAAGAAAGCACGTACCGATTGTAAAAGTCAAATGGAATGCTCGTAGAGGTCCTGAATATACGTGGGAAGTCGAAGAAACAATGAAAGAAAAGTACCCCTATTTATTTGAGTAAATCTTGGGTCGAGATTTATTTTAAGGGGGTGAGGATGTAACACCTCGAATTTTGTGTCCAATGATGTGTTAACACGTGTCATTTGATTACACGTGGCATCCATAATAAATAAAGGACTAATTTTGACAAACCTTGAAAGTGTATAAATTCGAGGGTTATAAATGTCAACAAGGGTAAATATACTGTATAGTAACCCTAAATAACGCTTGTACCTTCAAACGAATAAATCATAGATCGTACGGAAGCGAAACGCGGAAGAAAGTGAGAGATTACGAACTACAGGGGTTAACTGTGTCAACATGTTTAATTATACCTCTGAGTGACCCTTTAACGTTCCCAAGGCTTCGTAACAGTATTATATGCTCACTAGAATATACTGTATAAATTTCGCGAAGTTCCGTCTTAAAACGAGAGAGTTATACTCAAATTCGTATGAGAAGGGTTAAAAGCGTCAACAGCGAAAGTTAAGGCTTTCCAAATAATTAATAAACTAACCGGGGACTTTATAATGCGGGTAAATAACACGAGGCCCCTATCGGTAAATAACCGAGGGCCAAACCGCAAAGTTACCCCTTCAAACCCGAAAGGTCAGGTAAATCATTACGAAAGATTTCGTTATTAATTACCAGGATTTCGTAATCATGACAAAAGATTTTAAAAATCTGAAAAACAAACCTCTCGCGACCCGCGTGAAGTTTAAGCTTAAGTTGAGGCGGGCCGCGAGCCACCTCAAATACGCGTCTGATTTCTTAAACTTAGGCGACCCGCGTAAAAGTGCATGGGAACTCCCATGCGGGTCGCGTAAAGTGCCCAGATGCAGAAAGTTGGTGTTTTCTTGACTTTTGAGCATTATGAACGATCAATCTCCAATAAATAAGGCATGGGCGCCCCCTACTCGACCCATATCACTCAGGAGACATCTACCCATCATCATGGTCAGTGTAGGTTGTTGTGTAGTGATCTAGAGAGCTCTCTTTGGCTATAATAGCCACATTATGTGCATAACATTCACACAACACAAAACACATTCATCTGATCATTCCAAGAGCTCTCTAGCATCCATCTCTGCTCTATAAGCAAGAAAGAACTTCTGTAAGTCGTTCACAACCATTTTGGTCATACATTTCCATAGTTTAGCCTATAAACACAACCGTCGTAACTAACGGTTGTCATTACAATAACTTGCAAATGGTTCAGTCTTATGACGGATCAAAAGTAGTTTTGAGTAGGTAATTATGTGGGTAATAAACCTCTAAAAGGGTTCCCCCTGATCACCACTCTAACTACGCCAAATATCGAGTCAAACGTGCGGTTAAAAAGTCAACAGAAAGCTATTTTAGCGATTTATGCATAATCTGTAATGTATATGTTATGAAACCTGTTTTGACACTTATAAAACATGATATTAAGTATATAAACTTGTTTGCGCTCGTTTGAATCGATCGTTTGCTATATTGACCCGGTTCAGAGCCGAATGTCGCAAAAGTTTGACTTTTGCATTGACTTCAGTTCTGACCCGTTTTAGTGAGGTATAGATATGCCTTAGGACTCTCTTAGGACCAGGTCACATGTTGATATGAACCTCTGTGATCGGTTCATGAGTTATCCGAGTCTTTTGCGCATTTCCGTCATTCGCCTAAAAGTTGACCGTAACGGCCTTTTGAAATTAAAACGAGTATTTCGGACACGTGAACGGACCAGAACCTTGCTTATTAAATTATAAGCATGTCCTTAAAGTTTCACGTCAATCCGAAGTCTAGAATGAGAGTTATGCTAAATGGCGCATTTAAAGTAAACTTTAGTAATTAACGGCGCAATTAGCATAACACCTATCTAAACCAAGATTTCGTCACCAAAACTTTTACCCACTGTATTAAAATAATATTTTGGGAATTTTAAAGATTGTTAATAATTTTTACCTCGCTCATAACCTGCGGTTATGGCTACGGTTCGGTAAATACCGAATATGCCCTTTTCGGCCAAAACATGAGTTCTACAAGGTCTTTTGACCCGATTCCAGTTGCTACTGGTTTTAAATAATAAATAAAGTATTTTAAGCTTTATAAGCTGTTCGGGAAACTCAGATTTCCTGTAGAACTCGAAAAGCTCTTTAAAAGTCTTTAAAATGACCGAAAAGCCCCTACGGGGCATAATATTAACTTAAACTCGTTACGGGCATCACGGAAGGTATCCTACTGATACCACAACCCATTTAAGGCATATTGACTTAGGAAATAAGCGTACGACTCTCATGGTTAACCGTTTCGCCTATTGCGCGCACGGTTCGGCTTATGAAACTAGTTTTCATAAATTAGCCGATACGGGTCAAATTATATTACTTGAACCCCAAAATCCAGAGTGTGAACCATTAACCCATATAAAACAAGTCTCTGAACTTGTTGGGTCAGAATCACACTCCATTCTCGGTTTTCGCCTTTTGCGCGATTAAACCATATCTATATATATCGGAACCAACCGGTCTAGGCTACGGCCATTATAAACGACTCGTTAGGAATTCTAAGAGGTTAATTAAACCTTCGTTCCAGATTAGGAGCCCCAGTAAAAGCTATCGGTGATTTAATCCAAATTAAGGAAATATACTTGCAAAGGTAAATACTTTAACTTATTTCCCCTATATGGGCTTGGGTTACAGTATATTAATACCCGCTTGATTGAGCATTATATTCTTCCCATCGCTTAGGTGGTTAATTAAATAATATGATCGGCTCATTTAAACAGTTTTGTTGCTTAAAAGCCTTTGGGGGGTTTAATGACCGTTGTCCCGGATATCCTTGGCATCATTTTACGAAATGGGCACGACCATCGACATCCCGGTGTAGGCGTACACCCGGTATAAGTGTCGACATTAAATTAAAAGACGTAGCCGTTGGTTTTTATACTACGGTTTTACGCAATGTGGTGTGTCTATAAATCTTTAACCCGGCACGACCCGGGCTACTGAACGCATAAAAGAACATGTAAAACGTTCACAAGATTTTATTATAATTTTCCCAAGTTATAAAAGAGTTTGTGCCTTGTGCATTCAAATCAATTTTAATAAACATTTTCAAATGTGTCAGTTGAATGTATTTACCAGTGTAAACTGACGTATTTTCCCCAAAAAGATTAAGTGCAGGTACTAACGAAATTGGCTGGTATTAGCTCCTAAGCATCGTATAGTCTCGCAAACTCGATGCCGTATCTGAATGAACAATATTTATTTATTTGATCCGCTGTGGATATATTCAACTTCTGTAATACATTTGATATTACAACCAGAGGTTGAAGTTTATATATTTATCTTAAGCTTCCGCTGTGCATTATATAATTGTGTG